>NC_061865.1:43870362-45070362 GCF_907164915.1 Impatiens glandulifera | reverse complement strand
TCTATGTTGCTTACCAACTAAGAAATCAGTGCATGTATTCAAATTTGTGGACTTCAAGCCCTGAAGATCGATTGTCTTGGAGAGAACTCGCATACCATTCTAACTTAAGTGACCAAGTCGCTTATGCCAAAGTTGTGTTGAACAATCATTAATTGCATTTACTTTTCCCCGTAAGACTTAGCATATGTCACATAAAAAGAACCGACTTTCCTTCCTTTAACTACCACCAAAGACTCCTTAGTGAGTTTTCCTTTTCCTTCACCAAAGTGACTATGATAGCCTCAACATCAAGAATGCTAGTGGAGATCAAATTCGTCAGAATATTGGGAACATGTCGAACATCTTCAAAAGTAGCTTGCACGAAGTGTTAGTATCTAAACAAACATCTCATTTTCCAACAATCTTACACGTAACATGGTTTCCCATTATCAATGAACCAAATTGTCCACTAGTATAAGAAGTAAATATATCACAACGATTGGTGACATGATAAGAAGCACTCGAGTTTACCACCCATTGTGTATCTTGAGAAACAAGGTTGATACTATCATTGTCGTAAACAATATCGATGTCGTAACCACCCATAATTGCAACCTTACTACTTCCATCTTGCTTATTCACCTTTTATTCCCACTTAAAAGATCTGCACTAATGCTTCTTGTTTCCTAACTTACCACAATGATAACATGTAATCTCTTTTCTCGAGCTGGATGTTCCCCGTGACCTATTTGAACTACCACTGTGTTTCTTTGGAGTTTTACTTTTACTTCTATCCCTTCTCTCAGTCACGAACACCTGACTTGGATTCGAGAAGTCTTGTTCTTTTCTTCTAGCCTCTTCATTCAACACTCTCTTTCATCATTTTCAAAAGTGAACTTACCTTGTGGAACAAAATTGGTAATTGAAACCACAAGTATCTCCAAACTATCAGGAAAATAATTAATCAAACACATAACATGAAGCTCATCATCAAATTTTATTCATATCGCACCAACTCATTTAGAATACCCTGAAAAGAATTTAGATGCTCGGACTTAGAAGACTCATCTTGACATTTCAATGAGCAAAGCTTCCTAAATAGAAATGCTTTATTTTGAGTGTTGTTCTTCTCATACAACTCACTCAAAATAGTACATACTTTATGAGAATTAACCTCTGTAGTCACATGATGATACACGCTGTTGTCAACCCATTGCCTGATCTTACCAACTGTCTTTCTGTTCAGCTTCTTCCAATCTGCATCCGACATAGCCTCTGATTTTCCTTTATCACCCAAGATGATGTCTTCATAATCATAATTACACAATAAATCCTCCATCCATGACTTCCAGATTGTGTAGTTAGTAGTTATGAGTTTGATCATCGTGTCATTACTATTCAACGATTTTTCCATTTGAATTAGACAAGAATCATCACCAAACGAACTCAACTCTGACACCACTTGTTAGAGAAACTAAATAAAAGCACATGTTTAACAATCTAAATAGACAAGCTATAACAAAGGCCTAAAACTTATTTTTCCTCTTCTGTATAATCAAATGGGAATCCATTTCAATTGAGCAAAATAGTCTTTCAAACAATTAGACAATCAAAGAACAAGACACCGATATTTTACATGAAAAACCCAATTAAGGTAAAAACCACGGGACCCTTAGGCTACTTAAATCATCCATTATATAAATGAGTATACAAATATTGTCCAATACAAGTCTAGAGGTAATCTAATAAGAAACATCAAATAACTTAATCTTAACTTGTCATTACAACATATATCATCATCGTCGTCAATGATGGCTAGCAAAAATAGAGGCAAAAGAAATTTGTGTGTGGTTTAAAGCCACTGACCAGACAAGAACAAAAGAAGGATGGTGTTCTCGCCTACACGAACTAACCTGGTCGACTAGTCGGAGGCTGGTCGGAGGACAAACATTATCCTTCTTTAGAGAGAACATAATGTACAGGAAAGAGAGAGCCAAAATCTAAGAGAGAGTTCTCTTTTTTTTTATTTAATTAATGAATATCCTAATAGACTTTATTTTTGGTCAAGCCCAAGGAAATTTGAGCTGACCCCAACTTCATTTAAGGAAGACCAAAATCAAAGCAAACAACTCAAGTTGACCAAAGCATGTATATTTTGGGTTGATTTTCTTATTAATTTATTTTCCTGGTAAAAACATGTTAGATTGACCTGATTTTTTTTATATTTTTTATATGTTAATATATTTATAATGACATATATCCATGCACAATATTATCCTAACTTTAGGTAAGAAAAACCAGAATCAAAGCAAACACCTCAAGAACACCATATAATGCATATTTTAGGTTAGTTTTATGTCTTTTAATTATTTGTTTTCAATCAAACCCTATTAGAATGACATAATTTTCCATTGGTTTATATTATTTACAGTAACATACATGTATAAAAAGTTTTACCTAAAACTCATACAGAAAGGTTGAAGATCAAGATCAAAAACTAGTTTTCAAAACTAAATTATCTAACTTAAAGTGGGTATCTTTTCAACCCCAATACAACACATAAATGAGTATCTTTTCAACCACTAATAATGAAAATAAGATAAACAATTATCAATTAAAAGAACTTCAAAGACAAATAAAGAATCATAAAATAAATAAGAGCAACACGTACATATTTTTGTTTATAAGTGAAAAAGAAGTAGAGGGATATAAAGATCCTTTCAAATTTGATTGGAATCTTGAAAGCTCCAAGTGAATTGAAATCTAAAACCGAATTTATACCCACTAACAAGATGGAGTTTTGGATTTGGAGTGGTTAAAAACCTAATGATGGAAGCTCTAGGTTGAACTGCGGATTCAAGAAGAGAGAAAAGTGTAGTAAAGTCTTCCTTTGACCTAAACAATGGTAGGGGTATTTGTAGTGGAAAATAAGGAGACATGGTTTTAAGGAAGAGAGGGAAAAGCTCTAGAGACTTCAGGTCATATTTTACGACAAAAATTCCGGCAGAAATTCTCTCATCATAAAAATATGATCAACACGATTGGCACAAACAGAACGATTGGCACGTTAACAAGATCATAGTTCACATATTGTGGTCGCGGTTACAAATCGTTTAGGGTCTCTTGTCAAATCAAGAACGTGCGCACGATTGTGCCAATCAGCACAATCGACACGATTGACACGATCGACACGATATCAGTTCTAATAGCTAGCTCGGTGATTCATCCGTAAAGCCTGGTTGGAAGGTTAATGTTTATGGTTTACCCTATTCTGTAATAGTAGGGTGTCTGGTGTACCCTGTTATGTAATTACTCTACTTTGTTGTTGTGTTTCGTTCTTCATTAAAATGGGAAGAAATAAAAGCGATAAGGATAAGGAAGTCAAAAAAATTGTGATGGAAGGTTTAAGGGAGGAAGTTGAAAAGGAAATTGATAGGATTGTTGAAGAAATTATGTATGAAAAAAGGAATGTAGTAAAGATAAGGAATCAATTACTGATAAAAATTCTAAAGAAAAAATGCAGCAAGAAAATAGAGGAAGAAAGAAGGAATTTTGAAGGTTGGTTACCATGAAAGAGAAAATCTCTTTGGACTAAAAAGTTAAATCACAAAGCTCCTGATGCATGCAAAGAAAGAAGAGATTTTGTTTAACGAAAAGAAAATACAGCAAACAACCGTCTAATTGAATGTACACTATCTTAATGACTAAAATTTACTAAAGAATGTGAAAAATAGTAAACTGGTCAGTTGAAACAATGAGAGAGCTAATGAAGTCCCCTAAATCAAAGACTTATACTATTAGGAGCAATTCCAACTAAAAGTAAACAAATCATGGAAAATAATGCAAGAAAGAAAGTAGAGAATCATGCTAATAAAGGAAAATTGTATTTTAGCGATGTTAAAATAAAAGTGGAGGTACTCAATTCTCCTTTTGAATTTAAACTACCAACTAAAGTAGAGGAAAAATGTGTTAAGGAATGGGAAAATATAGTAGTTGAAACTACATAGGGAAGAACATAGTATCATTCACAGTCACCAAAAAGCCTTGATGAAACAATGAGAGCATAAGGGACTAGAAAAGGTTTCTATAAACATACATGATCTCTATTTTTTTGTAGTTCAATAATGGATCAAACTTAGATAATATTCTGAAACATGGGCATACTTATATTAGATCCAAATGTATGAAGCTAGAGAGATGGTCTGAAGAATTGAACCTACTAAACAAACCAAATGAAACAACCAAGATATAGTTTAAGCTTTGGAACATTCCAGCACACATGTACAATGTAGAAGTTCTAAGTCACTTTGCAAGTTTATTGAGGAATATTGACTCAATTACAGAAGGAGGGAGCAACTTATATTTTTTAGAATAAGCATTGAAGTGCATCCTCAAAGTATGCTGCCAAAGAACATGTCAGTAGCTGACATGAAAGGAAAGTCTACAGTCATGGAAATCTCATATTAATGGAGGCCACACATGTGTACTTTCTGCAATACTGTCAAACATGCTAGCACTAAATGTGCAACAACAATTGAGGAAGAGTTAAAAATCCTGAAAGCCCAAGAAGAAGAAAAATAGAAAAATGAAACGGAGGAATCAAGGATCAAAGAACATATTAGGGAAGTTAAAGGCAATCAACAAGGAAATATTGCAGAGGAATAAATCAAGGAAGATTCAGAGAAGGAAAGAAGGAATGATGTAGAGGAAGAATGCAAGGTAGAATCAGATAATAAAAAAATCAATGAAATTGATGAAATAGTAGATTCTGAAAAAGATAAACTTAAAGACAAGAAAGAGATAAAAGATGAAATTAAAGATATAGCAGAGGATAAAAATGAAGAGGAAACTAAGGTTGTTGATCCTCAAACACGTAAAACTAAAGTAGAGAAAAGTAGTGACAAAAACCCTGAAATCCTGAAGATGAATACATTTTTTTTTGAACTAAAGGAGGATTATCACGACATCCCACAGTCATGGCCCCTCGCTTAAACTCAAAGAGCTTCTAGATGGAATCGAATTCTTGAATTTTTTGTCTCTTAAACCGACTCTACCACTGTGCTACCTTGATGGGGTAAAATGTGGCCACAAGGGGGTTACGAAGAATACATTTTTAGGGAATTAAATGAGAAATAACATGACATCCCGCTTAAACTCAAAGCGATTCTAGATGGAATCGAAGAAAATAAAATAAAAAAGAATATATTTTATCATATTAGTACGGGATAAATTAAATAATGGGAGTAGATAGACATCATCATCTACTTCAATTCAATCTCCCTTCATGAAGAACGAGAGAGAAATGGGACGTTTGAGAATGTAATATGGTCAAAAGGCCGAACATGGAGACAACACAGGTTGGAATAAATATATTGTAGTCTTTGTTTATTGTAATATGTATTTGTAATGTGATTTGACTACTTTCATTCAAAAACATTTGGGTCGTTTATTTGTCATCTTACAATAAAAAACTAGGATTTTCTAGTTTTGTTTTTGACTCTCCCACTTTTTGGGTTTCTTAATGAAATTGTATTAAACCATTTTCTTAAAAACAATAAAACCCTAAAGCCCAAGCCCACTATAGAAACTTTGACCAAATCTTAGGGGAATTTTTTTTAGACTTTCTCTAAGCAAATGGATGACAACTCTCAATTTGAATTTTGAATTTTCCTTGTTGCCGCCTCAATGCTTAGACCCTTAGTTAACATGGTATAAGTATTGGTTGACAACTTAGACCATTTAATTTTTTTCAATATTCAAATCTTTTATTGGCTCCAAATAGTACATGACTTCATTTGCATTAAGGTTGACCAGATTTTTGGAGTTGGGTTGAAGACCTTCTTTAATCCACGGTTGGAATCGGTCGAATCCGATTAGATTCTCAATCGAGTCTTCGATCAAGTCCTCGGCCAGATCCTCAAATCTTCTCTTCACCCATCTTTTTTTTTTTTGGGAAAACAGCTTAGTGCCATTTCATTAAAAAAAACTCAAAAGAGGGAAACAAAAACTCAAAAGAGGGAAACAAAATACAAAAGTTTAAGATCAAATCTAGACAATATCTAGATTTGACAATGAAACAATAATTGAATTACAGACAACAACAACAACAATCAATTATCCCTTATAGCGTTTTTACTTTTATTCTACTTGTGACTTTCTCAAACGAAATATCTCATATCTGACAGAGCTTTCTATTCTCTTCATTCCTTTCGATTCCTCTTCAGGATTGAATGAGTGCATTTCCATCTGAAGTTATATCTCTCCAAATATTTTCAGCGGTTCTACTTCTTCCATTGTGAGTTCTTGAATTTCTTTCTTTCCAGATATTGTAGATTACTGCTCCAAAGTAGCATTTCAACATACTTACATAAAAGGATCTTCCTATTGCTTTATTCTTCATTCACTCTTGGATTTATTCCCATATTCTTATAAAGTTGATGATGTTCATGTTTGCAGCATACCTCCTCCATATTTGTATTACAAAAGAGCATTCCCAAATAAATGGTTTATGAAAACCCCGATAAGTCGTGGACCATGGGACAAAATGAAATCGCAAATCTAGCGGGCATTAGGAACCAAATTCTCAAATCCCTCGCCCAGTTCCAAAGGCATGAACTTGTCATGACCAATGAAAAGAGCGAGCAAATCATTTTCCAATTCAAAATTCGATTTGAGCAAGATTGTAACTCATTCGACAAAACCGAATACGAGGAAATCGTTCTGTGGTCGGTTAGTGTCATGAGGGAGTTCTACAAGTGCCCCAAAACCTATGCCTACACTACACAAACAAATGCAAACCAAACATGGAAAACTAACAAGGTTTGGGGAAAAAATGGGACAGTTAATGGAGGCAAGCTCAATGTGGATCTTAGCCTAAAAATTAAAACGCTCGAACACCCGCTCCAAATCGAAATCCCCCTAGAAATTGAATAGGAATGTGTCAATGATTGGAAGCGAGTTTTCATCGGTCACTTCATGGGCACCCACAAGACTCCATTCCAACCAATCAATGCCTCCCTTTTCCGGCAATGGAGCGAAAATGGACTTAAAAAAGTCAAATTCAACGACTTTGGCTATTTTTTTGTCACTTTTGGCACGGAGACCGAAGCCCAAACCATTGTCGACTCAGATTTCACCTTCATGTTTAGCTTATGTTTCAAGCTTGCCAAATTGAATGAAGAAATGGACATCAATTGGAAACCGCCACAATCTGAACAAGTGTGGGTGAGACTAAGAAACATTCCACTGCACCTTTGAAATTCCAAAACACTTGCCTACCTCACCGGACTCATTGGAAAGTCGCTTAAGTACGATCCCAATTTTGACTAGTTTGAACGAGTCATGTTTGCTCGTGTTTTCATAGTGATCGATTCAATGAGTACAAAATCAGAAAAAATCGAGTTAAGATGCCAGAATGTGTTGGGTCAAATTATTTTGACTAAGGGTCAAATTATTCTGACTAACGGTATTTTGATGATGAACTTGTGTAAAACTTAAATAAGAAGGAAACTAAGCCGTCTAATTGTTTTTGTGCATGTGCATCAAAACATGCTAAGTTAGACTTATAGCTTGAATTAGGTTCATTAGACGTGTTGGTTATTAGACGTACGTAGTTAGACGTGCAGTATAACGGATACGTAGTTAGACGTGTAGTCTAATAGACCTAGTTAGACGTGCAGTCTAACAGACGTAGTTAGACATGTAGTTTAATAAATACGTAGTTAGACGTGCAGTCTACCAGACGTAGTTAGACGTGCAGTCTAACAGACGTAGTTAGACGTGCAACCTAACAAATGTAGTTAGACGTGTAGTCTAATGGATACGTACTTAGACGTGCAGTCTACCAGACGTAGTTAGACGTGCAGTCTACCAGACGTAGTTAGACGTGCATTCTAACGGATACGTAGTTAGACGTGCAGTCTAACAGACGTAGTTAGACGTGCAGTCTAACAGACATAGTTAGACGTGCAGTCTAACGGATACGTAGTTAGACGTGCAGTCTAATAGACGTAGTTAGACGTGTAGTCTAATAGATGTAGTTAGATGTGCAGTCTAACGGATACGTAGTTAGACGTGTAGTCTAACAGACGTAGTTAGACGTGCAGTCTAACAGACGTAGTTAGACGTGCAGTCTAACAGACGTAGTTAGACGTGCAGTCTAACAGATACGTAGTTAGACGTGCAATCTAACATACATAGTTAGATGTGCAGTCTAATAAATGAAAGTTAGACGCATGGAGTCTAACTCCTTCAGACTAGTCTGAAGGGACACATAGTTAGACGTGTCGTCTAACTCCATTAGAATTGGTGGTCTAATGGATCCTGCAATTAGACGTTGGCGTCTAACTTCATTAGACTTGGCAATCTAATGGAGCACGTCTAATGCCTCGCTTCAGTAGTTGCTTGAAGTTAGCATTTGTCTACCCACAATCAACTAGCTGTACACTACTCCTACTCTACTAATCCGTGCAGATCAGTATGACAACCAGTTGTATCCAATGAATTAATGTCACATAAGCAAATATTCTTCCCACTACTTGTTTCTTGCATGATAATCCTAGAAGAATATTCAGCGCACTACCAGATTGGTACGGCCACGATCTTTGTGCATAGTGTCTACTGTACCTGTGTACTATGGAGGCTTTCCAATGGGTATTTGCCACGTGTCAACGTAGAAGATTCGACCGTTGGTACCTGTTCTCTTTTTAAAGATCCTTAAGGACAACGAACGAGTAGTCATCCAGTCTGCCGAACTTACAATCGATCTTACAAACTGCTCACTTGTTTACTTACTATGTTTTGTAAATCAAGAGAGAGACAGAATAAAATTATTATCTAGCTGAGTGATATTATTCAACATACTGTAAGTTGAACAGGAGTCTGTTTTGTTCAACAGTGAGCTAGCACTGAAACTGTATTTGATTCAAAGAAAAGTATAGTGAATCCTTCCGGTGGTTGGAAGAAGGGGTGACGTATGAGAGTTTTGCTTTGAACATCCATAAACAAACTACTATGTCATTTATATTCTGTCATATTTTCCTTCATCGGTTCTTAGCTTCAAATCTGAGCAAACGTTTTACACTTGAATCGCTTCAAGAATTTGCAAGGGTTTATGAAGAATAGAAAATGATATAAATCTCTAACATGATTTCTATCAAACCGTTTTTGCACGAAGTTGTCATCAATAGTTAGACCCTTGTCTCTATTGGTGTCTGTGGAAGATTCTAAGATAATCCTAAACTTTCTCACTTTACTGCTGCCAAACGCATTCTGAAATATTTGAAGGGAACTCAAAATGTGGGACTATGGTATCAAAAGCATTCCATTTTCAATTTAACTAGCTTCTCAGATGCAGATTATGTAGGGTGCAAAATTGATAGAATGAGCACGAGTGGAACTTGCCAGTTTCTTGGAGATCGTCTTATCTCATGGTTCAATAAGAAGCAGACGTCTGTTGCTACGTCTACAACTGAAGCAGAGTACCTTGTTGCATGTAGTTGTTGTTCTCAGCTTTTGTGGGTTCAACAACAACTAAGGGACTATGGGATTGAGGCAAAAGAATCTCCAATTTTCTACGACAACACAAGTGATATCGCAATCACCTACAATCCAGTCTTGCACTCTCAGACAAAGCACATCGAAATCAGACATCATTTCATCCAAGAGCATGTCAATTAGAAGCACATTCGCCTTAAATACATCCCTACAGATCAACAAACTGCAGACATCTTCACGAAGTCTCTACCCGAGACTAAGTTTTCTCACTTTAGAAATATTTTAGGACTTGTTGATCTTGACTGATTTTATTATATGCATGAACTGAGGGGGAACCTATTGTTCAAATGTAACTGGACAGACAAGAAGATAGAGATCTCAATACGTCCAATGGATTAGTAATTTAAGAAGCATAACTACTTAGACGTATGTTTGCTCAAATAGTTTTTTTCTTCTTTTGGATTCATGTCTTGGTTAATAACCTACATGGTTAGACGCTGACGTCTAATAGACGTTTATACGTTTATAAGACTAGAGCAATTGGAAGCTCACATCTAACCAAACACACGTCTAGCATGTGGTGTTTATGCGTAATTAGACGTTCTAAGTCTAATAGACTTGTGATCGTCTATAAGACATGCGTAATTAGACGTTGACGTCTAATAAACGCATATCCAAATTAGAAGTAAAGAATGTGGAAAATAAAATTAGACGGCTAACTACTTGTGTACTTAGACTATTCATCTTCTGGCTATTGGGATAGATGTCCACTACCATTGTATATGTCCATGTACTTTTCCCTCCATAAATAAACCAGTCACTTCTCAAATGGATTGAAGACAATTGTCTTTCAATGTTTAAAGAGTGACTGAAATTTTTTATAACTTTCCATTATACGTCTAATATTAATAGTACTCTTTCATGATTAATATTAAATGATAACTGCATCTCTTGGAAATAGGTTTATGGAGTTTTTGATGATTCGTATAAGCATGAAGTTAATAGTCACACATTAGCTTTCCTATATTTAATACACGGTCATACTCAAAGGGTTGAGTATCTCTGAATCCTCTATTCTCTCTCTAGAATTCGAATCGCCAAGATCCTGTGTCCATCTTGCTAAAATGTCTTCTCTCCAAAATATCTGTAAATAGACTTTAAGTTTGTCTCCACTTAAGTGATTCCAGAAATGGTTTCAATGTTTGAATCTCTAAAAGCCTCTAGGCTCAAGAAATTTCCGCGTACTCACTACATCTTTCACGAATAGGCGGTTCGTGAATTCTTTGAAACTGCTGGTTTTTATCATAACAAGTACATTCATGCGAATGTACTTGGTAAAAATATCTGCTTCTCAAAGAAACATTTAGTATGTTCTTCAGACTTCCAACTGAAGGGATCTATGAGTTTCCTTCTTCCTCTAATGAAATCTTGTCTGAGATGACATTCGTTTTCTCAAATCAATACTTTGAAGGGCAACTCCTTCCGGTCGCTTATCACGGAAAGAGTAATTGTCTGAAGGTTGAGTATGCCATACTCAACGACATCATCTCAAAATCCATTCTTGCAAAGGACTCTTCCTACATCTACTGTACGAAAGTCTTTGAAATAATGGTGGCAATCACAAGAGGTGTAGCCATCAACTGGTCGAAATTCCTCTTCAACAATCTGGTAAAAATGATTTCCTCTTGAAAGAAGATCTACGGATACGATGTTCCCCTTAGTGCACTTCTTTGTTGTCTCCTTGCTGAACCTGGTCACGAGTTTCAATTCAATCCAACTAAAGTCTTGAACAGTTCGAGGGTTCTCGACTATGTTCTTCGGGTGGGTAGGCTCAGGTCAAAGAAACGAAACAGGGAAGCCTTTGACTCGGCATTAATTTTAGCCTTAGACTTGGTCGTAGACTCCATTTCCGAATGATGTTAAAAATGGGGAAAGAGAGGGAAAAGATTAGCCTTAGATTTAAGGGGAAGGAAATCTTTTGATGTTTTTGGGGAAGGAAATATGTTGATATTTTTGAATGTTTTTCTGTGTTTATTTTTGAAAAATATTCCTTTTATTTCGAATCAAGCTATCATTTGCTATGTAATATGAACAGTATGTTGCTCTCTACTACATTATTGAATATTCTTATACTATTCTAATCTTCTATTTAAGTTTTAACATCATCAAAAAGGGGAAATTGTTGGGTCAAATTATTTTGACTAAGGGTCAAATTATTCTAACTAACGATATTATGACGACGAACTTGTGTAAAACTTAAATAGAAAGGAAACTAAGTCGTCTAATTGTTTTTGTGCAGGTGAATAAAAACGTGCTAAGTTAGACTTAGCTTGAATTAGGTTCGTTAGACATAGCTTGAATTAGGTTCATTAGACGTGTTAGTTATTAGACGTGCATAATTAGACGTGCAATCTAACGGATACGTAGTTAGACGTGCAGTCTAATAGACGTAGTTAGACGTGCAGTCTAACAGACGTAGTTAGACGTGCAGTCTAACGAATAGGTAGTTAGACGTGCAGACTAACAGACGTAGTTAGATGTGCAGTCTAATAGACGTAGTTAAACGTGTAGTCTAACGGATACGTAGTTAGACATGCAGTCTAACAGACGTAGTTAGACGTGCAGTCTAATGGATACGTAGTTAGACATGCAGTCTAATAGACGTAGTTAGACGTGTAGTCTAACAGATACGTAGTTAGACATATAGTCTAACAGACGTAGTTAGACGTGCAGTCTAACGGATACGTAGTTAGACGTGTAGTCTAACAGACGTAGTTAGACGTGTAGTCTAACATATGTAGTTAGATGTGGAGTCTAACAGATACGTAGTTAGACGTGCAGTCTGAAGGGACACGTAGTTAGACGTGTCGTCTAACTCCATTAGACTTATTGGTCTAATGGATCCTGCTATTAGAAGGGGGCGTCTAACTTCATTAGACTTGGCAGTCTAATGGAGCACGTCTAATGCCTTGCTTCAGCAGTTGCTTGAAGTTAGTATCCGTCTACCCACGATCAACTAGTTGTACGCTACTCGTGCTCCACTAATCCGTGCAGATCAGTACGACAACTAGTTGCATCCAATGAATTAATGCCACGTAAGCAAATAATCTTCCCACTATTTGTTTCTTGCAGGACAATCCTAGAAGAATATTCGGCGCACTACCAGATTGGTACGGCCACGATCTTTGTGCACAGTGTGTACTGTACATGTGTACTATGAAGGCTTTCCAATGGGTATTTTCCACGTGTCAATGTAGAAGATTCGATCGTTGGTACATGTTCTCTATTTAAAGATCCTCAAGGACAATGAACAAATAGTCAGCCAGTCTTCCGAACTTACAATCGATCTTACGAATTGCTCACTTGTTTACTTACTGTATTTTGTACATCAAGATAGAGATAGAATAAAAGTATTGTCTAGCTCATTGATATTCTTCAACATACTGTAAGTTGAACAGAGTCTGTTTTGTTCAATAGTGCGCTAGCACTGAAACTATATTTGATTCAAAGAAAAGTATAGTGAATACTTCCGGTGGTTGGAAGAAGGGGTGACATAGAAGAGTTTTGCTCTAAACATCCATAAACAAATTATTGTGTCATTTATATTCTGTCATCTTTTCCTTCATCGGTTCTTAGCTTCAAACCTGAGCAAACGTTTTCGCACTTGAATCACTTCTAGAATTTTCAAGGGTTTGTGAAGAATAGAAAGTGATATAAATCCCTGACATGATTTCTATCAAACCGTTTTTGCACGAAGTTGTCATCAATAGTTAGACCCTTGTCTCTATTGGTGCCATTGATCCTTTCAAAATGAAAACATGGTTGTCATTCAGGTCATGTACGAGCAGCCGGAAAAAGAGGACGTAGAAAAGCAAAAGAAACCCGTGTCCCCCGAACAAGAGAATCTCAAGGTGGTTAAGAAATCATATATCGAAATCCTCAAAGCAAATGAAAACCACAACGAACACGTGAACGAGAACCAAACTGATCCTGATCCCACCGAGCTTGAAACCGAAGCCCTTTTCCCACTAATTAGGTTCGAAAAGCCCGACGTCGACGTGGATGATAGTGAAATCCAAAACATCTCAAAAACCATGAGCTCTGAAACCAAAGAAAGCCGCAACATTGTTAAAGAAACCACCTTAAGGGAAACAACTCATACGCTCAACTCTAAACTCAAGCCCAAAAGAAAAAAAGTGACAAGAGAAGCTAGAGAAGATGAAGAAGCCGGAAATCTATCCGGAAATATATCCCAAAAAGACATAAGGGTGACAAGAAAGAAGGAAAGAAAGAACAAGGGCAAAGACAAGAGAGACGAGTCCGAGGAAATCAACCCATATCGTCTTGTTTTAGTTGATTGATTGTTAGTTTCATTTCTTATACACTTTTGTACTATGATTTCATGTCCTCGTGCGTTTCTTAGGCCAACTGTGGATTCCTTATGGCCATCGTATTTTGATTTTGAGAAAATTGTTGTAAGCTCAATTTCAGCTCTTGTACTCTTTTTACATTTTTAGGTCTTTTTAATTAATGGCGTAAACCATTTCTCAAAAAAAATGGTTTACGCTTTCCTCAACTCCTGAATATAGGACACGGTTGATATCAGGAATGTTTAAGTATTTTTGAATTCTGTCTTTTGTTGTCAACATTTTCGTGTATACCAGCTAGAGAATAAATTGGCGACGAGGAATAATCTTTGGAGACCATACCACATTATGCCAATCTACCTCTTGTTCTCTTGTTCTAACCATTTCTCATGTCTTTCCTGTAATAAACTTCTCATTACTTTTTGTTTTCCATCATATTTCATAACTTTTTTATTGAGTTGCTTCTGCCTCATTAGGTTTAGGATTCTATCACCTTCTGGAATACGCCTCAAAAGTGAATACTTGATGTATTCTCTTCTAACTATGTTTCCTTGCATTTCTTCTTTGAATGTAATGAGAATATTATCTAGTTAGGGCATCTTTTCTTGTTTTTAGGATTTTTTTCAATGACCATGCCATTTTTTCATTGATGCTTCGTGTTTAGATACTCTTCTCTTCTTTCATAAATCTTGTATGCACCCATTTGACCCATAGGGAGTCCGCTTTTTGCTCCAACTCCCATAAGCTCCTGATGGTGAGGGCTTTGTTCCATTCAACACAACTTTTTATTCATAGTCCGCCTTCTTCTATGGGAGTGAAAACATCCTCCCATTTGACTTTTTTTCCTACTCTGCCTTGTGTTCCCCAGATGTAATCTCTCATGATTCTATCGAGTTCAGCCATTAGTTTATTTGGAATAACTATCTGTTGTGCCCAATAGCCAATAATTCCAAAGATGACTCTTTTAACGAGCTCGATTCTACCTGCATAAGATAGTTTTTTCTAACATTTTCTACCATTTGTCTGAAGTGATTATATCGGAGTTGTTTTGATGACAGGGATACTCCAAGGTATTTCACTAGTACTTCACCTTCCTTGATTCCCATAATATTGAATATGTTTTCTTTCCTTTCTTCATTAACCCATTCATAGAAAGCCTGACTTTTATCCTCATTGATGTATAAACCTGTAATACTCAAAAAGATTGTTAGAGCTTCTTTGATTATACTAACAGATTCAACATCCGTATAAGCCACAAAAAATAGATCATCTACAAAACATATATGGGTTATTGCTTCTTCTTTGCAGTACGAGTGAAATTTGAAATGATGAATTCTCAGAATAATTTTTAAAATGCAGTCAAGAATTTCCATTATTAAGACAAATAGATAAAGAGATATAGGGTCTCCTTTCCTTACTCCCTTTCACCCTTGAAAAAGCCTCCATGAATACCATTCACGCTCACAACAAAATGAGGTAACTCTTGAGTTGCACAAGACGTTTTGGAGGGACTTTGGTAGATAAATACCTCCCAGCTAGTGAGTGTCTATTTTGTGTGCAGCCTTGAGCATTTAGAGCCCTTTATATTATCTTGAGTGAGATTTAATACAAGTATAAAGTTGGGCGCGACCCGTAATTGTGTGTGTTCTCTTTCCTACATACTTATTGGTTATTATGAGTTAGTTGGTTATTTATGTGCAAGAAATAAGCCTTGGGAGTTGGCTAATTGTTTTGGTGCGCGAAACAAGTCATGCAAGGGGTGAAAAAGTTAAGAAAATTCTGCTGCATTATTATCCCTGGTAACAAGTGGTATCATAGCCACACATTGCTGGAGATTTATCAAAGATGGTCGAAGCTAAAACCAAAAAAAGTCTGGTCCATGAGATGGACGCAAGGGTGAAACGCCTTGAAGACTTGGTTGGTGCCTTAAACTCCGATGGAGATGACTCTATATTCGTTCAAATAAATAGTCTGAATACATAATGGTTGTCCATGCATGATAATTTTGCTGATATGTCAAAAACTGTTGGACGAAAGGTGCTTATAATGGAGGGAGACCTAGAGTCAAGAGCAGCTTGATATTGAGATCAAGCTTCTAAATAAAGCTTTTGCCTCGTATGAAAATAGCATTTGTTTCTTCAAATGGGTTCAAGGTGACCGAATTGAAACACTTTGGTGACGTGAGAAGTTCCAAAGAGTTAGAGAACTTTCTATGGGATATGGAAAAGTATTTCACAGTAGCGAAGATCCCTGAAGAGGAAAGGGTCTCGATTACAAGCATGTACCTTATGGGGGATGCTAAACTATGGTGAAGAGCGCGCTTCTCAGATAATGCGAGTGAGAATCGAGCTAAGATCGACTCGTGGGAGATCATAAAACGCGAACTGAAGGAGCAATTTTTGCCTCGAAACTCATCATGGAGGATGAGAGAATCCCTTCGGAGTTTGAAACATTCTAGATCGACTAGGGATTATGTGAGGGATTTTAGCTTCCTAATGTTGGACGTGAAGGACATGTCCGAAAAAAGATAAGTTGTTTAACTTCTTATCTGGTTTGCAACCGTGGGCTCAAACCGAACTAAGGAGGCAAGACGTGAAGAACTTTCCCTCGACTATTGCTGCGGCTGATCGCTTAGTGGACTTCAAAGCAATCGGGGGAGAGAATCCCGATGCCAATAAGCACACTCAAAGAGACAAGGGGAAGACTAAATCCTATGAGATGGAGGCAGTCAAGTCTGAGGGATCTAGCAATAGAAAGGAAACAAAACAGAGCTTTGTTTCTAGAGACCGTGCCATCCAGGGGTGCTTCAATTGTGATGGAGACCATCGCATGAAGGACTGCCTTAAGCGTGCAAGGGTAGCAGCACTATTGGCCGAAAAAGAATAGGAGCCTAGCGAAGAAGATCCTACAAGGGTGAATTCGATGCAACTACTGAATGTTGTGCATGCAGATAAATCAATTCCAGGGAAGGGATTGATTTTTGTCAAAACCTGCATCAATAAAATAGAAGTGATGGCATTTGTCGATTCGGGGGCCTCACACAATTTTAATGCAGACCACATGATTCAGAAGCTGGGATTGGAGATGTCCCAACATAATGGTCGGGTTAAGGTCGTGAATTTGGAATCCAAGCCAAATAAAGGCATGGCTATTGTCGACCTCCGGGTGGGAAGTTAGCAGGGGCAGGTCGAGTTAATTACTGTCCCTCTAGATGAGTATGATATCATTCTAAGGATTGAGTTTCTGGTCCAAGCGAAGGTGGTGGTGATGCCTCACTTGGGAGGGATTTTCATTGGTGATTCTAATAAACCCTCATTCATAGCAGGAACTTATGATTCTCTAAATAAGGGAGAGTTGAGACGCCTCGCGGCCATTCATCTAGTTGAAAGTCGGGTGTGGGAAGAACAGGCGGATGCGTCGACTTTGGTGGAGATGAAGGCTAGAGAGGGTCAAACATCGGCTTGTGTTAAGGTTCTGACGCTTATTGAGTCCAAACTTTCGGAAGATGCACGAAAGGTAACTAAGGAGGACTCCAAACATCAGCTATTAGCGAAGTTGATGTCTTGTCTAGGGTGTAATCTGGACAATACCAAGAAGAAGATGAAAGTTGGTCTGTTATAGTGACTGTCACATATTCCGGGGAGATTGGGGAGATATCTCTCAAAGAGCTTCGTTCTCGGCTTCTCAAATGCGAATGAGAAGAACTCTATCCTAGGAGTGGATAGATCATTCAAGTTTATGGTCTTAATGGGGGAGTTGAAGGTGAGTTCAACAAAGGAGACCGAGGAAGTGTTTTCCAAATACTTGGGTGTGGCAAAATTTCCAAATACAAGCGGAAAGACCTCTATCCAAAGAGTGGGTAGATTATCAAAGTACATGGTCCTGATGGCAAGGATGAAAGTGGTTTCGGCTAGGAAGACCGAGGAAATATTTCTGAAGTACTTGGGCGAGGCAAGATTGGCACAGGCCCCAACAAGGATGTTGGGTTCTTCTGGTGGGGTGGTCTGTTACAACCTTAAAATGTGGCATCGGTCTTTGCTTGATTGTGGATGGCCAGGACCAAGAGGTGCCTAAAAAGAGTCGTGGATGTACGACATGGCACCGATAATGAGAAGAGCGGAAACAACCAGCCTTCTGTCGTGGCATGATTGCGGAGTGCCAAGACCAAGAGAAGGGTGCCGAAGAATGGTCATTTGTGTGCGACATATGCACAAGGTTGAAGCCAAGCGTTTGTCGTGGCATGATTGCAGAATTCCAGGACCGAGTGGAATGCCTAGGAGGAGCCGTGTGTGTGCGGCGTGGGCATAAGAGTGACAACGGTCAGAGCATTGAGTCAATGCGTGCATAGAGTGTGGAAAATATGAAGCTGGTTGGTGACGCTTAGATGAGGATCGGTGGCGACCATATGAGGGACCCAAAAATGTAGGCATGATGGGTTGAGGACCCAGAAATATCGGCATGATGGGTTGAGGATCGAAAATGTCGGCATAGTGGGCAAATGTGGCGGAGAAAGTCAGTAGCAACTGGGTCCAATAGAAAATGTGGGTATAGTGGATAGTTATAGCCCACTACTTGCAGTTATACCCACGTTTAGCAGCTTGAGACGCAGCTAGATCGATGAAGAACGTGGGACTGAAGTAGTGGGTAGTTAAAGACCCACTACTGGCAGTTAGGACCCACGATTCAGCAGTAACTATCTGGCAGTTATTCTTGAGTTCGTTATTTTCTTAGGAAGATTGTTATTCTTTGGCTATAAATATAACTCTTAAGTTGCACAAGACGTTTAGGAGGGACTTTGGTAGATAAATATCGCCCAGCTAGTGAGTGTATATTTTGTGTGCAGTATTGTGCATTTGGAGCCCTTTATATTGTCTTGAGTGAGATTTAATACAAGTACAAATTTGGGCGCGGCCCGTAATTGTGTGTGTTCTCTTTCTTGCATACTTATTGATTATTGTGAGTTAGTTGGTTATTTTGTGCAAGAAATAAGCCTTGGGAGTTAGCTGATTGTTTTGGTGCGCGAAACAAGCCGTGCAAGGGGTGAAAAAGTTAAGAAATTTCGTTGCATTATTATCCCTTGTAACACTAAGCATCAAATATCCCTATTAGAGTCACCAGAAAACTATATACGATAGAAACTGCTCGGTTTGATAACTAGTTGTTTTTAAAACTTTTTGTTCTACTCTTATTTTTAATTTGTGAGGGGAATCAATTTTTACGTGATGAAACCGAAAAAGTAAAACGTGAAAGCTTTAGACTTTATAGACAACTCCTTAACTAACATTCTCGTCAAATCTATGTGAGATTGAGATTTTAAAGGTAAGTTGTCATAGGTCTTTTTTAAGTTTTGTTCGATTAAATACAACCATGCGACTAGAAATTCGCCACCTAGTTTATTTTAATTAGGAAAATAATTTAGTTGTATGCGCCACAATTAGAGATTATTTTATTGGTTCGGTGTTTGATTACGTGTGTGAAAGAGTTCAACGAGCTATGCCCCGTAGGTCTCTACTACATCAATATTGGTTCGGTTCTTGGTTACGCTTTATTTTTTTAGTTTTCCATTTTTTATTTTAACCTAAAGCTAAGGATGATTTGTCCACATTTCTATGAATCTTTTGTTTTTGTGCATAAAATATAAAACAATATATACAGTTAATAAAGTACAAGAAAATTAAAAGTATACAAAAATAAGTAAAAGTCCTACAAAAGAGAAGAAGTTAGGTAAAATATCACATAAATGCTCTCTTCAAACAAATATATGAGATCCCTTTAAAATGTATCAAAGTGTTAAAAATAATGAGAATGTGATGTTTAGAGTTTGCACAAACTCTTGAGAAATCTTTTTTTTTTTTTTTTGAATTTTATGTATTTTGTTTTTTTAGCAATTTGACTAAATATTTTGAAGATTATAAAAATTGATATTTGGATAAGAAGGGTTGGAATCATACCAACTTCTATAACATGAGGGAAAAACAAGAGTTTAACTTTCTTAGATTTTAGAGTTTTATGTTTGGTTTTGTTTGGGTATTATATTTTAAGTTTTGTTGTAACAATCAATCAAGAGATAAAGTCAAAACCGTGGTTAAAAGGAGCAAATGGTCAGAAAAATTATCGATGCAGGAGAAAAGGGCGACGCTTAGAGTAACCAAGTACTGAAAGAAGTGCCTAAGTGTCGGCAGAGGAGTGTTGCTGCAGTTCTTCGGTCGCTAGAGTTATTTTTGGGTCAGAAGCGTTGCTGGAAAATCGTCGGCTGCAGCATTTGACCTTCTTCTTGGCCGGACAACTCTAATTAAAATCCAAATAACACGACCAAGTAACTCAAAATAAGACGAAAATCAAAATATTTTTAAACACAAACATTGGTTAAACAATAATATAACATAAATATAAATATAAGACTTCACTTAAAAGATCACACAACACCAATCAAGATTAAGATTTAAAATCAAGAACATGCATATTTTCGATCACTTCAAGTTTTTTATTTTTTCTCTGGATTTACCTGCATTAAAATAAGTAGGTTATATATTATTTTTTAATAATTATTATTATTACTTGCTAAGGAAATTAGATTCTCTGGGAATTTAAAGTGGAGGACAGAACATTGAATTCCTATTTGGAATGGACCCTTTTGCTTATCTTCATCAACACCAGCTGTATATATATATAAATATATATATATATATATATATATATATATATATATATATATATATATATATATATATATATATATATATATATATATATATATATATATATATAACTTTTCTTACCAATAAAACTTAAAATATATAATAATGATCATTCTTTTCTATTTGAGTGTGCATCTTAGATATAAAATCATATATGGAAACGGGTATTTTGAACTTTATTCACATTGACGTGGTGCACGATTGAGGGATAAAAAATTTCTTTTTGAGCTTAATACAAACTATTCAAAATATTAATTTATAAATTTAATTATTCCTTTTTTAATCGAATATAATCTAGATAATAAAAAATGCTTCCACATCAAGACATTAATGTCTGTTGTGCTTGGGTACAATTGATCCCATTCCCATCTCAGATCTGTACAGCTATTCTGGGCTTGTTTTATAAAAGTTTATTTTGAAATAATTTGACTTTTTTTAAGAAAAAAACTTGTTTTGATATTTTTATTAATATTATTACAAGTGTTTAGACCCATTTTTGTGAAACTCTATGTGAATGAGGATGGCATATCTAATATAATTGTAATGGCACTCAAATCATTGAAATGAGTTCTGTAATTTATGTTATTTGAAATTACTTTTAAATAACTCATTATTTAATTTAATATAATTTTTAAAAAAAAAGTTGTTAGTATTAATTTTTTTTGTTTCCAAACTAACCTTAGCAAACTAATATTTACCATGACCAGCTCCTATTATTTTATATATGAAAATTGAATATGAGATCCCATAATAATAATAATTTTTTTGTCACTTGGCTAAGGGAGTTACTATTAAATTTATATATTTGTTATAAAAAAAATCATTTGTTAAACACTAAAATTAATTATTTTGTTAGAAAAATAATTAAAAATTATTTGTGTGTAACTTGATCTAAATATTTGTTAAAAAATTGTTTTTTTATCTTTTTTTTTATTTAAATCCTTTTTTTTAATCTATTTAGTTAATTTTTATATCAAATAAAAACAAAATTACTTTCATATTTTAGTTATAACAATTTTCAAAATTAACTGTGAATTGTGATAGTTATAAAATATTAATTTTCAAAAATATTCATCATACCAATAAAACTCTACATATATCGATTTAACTTTACTTAGATTTGTTTTATAAAATTCTAAACGATGAAATAATACATTTTTTATTTATTTTCTCCAAATAACACATTTTCTTACCTAAAACTATCAAATTTATTATCACACCTATCAAATTATCACTAAAAATATCAATTTAACTTTGATATATTTTATAACATTTTATAACATTTTAAAACATTAAATAACAAAAAAAATTAATTCTTTTACCCAAATAACTATTTTCTTACCTAAAATAAAATTTTAAATAACATTATAGTTATTAGATAACCTTGTATAAGAGAACATATAATTCTATAAGTTCTGAAAACAAGAATTATTGCATTGTTGAACTAACTAAATGCATATAAATTATTGCTAGATTGATTCAATTGTTAATGTTTTAAAAAAACAATAATCTAAAGAAAAAAGGATTTCCACAAACCAATCAAGAAGTAGAATCAAACTAACCTTGACCGTTAGTGGCTTCTAAGTACTAGCATTGGAGTCATAAGAAAGAGTTCTACATTAAGATTAAACAAGTTCACAAAGTCCTACAATAGGGTTGAGAATTCATAGATTTCTAAATCTAACCCACAAAATCAAATTCCCAAACTAGTTCAGACGGCCGAGGAGGAGCAAGAACAACAACTGTCGAGTTCTTTAACTATTTCATTTATCGACATTCTCTCATCTGGATTCTCTCTTGTGCAATTCAAAGCCATTTCCGCAATTCTTTCAGCCTCATTTTCCAAATACTTTCCACATAGATTACCATCAATCAATTCATGGAGCCTCTTTGAACATGCCCCAGGTTGAAGCTTTCCAGAAAGGATCTGAAACACTAGAATCCCAAAAGCATAGATATCGCTTTTCTCAGTGAATCTACCCGTGTTTGTGTATTCGGGAGCAAGATATCCCATTGCAGCCCTGGCCTTGAGAGATGAGTAGACCGCATCGTTGGTGAGAAGTTTATGTAAGCCCAAATCCGCGAGCAAAGGCTTTTTCGTATGGTGGTCTATCAAAATCTTCTCGGCTGATATGTTTTGATGAACTAGACTTGGTTTGTTTACAGAATTTGTATGGAGGTACTCAATTCCTGCGATGAAAAATGTCACATTGTATGTAGTTAGAGTACTATCTATTCATATTATCTATTGAAAACTGTTATTTTATCACCATTATCTAAACAATGACAAAATAAGAAGTTAGTGATACCTTTAGCGATCCCTCGAACAATGGCAACTCTGGCAGACCATTCAAGAACCCGAACATCGTCGGCTTTGAGATCGAGATATCTCAACAAAGACCCATTTTGTATGAAATCATAAATCAAGAAACACTCACCCCGACCTCGCGAACAACAAAAACCTCTAAACCGAACCAAATTGTCGTGCCTTAAAGATGTCATCAGGTTCAACCCGTTCGCAAACTCGGCTTCCTCCGATCTACAACTAGCTTTCGTGATGCTCTTAATAGCCACAACAGAACCGTCTCTCAAAACGCCCTTAAAAGTTGCAGAAAACTTCCCTTTACCCAACAAATTCTTCTCAGCAAAATACTGAGTTGCAGTTTCAATCTCCAGTAAATTAAACCGATATCTCTTCATAGCCTCTTGGGAGAAAACGTGTAAACTTAATCTCCCATCAGCCAATGGATCCCAACCGTTGGAATACTCTAGATTGATTAGAGGAGAACCATTTTTCCTCCTTTGGGTTGTTGTTTCCACCATTGTTGTATTCATCGTCTTCACTGAATTACTAAAATGATCAATCGAACTTCCTAACTTCTGTTTTCTCCGTCGGTAATGGGAAAAGAGGAAAAAGCCCATGACCGTCGAAACAATACTGACCAAGATAATTCCAACGGCGTAATAACCACGCCGGGATTTGGACGACTTTGAACAATATGTTTGGCTGCAGTTCAAGTTCACGTTGGCAGTTTCCGGAATATCCGTTTTGGGTTCGATTAGATTTGTATGATCTAAATCTCTACATGATCTTAGAGAAGGAAACCCAACTCCACATAACGCCAGATTGTTCTTGAATTGAAATCCTTGTAGTAATCTGTTTAAACCTGTAAAAAAGAACAGAGCAATTTCAAACCGAATTGTAAAACAAGAATGGATGAATTATTTTTGTTTGTTTGAGTTAATCCTTTTTGGGTTCTTACCAGGAGGTACATTGCCGGAGAGGGTATTGTTTCGAACATCAAAAACCTGAAGATTTGGAGCTTCCGCTAGTTTAGCTGGGATTGAACCGAATAGATGGTTGAAGCTTAAATCTAGCCTAATCAAGGTTTCCGAATCCCCCAAGCTAGCAGGAATTGCTCCCGTAAGTTGATTTGATTGCAGAGCAAGAACACTGAGTTTCTTGAGTGAACTCAACTCGGTGGGTATACTTCCACTGATTTGGTTATAGCAAAGCTGTAAAACTATACACCAAAGAAGAAATGGCTGTCAAAGATTCGATTTTAGAAAAAAAAGATTTGTTCATTTTCTCTAAAACTTGAGATTCTGTAGTTTCCGTGACGAAGATATCAGAGTACTTTTTACATAGAGATAGAAGAAAACGTCATTTTTACATGCAGTAGAAGAAAACGGACCTTGTAAGGCAGGCATATTTCCAAGTTCAGGAGGTATATGACCGGAAAAACTGTTGACATTGAGATATAGATCCACAAGTTCAGTCAGATTTGATAACTCCTTGGGTATTTCTCCAGTAAGAGAGTTGAAATGAAGGTATAGACCGGTCAAATGCTTCAAACCAGCTATTGCCGGCGACATTTTTCCGGTGAGACCCTTTCCCTGTAGGGAAATGTTGGCTACCTGACCCATATCATTGCATGCGACACCTTCGAATGAACCGTCGCATGGGTAGCCGGAAACCGTCCAAGATGTTAGGAATCGGTTATGTGGGTCAAGATTCAGTTTTAAATCCATAAGTGAGTTCAGCTCGCCATTTTTAGATGTAACTAAAGAAGGATACCCTGTTGAGATGACAATGAGGAGAGACAGGATAAACGCGGAGAAACCCATTTGCGAAACTCTATCTCTCTCTACTGGTTCTTCTTCTTCCTCTATAATTTTGTCTTAACAATGGGGGGGTGAGAGAGTACAAATATCGGCGACTGTGTAGAGAGTCCAAGAAAAAGAAGAAAATGTGTTGCTCTGTCGGACCCGATAACAAAAGACGCAAATGACAGAGGAGGTACGAAGCATGTGATGATGTGCGGCTGAGATCGTCTCACGATCTGATCATGTTTGGAAACCAACTATGTCGTGGAGAGATCGAGGGTGTAGCTTTTTATTAATATTGAAATAGATGTGTTCGGTTTCATGAGATCTCTACATATAAAAAATTACATTTAAATATTATGTTTGTCAGATGAAATTCAAACTTTGGACGTGATATTATTGTTTGTAATCTTTATTAAGTTGATATATGTGTAGAATTTAATATGTGAGTTTCGAAATTAGAGCTTATTTAGGGTATCATTAAAATAAAACTCAATTTATTTAAAAAAAAAAAATAGTGATGTTTGATTAGAGCTCGTTTGATGAACTGGTTTTTTGGGTTTTTCCAGGATTTTATCCTAAAACCCAAACATCCTTTCATCCATCATTTCAACTATCTAATCAATCATTTTATATATATAAATACCAAAATTACCCTTTATTTAATTATATAAAATTAATTTATATTTAAAACTAAAGGATATTTTTGACTTTTTAACTTTAAAAACTAGTTTTTTTTAAATTTCATCAAACAAGGTTTTTTAGGACAAAACCCAGAAAAAACCCTAATAACCAAAGATCAAACAAGCCCTTAGAGTTATTTAAAAAAATAATCTAGCATGCTATAATCTTTTATTAAAGTTATTTTCTTATAAATTATATAGACTAGAGCAAATAATTATGAGTTAGGGTTGTTCCGATTCAGTTTTTTAAATTATATGAATTATTTAAAAAGTAATAATTGAGGATGATTTCAAGAAAGTAGAGATTTTTTTGATAAAAAAAAAATTAAAGTATTATTAGATAATAATAAAATATAATATAATAATTTAAAATAAATAATATTTTAATATTTTGTATAATTAATTGAATAAATTGAATAATAAAATTATGTTTGATTAGTTTGAATTATTTAATAAGAATAAGTTTATTGGGATAGAAATTTTATAAATAAATCCTGAATTATTTGAAAAATATTAATAGGTGATGATTAAAAATAAATTCATTTGAGAAGTTAAATTTTTTTTTTTTAAATACAAACTAAATCTAGAACAAGCTCTTAGTTTAATTAGTTGATTTGTAGTTTCCTCTCTCCTATTTAGTGTAAATCATTTAGTTATTCTATTTATTTTTGTGGTTTATTCTTTATTTATTAATCTTTTAGTGTTTGTATGAAAAAATATCTTAGATATGATTGATTAAGTTTATTAATAACAATTTATTAGTTTAAGCAATGGTTGAACATTTAAGTACATTATAACACTATTATGAATCACTCTGGTCAAATAAATTATTTTAGGAGTTCTAAGGGTTTAAATGTTATACCAACCTAATTGAAACCAAAATATATTTGATTTAATATATTAAAAAGTACACTGTTGTAACTTATCTTCTCATCATAATTATAATTAATTCGGGTTTAAATATTCACTAGGAATATTATAATATATATATATATATAATTAAAAATAATATAAAAACTATTATTGGTTGACATATAGAGTCTATTTAAATAATATATCAACTTAATTTTAAGATTTTTATTTAATAATTTTTTTTGAAATTATTATTATATTAATATTTTTACTTTATTTTGTTTAATTAATTGTTTAAAAATTAATTTAAATCAAATTAAACAATAATTATTGAATATATATATATATATATTATGAATAAATTTTAATTTATTCAAAAAATATATATATCAAACTTAAGATCAACCCTTATTCAAGCTATAGCTTATTTGGGAACCTTTACTTATTCATTTAGGATAAATTGAATCAAACAAATACAACAAAAATATTTATTTTTATAAGAAAATATAGTTAACCTTTAGCATCAATTATTTAACTACATTTTCTAAATTATTCTACAAATTTTGGTAGGATCACAATTTTAATTCACATAGATTAGACCCTTGTAGTTTTAAATGAATTGAACAAGATGATTTTTTTTATTATTTATAATGATAGGTTTGATAGTTTGTTATATATATATATATATATATATATATATATATATATATATATATATATATATATATATATATATATATATATATATATATATATATATATTTAAAATCTTGTTTTCTAGAAATAACAAAATTTTTATTTAATGTAACTAGTTGTTTAGTTTGATTAGTTGATCAAAATATTAAAAAAAATAAACTAGGAAGAATTTTGTTTTGCCATTCTAGTTAATTTGACTAAAATTGATCTTGATAAGAGTTTCTCGGGATAAATTTTGTTTAAATTATTTAAAAAATGTTGATGTTCCGATATATTTTAAAAAAAAAACTTCAAATGTATTAATATAAAATAATAAAATTATTTTTTTTTAATATATTAAGTGATTTGATTGATGAGAAAATGAATGAAAATATTTTTTTATTATGTTTAAATTTAAAAAATAAAATTGAATATTGCATTAAAATGAAAGTGTTTTTAAGTGAATTTTATGTGAAATCTTTAGTTGTGTTTTATTACATAAACACTTTCTATAGACATAATATATTGATGGGTTTAAGTTTTTATATTTTAGCTCAAAATTTATTTATTTGAAATAAATTTAATTAAATTACATCAAACAAGTCATAAAATATAAAAAAAAATATGACATTTATATTTTTTTACTATTATATATTATATAAATTTATTTTATTTTATTATATTATTATAATTATAAATTATTTTAATTAAAATTGTTTTAGTATAGATAAAATATCATGAATCATTGTTGTCATGTGAGTCTTTGTGAATATTTCTCAACCTTAATCATTTTTCTTTATAAAATAGATGCTAATCAATTATAATTATTTCATCTATATATTTTACAACTTAAATTTTAACTAGTCATTAAAATATGGGCATGATAGTAAAATAAGTTCTTAAAATATAATAAGATAGTAAGATTAATCTTGACACTATTTATCTCATTGTTATCTTTTATTTTAAAATAAAATATTCAATCAGAAGATTTAAATTATGAGAAGATAATCATAATTATTATATTCTAACTTATTTTTTAAATAATACTTAAGATGCAATTAATAAATTTGTTATTAAGTTATTTAAATCTTAGAAAATTAAAGACTAAAAAATATAATAAATTTTACTTGTATTTCTAATTTTAATTTACATCAAACTCAACTAAACACATGTTCTTAATTATATACTTTTTTTTTAAAATAAAACCAAGAAAGAAAGCAAACAATTAAATAATTTTAAATTACTTTCAAATATGATTTTTTTGTGCATTTTTTTTTTGTTTTTAGTTATAAAAGAAGTATATACAATTGAATTTTAATAATAATAACTCGTACTAATTGAAAATTTATAATAAAATTTATTTATATAAATTTATGTATTTTTACATCAAGAAATGTATACACATCACCATTAGTATTTATAAATTGACATTAGTGATAATGTGCAAGGAAAATGGATACTAATGATTTTATGAGTTACTATTTTAATCATTAAAAATAATAACCCTATTCTAAAGCAAGCATCCAGCCCCCCTTTCATGTAGGGAGTAGGGTATTGATATAAAGTAATAAATACTTAGACGGCAAGCCAAAAAGAAGGGTTGAGATCGAATTCAACTTTTAGAATAGGATGTTAGTTGGTGTTGAATTTGATTTTCAATTAAAATATATATTTAAAATTTAATTAATTATATTATATTAATTAAATTTAATATTTATAACTGACTTTATATGAAACATATATTGATTCGGACATAAGATAGTAAATTAGGTACTTATTTATTCCTTTGATAACATTTTTAAACTTTATACATATGAATGAAACAATCTAACATAATATATATATTTTTTTCAATTATATAAAAAAAGATTAATTTAATATCATGAATTAATTATAACTCATTTATATAAAATTGTAATACTATTTTATTAGTAATTACAATATTATATGTATATATATTATCTTTTTCTTACTTTTAACTTTTTTTAGGAAGAAAAATATGTTTAATATATCTTAATTTAAAAGTGTATAAGAATTTATTTAACTTTATATATTTATTTTTTCCAAAATGTAAAATTGAATAATTAGGTATAATAATAAATAAAATTTGGTACAACGAGTCACGCAAACATATTTAACCATGCGCAGAACTTGCTGCATAATGGACTTGAACTCCGGACCTCAGAAAGACTGAGAATATTCACATTTTATTGTCACTAAGCTATAAGAGGGAATAATTATATTAAAAATAATTTAGACTTAATTAGGGTTATTGCGGTATTGCGTGTATTTTGTCTATCATATTATTTTAATAATTAATTATTTTAAAATAATTTTGTTTGGGGTTAACAAATGAATAATTTGAGTAATATAATCCAAATATTATTATTATTTAATATTTTAAAATATTATAAAAATACTAGTAATTTGATATTTTAACTGATGATATATTTAATAGTAAGCTATTTGAAAATAATTTCAAATAATTCAGCTTAGGCCTTGTTTGAACTTGAGTTATTTAAAATTCTAAATAATTAGTTATTTAATTAATAATTTTTAAGTAACTATCAATCGTATCATTGAAATGTTTTTATTTAAAAACTTTTTATTAATTATAATTACACACTAATATTTTTTAATTAAAATAACATAAAATTAATTTCTATATAATCTACTTATTATTTAAAATTAAACACTTCATTATTCAAATAACTCATATTAAACAATACTTCAATAAATCAACTTATCATCATCAATCATCACTTACACAACTTTATTATTTAAATTATCAACCAAGAATTGCATTACTTTAATTTTATTATTTAATATACTATAACAAAAGTTTCTAATAGAATTTCATTAAGCAATTAAAACATCGATCCATAAATAAAAAAACTCATGTTATATGAATAGTCTTTTTTTTAATTAATAAAAATATATAGTCTATCAAGTGAGGTATCTTACTAGTATATATGACGTCACTTTAATTTAAAACATTCTTAATAAGATGACTTTATATTACATATCTAAAAGTTGAATTTAGAAAACAAACTTTGCTATATATATGCCAATTTTAAACCTAATTTTGTATATGAATTGAAAGAAACAAACATAATTTTTTAATATTTTTTATATGAATTTATACATAACAACTAAGTGTTTCTAAATAAGGTGATAATGATCAACATGATTTGCTTCCCTAAAAGTATAACAACCCTTAAACCCACACTTTCTATTCATAATACTCTTAATATCACATCAAAGCATTGTAATTATTTTATTTTTTAATTTCTTGGAGACATAATCAATCAACAAGTGCCTCAACAACATCATCCCAATATGAGCTTGTTTGAGGAAAATTTTGTTGTATTATTATAAATGTGTCAACAAGAGTAAGCCCAAATTAGCTAATTCATTGTGGTTTGGGAATGGTGCAACTTGGCTCCCCTTGAGTAATTGATAAGGGTTAGTACATGGTTAATTCCAATATATTTTATTTGATTCATTTTAAAATTAAATTACATTTATTCCATTCGTAATTTAAATAAATATATTGATTTATACGAATTAGATTTAATTAGATATATATTGTTTGAATAATTCTTTTAATATTTTTTTATCTCATTCTTGATTAGGTTTATTTATTTTACTTTTTTTTGGTTTTTTTTAATTAGTATTTAACTTGTTCATTTTTTTTAATAAAACTACTTAACTCAAAAAGAAAAAGTTATTGTTAAATTTAAAATAATAATACATTTATGATAATTATACTTTTTTTATAATTTTTTTTTGTAATCCACTAAGATAACACATCTAGAACAAATTAAATTAAAATGGGTTAAGTGAATTTTATTCAATATCTCGTTCTTTTAATATTGTTTTACTCATGAATGAATTATGATATTGCACTTCTATTTGCGTTATCTTCTAGTGGATTATTTGACTGGAGAGAGTAATCGTACAATCTCTAGTAACGTTAGTTAGCCGATGTAGCTCATTCACAATGTCCACTTTGAATATCTAAAACACGGTAACACCTTGATTCTTTTGTTGTTAAATTTACTTGTTTTTTTAACTTCCTCTCCAAAGTTTTTCTTCATTCTATATCATGTTTTCTTGCAATTTTTTTCTTCATTATATATATATATATATATATATATTGGGAATTTAAAATTTGGCCACTGAGTTAATCACATAACCCGCAAATACACTTAATTATTTAATCAAGCGCATAATTTGTCGTTTAAGAGCTCAAACTCACCTCAAAGAGGCTAGAGATATCCTACTCTTGTTGTTATTAGGCTAGAAGAGAAGATATATATAAATATATTTTATATAGTTTGGTATGGGTATTTTTGTCTATTTTCCATTTTTTTCCTTAAATTGTCCACAAGACTAGACTAACCTTTTCAATAATTTAGATTTTAAGGATCTATAAAAAAAAAAAACTATAAAAGAATAATATTGTATATTTTAGTTATAAATTATTTTACTAAGAGTAAATTGAAATAGCTCTTTTATTAAACATGACCTAATGTTCAGCAAACATAATTGTATAGATTAGAAAATAGCTTTGGCTTGATAAATAATTGAATCAAGATAACAAATCTGTCAATTAAAAGATATTTTAGTCAACTTTAAAGTTCTAACAATCAAAGATTCAGATTTACATCAATTTTTAGAATTCCTAAAAATCTACAACAAACCTAATGGTTGTTGGTTATTTTTTATTTTTTTTATATATAATTAAATATTATTTCATTTACTCTCTTATCTCATTAATTAATCACTTAATTTATTAATTAAAATAAATTTTATTTTTTTAATATAATTATATATTAATACCTTTTAAATATTCTTATAAAAAAAACCATTCACTTAAAATCACTATCAATCAAGATTTTTATTAAATATTTTTTTTCAAATTATCCCTAATGGAAACAAAGTCTAATATTGAAATTGATTTTTTTTTTATTAGTATGATTTTTTTTTAGAAGGGATAATACATATTTCATTAATCTAAATTAAATTAAAAAACTGATCATTAAGCATATATAAATATTAATAAAATAAAATAAAATAAAAAATAAGATTACATAAAAATGAACAACTTTAATATATATTGTTATAAATTGACTACTGAAACAAAAGTAAAATAATAAAACATCATTTAAGTGGAAAAAAAACAGAAAGGGAAAAACCCTACAAAAATGAAAACTTTCATCATAGGTAAAAAAAAGTAAATGAAGAGAGAACAAGATGAACAAGATATCACTTAGAAAATTGAATCATGCAGAATGTCAAATAATATTTTTTATTGATCAAACATTTTTGTGTTATCAAAACTCTATACATAACCAAATTTAATGGAAGTTATATATTCTTGTATAATCATATGATAAATCTAAAAGAATATTATTTTTCTTATATATTTATCTTAATGTGTTTTATCATTAATTATAATTTTAATTAGAGTTATTTTAAAATAAACTTCTTTTAATTTGATTTATTAATAATTCTTCAATTATTGTAATTCATTGGGCCATGACAAATATTGTAGGTAAAGTTGTATATATATAAGTCTTACCCAAATGAAGAAGCAATTAATTATATTCCCATTATGTTTTATGAGCTCATCTAACTTGACCTAAATTATTATAAAATAAATCCTTAAACAACTAAATAAATTTCCAAGACTAGTTTGATTAGCAAATGAATTTTTAATATTGAATTTAATCAAACAAATATGATATTTTATTTTCTTAGTTCAAGTAAATTTTTTTATATAAAATTATAGATTAGCATATAAATTGAAAACATAAACTAAATTTTATATAGTGATACCAATAAAAATTAAAATAAATTAAATCAAACTAACCCTAAATACTATCAAGGATCTGTGAAGCTGTGGGTATGTGGGTGTGTGAATAGTAATTTGTGGAAGACTGACCATGACAGACAGACTCTGACTGTACTACAAAACCACATTGATAGTACTACAAAATCACAGTGGTATCATTCCATAACCATATTCAATTTCAAATAAAAATAAAAAATTCATTCAAATATATATGTTTTTTAAAGTTAACATTCCTTATAGCAAGAGTAATAATAGAATTCATTTTGACAACAATGTAATGACTATGCATCACATATGACAAACTCTTTTACTGACCTTAATTAAATGTGATTTATCTCAAGAACAACTTTCCTTATTAAATAATTCATTGATTGACTAATTTTTCTTCTTAGTTTTGATTTGTGTAATTTTTGTTTTGGCCAATTTGATTTTTCAATTCTGATTTCTTTTGTTTTTGTCAATATGTTGTTTTCTCACCATACTTATAACAATTAATGATGGTTTATAAAAATTAAATTTAAAAATTTTAAAAATTGTAATGAAACATCTTCTAAGAAAAAGAAGAACATGGCTCTTGTAAGTTGAAAGATTTTGAAAGAAAAAGTACATATTATCTTGATTGGTGAGATTAAAAGGTAAAGCTTAATGTCTTGTGTAAGCTGGCACAGTAAGAAAAAACAGTATATATCGTGCTTTGTAAAAAAAAAAAAAAGCACATATACCTATGCACTTTTTAGTGACATAGAGATTATTATATAACTAATTATTATTTCAATTATAATTTTATCCTTTAACTATTATTTCGATTTAGATTCTATCTTTAAACTCAGTTATTGACATGCCAAATTTGTACAGATACTTTATTTTGTCATCCAAATATTTTAGGACATTTTTCAAACTTATTTTACAAAAATACATTTGTATTAAATTTTAACTGTTTAACTTAATAAAAATGTTATATTAAACATCTCACCTTATTTTTTCTTTCCACAACACTTTTCATCTTGATGACCTGATTATTTTCATTTTGTAGTTTGAAGTTAATTTTTTGTAATAAATAACCAACATAATTAAAAAAAACCAGTTATTTAATATTACAACTATATATTGTGTGTGCAAGTTTTTTTAAAACAAACTTAATATTATTATCATTATTATAATTATAATAATGTGATATTATTATGATTATTATATTGTCTGACAATTTGTTGTCTTTTTAGGCATGCACACAGATCATAGAATGACACAGTCCCAAATTCTATATAATAATTTAAGGGTTTAGGACAATCACATGAAAACAAAGGATGAATATATTAAAATATATTAAAATAATTTAGCTTTTGCAGAGATTTTGTTTTATATCGATACAGTAGGTTTAATTTAATTAATTATGTTTTGATTAATTAACATACATATTCATTAATAATAAGAATTAACTTGGGAACATACACAGTCTAATTTGCGCCTAATAAACCCAAACCAAGTTACTATATATACAACTTCATAAATATATTGAGTTCTCACATAAATACTCTTTTAATCCCGCAAAAAATAAGAGTGGAACAAGGGATAATAATGTGTTGATTATAGTTATTGATTGGGTTAATTTTGTCAATTAAAATTTTATTTTTGTGCATTTAGTATATATTTTCTTGAAGCCCCACTTATTCCTTCATTAGATATGGTTAATCATATGGATTAAAGTCAATTTCTTTATTTGATACATCTTAGAGTTTCATTTTAGTTGGAGCCATTTAATTTTTAAGAACTAATATATTATTATATATAATTAATTTGATTTGAGATTCCAATATTGTAGTTATCATTGTAGATGACTTTATCTTTGAAAGAGGTCAATTTGTTCATCACAATATTATCTTGTAGGTTTTTAAATTTGTGACTTTGCACATTTCCTTTTAAATATGTTTTGTTTTTACATTGAATCAAGGTTAAATCGTAAACTAAACAATTACAGATTAAATCTTGTCATCATTTCTATAAATTAATTGAAATACAATAAGAATGAAAATTATATAAAAAAAAGAAAGGAAAATACCACAAATCTCAATATCAAATCAGTTGATATATATCAATAAGAAACCCAACTGGCTTGTTGGCACATGAATGATTAGACATTCTCTCAATATATTTAAATTTGAGATTATTTAGACATCAACATGTGATTTACTTATTTTTCAACCTTATTTCAGTTTAAATAATCCTAGAGATTCATTAAGTTGATAAAATTTGTAAGTTTCATAGCTAGCTGTAAAATAAACTTCTATAAATAACTAAAATACAAGTGTTTTGGCTGGTTTTCATAAGTCTTGAGAATATGAAAAAACAGCTTTAAGAAGGTCTTGCTACTAGCTAGTGGTTTCCTACCTCCACTTTGCCCGCTGAAAGTATTTACTAAGTTTTTAAGAATGTGAAATTCTTAAATAATTCCAACAAAGTTTATTTTATTTATTTTGCGTTTCCTTGATCAATTTATAAACAATTATAATCTTCTGTAACCGTAAATAACTTTGATTAGAGTTATTACTATGATTTATAGACGATAATCACAAACGTAATAAATAAAATTTAAATTAGGTTAATGAATGTTTTTAAATGTTTATTTGCACTTTTTCAAAATACCATATTAACATTAGAATTCCCAAACAATTCTCGTTTCCCACTTTCACCAATGACGTAAAAATGATTTGGATGATTCAAATTATTTATATAAATGTTTTTCTATAATATATATTGTGAATTCATAGGTTATAATATAATTGAAAAACAGGCATAAATATACAATTTAGTTATTTTAATCAATCTTATCCTAAAATTATTGATTTGTAACTTGCAAGTACGGATTCTAATTCAGGTAACATCAATAGAAGTTACTGACAATTATTTGTTGTTACACAGCACAACACATTAAGACATTTTTATTTAGTTAATAACCAAATGCCATTAAATCAAATTACATTTTTAGCTACGTATAAAAAGATTTATTCGGGGGCGTATGAAAGCGTAATAATTCACATCGTTTTGGCCATAAAATATTTTAGCGACTTTAAAGTATATTTGATTTTATAATTATTTTTTCCTAACTTTTGTCCTGTTATTTTAATTTTATTTTATCATTTTTTAATCATTTTTAGCTTGTTTTTTAGCCTTATTTTTAGTTTTTAGTTTTAGCATTTTTTAAATAACAATAGATTAGAAAAATATTTTGATTTAATTCTAAAAATATGAAAACAATGAAAAATATTTATAATTCATATAGTATGTAGATAAATTTAAGAAATAATTTCTTAACAAATATATTGTTTTAAATAACTACATACCTAACCAATTTTACATTCTAAACTCATCTAATCACCCTTAATTACAATTACAAAAGCTTCATCTCTTCACTTGTCCAATATGTGAGATCGCTCTAGAATTTTAACTCATGCATTCATTCTATATATAATGTCCATTTGTTAGATGTTTCTACTTCTCAACTCCTTGGTCTATACATGAATTGGTTTCATATATTGCATAGGAATAGTGTTACAAACTCCTTATGGAAGATTTTATGCTTTTTTTTTATCATTATTTGGACAATATGGACTATTAGGAATAACCTAGTTCATAATAACACTCTGTTCGAATGTGATACCAGTTGTCAATGAAACTTTATTTAAATGGAGAGAGCTCAATAATTCTGAAAAAAATCCAAAACATTTGGAGGATGTCAAATGTTACAACTACATTAAACAACTATTTTTTTTACATAATTAGCTTGTTTTGTTTTTCCAACCAGATCCGCAAATAATTTGGGATTTGTTGCTTTATTGTTTGTAATTATTTTTGAAACATGAGTTTTCTCTATAACTATTCAGAATGAACTTTTTGTCACTATTTAACTTCATTAAGGTTTACCTAGTTGGGAATGACATTTGTTGTCATTTTCTATTGCAGAAAATGATAATACAATTGTACACCTAATTAATTTATTACAATTTCTTTATGAAGATTCCATACATATATGTGTATCTTTGCATGTGAAGTACCTACACAAAAGCACTTACATAGGGTATGGCATGGGATGAGAAATGGGATACAAAAGCTCAATGAGTGTTGTCCCTTTCTTTCTTTCATTTCAGAAAACAAAGTCCAAAGCTTTTCCTAAGCTTTTACAGAAAGACAAAGCATCAATTACCTTTTTTCAAATTCCCTCTCAATGTTCTTATTTTTATTATTAATATTATTTTCTACTTTTCAAATTTCAACTGCATTCCAAAATTCAACTTATGAGGCTATACATTACAAACACTTTAATTTACAAAGTCAAAATTTGTATGAAAATAGTCTTGAATCTTAAATGATTAATTCACAAACTTGTTGCAATGAGACTTGCACTCCTGAGATATAGCTAAACAAAACTTCTGAGGAACTAGGTTCATACATTTAAGTTTAATATTAATAATTAGAGGATTATTTTACTTTCAATAATGTTGTAATATATATAAGAATAAATAAATAAATAGAAACAACCAATCAAAGCTCTCCACAAAAATATGAACTAACAAAATGATTTGAATACTTTCAAAATTAAAAGAAATAGCCAAAAACTTCCAGTATCCCCTTATAGACATAAAGTCAGGACCGACCTAAGATAAGCCCAACAAGCCCAAAAACTAGAGCAGTTCATCCTCCATGACAACTTATTTAATAAAAATATTAGGTATTTAGTTAAATTTATTAATTGAATTGACATAAAATGTGTATCACAGTGATTTATGATGAAAAATATCATTTTTTATTTTTATTTGGTTATAGTTTCAAATTTCACTATTTTTTTTAACAACTACTTTAAAAATAAAATTAGGGCATCCAAATTCTTTTCACATCTACCCTAAGACTGGAGCAGTCTAATCCTCGGGCCGACATTGCATAAGGTTACAAGACAAGTTGATTAAATAATTCGGGTTGAAGTAAATCATGAGTCATTTAATTGATGTTCTTCCTTTATTAATTGTGAAGAGAGAATTATTATTTCTCATAAAATTATTTAACCCACCATAATACTTTAAATACATTTGATTATGCGGTTTTCTTATAAGCCTTAAACGAGATACTAATGTTGTGTGCGGCTAAAATTTGACTTTAACATATATAAATAATGACCTAAGATGTAGTAAGAATGCATGATAATATCAATTGAAACCATTCAAGTTTCAGAAATGGTCCCATAGTTATTATTAAAGGAATGAATGAAGAACAAATTAAATGTGACAAGAAAGTAAAAGAGAAAAAAACCCACAAACATACCTTGAATGAGAATCAATGATGTACACTTCTATCTACCCTAATTGAATTCATGATTAATCGATCTGGTATAAAGTTACTGTAAAGAATCTTATTGGAAAATGTCATCTAGTTCTAGGTCACACGGGAAAGTAAAAAATTCATGAAAAATAAATTCACCCCTTTGCTGTGGTCCAAATGGGATGTAAAAGCTTTGTGCTTCACATCTCAACCACACACATTAAATAATTTAACTAAAAGAAGCTTTAAATCAAAAGTTCATTTTATTGCAATTTATTTTGGGTCAGACTGATTGTGATATTTGTCCCATTTTATGGGTTTTAATTAAAATATATATTTAACCTAGTTAATAGTATGTGTGGTCCTCAAAGTAATCTTATTGGGGGTACATTTAAAGTTAAATATTAATATAAATATGTTTACTCTAAGAATTAAGAACTTATTAGTTAGTACAAGCAACACTTAGTTTTTTTTTTAACTTTATAGTAAATGCTAAAATATGAATTTCGTGTATATTTCAGCCTTATTTCTTTTTATTTGATAAACATCGATCTCAAGAGTTAATATTATTTTCTTATAAATCGATTGAGATTCAATGTTAAATGAAGGGCAACATGTTTTAATATTGTTTATTTTAACACTCAGAATTTTTGTGATTTATAAGGTTCTCTATTGCTTCTAGTAATTTAATTTCTATTCTTTATAACTTAAAAACTAATTTAAATATTTTATTAAGACTTTCACTATAAATTGTTGAACTTTGTAAATATATGGATTAATACAAATAGTTTTATTCTTTCAAAAATAAGTAAGAGCTAGAAAAAGTATAGTCGCAATATGCTAGTGATGTTACTTCATAACAAAAACAAGCTTCAAGTATATTTTTTTTATCCTAGTTAATTTTCTAGAATATAACTAGTATTGTCCATATAGTTATGATCATTCTTTAAATCAAACTTTATCTCTATTGATCTTATGAGTTATCATCTTTTGACGTTTATTTAGATGATTTTTTATATAAGTTTTTCCTGATTCATTTTGTTTACATAAATTATTTAAGATAGATCTCTTTCAAGTTTATTTTTAAAATATTTATGAGTTTTATATCGCATAAATGACATGATTAATAAATTGTATTTTATCTTAAAAAAATGTTAAAAATAGTGTGAATGTGTATAAGCCCGGTGAGGCACAGTAAGCCAACCTATTCAATTGTATAAATCCCAATTTTATGGGTCCTAAATTTTCCAAAAAGATAGTATTATCAGTTAATTAATTAATTAATTAATTAATTAATTAATATATATATATTATAAATCAATTAATATATTTTTCTCTCAATTAGAATAATATTTTTTTATATATATTATAAAAGATTTTTTGATTTTGTTAAAATTATAATTAGTATAATTTTGTTTAACTTTGTGGGTCAAATTTTTTATTTTGAATGGGCTCATAACTGAATGTGTTTCTTTGATGAATTGTAGATCAACTTGAGATACAAATGTCAAAATAACATTGTATTTTGAGGTTGGTTTATGTATTTGATTATGAGCGTCATGATTTTGTTTTGATTCAAAGGGTATTAAATCTTTACTAATTGTATTTTTTTTTTGCTTCTTGTTGAATTGTTCAAATAACCTTATGTGTTGAAATATTGTGAATGATGAAAACCCACAAATTACCAGGCTACCAGCATAAATTTGCAATTGAGTTTATCTTGTTTTGTTGTATTATTAATAGTTTTATCTTTGTTTTTTTTCAAATAATAATATAAATAAATATTTCAAGGATAAAACTTATATGTTGCAAAATGCATGCAGTGGTACAATTGATGTGCATGAATTAAAATTGTTTTTAGGCATATATGATCAACCCTTTTTCAACATTTTGTTTTCCTTTTCCACTTGTGCTTTTAACCTATGATGCAACACAAGTGTGGAGGAGACTAAAAGAACTAAAGCTTTTAAGAATGGACAATACATGAGCAGTTACTTCATCCTATTTTAGCAATTATTTCTCACTATATACACTTTGGTCCCATCCCATCCCTACTTTACTACTAACTTATTTATATATTTGCTTGAGGGTTATTTTTTATTTTCATATTTTGTTACACATCTTATAATATTTGGTTGAATATTAAATTCTTGCTAGAAAGTTTTAAATAAGAGTTCGAATTTTGACTAAGGTTACAACAACATTATACAAATTCAGTTTTGTTAGTTGGAAAGTAGAGTCGTGAATCTCTTTGTACAACTTATTGAGTTGGATATTTGTATATAAAATTTAAAATATTGAGAACTGATTTTACCCTTTTTTTTAATCAGTCTAGTTCTTCTGCTACCGAATAAGTCCTCCCTTGTTTCAGACCAATTAGAATGCAGCTTCATTATTTTATTATTAAATTAAGTCGCGGATTGGAATGAAAAGAGAGGTATCCAGAACCCGGATTTATTTTCAGGTTCATGAGAAGCGCAATGTAAAACTAAATGAAGCGAGACGCTATTCCGTGAAGTTTTTTTCACTTCACTCCGTTTTAAAAATTTATATGTCTTTAAGAAATTTCATGTAAAACCACTAACACATTAATTTAAAAACCTTTAAGCGTTCAAGTTAAAAAAATATGCCTTCAATGTAAACCCTACTGGAGAATTAAAAAGGCTGAAAAAAGCGCTAACTAGTGAGAACATTGCTTCATTAGGTATTTTTAGCGCTTGTATGAGTGTTACAAGCACTACCTAGTAAACTTTCTTCACTATGATTTTACATCACTCATATGAGTGAAACAAGCGCTACCTAGTGATGCTTGCTTCATTTCTATTTACAATGCTAATAAGAGTGAAACAAGCACTATCTAGTGATTCTTGCTTCATGTCTATTTACAACGCTAATAGGAGTAAATAAATCTGAATCTAACTTCACTCACTGAAGGAATAAATACAAAATTTTCCCACTGCACTCTCACTATTCATTTCTCTCTCAGCGATCATCTTTCAACTTTCAAACTCTAGTACTATTCTTCTCTACTACAAAGATTTCTTTCGAAAATGGCACTAAGCGACAGCAGCGACATGCTCGTGGAAGTATCCAACAACCAAGAAATCGTCTTGGCGGTATGTAACAACATCAACAAAGTCATCCCTGTATCAAACAACAATGCCGACGATAAATCAAAGAGGTAGTGTATTTTGATTAATATTGTGTTTCTAGTATTTTCATTAGTATTTCACCTGTTTGTTTCATTTCATTTGTAAATTACTGATTTATCTTCTTATACTGAAAATTTTGTTTTGTAAGGTTATAGGGAAGCAATATGAAAGGAAGAGGAAGATGAAGTCATCAAAAACTCTGTTGAATCATTATCTCTTCTCGCTTCTACAGCTACAACTACAACTACATCTCTCGATCAAAAATACCAAATCCTCCTAAAACCCCAAAAAAGAAAGTAATATTATTTAAAACAAGAACATCTCCAAGTGCCATCCCCGAATGACCTTTTCAACAAGATTCAAAACTGAAGAACAGAAGGAAGATGTGAAGGAAATCAGGTTTGGTTCTCTTCTTATATTGGACATCTCCAAGTTCCATGTTCATTTTTTTAAACATGTAGTGACCATTTTCGACCCCAATGAGAGTGTCAACGATGGTGAGATTCTTATAAATGAATATACAATATATAAAATAAATTTGTGCATTTTAACACAAATTAATTATTTTATAACATTTTAAATTAGTTTAGATATTTAAGTATATATTAAAACAAAAATAAATAATAATTTTAAATAAGAATAATTAAATAAAAATAATAATTTCAAACATATTTTAAAGTTAGTTAAATGCAATAAAATATAATATAATGGACATTATATTTATTATTTGATTGAAATAAATTGTATATGAAATATGATATATTAATTAACAGAAAGCTATGATCCCACGTCGGAAGAAAGAAGCAAGGTGAGAAGGGAATTGATGTATAAATTAAACGTACTGGGCCAACTTAAAAAATACTTACCTGGACGGAGTCTATAGGTGATCAAGTAGACCTATGGCTTAGGTTAGCGGGCTTCATTGCACTTTGTTGTTGCGCTCGCCTAAGGTCAGCCCATTGTGGATGATCCTACGTCATAATTTGTGGCAGTGGGGGCCTGCGTTCGCGCGGCCCCTTTCCAATTCAAGTTTAAGTAATTTTAGTAATTATGATTGTATAATAGTTAATATTTAATTTACTATTATTAGTTATATTTAATTTACTTTTAGATCTAAAATAAAATATGTATTAATACTTTATTGTGTTCAAAAATGTGTTTAGGCTATTTGATTATTTTCTTTATTTGTATTAGGAGATTTTAATTGAAAACTGTGGACAAAATATTGTTATCATATTAATGTTATTGAATAAATAATAAAGTTATAATTTAGTTTATAAATAAAAAATAAGTTAATTTTTTTAAAAAAATATTTTTTTATTAAAATGAGTGAAATATTAAGTATATCTTTTTTGGATTGAGACAAATGTGTACAATATAAATATTTTGAGAGATTCATATTCATAACTTTTTAATGATCATATAATGGGTATGACCAACGCTAATAAACTATTTTAACTTGTCTTGTCCCATGAATAATATTATGTGTGATGTGAATTATACATATTACGTGATGAGCATTATAATTCACCTTACGGCTTAATATGTACACGCGCTAAAATCTAATATATAAACCTCAAAAGGGTGTTCCAAAAACTTCTTGCTGCTCATATTGTCAAGACTCTCCAATCCTAAAAACCCTAAACTTTCCAACTCTAAAAATCCTAAATTTCGTTCAACGTCAACACAACTCCCCCCTTCTCCCTCCCACTCCCTATACCATAAACTCTCTAAAGCAACCTCCATGACTCTCCCTCTCCCTAAACTCTAATCCCCATTGAGAACTGTTGACTTAGGGTTCACCACTTTAATAACACAATTCACGTTCAGGGGTTTGGCATTCCCTTGGTAAGACACCAAAAATATAACCGATTGCGGAATTTATTGTATGCGACATGTTCGGACCTATAGAGGAAATGAAGCAAAGTGGTATTCTGGTTTTACCAAAAAAATGTAAGTTACAGATTTAACATTTTGATTATTTTAGAAATCTTTTTAATAACTTATAACACTTATTTTTTTAAAGGCCAAGTCAATGCTCGATACCTTAAGAATAAAATTCAGTGCAACAATCCTGATGTCATCTAAAAACATGGAGTTTCTACGGCTTGGAGAAAAATATCATTAAATTTTACAAGAAGAGGAAGATAATGTGTAGATGACCGTTATTATAAACAATTGTACACAATTGTAACACTGTAAATAATTTTATAGATCAACATTTGATGGAATGTATATTGAAATTTAAGTGTATTTGAACTTAAAAACTAAGTGTTATTCTCCGAAAAAATCCTGAAAGTTTTTGAAAGTTGGATTTTCAGGACGTTTTCTCCCGAAAATAAAATCTTTAGGACGTTTTTTCTCGAAAGTTTCATTTTTGGGATGTTTTTTCCCCCAAAAGTTCTCGAAAGATTCATTTTTTGGGATGTCTTCTCCCGAAAATGAAATCTTTTGGGACGATTTTTCTTGAAAGTTCAAGAATGTTTCATTTTCGGAACGTTTTCTCTCGATCGGTAACTTTTCGTCTCTCTCACGCCATTGATCACTCTTAAAAAATTCATTCATATTTCTTATCATAATTTTGGCCAACCACCTTTGTAAATTCAGTTGCCTCGATTCTTATTTCACCATAATTTCGGCAAACCATCTCTGTAACTTTCATTCACATTTCTTATCAAATCATTCCCTACAAAAAAATAATATATATATATATATATATATATATTTCTTCAAGCACTTCAAAAAATCTCTTCAAATCTTCTTAATGGTTTCTACTCATTCTACACTTAATCATTTCCTTTCAATCACTCCTAGCACAGTCACTCCTCTTCGGTTGATGTTAACCGGTGAGAAAACCCCTTATTACGACTTAACCTCTGATAGTGAGGACTAATAATCTAAGAAACTAAGATGGAAATGGTGAAGTTGGAACTTAAAACAATAATATCCAAAATAATAAGTCTACAAGCTCAATGGAGGCTTTGAGCACTAATGCCACCGAAAATCTCACCTCCTATAATGAAATGCATATTCTCCTAGAGGATATGCGAACAATCAACCATACAACTATCCTGGTTGTCCAAGAGATGACTACGAAGATATTTTATTTCATTGGTAGACCTTTTGATTCTTTATGCATAATTTGAATTACTATACATTTATATATATGTTACCTATTTGACTATTAATGGATATTTTGTTGTTTGTACTGATTTCATAAATAAAAGATGTTCTTTTGATTCAGAATAGCTTGATAGACTATGTGGCGGGTTCTTTGATTGCAAAAATGATTGAAAGGAGAATGGATAAACCAAAAATCTCAGATGGAAGCAAGAAAATGAAGAATAATGACTGAATTTTAATGTTTTTTTATTAATATTTTTGAAGTTTAATGTCTTTTGAACATTTTATGGTTATGTTCTAATATATTGTGCCTTATATTTTTTGTTTACAACATTTTGATATAATCTTTATTCATAGTTTTGGTTTGAAAAAATATTTTCGGGACAAAATGTCCCGAATTTTTTTTATTTTTGGGACAAAATTCTCGAATTTTCTTATTTTTGGGACAAAAATTCTCGAATTTTCATATTTGAAGGACAAAAGTCCTGAATTTTCACATTTCAGGACAAAACTTTCCAAATTTTTACATTTTTGGGACAAGATGTTCTTAATTTTTATATTTTCGGGACAAAAAGTCCCAAAAAGTCCAATTTTTTTACATAATTAACTATGTTAATAATTAAGTTACAACATGTTAAAAGTTACAAAATTAACATAATTATTCTTCTGTTCCGTCAATGGTGGGGTAGTAGGCATTCACGTCTATTGTCAACCCTACCTGCAAAAGTTAGAATGACAAGAAAAATGTGAATAAGTATCGAACATACTCAAATTTGGATGTTATAGAGCTGATGTTGGAGTTTCAATGGAAGTTGTAGTAAGCTAAAACAAAAAACAGTTACAAAACTTTAATAACATGATAAATAATTAAGACAAAGAATAATACCGTTAGTCAAACTTTCTTTCATGATCTCAATGACGACTTTCTCGTAATTTTCTCAATGAAAGATTGTTTTCTCTTAGTTGGAGGTCGACTTTGAGCCCTTACTTTCACAAGAGAGTGTATCAAAATTCATGTTGATGAAGATGTTTATGTGTCTTTGTCTGGAGATGCTTATGTGCCTTTGTCCTCATGGTTATCATCCATAGACAAAAAATATTCATTAAAGGCTTTCATGCCGTTGAGCAAATAAGAACATTTTTCTTTAAATTTTGCTCCAAAGTGTTGAATCTCTTACATTGATGGGGTTAGATTGTTGTAATATTTTTTCTTCTCCAGACATATCTGAATTGTAAATGTTGGTGAAAGTTTGATATCAACGCTTAATATATTTACACCACTAGTCCTTAATATAATACATTGATACCTCATTCACCCTGAATTTTTTCAACACATCCATGAAATGCCTACGAAAAATACCTCTAAATTCAAACATTTGACATTGACATTTAACATTGCAGTCTAGTTTAGTATAGTGCACTTTGTAAAAAAATCTTTTAAATTTTCTATATTAACCCCCAAAATGTGTTCCTCAACTTGAAATATTTAAGTTGTCCTTTCCTCTTCTAATACTGAGATGTCGCGGAACAACATCCCTCTAACTTGTTCTAGGACCAACCTAAATATTTGTTGAGTTTAGAACCTTTGGAATTTCCTTTCAAAGGCATAACCACTGACCATTGGTATGATAGAATTAATTGATTGAAAATCTAGCCTCCTTTATTTCTCAATATTCCTCAACAGAGCCCTATCATATTGCTCGATGAATTATTTCTGAGGGATGTTTTGGAATGCACATAATCATCAAAGAAGGCGTTCACACTTTCACTCCTTTGAGAGGTGGACATCTCTACCCAAAACTGCCCTTTTACATAAACATGTATCAATTTAGTTATTTCCAAAAACAAAGAATACAAACAATCATTATTTTCCAATTAATAATCATTTAATAGTCTCATCCAATCGTCTTCGCATTGTTCAATAGTAATGGAGTTGTATACAATGTTTTTCAGCCTTTTCTTTATTAGTTTGTGTTCAGCATGACTTCCAAATTTTGTAGGAAGTTTCTTTATGATATGACACAAACAAAAACGATGATGAGCTTGAGGAAATACATTCTCAATTGCAATTGTCATGGATCGACATTGATCTGTGATGATGATATTTTGAAGTCCATCAAGCATACATTCCAACCAAGTTGTGAATAACCAAGTGAAAGACTGTGAATCTTCACTGGATAATAAGCCACATCCAAGTAAAATAGATTGACCCAGATAAATAGAGCAAATGTCATATCATAGCAATTTGTCAAAAATGTTATATCGAAAGTGATAAAATTAGAGAAATACTCATAGGTAGTCTTGTACCTACCATCTACCCAAAATATGTTTCTAATTCGGGATTTCTCGTCCAAATCAATCAAGTAGAAAAAATAGAGTTCCTGGTTTGCATTCTTAAGAAATAATTATTGAGTGCTTCAACATCCCCACTCCTTAACCTTAATCTTCGTGCTTTTAATATATATTTTTTACATGTTCTCTCAACGAAAGACATGTTATCATACCCTCTAGCTTCCACTATAAGGGATTAATATGTTTTGGCAACAATTATTCTAGCTTCATCGTTTGTATTCAATCTCCTCTTTACATTTCCGTCTATTACATTGTAGGATCTACTATGTTTTATCTTCTTAGAGCTTAATGTATAGTTGTGCTCAAGACATACACTTGATATCACATATTCTCCTTCATTATGAACAATTACATTAATCTTAGCTTTACCGTTTGTCTTAGTTGTAGGTCTAGGTTGAAACATAGTTTTTGCCCTCAATTCTTTCATACAACTCTTGGCACAACCAATCCTTAAGTATTTATGCTTACCACATATATTTTTGGTCCCTAACTTGCTGATGCCGAATCTAGTTGAGTGCCCATTTGATGTGTAGGAATCCTGAACTTCTTTTTCGGAGGAAAATGTCATTATAACATATAGAATTTGACTACGAAAGGTCATTTCAAATTCGTCATTTTGAACTGAAAATATTTGTAATTGAATAAATATGTCAATTTAAACAATATTTGGGACAAAATCGTCCCAAAAACTTTCATTTTCAGGACAAAACATCTTGAAAGTGTTCATTTTCGAGACATAAACGTCTCGAAAGTGTCCATTTTCGGGACGTTTTTCTCCCAAATTTTCACATTTTCGGGATGTTTTATCTCGAAATTTCCAAAATGTCCTAAAAATTGACACTTTCTTTCAAGACGTTTTGTCCCGAATTTACACATATTCGGGACGTTTTCTCCCGAATTTTATAAAACGTCCCAAAAATTGATACTTTCAGGATGTTTTGTCCCAAATTTTCACATTTTCGGGAAGTTATCTCCCGAATTTTCACATTTATGGGACGCTTTCCCTAAAGTTTCAGATTTTCAAGACGTTTTCTCTAGAACTTTCACATTTCAGGACGTTTATGTTTCGATATTGCACATTTTCGAGACATTTTCTCCCGAATATGCACATTCTCACCAACTCCAACCAAAAACTCCCCAAACATTTACACTAAATCCCAACATTTGTGTGAACATTTTCACCAGCTCCCAACAAAATCTCCTACATCATCAAGTTTCTTCTCGAGAAGTTAATGTAGTCTAGTTCACACGAGAGGGATTCCCACATCAGATTCTATTACAGCGTTACCGGACTTGCATCAACTTCTCTAAATGTAATCTTGAAAATAGGTTTCTGGAAAAGAAATCGATACCTTTCAGGCTCAACGGACGATTTGTTCAATGTTTTATTTAATGCAATGTTTTCTTTGATGGTTCCTAAAATTAAACATCAATAAGTTCGTTATCATACAAATAAAAAAATTAAAGATTTTGTATAACTAGATCTGAAAACATACTATGAGCTAGGGTTTTGGGTTGGTAGAAGATTTTTGTAGGAGATAGTTGAGAGAGATAAATAATTTGAGGATTAGTGTTTGGGATTGAAAAGAGGCAACTAAATTATACAAAATAATTTTTTTCTCCATACTATACATGTGACATGCCACGTCGGATTCGCTTCTATAATTTCTTTTAAATATATATACATAGGGGCGAATATATATATGAAAAATGATAGGGAGAGCGGCGTTGGGGCAGTGAATCCCCAACGACGCCCCACCTGGCAGCCATGGTGGATAAAAATATCATAGTTGACTGAAAAAATTAAATAAATAATAATTAGTTTTTAATTTATTTTTAGTCCCTCTTTTTCTTAGTCTCTCTTCCTTAGTCTCTCCATTTTCGATTTTCCTCTTCGATTTTTCTCTTCTTCCTTCTTCCACGTTTTTGACTTTCTTCTTTCGTGACTTTAAATTTCTTCTTCCATCCTCCGCGACTTCGAATTTCGGCGATTTCTTCTTTCTTTTGAGTATCTTCTCTAGGAAGTTCAAAAATGGTAAGCCTTCAATGACGAACACCAATGTTGAGTAACTCAAACCCTAAGATCACTTTACTTTTACTTTTTAAGAGAATCAACTTCCTTCAACTACATTCAAGTCCAACACTAAGGGAATGTAAGTTTCCGAACATGATCATCCTGTAGTTAGGGTTATCCCGAACATGTTCATGTTCGAGAACTTGATTGAATATTTGGAAACTATTTTTATTTCTATTTTTGGATTCTATATTTAAGTTAGGAGATTTGAGGACATTGTATAGTAAAGACGGCTAGTAGGGTGTCTGTTAGGATCGGGGACGCCCTTGGAGGACCGGGGTGTTTCCGGTTTTAGAAAGGATAGCCTCTTACAACACACAACACACTTTGGTGATAGTCTGGTTAGAGACTAAAACCGTTCTCAGCACTGCACAAACTGTCACAGACTCTTGAACCGGGTTCAAGGGCGGAAATGTCTGTTTCAGGTTGAAGCAACGTTTGCGACTTTAGATGATGTTTTAGGAGGAGTTAGTTTTATGGATATGAGTGACTAGTTTAAGGCGTATGATTAGTTTGAGGTTAGGTAAGGTAAGTGATGAAAGCAGCGAAAGAACACGAGACAAGGATTTTTATGGATGTTCGGAGCAAACTCTCCTACGTCACCCCTTCTTCTCAGATTATGAGAAGGATCTCCACTAACTTTTATAGTTATCACAATACCTCCGATCGAGCCCAACTTCGCTACTCGCCGGTTACACCAAAACTCACTCTTTGATGTAATACAACAACTCAACACAACACAATATAGAAAGCTTCCGGTTTTAGACACACCGGTTTTGGAATATAGAAGTTTATCTCTCTAACTTAATGTTTTTCGTAATCTGTGACTTGCTTTTGTGACTTGCAACTTCGCATTTAATGAAGACGTTTCGTCTTCCTTTTATAGCTGAGAAGAGCCAACGGTCTCTTTTCTTCTCTCTCCTCTGGATTGGTTGATCGTTATCACGCCTGGTGCAGAGAGGTTGCTTGCACGCTTCACCTTCCTCAACACCTGGCAGTCATGCAGGCAGCTCTGAGCAGAAGATGACATAGCCGGTTTTCAGATTTGGACACGTGTTGGACATGCACCTCAAGTTGTCAACTTCGGATCAATAAAGCATCATTGCTTTCCTCGCATGCTTCCGATCGGATCCGATCTTCTTTTATTCTTTCAAGACACGTTTCTTTCGTCATGGTACGTCACTCTTGAAGTTTGAATCTTCCGATTTTTGTGTCTTGTGCTGTATGATCCGGCTGGTGTGTAAACTTTTGTCTTTGCTGACCGGTCGCTTGAGAAGGTAAAAACCGGTTCCTCTGATCTTTAACTTGATCACTTGGAACTGATTTCTTTGAAGTATAACAGCAACCGGTTTATGATGCCCCAACCGGTTCATATGGTTTTGATCTGTACCTGCACATGAGAGTTAACAACTGTTTAGTTCGTCTGGCCGGTTCCAAAAATTAACTTTCTTAATTTTTCTATCAATTTCTCCCTTTTTGATTATTTAGAATAAATATTCAAAACTTGTAATGAGTGGCCGGTTCCAAAAATTAACTTTCTTAATTTTTCTATCAATTTCTCCCTTTTTGATTATTTAGAATAAATATTCAAAACTTGTAATGAGTGTCCGGTTCCAAAAATTAACTTTCTTAATTTTTCTATCAATTTCTCCCTTTTTGATTATTTAGAATAAATATTCAAAACTTGTAATGAGTGGCCGGTTTTGAAAAGCTTGTTTAGCGTTTTAATTATTTTATGTTGGAAGAAGATGTTTCAAAAATATGTGTTTGATTTTCCAAAAATGTATGTGGAAACTATCAGAAAAATAAAATAACCAAGTTCTGAGTCATAATTAAACATAAATTGTTTTGAAGGAAATAAAGAAAGATTAAGGCTTGGATGACCCCCCCTTGTGAAGCTCTTTTTCCAGTTCTTTCTCAAACTGTCTTCTTTCTTCTTCTTCTCTTGCCTTCCACTCCCTCTCACGTCTTTCAGCATCAATCAGTATTCCGGCTCATACGCTTGAATGACCGGGAGTCTTTTTGCTGAACCCAAAACTGGCACAGACTGGTCATGGTGGAGGAAGCGGTGGAGCAGTAATAGGTCTGAAGCTTGGAGTTGCGGTTGAGCCTGCAGTTGCCCTTCTCTTCCGCTGGTTAAGTTCCTCAAAGTCTTCTTCTTCTTCTTCATCAAGCGGTTGCACATTTAGCACGACTGGTACAACTGCTCTTTGTTCTGCCCGCTTGAGTACTTTCGCAACCGCGCTCCGTTTCTTCTTATTCCTTGTGTCCATTGAATGGGACGGTTGAACCGGTGGGAGTTTCTGGATGTTGGCCTGTTCCTCCTCGTTGCACTTTTGGGCAAACTCAAAATCTTTGTCTTCAATCTCCTTCTGCACCCGTTCCCATTCCATTTCTTCCTCTTGCAGCCTTTTAGCGATTTCAGTATCTGACTCGATTTGCGTTTGAGTTGTGCTGACTTGAACTTTGGACATTTCCCCAATTTGAATGGCCATTGCCTGCAGCATGTCTAACAATGGAGCGGTTGCGGTTTGGATGGACTCGGCGATCAAGGTTTTGACTAAGGTCTGCATAGCCGTATCTATCATGGACTTTATAGAGTTTGACAGGTTAGCTTCAGCCGTTGCAATCCTCTCATCGGTTGCGGTTTTATAGCTTCCAAGGCATGAGTTAACTGTCTCAACCACCGCTTGCTTTATTTGATCGATTTCAGGAGCCTTAGCAGTTTGAGAAGATTCTTGTTCCAGGTTTTCCGCCGTTCCGGATGTCTCACCAACCGCATAGAATGGCTTACTTTGATATAGGTCGGCATTATTGAGTTGGCTTCGGCAACCTTTCCTCCACTGCATATCAAAAAGATCGAGATTTTGTACGAGCTTTTCTCGCACCGCAATGAACCGTTCGACCATTCTCATTTCAATCGGGTTTAGCGTCGCTCCTTTAGTTTCTTGAAAGGCATTCTCCACTGCTTGTAACCGAGCGTTTTCAAGAAGTACTGCGGTTTTACTGAAAGCTGGTTGGATAAGATCGGTGTGAGCTAACTGGAGGGCCCTCTCTTCCAGCCTGATGAGCCTGTCCCAATGCCTGTTGCCGCTCAATCCTGGAGCCATGTCGGATAACTTTGTTTCACACCTGAGCTTCACCCACATGAGGTATGGAGCTAACGCATCATTTGCACCCTTGTTCATGTTCCTGAGAAGTTCTTCGAAAACTTCATCTTCTTGTTCTGCGGTAAAGGTAACCTCGTCCCCGGTTACGACTTCTGGTTGAGGACCGGTTTGCAGCGTACCCTTTCCTGTTACCGTTGAATCTTCGATAAGAATCCCTTTACCTTTGTTGACCTGACCAGAACCTTCAGGTATTGTGGCTGAGTCAGATGGCCCATCTTGAGCCGATTGGTTTTCTGGAGCTGTCTTGCCTCTTGCGGAACTGGATGGTTCCTGTTCTTCAAGATTACCCTCCTGAGCCGGAGGTGTAATGTCTGCTGTTTTGGCCGTTTCTTCGACCGGTTGTTCTTCACTCTGATCAGGTATCTCAACCTCATCAACTGGTTTGCGACGACTTGACACATCGTCCTCTTCGGTTTCCTTTGCAATGTCTTGGACTACATCCTCAATTGCTTTAGAGGTGTTTAAGCCCACGTTGGCTATTACCTCTTCAATTCGTTTGCTTGGTGACTTGGAGGTTTCAGAGTGAACGCTTACCTTTGCTTCCTCCTTGGAGACTGACTTGTTTTCTTGGCTCCCCGAGGATTCGGTTTGCCTTGGAGAATTAGATGGAACGGGGGTAGGAACAACGGTGTTGATGGGAGTGGGTTGAAAGACGTCTGCGGTTCTTTCTGGTGGATTATTCGAGGAAAGAGTTTTCTCGGAGTCCGCCGGTATGTTAGAACTCTTCCTTGCAGCCGCCTTCTTCCTCCCCTTCGGTTCTTGTGGGGCTTCGGTTTCAACTGCTTTTCTTTTCGGTTTCTTCTTCTTGGTTTCTTCTTCAGCCGGAGCCGAAGAGCTGGTCCCTTTGGACGACTTTGTTCTTGAGGACTTGGGTTTGATCGTCTTCTCCGGTTTTTCGATCATTGACTCTGAGTCAAGAATATTGATGATTGGAAGCGGTTTACCTTCACCCAGTTCCACATTAAGGAACTGAAGAATTTTGACGATTTGCATTGCAAAAGCCTAAACCCGGCCATCCTTCTTGATCACCATCTGGCAGAATTCTTCGAAAATGACGTATCCCCAGTCCACCTTGTCACCGCGGACAATGGCCAACAGCATTTTAAGTTTAAGTTTCGTCAGGTTGTCGAAATTACCTCCTCTTCCCTGGAGTGAGCGGGCGATGACAGTCAGCAACCATCTGTATTCCGGTTTTAGCTTATTCCTCCGGCTAGAGTGGATCACCAGATCCTGATCTGAGAAAGAGATCACCAACCGGACAGCGTTTGATTCTGCAGCGGTTAGGTCAATCTTTAGGTCCAGACTGGTGTTGGGCATACCGAGAGCTTCAGCAAATAACTCTTCGGTGATTAGAATGGCCTTCCCGTTGACTGTGGCTGAGACTTTCCTCTTCGTGAGCATCGCCGTCGCCAGGAACTCCGTCACCGCCGCCGGATAAATGGTGAACGAACCGGATAGAAACTTCTCCAACCCAGAATCTCTTAGAAGTTGAAGAACAACCTTGTTTTTGTCGTCGGCGTGTTCATCAATATCCGCGAAATCCACTTGTAACATCCATTGAAAGGGGCTTTGCTTAGATCCATGATAGTTTTGAAAAGAGAGGAATAAGGAACGATGATGATCGGAGATAAGAGAGCCTTTGAAGATCTCGAAATTTGTAGAGAGAGAAAGCACAAGTGTCGAATGAGATGATGTGAACTTATATAGATGGCGGTTCCGAACGGTTGAAAGATGAACCGTCAATTGATGCTTTTGGCGCCAACTTTCCCTCCAAAAGTTACTGCAATAACTTTCGGCGGTAAGTGCGGGAAACCCATGGGCGGTAAATTTTGGGGGGTAAAACCGTGGGCGGTTAAGTTTTTCAAACCTTTCACTTTTGCTCGATGTTCCGGTTTTACTTGAAGACTTGTTAACAGGAATTGTTTAAGTTTACTTTAAGTTTTTGTATAAGTTTAAGAAACCGGAAAGAAAGATATAAATGAAAACCGGAGACTTTGAGGATTAAATATTTCATAAATAAAGGAAATGGTGAACATTGAGCGGTTTTTGGTCGTACAGCAAAATGACAAAAAACCGGAGAGGAAAGACAAAAAAAAATTTAGTCTTCTGTGAACCATCCCCCTTCCATCCTCCTTTCGTACCACTTTTCCACGGTGTTTTCGGGTGACCGTTCCTCAATCCTTGATATCCACCTGTGCATCATGAGCATGGTGATGGTGTTGGATGGTCCAACCGGAACACCAGTTCCGAGGTTGCGACGTTTGGACAACAGGAACCGGGTGATTTGAGGAGCGAAACTGGTCCTTTCCCTTGCAGCGGTCATGAGCCGCTTCAGTTTGTTGAAGAGGTAGGTTGCCCAGTTGATCGACGAGTTTCGAATGATGGCTATCATGATGTCAAATGCCTCCCGGTTGTAGTTCTGGTTAGGCATTTGGCCCATGATAGACCTTTGAACCAAGTCATGCAGGACTTGATAGTGAGGAGCGAGGGTTTCTTTCTTCCCAAAGTCCTTGATCGGAGCGTTGGAAGAGGAGAAAATTTGGAAGAAGTCTTCCTTAGCCGGTAGGAACGGCGTTGGGAAGTCCGAAAAACCTTCGGTCGGAAGGTGAAAGAAGTTGGCGAATTCCTCTTCGGTAAACCGAAGGAATTGACCGTCGACGATGGTGCGTATGCTGCCATCATCTAGAATATGACCGCTGTTGAAAAATTCACACACCTCCTCTACGAGGATAGTGTCTGAACCTTTAAGAAAGCCTTAGAGCCCCGAATCTATGATATGTTGAAAGATACATTCATAGTATGCACTATCTTTGATGTCTTCAAAATCGACGATAAGGGTATTTCTGAGTTCGGCCGACATTATGATGAGTAGTGAGGGAAGTTTAGAAGGATTTTCTGAAGTTTTAGAGAGAAGGAGTACTAGAAGCGTGTTTTGAAAATGTAGGAGTGAACCTCCTTTTATAGCTTGGAACGGTTGAGAGCATTTAATGAGGATATTTTGAAAAATCTAGCCGTTTATGTCTAGTCATTAATGACTTTGTGATTTTCTAGGAGAATAAAGGCATGTCTTGTCGAAACAAGTTAGGCATGCTTTTTGATAATGAGAGTTTCTGTTTCCAAGAGATTTGATTTTGATACGGCACATTGAATATTTGATCATTTATGATTTTTAAGTTTTGACTTAAAAGAGGAAGTAAATCTGATTCATTGATTGATGTACAAAACCGGTAGTACAGCAAAATTACCGGTTTTGGAAAAAGATAAAATAGGACAGAGAAGAGGACAGGCTAGACGTTAGATGACTCAGCCGCTTGATTTCTTCTAGCCCTGACTGCTTCCCACCGGTCGATCATATCTTGTACTCTTTCCTTGGTGAGCACATGCCTAGGATGGAGAGTTACGAATGGTCCGGAGTGGATGTCCAGACTTGCACAGAAACCGCTCAGTTGAGGAGCGTAGCCGGTTTTGTTGGAGAGGAGCATCTTCTTCAGGTTACTGAAGATGATCCAGGACCAGTTAACCGGTGTCCCAACCGTTACAGCGATCATCATCTCGAAGAGCCTTTGGGTGTAGTAGTAACTTTTCTCTCTGCCCAAGACGGACTTTCCCAGAATCTCACAGAGAAGCTGGTACTTATGAGAAAGTTGGCTTTTAGCACCCCAGGGTTTAACCGGGATGTCAGATCCTGAGAACCGGCGACACATCTCTTCCATGGTCACCGGGGAGTATGTTAAGTCGGTTACCCCTTCATTGGGCAAACCGCAGTATACAGCGAAATCCGTCTCGCTGAATAAGAATTTTTTACCGTAGACTTGTGCAACGATTATATCTCGATGCACTTCTTTTCCGGTCTGAAAGAATTCTTCGACTACTAGGTAGTCAAGAATGAATCTGTTTTCCAGGAAGCTTCTTAGCCCGCTTCTTTCTACGGCTAAGAACATTTCTTTGATTTCGTGATCTTCATATTGGTAGATTGAATTAAAATCTGCCAATAGAATCTTCTTTTCTAGGGAGTTGGTGTTCATGTTCTTGAGAGAGAGGGTTTATCTCAAGAATGATACTTGTGAATAGTAATCTTTGTGAAGTTTTGTGAAGGTTTAAGGGTTGTTTATATAGCCAGGGGTTCGGCTAGATTAATGAGTTTTAAGCATGCTTGATGATGTCATCAGTTATTTAATAGGCTTTAACTTGTTGAAGTAACCAAAGTTTATTTCCAAGATAAAATCTAATTATTACCAAGATAATAATGATGACAAATATCTATTGACAAGATGTGAGTCTCCCTCTCTTGATGATGGACACATGTCGTCATCTCGATTGTGGTAGACTTGTTTTTATTGATTACAGGCTTCATTTTTCAAAATTTGCATGAAAACTCAGTCAGTCATCCCAGGTTAGCCGGAGAAGTTCATTCCATCAGACCAGAATGCATTTGTACTAAGCGGTTTTCCATGACCGGTTTTAGTAGGATATTTTGTTCCGATTGTGAAGAAACGTTGATTTATGTCAACATTTGTTCAACTTTGGATTTATTATATCTACTTCAACCCGGTTATTTCAACCGTATAGTAAGTATACACGTGATTTGAAACTATGAAGTAATTGGGCATAACCAGAGACTTCCTCCCGGTTAGCATTTTTGATTTATCAATGGCCTATTTGAATATGGTTTGAGAAACGAGAGCTTCTCCCTGAGCACATATCCCGGTTTCTTACATGCATGCATAATCATGATATTAATTGATTAAGATTAGTAAGTCCCAAAATATTTCGAAAGTGAGAAAACTTAGCTTCCTGTAGCGGTTTTGTAAATATATCCGCTACTTGTTGCTCGGTCGAGACATATTCCAGCCGGATGTGTTTCTCCTGAACATTCTCCCGGATGAAATGGTGTCGGATATCGATATGCTTTGTTCTTGAGTGCAACACCGGATTGTATGTAATTGCTATGGCGCTGGTGTTGTCACAAAAGATTGGAGATTCCTTGGCCTCTATTCCGAAGTCCCTTAGTTGCTGTTGGATCTAGAGAAGTTGTGCACAGCAGCTTCCAGCCGCTATGTACTCTGCCTCTGCGGTTGATGTTGCAATAGATGTTTGTTTCTTGCTGCTCCAAGTGACTAACCGGTCGCCTAGAAACTGACAGGTTCCACTTGTGCTCTTTCTATCGATTTTGCATCTTGCGTAATCGGCATCTGAGTAGCTTATAAGATTGAAACTCGAGTCTTTTGGATACCAAAGTCCCACTTCTTGAGTTCCCTTTAGGTATTTTAGAATTCTTTTGGCCGCCGTATAATGAGATTGCTTTGGATTTGCTTGGAACCTTCCGCATACTCCGACCGCAAACAAAATGTCAGGTCGACTGGCTGTGAGATATATCAATGATCCGATCATTCCTCGATATGCTGTGATGTCAACGGCTTCACCATCATCATCTTTGTCCAGCTTTACGGAAGGACTCATTGGCGTAGCCGCTTCGGCACATGTATCCATCCCAAACTTCTTCAGCAGTTCGGCTGTGTACTTCGGTTGGCTTATGAAGGTTCCGGCTTCAATCTGCTTAACCTGAAGTCCTAGAAAGAAGCTCAATTCTCCCATCATACTCATTTGAAATCTATCAGTCATCATTTTCGAAAACTTGTCACATAATTTTGGATCGGTTGATCCGAATATGATATCATCAACATAAATTTGAACAAGTAAGATTTGTTCATTCCTTTCAAATTTGAAAAGTGTTTTGTCTACCGAACCTATTATAAATTTGTGATCAAATAAGAATTGTGTCAATGTATCATACCAAGCTCTTGGAGCTTGTTTCAAACCGTAAAGGGCTTTATTCAGCCGGTAAACATGATTTTCGTGTTCTGGATTTTTAAAACCTGGAGGTTGATTAACATACACTTCTTCATTTACTTTACCATTTAGAAAAGCACTCTTAACATCCATTTGAAAAACTTTGAAGTTTTTAAAAGCTGCATATGCTAAAAATATTCTAATGGCCTCTAGTCTAGCTACAGGGGCAAATGATTCTTCAAAATCAACGCCTTCTTCCTGTTTATAGCCTTGAGCCACTAACCGGGCTTTGTTCCTCGTAACTAAACCGTCTTCATTGAGTTTATTTCTGAATACCCATCGTGTTCCTATAACCGGTTTATTTTTCGGTTTGGGAACTAGGTACCAGACTTTATTTCTCTCAAACTCGTTTAATTCCTCTTGCATTGCTAAGATCCAATCTGGATCTGACAATGCTTCATCCACCTTTTTCGGCTCAATTTGTGATATGAAAGCAGAGTTTTCATAGTGATCCAAATTTTGTTGCCTAGTTCGGACGGGTGAGGATATGTTACCTATTACTAGTTCAAGAGGATGATTTTTGTTCCTTCTGAGGTTAATCCGAGACGTGTCTATCAAACTTTCGGTTGGCTGATCAAGGTTAGACTGATCGGTAGGTTGAACAGAGTCAGACCGACCGATTTCTTCAATAGAAACTGAAGCGTCAACTTTCTGCGATAAAGCAGCTTGATCAGGCTGAGGTTCAGCATCAACCGCTTGGTCCTTGACAAATCGTCTAAAAACCGGAACCTCGTCTTCATCATCAGAATAGATATTAAAATTTTCCATTCTGTTGTGAAAGTCGAAGGGTAATGCAGTGTTTCGTTCAACCGATTCATCGAAAACAACGTGTGCGGTTTCTTCAACTGTTAAAGTCCTAGTATTGTATATTCTGTAGGCTTTACTTACCGCTGAATATCCCAACATTATTCCCTCATCGGATTTTGCATCAAAAGCGGTCAAGTAATTCTTGCCGTTATTGTGAACAAAACATTTGCTACCAAAAATTCGAAAATACCGTACACTTGGAATTTGATCAAAGTAAATTTCAAAAGGAGTTTTAGAAAACCGTTTAGTTACTAAAGATCGATTTTGTGTATAGCAAGCGGTGTTGATAGCTTCAGCCCAAAACTTTTGAGCAATACCCGAATCAGCTATCATTGACCTTGCGGCTTCCTTGAGAGTCCGGTTTCTTCTCTCAGCCAGACCATTTTGTTGAGGAGTTCTGGCACTAGACAACTCGTGTCTAATACCGGAGTCATCAAGAAACGTAGTTAAATTACTATTTATAAACTCAGTTCCTCTATCACTTCTGATTTTGTTCACTCGAATGGATTTTTCATTTTGTATTCTCAAAATCAGTTTAATCAGGTTTGGAGTTGCTTGATTTTTAGAAGCTAGAAATGTAACCCAAGTAAATTTTGAATAATCATCAATAACTACCATAGTATAGTGCATGCCTCCTAAACTAGTTACTTTGACCGGACCAAACAGATCCATATGCAAGAGTTCTAAGCATCGTTCAGATTGATAATTTCATTTACTTTTGAAAGATGATTTTACTTGTTTGCCCATTTGACATGCAGCACATACTTTATCTTTTGAGAACTTAACTATTGGAAAACCGTGAACTAGTTCCTTGGAACAAATGAAGTTAATCGTTTTGAAATTCAAATGGTTTAACCGTTTATGCCAAAGCCAGTTTGGATCATTTCCGGCTATCATACACACAGGTTTTTCAAAATAAGTTTTCCAATCAACTTTGTAAATGTTTCCCATCCGGTTACCGGTTAACAGAATGTCATTATTTTGGTTATTAACTAAACATGAGTTTTTATGAAATTCAACTTTGTAACCCACATCACACATTTGACTTATGCTTAACAGGTTAAAACGTAATTTTTCTACCAATAATACATTACTTATGGATAGATCACCATGGACAATCTTACCCTTGCCCACGGTTTTACCTTTCGAGTTGTCCCCGAATGTGATGATTGCTCCGGTTTCGTGCTTGATATCGGTTAGTAGCTCCTTGTTTCCGGTCATATGCCTTGAGCATCCGCTGTCCAAGTACCATTCTGAATTCTTTAGCCGGTTGCTCCTCCTAACCTGCAACAAACAATTATTTACACCTTTTTGGTACCCACATTCAGTTGGGTCCATGGTTGATTAGTCCCTTTGGGATCCAGACTTGAATAAGTCGGATCACTTTCCCGGTATCTGTTTTTATAATATTTGGCTTAACTTCTTAGTTGTTGCTCAAGAATGCCTTATGTTGTGATGTGTTTCTTTGATGTAGAGTTTTATTCAGTTTATTCTGTTTCCGGTTGTCTTTCCTTCTCTCAGGATGAAGCCATTTTTCGGATTCGGTAGGACTTACATATTTAAGCGTTTCTTCCGGTTTTAAGTCATTTTCGGTTTGTGAGCTCTTGACAAATTTTATAAACGGAAGATTATTTTTCGTGAGTTTTATCCTGTTAAGTTGTTTTGATTCGTTTTGTTTATTTGGTTCGTAACCGATACCATACCTACACTTCGGGTGTCTTTTATAGTTACACATTTGTTTTACCGCTTGTCGTGATCTCTCCCACGCAGCAGTGACGTACATTGCTCGTTCATCGGTTTCGGTTACCGGTTGAACTGTCTTCTCATTATCGGAGAATAGTTCATCCGGTTCATACATTTTGGTTTCACAGATTTTATCATATACATCATTTGATTGTTCGATTTTAGATTCTATTGGAGTTGGTATGTATGCAGATATGTTTCTGAACTCAGCAACCATTTGGTTGAGTGTAGAAACCAGATCTTCTCTGGTAAACTCGTCAGAAGAGAAATCAAATACCTCTTCGTCGTTTGCCATGAATTAGGTTACTTTCTCTTCACCGTCTTCATTATCGGAGTATGCCCACTCGCTTCCGCCATCGGATGCAATGAGTGCCTTCTGAATCTCTTTTCCTTCGTCAGCATGATGATCATCGTTTCTCCGGTAGTCGTTTCGTTGGTTGTTGTTTCCCCGGTAGTTGTTCCCTTGGTAGTTGTTTCCCTGGTACCTGTTTCTTTGGTAGTTGTTTCCCTGGTACTTGTTGCTTTGGTAGTTGTTCCCCTGATAGTTGTTTCCCTGATAGTTCCCTTCCGGTTTTCTATCGTCTCTCCTTGGTTTTCTACACTCTGACCTGAAATGTCCAAAACCGTCACAGTTATAGCATCTTTTGTTTGATTTATCTACATAGTTATAATTAAAATCATTGTTAGATGGTGGCTGGCTCTTCTTCATGAATTTCCTGAATTTCTGAGCTAGCATCGCCATCACATCTTCAGTGTTCTGATCGGTGTTTTTGACTGGAGCCGGAACGATTGATACTTGAGCCGCCAGTTCCACCGATGTAACCAAAGCTCTGGTTGCGGTTGATGTGGATGCTTCATCTTCGATCCGAGACTTGATCTCGAACTCGTAGGCTTTTAAATCCTCGAACACATCATGCAACTTCATCTGCCCAAGGGTGCTCGATTCCCTCATCACCATGGTCTTGATGTCCCACGTGCTTGGTAGAGATCTTAGGGCTTTGATGATTACTTCTCGGTTGTCATACTTCTTTCCGAGTGTTTGAAGCTCGTTGACTACACTAGTAAACCGGTTGCTGAATTCCTTCATGTTTTCCCCTGGTTTCATCCTTATATTTTCATATTTCTGTGTAGCCACCAAGATTTTGTTCTCCTTAATTCTTTCGTTTCCCTCATGGATCTGAATGATCGTTTCCCAGGCTTCCTTTGCATTTTCACACTCTGATATTTTGTTCAAAGTGTTATCATCTATAGCCTTGTAGATGTGTCTCATGTAATGGTTGTCCAGGTTACTCCGTCTTCGATCTTCATTCGTCCATAGGTCTGCCTCCTTGTTGATCTTGATCGGTCCCTCTTTCAGGACTCGGCTCATCTCATCATCTAACGTAATCAGATGTAGATACATCTGTTTCTTCCAACTGCTAAACGCTTCGCTGTTTAGCATTGGCGGCTTGTCGCTGTGGGTCATGCTTCCCATCTTCTTTGGTTGCTTGAGTGCTAAGAACCTCGCTCTCATACCACTTGTTAGGATCGGGGACGCCCTTGGAGGACCGGGGTGTTTCCGGTTTTAGAAAGGGTGGCCTCTTACAACACACAACACACTTTGGTGATAGTCCGGTTAGAGACTAAAACCGTTCTCAGCACTGCACAAACTGTCACAGACTCTTGAACCGGGTTCAAGGGCGGAAATATCTGTTTCAGGTTGAAGCAACGTTTGCGACTTTAGATGATGTTTTAGGAGGAGTTAGTTTTATGGATATGAGTGACCGGTTTAAGGCGTATGATTAGTTTGAGGTTAGGTAAGGTAAGTGATGAAAGCAGCGAAAGAACACGAGACAAGGATTTTTATGGATGTTCGGAGCAAACTCTCCTACGTCACCCCTTCTTCTCAGATTATGAGAAGGATCTCCATTAACTTTTATAGTTATCACAATACCTCCGGTCGAGCCCAACTTCGCTACTCGCCGGTTACACCAAATCTCACTCTTTGATGTAATACAACAACTCAACACAACACAATATAGAAAGCTTCCGGTTTTAGACACACCGGTTTTGGAATATAGAAGTTTATCTCTCTAACTTAATGTTTTTCGTAATCTGTGACTTGCTTTTGTGACTTGCAACTTCGCATTTAATGAAGACGTTTCGTCTTCCTTTTATAGCTGAGAAGAGCCAACGGTCTCTTTTCTTCTCTCTCCTCTGGATTAGTTGATCGTTATCACGCCTGGTGCAGAGAGGTTGCTTGCACGCTTCACCTTCCTCAACACCTGGCAGTCATGCAGGCAGCTCTGAGCAGAAGATGACATAGCCGGTTTTCATATTTGGACACGTGTTGGACATGCACCTCAGGTTGTCAACTTCGGATCAATAAAGCATCATTGCTTTCCTCGCATGCTTCCGATCGGATCCGATCTTCTTTTATTCTTTCAAGACACGTTTCTTTCGTCATGGTACGTCACTCTTGAAGTTTGAATCTTCCGGTTTTTGTGTCTTGTGCTGTATGATCCGGCTGGTGTGTAAACTTTTGTCTTTGCTGACCGGTCGCTTGAGAAGGTAAAAACCGGTTCCTCTGATCTTTAACTTGATCACTTGGAACTGATTTCTTTGAAGTATAACAGCAACCGGTTTATGATGCCCCAACCGGTTCATATGGTTTTGATTTGTACCTGCACATGAGAGTTAACAGCTGTTTAGTTCGTCTGGCCGGTTCCAAAAATTAACTTTCTTAATTTTTCTATCAGTGTCATAGTAAACTCCATTTGAAATTAGGTTTTGTTTAGAGAACTTTGAATTGTTTTCCAATAAAAATAAGAAATCATTGAATTTGTGGGGTACTAAAAATTTTTATTTGGTGAAAAGTTAAAGTGTGTAATTACATGTTAATGATAGTAACAAAACTGAGTGAAAGTGGAATAAACTGAGTTTAAGATTTTCCATTGTAACTATCATTTGTAAATCTGGCCAAAGTTACATTTTCATTTATATAGGAATTTTAGTTATATAGGTCTATAATGGAACCAACATTGAATTTGCAGTTATATAAGTTCTAGATATTTTTAGAAACGTTAGATTTTGACCATTATCGTCTTTATTTGCTAATATCCCGTTTCTTATTTGGCTTTATTTGACACTTAAATTTTCATATGTGTTGTTAATTTTTTTTGTCAAAGTGTTAAATAAAACTTGAATTTTTCAGTTTCAGATAAATGTTAATTGTGCTTCATTTATATATTTATTATTTTTGTAGAGTTTATAAAAGGAACAATTGTCGGCCCTCAAAAGCATATTTGTCATTGTTGGCCATTACAGCTACAACTAATGATCAATGGTATGCAACTACATCAACTCCCTCCGTTTTCTCAACTCTAGCTCCCACCGCACCCTCCGCTCCCTCGTCTCTAGCTCTCACCTCACACCCTCGACTCCTTCACCTCCAGATCCCCTCATCTCCTTTCCCAAAAAGTTGAATACAACATTTTCTTGACTAGGACCTCGTCAAATGGTCTTTTCAATATAATTAAAAAATTGACAAAAGAACCAAAAGAGGCCGTGAAGGCCATAAGCTTCGAAGGGCTTCTTACACTTGGCCTTTCAAAATGTCTGAGCGAACTCTCTCGACACCTCGTCAGGTCATTCGATTATGATAATTGTACGATCAACCAATGAAATGCCGAGGAAGTCAAACTTGAGGAAGGGATGTTCAATGCGTAATGGTCATCCTTAGAGGGGAACTTGAAATTATTGAGTCTATTGGAAACGATACAGAGTCCCCTAAATATGATGAATAAGTGAGGGACTAAAGTAGACAATGTGGAATTTAATAATATTTTTATTTAATTTCACTTGGGACACACGCGAAATAGTTATGGTCCTAAAACAACTATAATGCCAAAGATGATTCTAAATATAGAGCAACTGACAATAATTTTAAGATAGACTTTGTAGTCTATGTTGTCAGCAGATTTCTCTGTACATCACAAAATCAATAGTGCATGTATACACTTATATTCTCAAAACATGCATTCCAAAGCATCATTAAATTATGTACACTTCTATTACCAATTTTTGTACCCGAAGGTTTAAAATCCAGAAATCTTTATTTGATTTCAATAATATTCGAAACTTGAATATGTGCTAATTCACAATTAAAAGCTTAGTTGAAGTCTACCAGTAGTGGAAGGAGAATGAATGTCGTCATTTCTTTGGACCGCGTACATTTTTCATTGTAAGTAATTTTTAACATTACTTTTATTTAATAATTTATTTAAATATCAATGTTTTAATATTTTGTTTATTGTTTCAGTTGTTCTACATGGATATGATTGCGGACCTTGAACTCCAACAACCTTATGAACAACAATTTCCGATATTGTCATGTTAGAATGACAATAAGCTGAAAAGTAGGATTCAAATGGAAATGAAACAAGGAGGATTCAGATATGGAAGGAATGTTGGATGCCTTCCACTTCCAAGCACCCACCAGGATGAGCCTGAGATGATTGTAGATGAGGTGAGAGATCAAGTTAAAGATCATCCGGAAGATGAGGTGGAAGATCATCTAGAAGGGCATGTGGAAAAATAATATAACAGATTAGGTGTCAGATCATGTGGTAGATAATGTAGAGAGGGCTTAGATTGGAGAGGATGAGCCTCAGGTATTAACCTCCTCTATCGTTAAAAATACATTAGACATTATTGTCAGATCTGCACAGAACATGGCTAAATCTGCACAAAATATAGCAAAAACAACACAAATGTTGGCAGATGTAGCAAGATTATCAAAACAATAGAAACTCAACCCATCTGTCCTATTTGATTCCTCCATCCATGTCTTGTACGAGGCCATGAACACAAATCAATTTCTTAGGGATTCCATTCACAATTATTTCACAAAGGAACCACCTATAGAAGAACCTCAACCCGTAGAGGTTCGAGTTGAAACACCACCCCAAGTGGTGGTGGAGGATGCGGTTGTTGTCATAGATCATCAACCCCAAGTGGTGGATGATGCGAATATTTCCATAGATCATCAACCCCAAGTGGTGGAGGATGCGACTTGAGCCATAGATCATCAACCCCAATTGGTGGTTGGGCTAGGAAAAGATGCCTCAATTAGAATAAAGTAAGAGGAATTTTATACTTGAATCATCATCACCCGAAGAAGCCCCGAAGCAAAAGAAGTCCCACTTCCGCTTAGAACACAACATAAGAGGAAGAGAAAGTTAATGATTAACAATCGGTTGGTGGTGGAGGCATTCAAAGTGCTGACAGCTGCGGCTATTTCCATAGAACCTCAACCTACAGATGTTGGAGTAGCAAAAGAAGGCCCAACCCGAACATAACCTAATAGGATTAAAAAACCTAGGATGGCTCTTTGTTTTCCTTACATGGCTTTAGTTAGGAAGAATTATTCTGGTGTCTTCCATGTTGCCAAAATTTCTGAATTTGATCAAGATCTTGTGGACTTAATTTTTGTAGATTCTTACTTAAGGTAACATATTTAGAATTCTTCATAGTTATTTTAATGTTCTTAACTCTTAGGATGTGTTTTCTTCATTTGTCTTTGTAGTGAAGTTTTATTCCAAAGCGACTGAATCACGCTGAACAAAGGACACATGCTTTCATTGAAAAGTGAAACATATTTTGACTCTAAAATAGTTGATGCCTAGAGCCAATTGATCAATTACCGCACAAAGATAACTACCAGCCGCATCTAGAAAATTCGCTTCTCATTTTATATATTGAAGAATGAAAATTTGACTTACCTTATTTTCAAATAATATTATTATTTTTAATAATATTAAAATAATAGTTTGGATTTTTATATTCAAAATAACTTAAAGAAGGAATTAAAACCTAATTAAAGGTTAATTATTGTGATAATTAAACCTAATTAAGAAAATTTTCCAAATTCCAAAAATAATTTGACGATAAAATATTGTATTCATGATTTATGTTTAATTGTGATTTGATTGTGATTTATTCATGAATTATGTTTAGTTCATTCTTAAACTAATTAAAAAATTCCCCAAAACTCCAAGAGAAATAAAATATGATCATAATTGTTATTATGATTCTAGAAATATTTTTTTGAAAATTTTGGTGAAGAAATGGATTTAAAAGGGATTAAAAATTTATTTTTAATAACCTTTTAAATAAAAATAAAATCAGATAATCCTGTGCAACTGAAATTATTTTTAATTTTTGTAACAGGATTCTGGACCATCAGATGTGCGCCCATATCTCATCCAACAACCCAGAATGCGCTAGACCCCCACTACAACAGATCTAACGTGTGCGCGTCTGCACCCAATCTAACGGGACAGACTAACCCCGTTAATCAACCAGGCTGACTGCGGATGGAACCAAACGTAACTCGGCATTCTGTCACCCAAAATGGCATCGTTTCCTTCGTCTTCTTCGCTGAGACGCAGGACTTGTCGGAATCGCGACCTCGCCGATGCGATTCTTCTAGAGTGGACATCGCACGTTACGAGCATCCTTATCGCTCCAAATTTCAGGCACGTGCTCCCCTCATCGACGCCTACACTTCGCCCTTATCCTACCCTGGATAAGGCTGTCAGTTGTAGAGATAAATTTAGGGATAAGATCGTCGGAGGTCAAATTCGTCCCGAATTAGCCTTCCTTGACCGACCTTAGGGTAGTATAAATACTCCCTCACCCCTCCACTACCAAAACATCAAAAAATCAACACCCATTACAACTTCAATCGATGTATCCAAATTTCGGCGAAGAACAGTTTCTATGAAAACTGTCTCTGACCATCCCAGTCGCAATCCAAGCTTTGGGAAAGCATTCAACATCTCCTAGGAGTGATCTTCAGCTGTTGGTATGCTTTAAAATCATTTGTATCATGATTGATGATTTGAAATTTGAATTTTTTCAGATTTCTTAAGTTTGATCGATTTGATATTATTCTTAACGTTGATTATGAAATTTCTTTGTTTAGAATCATATATATATATATATCCTATATAAGCTTTCTGTTGAAAGAAATCGAATCAAATTCACATGAATAAAAAATTTCAGAAAATCAAACTTGAAAACTAGATTTGTTTAAATATCATGTTCTTGAGTTTAATCCAATTTTTTTGGTTCAATTAGTTGCTATACATGTTTGTTAACATGTTTGAATGATTTCCAAGCAACTGTAATCATGTTTTGATCATGTTTGATAAAACTAAAATTTTAAAAATAAAGCTTGAAAATTGGGTTTTTGAAATTTTGTGTTCTTGCTTTTAATCCAGATTTTTTAACCAATTAGTTGTTATACATGTTTGTTAAAATGTTAGGATAAATTCCAAGCAACTGTTTCACCACTTTGATCATGTTTGATCAAATTGAGTTCTTGAAATTTTTTGGATATTGATTCAATCTTCAAAAATTGTTTTAATGATATTAAGATGTTCTTGTTTTGGTCTAGATCAACTATAATCATCATTTCAAAGCTAATGAAACAAAAATCAGGACTTGAAATGGCATAATTTAAGAAATCCCAAAATTTGACCTAAAATGGTGTTTTAAAATTGATCCTTATAAGACCTCAAAATCGTGATTTATGTTAGGACTTTTGTTCTTCATGATCATATAAACTTACTGTAACTTACGGATCATAATTTCATGATACAAATCAAAAGTTACAAGCTTTTGAAATTTTGGACCAAAATAAGAACACATAGTCCTGAGGTTTTAGCCTAGGACTGAGAAAACAAACATAGGAGCGTGGGTCAGGACCGGTAACATTTTGCCAAGACCGTGGAGTAGGGCTAACAATTTTCTACTAGGACTGTGGAGAAGGACATGTGTTCTTCAGCTAGGACCGCGGAGTAGGACCGGTGTTCTTTAATTAGGATCGAGGGCCACGATCAGTGTTCTTCAACTAGGATCGAGGACTATAACCCTAGGACTAAGGACTAAGACCGAACTTTCTAACCCTAGGACCGAGATTTCTAACCTTATAACTGAAGACTAGGACCGAGTTTCCTAACCCTAGAACCAATTAACCTAACCCTAGAACCGAGCCCTCACTTGACCTAGGACCGGTAAAATTGACCCTAACTCTAAACCTGAGACCGATAGTTACCTAGCCCTAAGACCAAGCACCTAGACCGGTAGACTTGACCCAGGACTGAGCCTCCTAAGCCTAGGACCGAACTCTTTAGTCCCTTGACCCATGCGACCGAGCCATAGTTCGAATCCCACCGGTTTTGACCGAGCCCGACCGAGTCTAGATCAGCCAAGAACCTAGACCTTAGGACTCCAGTCTTAAGGCTTGTTTTGTTCCACTTTTCAGAATCCAAGCTTATTTTTGTAATTTTGAAACCCGAATCCATTTTTAAATAATTCTGAAAGGTTAGGAAATAATTTTTTTTTATATTTTCGGGATATTTCCTAAATAAATGTTTTGGATAAGGACCCGTTCGGAATTTATTTTTAAATTCTGACATTCTCCTTTGATATTTTCAGGTTTTGTTAAATCTGAACATCGATGCAATAGGTACACACCCATTCTTTAAATAATTTTGTACAATTATTTAAATCATATCCTCATTTAGGACCCCTAGACTATTAATTAAAGATAAGGAATGTTATGCCTAGGAATTTCTTCGACGAAAATTCCGACAACAAATTCTCTCATCACGAAAACACAATCAACACAAAGAGAACGATTGACATGATTTCAAGTTATCAAGATTGCGGTTTGCTTATTATGGCCACGGTTCTTTGTCACTTAGTGTTGCTTGTCAAACGTGCGCATGATCGGCACAAACGACACGGTATCAACTCTTATAGCTAGGTTGGTCATTCATCTTAAAAGTTTGGTTGGAAGGTTAGAGTTTCTGGTTTATCCTGTTATTCTGTAATAACTAGGGTTTCTGGTGTATCTTATTTTGTTATTGCTTTTCTTTGTTGCTTAGCTGTTGTGTTATGTTTTTCATTAAAATGGGAAGAAAGAAAAGCAATAAGTTTAAGGAAGTCAAATAATTTGTGATAGAACGTTTAAGGGAGACATCTGAAAAGGAAATTAATAGGATTGCTGAAGAAATTATCTAGGAAAAATAGGAACGCAGCAAAGGTAAGGAACCAATTGCTGATAAAAATTCTGAAGAAAATACAACATGAAAACAGGGGAAGAAAAAAGGAATTTGGAAGTTTGGTTATAATGAAAGACCCAACGTGTTTGGTCTTAAAAACAATATTACCAAACTTCTGATGCATGTTAAGAAGGGAGACATCACAATCTGTAAAGAAAAAGCTCAGTAAATAACAGTTTAACTTAATATTCATTATCTCCAAGACTAGAATTTACTAGAGAAAGCAGAATATGAGGACATAGTTAAATGGTTAGTTGATGCAATGAATGAGCTGATGAAGGCTCCCAAATCCAAGACCTACACTATCAGGAGTAATTCAACATGGAAAGTCAACGAGATATGGAAGAATAAAGTAAAAAATAAATCTAAAGATCATACCTACAAAGGAAAAGTCTACTTGGGAGATATCCAAAAACAAAGATAGAGGTACTCAACTGTCCTTTAGAATTCAAATTGTCTTCTAAAATAGAGGAGAAATGTATTGAAGACTGAGAGTTTATGGTGGTTGGAAACTTCATTGGGAAACATATTATATCATTCCCAACTATCAAAGATGCTCTAATTAAATAATGGGGGAGAAAAGGGGCTTGAGAAAGTTTCTACAAACATACATGACATCTAGTTCATGCAGTTCAAAAATGGCTCAAATTTGAAAGAAATCCTAGAGAAAGGGCATACATACATTGGATCAAATTGTATGAAGCTAGAAAAGTGGCTAGAAGAGATGAATCTATAGAGCAACCAAAAGAAACAGCCTAAATTTGGTTCAAGCTCTTGAACATTCCAGCCCACATGTACAATTTTGAAGCAATTAGTTATTTTGTAAGTACATTGGGAAACTGATAAGACAAAAGATAAGATTTTCCGAAAACCGAAATTTTTTCTGAAAATTTTTCTCAAAATTTCTTCTCCAAATTTTTCGAAAAATTCTCCCAAGTCAGTTTCAAAAATCCGGACAAACAAAACAACCGGCCTACGGTTGCAAACTTACATGATTTTGATAATTTTAAATAAAATAATTAAAAAGGGAGAAATTGTTAGATAAAATCAGACCGGTTCAAATAAACCTAACTTAAATAAATCTTCCATGCATGAACAAGGAACCGGACCGAACAAACAAAAGAAACCGACCAAAAATACTTGGAACATGACCGCACAAAGAAAGAATCGGCCAAAGCTTAAAACCGGAAACATCAGATAGCCGACGGCCACAAGGCAAAGGAATAACCGGAAGAAGTCCGGTCACATCACTCGTACCGGAAGCCATCCAGTTAAGTCAAATAACCGACCTATACAAGAAGACAATTCGGGTATCTGTTGAGAATGATACCAAAGGAACAGACTGAACACTTCCATATCCATATAAGTCTGAGGAATGTCTGCAGGCTGCAGAAGACAGTCCTACCGGATCTTTCCACTTCGGGATAAGTCAGAAAGAAGATCTCCCAAGTACAGACAACTGTCCAACAGACAATGTCTACATTGAGTAAAAGACAAACCTAGCAGGTTTGTCTTACACACCGGAAGAACAGACCGCCAGGTCTGAGACAGAATGCCAGGTCTAAGGAAACGACCGCAGGTCTGAATCTCTGAAACACTGAATCACTGCACCCCTGCCCAACCAATCAGATTCAAGGCAGTGAAATATGACCGTTGGCATATTTCACCTATAAAAGGGGCAGTTGAAGAAGAGTAAATGCGGGACAAGTAAGATACAGTGAAGCAAGTGACAAATTCTAAGAGCATTTACTCCACAAGTGATAAGATTGTGCTATTCTAGAAAGCCTAAGTGCTAAAGCTAAAGTGTGTGTCTTACAATTTCGGTGTAAATTGTAAGAGTGTTATCGAGCATGAAATAAGTCTCGATCGGATTGTACTTGTATTCCTTAGTGAATATCCTTCTCGCGGTTTCGAGAGGAAGGGGTGACGTAGGAGTTTTATCTCCGAACATCCATAAAATCTGTCTTGTTATTTACTGTCTTCCGGTTACATTATCTAACCGATTCATACCGATATAACCGACTTAACTCTATCCAAGCCGAATTTCCAGATTACCGAAGTCGACCCATCAAATCTCAAACCTCCATCATATAATACCGATTCTGTCTATCATACAAGTGTGCCGCTTCAACCTGAAAGCAAATCTCTTCCGCGCTTGAACCTAGTTCAAGGGTTTGTGACAGGTTGTGTAGTATTGAAACCCCGGTGTTAATCTCTAACCGGATTAACCACCACCCGTCGAGTAAGAACCTCTAACCGGTCCAATCCCCGGTCCTCCAGCGGCTACCTAGATCCTAACAGAAACAATTATATATGGATCCAATAACTGAAGGAGGAGAGCACTTGTCATTTGCTAAATTAGCATTAAAGTGCATACTAGGAGTGTTCTGCCAATGAAAATGACAGTTGTTGACAGGAAAGGAAATCACAATGTCATGGAGATCTCTTATAAATGGAAACTAAAGAGGTGTGCTTTTTGTAACACTTTCATGCACAATAAATGTGATAAAGCTAAAGAAGAAGAGTGGAAAAACCAGAAAAGCTAGGAAGTAGAAAAGAAAAAGAAGAAAATAGAGGAGGCTAAACTCAAAGATCAAACAGTTGTAGAAGAAAGTAAGAAGGATTCTAGGAAAAAGGACAACAATGAAGGAAAGAAAGTAAAGGGAATCAAAGTGAAGAGCAAAAGAAAAATTACTATTATACGAAAGATTAGGATGGAAATGGAAGATGAACCTCAAATTGTTGTTGAGGATACACAAGAGGAAGAAACCCAGAATTTCAAAGCTGAAGCAGAGAATTCTTAAACTGATAAAGAAGATTTTAAAACCAATGTGGAGTCTGAAGCTAAAGTCGAAGATAAAAAAGACAAAAACACATAAACTCAAGTTGAAGAGAGCAAGGGTAAAAGCCCTGAAATTTTCAGAAATAATTTTTTCTATCAAATCAGAACTGACTCGTACAAAGAGAGAATTCAAAATGAGAAATAACAATACTCATCATATTGTTCAATACAATCTCCTTTCATCGTTAGAAGAAGGGGAAGGAGATCTCTCAATGAAAACGGATGGCATGGGAAAATGCCAGACTATGATGGTTAGGTTTGAATATAGTCTTTTCTATTTATAATCTAAGTTTTCTTTAGAATATATGAATTCTACTAATCAGATTTTTAGGGTCTTTTGATTGTCATCCTTAATCATAGCTAGGGTTTGTCTAGTTTTGATTTATAACCCTCTCACTTTTGGGATTTTAATGAAATTATTTTAACCGTTTTCCAAAAAAAAATAAGGAATGTTATATTTATATTTATATTTATGAATGTCAGACTTTTTTTATCTTAGAAGAATTTTTGAAAACCGTCCTTAGGCGGGCACATAAGACATAGCACGAAAGCCATTTTCGAGCGTAAACAGACAATGAACCGCCCCTTTTTAGAAACTCTGGTATAAATACGTTTGTACGCGTATCATTTTATTAATTTTCATAAAATCTCTCGGTGACTCTAATTTTCAAATAAATAATCTTTAAGTTGATTATGTTTAATTAATTTAAACCGGGTTCAAGTTAATTTGTTATTTAGTCTCCCAGATTATTTAAAATTTGAACAAATGATTTATTATTTTTACATAATTAATTTATTACCGCTCCAGGTATTTCAAAATCTTTTAAAAACTAAATGTTTCATTTTAAAAGATGTTTGTCACGCAAACCAAAGTTGAAACTCATCGAACATCTAACTTATTCGCGGCAGTCCCGCCATATTTCCACGTGTCTCTTAATACGTGCTAAGTTATGGAACGGGACGCCAAATCGTGGGGGGTTACACATATGTAATCTTTTTTATATGATTATGTTACGATCCTCGAATAAGAAAGCGCACCCTCCTCGGTCCTATGGAACAATTGGGCCAGATTTATGTTCCGTTTATTAATTCATCTTTTATCTTCTCTTTTATTTCTTTAAAACCGAATTCTGTTATTTTGTAAGTTGTTATAACAAATTTGTAACCGACTCTTGGGTACTTCAGCCTCTTTAAATGGTGATGCCCACCCCACTTTTTGGGGCTATGAATTGAATATTTTGGAACTTGGTGTTTAAGTTATCTCTCGGCCCTCCTCCCCCTTCTTGGACCGCTAGGTGTGATCTAGTGGTATTTCTCTCCTCCCCTTCGGCTCTTCTCTCCCTAACCTCGAATTCTCCTCTAATTCTATGTCCGCTGCGCTAGAGTGTTGAATTCCATCATCAAGAACCCGTTTCTTGAATTAAAGAACTTGAAAGGCTCGGCCATAATTAAAACTCCTAACATCTTGGTATCAGAGCTGACCGATTCTCAACATGGTAGAAACTCGCCAGCAATCGGAAATGGATGCACTCAAGGCCCTGATTGAAAACTTGTCCCAGCAAACAGCAGCAATGCAAGCTGCCATAGACCGTAGATTTGATGTTGCTGAAGAAAGAATGGCAGCCCTTGAAAGCGGGGCATCTGGAAACGTGCAAGAACCCCGCCACAGACCCTATAATGATAATTCTTGCCACGGTCCTTCACCATTTAGGCCCCCGCACCCTGGCCAGAACCGCGATCAACACTATGCTCCTCCTACTCGGCTAACCAAGGTCGATTTTCCTCGGTTTGATGGGTCGGATGTCGAGGGTTGGCTAATATCTGCCGAGCAATTTTTCAGGGTGGATAAAACTAGGGATGCCACGAAACTAGAAATTGCACCCATTCACTTTTCTGGCGAAGCAAGAATGTGGTATGGATCTTATCTACAGAATCGAGATCATATGGAGGCCCTATCTTGGGACGTGTTCAAGAGAGATCTTATGACGCAATTCGAACCCTCTATACACGACACTCCAATGAGACAGTTGATGAATCTAAAACAGGTTGGGTCGGTTCAAGATTATAATCTGCAATATATGTCGATCTCTCAAAAACTCTACAACATGCCAAGGGAGTACGTCATAGATTGTTATTTGTCCGGTCTAAGGGAGGAAATTGCAAACTGTATCAGGTTGCGATTCCCAGATTCTCTAAACGAAGCCATGGCCATGGCTAAAGTCCAAGAAGCAACGTACCGGTCTTTAATGAGCAATGGAAATTTGTACAGCGCCGAACCACCACTACTGCCCAATCCGAGCATCGTCAAACCAAGTTGGCAAAGCACGAACAAAGCCCCCTACATCAAGCCGAGCTCGTCATATGGGTCTTCTTCGAGTGCAAATCAGGGCCATGTTAAGCAATTGGACCCAGCCTTAATGGATGAAAAGAGAAGGAAAGGCCTATGCTACTCTTGCGACGAAAAATGGCAACCAAATCACAGGTGTAAATCAAAGTTATTCATGGTCTCGGCCAATCAAGAAAATCAAGAACCCGACCAAGAACCTGCTCCGGAGGTAGATCTTGATGATTCTCTTTTACAGCCTGACGCAGTGGAAGAATTAGCCATATCCTTACATGCATTGACGGGTTCTAAAACCTTTCAAACGCTCCAGATTCTTGGAAAAATTGGGAACCTACCGGTCGTGATCTTAATTGATACAGGCAGCACTCATAATTTCATTAATAGCAGGATAATGAAGAATATTAGCCATGACATACTTCCTACCCAAGTGCTCTCGGTCCGAGTGGCAGACGGCTCTAACATTTTATGCTCTAGTTTCTGCCAAGATCTGAAATGGTCTATGGAAGGCAAGTTTTATCAAGCAAATATGAAGGTATTGACAATGACAAGGTATGATATTGTGCTGGGAATCGAATGGCTGATTACTCTAGGCCCTTCAGAATGGGACTTTGAAAAATTAACACTTTCTTTTAAAAGGGAAGGGATAACCACGGTCTTGCAAGGCATACCCCATACACAAATCAATTTAATGAAGGATGATCACCTAGAGAAGCTATTAAAGAAAGGCAATGTTGCTGCCATGATCCAAATAAGAAGTGAAAACGAAGCACAATTTTTCTCGCTCCATACAAGGCCACCAGATGATATTCCTAAAGACCTTCAGCAAATGCTAGATGATTTCAGCCTAATATTCCAGCAACCTGAGAACTTACCACCCGCCAGGGAACAAGATCACCGTATCCCATTAAAGGAAGGCACGGAAGTTGTATGCATGCGTCCCTACCGATATCCTGCCCTGCAGAAGACACAAATTGAATATTTGGTCAACGATATGCTAGACAGGGGAGTCATAAGAAGAAGCCACAAATCTTTTGCCGCCCCTGTGGTGTTGGTCCAAAAGAAAGACTTATCATGGAGAATGTGTATTGATTATAGGCGGCTCAACTCAGCAACCATTAAGGATAAGTTTCCTATCCCGGTCATTGAAGAGTTAATGGAAGAATTGCATGGGTCCAGGTTTTTTTTCCAAGCTCGATTTGCGCTCAAGATTCCACCAGATAAGGATGCACCCAGGTGACTGCCACAAAACAGCATTCCGTACTCACGAAGGCCTGTATGAATTTTTGGTGATGCCCTTCGGCCTAACCAATGCACCGTCCTCCTTCCAAAGCTTAATGAACGCGACCCTGAAACCATTTTTAAGGAAGTTTGTGCTAGTATTTTTTGATGATATCCTAGTATACAGCCCGAGCTGGAAGGAACATATCCAACACCTACATAAGGTACTTTCAATATTGCAACATAACGAATTATTCCTTAACAAGGGGAAATGTAATTTTGGGTGCAAGCAAATTGCCTATCTTGGCCATATCCTTGACGAGAATGGTGTAGCCACAGATCCAGCAAAGTTAGAAGCAATGAGCACATGGCCAGTTCCAGAATCTCCTAAGCAATTGAAAGGGTTCCTTGGCCTGACCGGATACTATAGAAGATTTATAAAAGGCTACGGCTCTATAGCACGACCACTCACGGCCCTGTTGAAAAAGGGTCAATTTGAATGGAATAAAGAAGCTGAAGATGCATTTCTATTGTTGAAGCAGCGTATGCTTTCCCCTCCGGTCCTGGCGCTTCCAAATTTCGATATTCCCTTTGTAGTAGAGACTGATGCAAGCGGAATTGGTATAGGGGCAGTTCTAATGCAAGAAGGTCGACCAATTTCATTCATAAGCAAGGGTATTGAACCAGAAAAGTTACCATCATCCACGTATGAAAAGGAACTCATGGCCTTAACTTTTGCGGTGGAGAAGTGGCGATCATACCTTAGGTACAAGCAATTTATTGTAAAAACCGATCATGAAGCCCTTAAATACTTGCTGGAACAAAGAGTTCAAACCCCGGCTCAAGAGAAATGGCTCTATAAATTGGTGGGATATGACTTTGTTGTTCAATATAAAAAGGGAAAGGAAAATTTGGTGGCAGATGCTTTGTCTAGGCGGGTAGCAGGTGTTCAATGTGCAGGAATTTCGGTCTATCACACTGCTGTTCAAAAACAGATTCAGGAAAGCTATGAAGAAGATCCCAACTTGACCAAAGTCATTTGTGAAATTCTGGCTAATGTTGATTCTCACCCAGAATGCTCATACGACCACGGGTTATTGAGGAAAAGGGACCGACTGGTGGTGGGGAAGAATAACGACCTCAGAAATACCTTAATTGCAGCCATGCACTTGGGAGCAGAAGGGGGGCATTCGGGGACCCTGGTCACCCAGAAGAAAATGCAACTTGTTTACTATTGGCCAGGAATGCTTAAAGACATTAGGGAATTTGTTCGGACCTGTGAAGTGTGCCAAAAAAATAAATCTGATAACTCAGCATATAGGGGCCTGCTTCAGCCTTTAGCAATTCCCAATCGATTCTGGGAATCGGTCTCCATGGATTTCATTGAAAGCTTGCCTAAGTCAAAAGGTAAAAGTGTTATATTTGTGGTAGTTGACAGACTATCGAAGATGGCCCACTTTATGAGTCTGCAACACCCCTTTTCTGCCCGGACAGTAGCTGAGTTATTTGTGGACAACGTTTCCAAGCTCCACGGAATGCCAACAACCATCATTAGTGATCGGGGCAAAGTGTTCTTAAGCACCTTTTGGCAGGAATTTTTAAGTATACAAGGAGTAAAACAAGCTTTATCTTCAGCTTATCACCCCCAGACGGATGGCCAGACCGAGATAGTCAACAAATGCTTGGTCACTTATCTATGCTGCATGGCTGGCCAGACACCGAAAGATTGGGTACGCTGGTTGCCTTTGGCTGAATGGTGGTATAACACTAATTTTCATACAGCAATACAAACAACTCCTTTTGAAGCCATATATGGATATCCTCCCCCGGTCCACACACCCTATGTAGCAGGTGACTCGAGAGTGGAAGAGGTGGATGTATCGCTAACGGCCAGGGAAGCCTCACTCCAACTCATAAAATTCCATTTGAAAAGAGCCCAGAATCGAATGAAGCAGCAGCAGGACAAGAAGAGGAAAGATGTCACATTGCAAGTGGGTAGCTGGGCATTGGTGAAATTACAGCCATATAGACAACGTTCTGTCCAGAAGTTATTCCACAAGCTCTCACCAAAGTATTTTGGGCCATTTGAAGTGTTGGAAAGGATTGAGGAAGTTGCTTACAAGCTGGAACTCGGGGCCGACAACAGAATACATAATGTCTTCCATGTCTCACAATTAAAATCATTCAAAGGTACCCCTGCTGCTGTAGAAAATATTCCCCAACTTAGCACACAACCAAACAGGACCGGAAAAATTGTTGGTGAACAAGACATAATGGTGCAAGGAAAAATGAAAAAACAGTTGCTAATCAATTGGGATGGGGCCCAAACAGAAGACCAAACTTGGGAGGATGCAGAAGTTATAAGTATTCAATGCCCAGAAATGCTAGCTGCAAGGAGGCCAACAAGACAACACTCTCTTCGTCGGGGTCGACAAACTTCTGATGGGGGAGATGATGTTACGATCCTCGAATAAGAAAGCGCACCCTCCTCGGTCCTATGGAACAATTGGGCCAGATTTATGTTCCGTTTATTAATTCATCTTTTATCTTCTCTTTTATTTCTTTAAAACCGAATTCTGTTATTTTGTAAGTTGTTATAACAAATTTGTAATCGACTCTTGGGTACTTCAGCCTCTTTAAATGGTGATGCCCACCCCACTTTTTGGGCTATGAATTGAATATTTTGGAACATGGTGTTTAAGTTATCTCTCGGCCCTCCTCCCCCTTCTTGGACCGCTAGGTGTGATCTAGTGGTATTTCTCTCCTCCCCTTCGGCTCTTCTCTCCCTAACCTCGAATTCTCCTCTAATTCTATGTCCGCTGCGCTAGAGTGTTGAATTCCATCATCAAGAACCCGTTTCTTGAATTAAAGAACTTGAAAGGCTCGGCCATAATTAAAACTCCTAACAGATTATTATCTTTTTTTTATATGATGTTAATTTTCATAGTACACATCCTTATCGTGATTGTTTTGACACTACAATTATAGAAGAAATGAAAATATTTCATTTATCATTTGAAGACTTAAAGAAGGTTGACCTTGTATGTAACCTTTCTAATATTTTAGAATATTATCATTTTTTGGCTACCTAACCATATGGTATCTTAAATAAAATGGTCATATTTTATAGATTTTGTTCCCTATTATAGAACATTCTCATTATTATGTGTACTATATCAACAGGAAAAAAAAGAAATCCAAATAGTTGACAACCTACCATTGCCCGAAGGTTTATAATGCGAGGAAAGTTATAAAACATCTAAGGCATTGGTAATAATTCGAATTTCTCTATCTAAAAGTGCTTATATTTCACATTTATATTTATATTTCTTCTTGCCTTGGTAAAATAAAAAATTCTTTTGTTGATTTCATTAAGAGTGTTCACTCAGGAATCGCTGCTTCAATAGCTAATTTACATCAATATTATGAAATTTCATTTGCAAGAATTATATTATAAAACATATTGTGAAATATACTATATCTAACAAATAAAGTCATTTACATGAGAAAAAACACCACTGAATCGTGTTATCAACAAGGAAAATGTAAGTAATATAGTTTTAACATTGTTTGAGAATTATCTATACTAACTTGCTTTGAAGTTCAAGGTAATACTTGAGTCGATGATGATGAAATATGGTTTGTCGATCCTGAAGTCAGAATTGAACAATGTTAGAATCCATTTTTTGTAAAATTAAAGAAAGTTGCTACATTGTTAAAAAATATAAATTAATACAATTTGCAACATTGTAACATTGTTTGGTTGCTACATTATAAATGAAATGAATTGTAAATTAATACCATTAGTTTATATTGAAAATTACTTAGAATGTTTGGTTGATAAATTATATTGGAAATGAATTGGAAATTAATAACACATTTTTTATATTGAATTGGTCCAAAACATGGCCATATTAGGTACCATTTAGTCCAAAACATGGTCATGTTATTGATCATTTGGTCCAGAACATGGCCATGTTCTAGACCATTTCGTCAAGAATATTATCATGTTCAGGACCATTTCTTCCCCAACATGACCATGTTTTGGACCATTTCGCCAAGAACATGATCATGTTTGGGACCATTTCGTCCCAAATATGATCATGTTATGGACCGTTTCGTCCCCAACATGACCATGTTCGATGACAAATTGTTTATGTTTAGTTGGTGATCGAGCTCTAGCCCTTATTCTCATGGAAGAGTGGATCAATTGTGTTGGTGCATAAGGTGTTGGTGTAAAAGGTGTTGGTGTAGAAGTTGTATGTGAAGAAGTTGTTGGTGTAAAATCGGATGTTGTCGAATATGCAATAAACTTTTCCTTCACTACTTTCACCACTTTAGCCAAAACATAAGTATTATGATCAAATTGTGTTGCAATCTGTTGGAGTTCTTGCATTATTGGAGTAAGATAGTTATACTGATTTCTTTCAATGTCACCCATATTAGAATCATAAATGTTATTAATATTTTGATAATTCTTTTCAAATCTTTGCGCCAGCGGTCCAAGATATAATTAGTTATCACCATATTCATCTTCATTCTTCTCCAAAACCGTCAAATATGGCTACACAGAAGTCCTATGAACTTAAATAGTTGACATTGACAGTTTACAAAATATATCTCCGTCGGGGTGAAGTTTACCTTTACAGAAATATCTCTCCAATGTTCTCCATCATGACCTTGTATGGTTTCCACCACTCAAATGTATTTGTTGTTCCATTGTCTTCAAGTATGGATGTGTCGCAGAACATATACTCTTTCACCTCATTCTAGAACAACTTAAAAATGTCGTTTGTATATACACTCTGAAATTGTTTTTCCAATGAATGCCCACTCACAATTGGAATAGTCGAATTATAAGAATGGAAATCCATTTTTTTCCTTCTCTATGTTTCTCTTAACGGCCCTGTCATATTTCTCTACATATTGTTTTAGGGATGTTTTAGAATGAATAAAGTAATAAAAAAGCATTTATAGATTCACTTCTTTGAGATGTAAACATGCTTGCCTAGAAGTGACATTTAAAATATACAAGAATCCATTTGGCATGTACTACGTGCAAGGAGTTCAACCAAGAATTGTCTTGCAACTGAAACTCATCTATCATTTTCAGCCAATTATTTTCACACTGCTAGATTGTGATTGAGTTATAGACAATGTTATTGAATATCTTTTTTATACTTTTATAATGAGCATGTGTAGACAATTTGGTGGGGAATTTCTTCATTATATGTCAAAGACAAAAGCGATGATGAGTGTTTGGAAAGACCTTTTCAATTGTTATGGCCATTGATCGACATTGATCAATGATTATTGCCTTTGGAGCACGTCCGTTCATACATGTCAACCATGCTTTGAAAAACCAGATAAATGACTCTGAATTCTCACTGGACAATAAGCCACATCCTAGCAAAATTTATTTTCCATGATGATTAATACCGACAAAAGGAGCAATGACATATCATAGAGGTTTGTCAAATATGTTGTGTCAAATGTGATGACATTCGAGAAGTACTCGTATGCAGTTTTGCATCTTCCATCAGCCCAAAATACATTCTTTATCCGTTTTTCCTCGTCCACATCATATACATAAAAAATTAAACATTTCTTTGCATTCGGTAGAAATACTAACATAGCGCTTCGGCATCACCATTTCCTAACCGCAACTGCCTAGCTTTTGAAATATAGTTTCTACAGCTTCTCTCAATAAAAGTCATATTATCATATCCATCAGCTTCAACTACAAGTGATTGATATGCTTTTGACAAAGTAATTCCAGCTTCGTCGTTTAAATCCAATCTTCTCTTCGCACTTGGATCTAAAACCTTGTGATATCTAAGATGTCTCGACTTTTCAGAACTCAAGATATGGTTATGATCATGGAAAACACTAGTTATCTCTACAACACCTTCATTTCGAACTGCAACATTTATCTTAGCCTTACAGTTCGTCTTAGTGGAAGGTCTACATTGTAAAATGGTTTTTCCCTTTTAAAATATGCACCACTTTTAGCACAAGCGATGGAGAACCACTTTCGTTTTCCATCTGGACCATTCCTTGCTCCTATCTTAGAAATTCCAAAACCCTTTGATTGAGCATATGCGTTATAAAATTTGTGAAGCTTCTTTTCGGAAGGAAAAGTCATTTCAATACTGGGGATTTGAACATTGTGTATTTGAACTTTTGGATCCATGAAGCTAAAGAATAAGAAAGAAACTGTATTAACAAAAAAATAATGTTATTGAGAAAATGGTCCAGAACATGATCATGTTCTAGACAAAATAGTCTTGAACATGATCATGTTCGGGACCAATTGAGACATGTTTGGGACCATTTCGTCCTAAACAGACTAATATTATCAATATTTCACCTCAGTTTATCAGACATTACACTTCCGTCTTAAAAAACAATATTAAAGTTTAAACATTACACTCCACCTTAAAAAACATTACATGTCATACATTACAGTTTAGTTCGGTGGTCGTCTTCTTCGCGGTCGTCTTGTTTGCGGTAGTCGTCTTCTTTATAGTGGTCTTCATGGTGGTCTTCTTCTCGGTGGTCTTCTTTGCTTTAGTCGTTTTTTAGGTCGTCTGCTTCGATTTAGGTTTTTCATTGAGAGATAAATCTAAAACTCGTACTTTTAAGCCTTTTATTTTTATTTATCACCTTTGCACTCTTTAATCAACTATATATATATATAATTTTTTTTTTGCTAAGCTTAATGAAACTAAGCCATAGACTTTAACTCTACGTTAAAGTTCAAATGAAGGCTCTCAACTCTACGACAGCAGTATAGAGGAATTTCTCCGCCGCCATGTCGTTACTCATTCGCATGATCACCAATAAGCTTAGACGGCCGGAAAGATTCAAACTTTTCCACACATCTACGTTTCCATTAACTGAAGAGACTGGTCTTTACGGCTTCCAACACTTGAAGACTCCCAAAGGCTTTCAACGTTTTGTCGATGAAGCTATTGAACGGTCAGTGGAAAGTGAATCCTTCTTCTCATTGTTTGTGGACACGAACTCCTAAGATTTCTTTAGCAAAAATAAAATAAAATCCTAGGATATGCGCTCACCTTTCACATCTTCTGCATTAGGTCGGACGAACTCATCAATTACATTGCTGAAATTCCAGCATCAGCAGAAATTATCCGAGCAATGGATGAAATGTCTGATAAGGTATCTTTACATTTTGATGGGTTCTTCTTTAGCTTGGTTGTTTGTTGATACTTCACTAAAGGATGAAACTTTTATGTTAACATGCCTATTAGAGCTTTCGGTCCCAATGATTACGCATCAGAATTTTATCATAGATTTTTCTTTTTATGTTTAGTTGTTCATCTGTCCTTGGGAGTTTTATATTTTTTTTTTTCTAGGTTTGCTCAGTTGTTGATTCTGCAGAGCTGTGCAGGTGTACTCATCCTGACAGGTTAAATACATATACTATCTATCCATAGTTTCATATTCTTCGTTTATTGTTTTCCTGCTGATTTGAATTTCTTTCATTAGGGAATTTGTGGAAGAAGCCAACAAAGCTGCAATGAGAATTCATGAATATCTACATGTGAGGTGACCAACCCATTTGTTTGTTTACTTAAGTAAATATGATGTTTGAATCAAATAATGGAAGAATTTAAGCAAATAGTGAGAAAAGATAAAGTATATTGAAATGAAGAATTTATTAGTTGATATACTGATGAAAACCTGTAAGTGATCAGGTGAGTTTCACTAAGGTTCTGAAAATGATTGATGTAAATCATGAAGGTATATACATTGAATTTTTGCACATGTTTTTCATGGTGGTTAATAACTGATCAATAAATAAATCTTGATATTTGTATTGAGTATAAGAAAGAAACCAATATTGTAAAATCTAAACTTGATAAGGAGAGACAAAAGACTTCATTATGACATAAACTATAATAACAAGAAACCAAAGCTGGGCTCGTTTTATTAGGGATCTTAATGATGAAACAAAAGCCAACGGATTATGTCTCAAAGAGGATATCGATTGCTACTAGAACCGTAATCTGAAGTAAGAATTAATATCGTTGAATGTCTTGATGATTTGTATTGTGGGGTGAAGGTTTGCTCAATGTATCTATCCGTAGCTACCCCCTTTCTTTAGGTCTTTTGTATCATCAAATAAGTATTGTGTTCTATCTTGACACAAATTTTGCATTTACTGTAGTTGTAATGAAGTTTTCCTTTACGAAAGAAAAATTCCAAAAATCCTTATATCAATTAACTGGTTGCAGTATCTCAATACAAATCACACTTTATATAATGCGGTGTTGAAGGCCGAGAAAGATGGTCCTCTTCTGAGTAAAGAAGCTCAGAGGGCAGCCCACATGCTTCGTCTTGACTTTGAAAGAGGTGGAATTCATCTCAGTTCTGGTAACAACATATACCTTGATGATCCAAAATTTCAATATTTTATAATATCCTATTTTCTACAGCTGAACTTGCCTCATTTTGGTATACAGATAAACTGGAAAAGGTTAACCAGCTCAATGTTCAAATTAGTCATCTTTCTAGACAGTAAGTAAGCAAATCATTTGATTATCTATCTAAGAGTAATTTTGAGTTCTCCTCTACTTTATTTGTTTCAAATAATAGAGGGAAAGAACAAGATGAAAATATTCTTATCTGTAACAAGAAATGATGCTGTTGTGTAGGTTCAATGATAATATTATTGCTGATCCAGGTCATGTGGATGTATTTCCTGCCTCACGTGTCCCGAAACAACTTCATCATTTGGCTAAGCCAATTTATCGTGAAACAGCCATTGGATCTAAGAAATCAATGAAGTCAAGCGAAATAACCAGACAGAAGGGATTTCAGATAGTAACCGAGTCAAATGCTCTAGCATCAGTACTTCAATTGGCATCAGACCCGGAGGTAGGTCTATACTCATTCTTTTTTCTATGGATTCAATATACAGCTACTTATCAATGCTCAGATAACACAGTTGCAATTTAAGGAGGTGAATTATTATGATTTCTCAAAAAGATTGGATCCTCGCATATTGATATTTTCCATGTGTTTGTGTAATTTAGTTTTTGTAACACCTTGACCTATTGTTTTGACTATTTATATATTGTATTCCCATCTAGGTCAGGAGGATGGCATATGTCCAAGGAAATTCTGCTCCACATGCAAATCTGGACGTTCTCAATGCCCTCATTGCAGCTCGCCATGAACTTGCACAGGTTGAGCGTGATTAAACTTCATTTTGAAATGAATCATTTCTCTTCAGTATTTTCCTATATATAACCATATAACTCATAACTCATACTTTTTCGATAGCTACATAGCAATTCTGTTTGAATTTAGAGATGAAGAAGATAGGATAACCTATGGATATCAAAAGTGAACCTTTCGAAGTATTATCCTTCAATCACCAAATATCTTTTATTCCTAGAAAAATTGTCATATTTGGACACAAAGGATATGTTTTCCTTCTTGCTGTTGAGAGTAAGCTATCACTTTGATGTACAGATAATGGGGCATAAATCTTATGCTGAATTTGTGATATCCCCTAACATGGCCTCGTCACCAGAGGTTGTCAAGTCATTCTTGGTCGAGATGAGTGATATTGTAAGGAGCAAAGCTGAAAAGGTAAAGTGAAGTTTTGTGATAAACATACCAAATATGTCGAGCTAAGATTTCTACAAGCTACAGACTTTATTGTGAGTGTTGTTCTTTTGTTTGCTACTTTGTAGGAGCTTAAGCAAATCCGGGAATTTAAGAAAGAAAAGTGTGGTCAAGTGAGTGGCGATGTGGAGCCCTGGGATGAGGCTTATTTCACAGGCTTGATGAAGTCATCTATTTGTAATGTGGATTCTTCGGTGAGTTATGATGACAAACCCCACTACTGTTCAATTATCTAACATAATAGCTAATATTGATGTTGTTGTAGGCTATTGCATCATATTTTCCTTTAGCTCAGTGTATTGAGGGATTGAAAATGCTGGCTGAGTCACTTTTCGGAGTGACATTTCGCAATATCCCTTTGGCTCCTGGTGAATCATGGCATTGGGAGGTTATTAAAATGTCTCTTTATCATCCTGAAGAGGTTGGACCTTAAACTTTAAGATGACTTTTGAAGTTAGAAGATTTTATTGTTTCTCAGTTTGCAAAAATGAAACTTTTCTGCATCACTTTGTGGTGTATTCTGAGTAGCATTTACTTTCTGGTCTATGCTGTTTACCATTGGCTTCAAAAAATTAATAATTTTGTTGCCTTTTCCAACTGCTCCAGTATAATGTATTTTGTACTGATATAGTTGGCAAACAACAAGATGGAGTTATACCTATAAATATATCTTTTTGTTTTTGTTTTGTCAGGGAGATTTGGGGTTCTTATACCTGGATTTGAATTCGAGAAAGGGAAAGTATCCAGGGTGTGCGCATTTCACTATTAGAGGGGGACGTCGTGTTTCTGAAACAGAGTACCAAGTTCCTGTAATAACTTCATCTTTTGTCTTCATTCTATTCAACATTACTCTATATGTTATTTTTGTTAGAATAATAAATTTATTTGTATTAGTGTGAATATTCAAGTTTTTACACTATTTATTATAAGTATAATCCTGTTAAAATAATTTGTTGAATAAATAGAAATATTATTTGTAACGTAAGTATTATAAACTGTTGCCTACGGAATTTTTCCGAATCCGATGGTTATGGGGATAATAGAGAGAAAAAATGCTCAAAGGTATTTGGTTGGTTAGCTTCCAGGAGTTGTGTTACGAGTGGAAAAGATTAGGGCTAATACCTTATGGTTGAAGTAGCAGTTATAAATAGTTTTGGAGTAGTTGTGTTGCAGTTAAGAAAGAAATTAGTTGAACACTTTTGTTAGAATTTCTTTCTCTTCCCCATTTGTATTCTCCCTAGCATCTAGGTTCTATCTTCCCTCCTTAATTCTCAATTGCTCTGTGCTTTTTAAAAGTTCTTCTCTTCGATCTCAAATTCTAGTTCTTTCATCATGTACTTCAAGGTTTATATATAATTCTAATACAATTAAAGAATTTAACTTCTTTCTATTTTTTCTGGAGCAAAAGCAGGGTCATGTATTTTGTAACCTTTTTACTGTTCTCATATTGCAGGTTGTTGCTCTCATTTGTAACTTCTCTGCTTCAGTGAATTCATCATCTGCAAAACTTAATCACTGGGAAGTGGAGACCCTTTTTCATGAATTTGGACATGCTCTTCACTCATTGCTTTCACGGACGGTTAGTAAACTGACTATGCTTTTTCTTCTTACTTTATAATATACTCTTTAATGCTTGTCTTCCTTAATAATTGTTCCTGCAGGATTATCAACACTTTTCAGGTACAAGAGTAGTTTTTGATCTAGCAGAAACACCTTCTAACCTCTTCGAGTAAGTTATCTCAATTATGTAATATTTCCTTGAATGAAGAAGAAATCATGCCATCTAACTTCCTCCAATCTCCAAAAGAACACTCTAGAATCTAGAATCAATCAATCAATTCTTTTATCAAATCATCAATTAAAAATACTAAAGAACTCTTTATTATTTATAACATTTAAATCCAATACTTTGGGTGTTTTGGTCATTTCACCCAAGTAATACACTTCCTCATCAAACAATATTATTTTCCAAAAATCTGATTTTACCCAAAATAACCATATATAAAATAAAACTAGCCCCAAGTATTTCAGGATTTTCTAGAATAGACACGGTGCCTGTGGGTCACCTCTTTTAGAATTTTCTTGACCATAATTTGTCACCCTTGTCAAATTAAAGAGCTACTACTGTTAATGAAATGTTTCCCTAGGTTGTTGTCATCTTCTTAGTAGAAAAGATGAAGATGAAATGGAAATTGAAATTCTAATTCTAATGGAATAAATTGTGCATAATTTGTTTAGGTATAATTCCATTCTAATAACCTCTAAATTCTAACTTCAGTAAACTCCCATACATTTCAAGCCAATGACATTCTTCCAACTATTCGTTAATCAGCTAAAGATGAGTTTACATGTAGTTAGATAACTTAGATTCCCTAGGTTGTTTATACGTGTGAAATCAGAAACCTCGATTCTTATAACTAACTGTCTAAGCATTTGATAAAAAAACAGATTCATATCATTCATTATTCATTTAACTGCCTAATATAATATACATAACTATTTATATCTAACTTTCTTCCTCTACTAATTACAATACTACCCTTGTAACTATTTACAATTATGTACTAGTACATAACAAAAGTATATGACATTCAAGTTGAAATATGTTATGGCTTTTGTGATATTTGAGCAGCTTTTGTTTTAACTACTAGCCTTTAAACAATTTTCACTTTTTCATTTGGTATTAGATTGTTTTCTGGAATATGATCCAGATTATGTGTAATTTTTTGTTTCATTTGTATAAAAATCATGATCCAATTTTCTTGGGAACCCCTTTTAAAAAAAAGAAAAAAAAAAAGATCATGATCCAATTTATTTTCTCAATATGATCGATATTATTTTGGAGTATGATTTTTGATAAATATAACAAATGTAGCTTTATCTCCATCATATCCAAGATACCAAATAGGCTAAGTGTACAACTATTTTGATCAAGTGGAGTGAAGTGAGATCGAGAATATTAACATTTGGCCAATGACATCTTTTAATCTGTGTACAGATACTTTGCATGGGATTATCGGGTTCTAAAGAGATTTGCTAAGCATTATTCAAGCGGGGAAGTAATACCTCAGAAATTGGTGGAGTCAATGCAGAGCGCTAAGAAGATGTTTGCTGCAACCGAGTTACAACGACAAGTGTGTTCTTTATCATTCCCTTGTGGGGAGAAAATATTGTGTTAATTTGGAGTGCTCATTCACTTTTTTCTTTTCTTTTTTTTGTTGGTAAGATATTTTATGCTTTGATTGATCAAACGCTCTTTGGAGAGCAGTCGTCTTCTCCAATGGACACCATGGCTGTTGTTGCGGATCTGAAAAGACAACATACAAGTTGGAAACATGTGGATGGTACTCATTGGCACACCCGTTTTACACACCTTCTAAATTATGGTGCAGGTAATGATAATAATGTAGTTATTTATTTATTTATTATTAAGAACATTTCCATAAATATTTTGAATTAGCAAAATACCATTAACACTAGGAATTGTTTGAAACATTCTTTCATATGATCATTGTCTCATGCTATATGTTCCCTAGTCCTATTTTACACCAAGTATATATCTACAAGTCCACTCAACTCAAAAATGATAAGGTTTCAGTTGGAAACGTTTTTCATTTTTGTAACTGAATTTGGCTGAGAAACCGCACTAGATATAGATCCATATAGGATATGTTGGTAATTGGAGACTTTTGGTCTGTAAAGAAAGACTCTTTCCAATTGAGCTACTATGGAGGTTTGAAAAATAAATAAAATCTCTCCAAACAAACAAATCTCGGCTGGAAGAGCATACCTTTTTTAGGTGTATCTAGATCTGTGTTGGACTATGTTCGAATACACCTAGTTACCAAACAAATCTCATTGGATGAGTGTCACAATTGATTCAAGAAATGCATGTATAGGTTATAAAAAGAGCATGATGCTTATGCATTTCTTTTTTACATGTGTTGGATTTTTGTACATATGTAGGTTACTATAGCTACTTGTATGCAAAGTGCTTTGCTTCGACAATATGGGAAAAAAATTGCGAAGAAGATCCTCTATCATCTGCCACGGGGTCTGCCATAAGAAGAAAGTTTTTGCAACATGGTGGTGCCAAGGATCCTGCTTCTCTGTTAATTGATCTTGCAGGAAATGATATAGTAAGAAATCGCAATGGGGTTATTATCCCCAATGTTACAAGCCTCTGCAAAGAACTGCATCTCCTCCAGAATTAGAGCCCTAGGGTTCTTTCATTTAGCCTAATTGTCAGTTTGACATTGCTTCCTCCTATTATTTGTTTATTTATTGGCTTGTTCCTTGTGGCCCCATTTGCCAAATTTTGACATGTCAAAATATTTTTTGTTCTACTCACCCTTCTCACATCTTTTATTGGTTTTACCAGATTTTGAAAGTATATTTCAATAAAGCTACATTGAGACTAGGAAGTCCACATATATATATGCCTTTATATATTAGTATACTTTTGTTAACAATATTAGCATAAGATGAGACTCTGATTAGTATAAATGTTTTTTTTAAAATGTGCTTTTGAATAGATAAATATGCATTACTTATTTTAAAAAAGATAAAATTTTTATTGTATTTTTTTTTTTATGATGTTACGACTACGAGTTTATAAATAATTTTTATTTTATAACAAAAGATAAGAATTTAATTAAATTAATATAATTAATTTTATAAATAAAATCTATTAATAGTTTTATTAATTTATAATTATCAAAATAAAATATGGGTTACTAATTTTAAAAATGATAAATTTACAATAGTTTTTAAATAATTTATATTTTATAGACAAATGATGATTTAAATAAACTAATATAATTAATTTTATAAATACAAATTTTTAAATTGTATTATTTATTTATAAATAATTTTTATTTTATAGACAATAGATGAATTTAAATAAATTAATATAATTAATTTTACAAATATATTTTTTTAATAGTATTATTTATTATTATTTAGTTAATTTTATATTTAAATATATATTAGTTTTTAAATAATCAAGGCTTTTATTTGAAAATTAATGATTTTGTTAAAGGGAAAATTCTATAGTGATATACTTTGCTGAAAAAAACATTATAGTAGATGAATTTGACATCAAAAAGATGCATGTACTGGGTAGGGTTAGTCATAAATAAGAAAAACCAATCCTGGAATTTGAATAAGCAAAATAAATATTTCAAATTTTCACATTGTTTAAACAACAAAGAAAGGAATCCAGCTGAAAAATAAAAACTCAAAACATTAAATTTCGGTTTTCAAACACTCAAGTGTGGCGAATATTGGAGCATTAGCATTAATCAAAATGATCTAACAACAACTATGAATAACCACATGGGGAAGTACTGGAGAGTAGTTGTTCTAAGAGTCTGCAATTGTAACCTCAACTTCAACTCCTGGTTCAATGGTAATCGATGTAATCTGCTTCACCACATCAGGAGAGCTGAACAGATCAATCACTCGTTTGTGGACTCGAAGCTCAAATGTGTCCCATGTGTTAGTTCCTGCCAAAACCAACAAGCAACCAACCAATCGCTTAGCTTTTCTTTTTCCTTTTTAAAAGAGAGGATCCACGAACATAAATATCAATCAATACCTTCACCACAGGGAGACTTCCTGGTCGTGATTCGAAGAACCTTGGTAGGAATTCTAACTGGACCCTTCACCCTCAATCTCTTGTCCTTGGCACCCTTAACCAAATCAGTGCACACTAAAAAGAAGAAACATATATTAAAACAAATATTCATCTTCAACTCATTTCATATAACTTTTAACGCATGGCCAAATACCTTGTCAAGATGTCTTTAAAAATAATTGTGCATTCAAAATCCTTCCTTATAAATTATGGTTTAAAGCTGAGATAGGATTGAGAGTTGTTGCTTGTTTAAGAAATTAAAAGGATGAATTGAATTGTGAATTAACTTGCTTTTAGGCATAATTCCACTCTAATAACCTCTAAATTCTAACTTCAGTATACTCCTATATATTTCACACCAATGACACTCTTCCAACTATTTGTTAAGTAGCTAAAGATGAGTTTACATGTAGTTAAGATCCTTATAAGTAGTTAAAAGAGACGAGCAAACATAAAGAAAATCAAATAAATTCATAAGAATAAAATTATTTCTCCAAACATTGAAATTGAATTTGCTGTTGAATAATTCTTAAAGAATTAGAATTCCAATTTCCCTCATCCAAAAACATAGTCTCATGTATTTGTGAAATGGGCAAGTTTTCTCAGTTAGATAAACATAAAAATTGCCTTCCATTATTTATTTTCTTCTCAAAACTTTAATAACCCATATTCATATTGAACATTCTTGATCTAATTATCAGCAATCTGGAAGCTCCAGTCTATAAAACATGTCATCTGTAACAATCTTTCCAGTCAACTCATCTAAATCACATATTCATCTTGCAACATCACTCATATAGTAACTATAATCGAAAGAAAACCATCATTCTCTAGCATAAAATAAACTGTATCAAACATATGGGATTCGAAGAATTGTGTAAAATAGGCATCTACATCAAGTCTCAGCTATACCTAATTGAGTAAACTAAATAAAGTGAAACAAAGATGAAAGAACATGTATAAGTGGAAATAATTCAACTGACCTTTCTCGAGGTTCTTAACATGCTTGGAAGAGAGAGTGATCCTGATTTTGTGGATTTGCTCTTGAGTTTCCTCTAAACCGGGCTTTGCCTGCTTCATTGGAGGAGCGTACGCCATGATTGCTTAGTCTGTCTTCTACAAAAACAATGAATTTATTCAAAAATAGTACATTTGTAACGCTTGAAGTACATAGAATCATAGCAGATAAAGTTCATTGAAATGGAAAATACCTGTGAAAGAGAAGAGGAATGAGAATCTGTGCAAGCCGCTGGAAATGCGAAGTCTATTGTGGTGAGAAAAGAATTTTAGGATAAATAATATGTCAGGTTAGGGTTTGGTTATTGGGCTTATAAGTTTATATTTAGTTTCAGTTGGGCTTTGAATGTTGTACTAAACAACCTACTAATTTTTAAATTGAAATCCAGCAAAGATTAATGTAAACAAAAATCCAATTTTAAATTAATTTATAAATTATTATTTCAAACTGAAATCTAAAATAAATATAAATGCGATTAAAAATTATTTTAAATTTTCATCTTTACCTCCACTTTAACTTAAAAACTAAGTTTATATTTATTTAGGTTAATTACAATTTTTTAACTAAATTTAGGTTATAACTTTTCCTATTATGGTTGAATTCTTCAAAATAATATTTTATTTTATAATAAAAATATTTAATTTTTAATTTTTTTCAACGTTTCTATATTAATTATACTGAATTGTTTTTTTACAATATATCTTTTTTTGGGTATGAACATTATATTACAGAAATCGTACCAAAATCATTGTATACGACAATATTCGGTATTATCGATAAGTTACTTATATTCTATTGAGATTTCAGTATACCAAGATTTCGATATACTGAGATATTGGTACGATAACGGTATGATTTTTCATGTATCAAAATTTTCAGTACGATATAAGGTATTGAATAAAAAATTACGATATACCATACCGTCCCACTTTAAATAGAACTATATATAAATTAAAAACTATAACGCCAAAAATTGACCATTCCCGAGAAGGGGATTTTATTACTCGATAGTCGCGCCCTATAACTCACATTTTTCTCGAGTGAGACGAGGAACCAAAATGATATATTTGACTATAGTGCATTTACAAACGTCGATTTAGACTAGTTTTGACTTTTTTATAGTCGCCACCTAATTAATATTTGAGAAATTAGGAAATATTTTTTTTTGCGTGTTCAAACGCATTTTAGATATTTTGTTCTTAGTTTGGTGCTTTTTTTTGAGAACGTTGGGTTCCGCTACTCCTATGGAGTGCGACTAATCCCCGCGGGTTAAGTACATAGCCCGCAAACATACTTAACCAATTAATCAGGCGCATAACTTGCCGCCTGACGGGCTCGAACCCAGGACCTCATGGAGGTCTGGGGGATATCCACCTCTTGTTGCCACTAGGCTAGAAGAGGGGATTAGTTTGGTGCTTTGTTACACATGAGAAATGGTTCTTACGCTATGTCTCATTTGTCTGTTACATTACAGTTTCTACTTTAAACTATTGGCCATTTTAAAAAAATATTATTCTACACTTTATTTATTTATACAATCTTAAGGCATGCAACTAACGATAATTCAAGCATAAATATATGTCTAATTTTATATCATTATGTTTTTTAAGTATGCGTTTATGTCATTAATTCTAAATCTAAAAATAAAAATGATAGGATTTATTGACGAATAGTGGATGCTCAAAAACAATAGTTATCTAAAAAAAATAGGAGTGAAGAGTTAGTTTAAAAGGAAATATATCAATTTATATTTTTTTTATTAGAAGTGAGTTTGTATTTTAAGTTTTAAAAAAAAATAAAAATAAGAAAACAAAGATGAGCCAATTTGAAGAACACCTAGAATGATATTTAAATACAGAATAGTTTTCCTACAGAAAATTACTTTTATATTTCATCAGAATGTTTATTTTCTAGTTTTTTTAATTGAACGTGTAAAGTGTTCTTCACATCATTCACTTGTATATAGATATAATAAAATTTTCAACAATTATTGTAGGCACTCAATTTTTACATATGAAATTCATCCGCAACCAAACGAGTTTGAATTCGTACATATCGACCAATGATTGAGAGAACTGTAGTGTGGAATGCAAGAATGCGATGAACAATGAAGTTTGAAAAAACAGACGAAGAGACACTTGCTATTATCCAAAATGAAAAGATTACAGCAAATGAAAAAGACTATAACTATAAAAATTCAGAAAACAAGAAAACGTAAACACCTAACTTAATTAAGCGTAACTGTAGAATAATTGTTATGTAACTAAAATTAATATAAACTACAAACAATTAATGGTTAATATTAATTCCTATACTAAATGTAAAACATTACAAATCTCTACCTTGCCTTAGTATCACCCAACAAGAAGAGCCTTATCAGGCTATTTCCAATTGTCAACATTTAGCAAGTCCAAAAAATGGGTGAATTTGTTAAGTGGGACCGACTTCGTGAACATGTCAGTAGAATTATGATGAGTGCTGATCTTCTTCAACTTAATTCTCCTCTCAATACGAAGAAAATGATAACGAACATCAATATGTTTAGTTCTATCATGATGCACTCACTCTTTGGCCAAACAGATGGCACTTAAGCTATCACAAAAAACAATTTCTTGATCATGATGGATACCAAAGTCACTAATTAATGCTTTCAACCATATACCCTCCTTGGCTGCTTCCGTTAGCGCCATATACTCAGCCTTAGTAGTGGATAATGTCACAGACGATTGTAATGTTGTCTTCCAAATAACCACAGAATCACCAAGGGTATAAACATAACCAATCATTGATCTTCTATCATCGATATCTGTAGCATAATCTGAGTCCGAATAACCAGTTACGAGATACTACTCTCATAAATAAGACCAACATCTTATGTGCCTCTTAGATAACGAAATATTCGTTTTACCGCTTGCTAGTGTTCCTTACTAGATAGAGACATAAACCTGCTAACAACACTAACTGAATACACAATATCATGTCTAGTACATACCATAACATACATTAAACTACTCACCGCACAAGCATACGGCACATGAGACATGTGTAACTTCTTAGCTTTAGACTGGGGTGCGAATTTAGACAAATGATTAGTAACAACTGTAGGAGTATTTAAAGACTTTTTTGTACTCATCCCAAAACGAGACAACATTTTCAAAATATAATTCTTCTGTGAAAGAAATAGCTTCTTTTGAACTCGATCTCTTACTATTTCCATGCCTAAAATTTTTTGTGCTCTACATAGATCTTTCATATTGTAAACTGTAAAAATTGACTTACCATATTTACAAAATAATATTATCATGTTTAATAATATTAAAATAGTATTTTGGATTTTTATATTCAAAATAACATAAAAGAAGGAATTAAAACCTAATTATGGATTAATTATTATCATAATTAAATCTTAATTAAGGAAATTTTCTAAAATATCAAAAATAATTTGAGGATAAAATATTTGTATATATATTTTACCCAAATTTGACTAAGGAAGGGGTTAAAAATATTTAATTATAATTTAATCATGATTTATGTTTAAATCCGTGGCTTAAAGTAATTAAATAAAATACCCCAAAATTCCCAAAAATTCCGAAAAAATAAAATATGATCATAATTGTTATTATGATTCTAGAAATATTTTTTGTGAATTTTTTGGCAAAAAAATGAATTTAAAAGGAATTTAATTCGAATTTTAATAACCTTTTAAATAAAAATATAACTGCATAATCCCGTGTAACTGATTTTATGTTTAAAACTTTGCAGCAGAATCTTAGACCATCCGATGAGCGCCCAGATCTCATCCGACAGCCTAGAGCGCACCAGACACCCAACTGTAGCGGAACCACGCGCGCGCACTCGCACCGGATCAACTAATGAGATGGACTAACCTCGTTAGTCAAGACCGCTGACCGCGGACGGAACGCAGACGGCATCAGGCGAAACGACGTTGTTTCAGCTGTCTTCTTCGCTAGGACGCAGGGGTCGCCGGAATCGCGACCTCGCCAACGAGTTTCTTCTAAAAGCTCTAGCTTCGGCTACAGGCGATCAAATCCGTTGATTTTTTCTCCCACGTGATCCCCTCTTTAGTGCCTACGTTTCCCCATTATCTAGAAGCCTTATCTTCCCCGGGATAAGACTGCCACAAATTAGGGATAAGAACGCCAACGATTAAAGAAGACTCAAATTGGCTTTCTACAGCCGACCTTTAAGCAATATAAATAATCTCCTACCCCTCTATTACAATCCATCAAACAATAACTAAAATTACACATCAAATCGTCCCAATTGAAGACCTGCAATTTATGGCCAAGAACAGTTTTCTGCAAAACTTTCTCCGATGAACCAAACGTCGATCCAGGCTTCTGGATCACTTCCAATACTGCCTAGGAATATTTTTCAGTTGTTGGTATGATTCTAGAAGCCTTGAGTTTCGATTTGTAATTCAAAATTTTGAATTTCTTCTAATTTTTTTGTTTGATCAATTTGGTCGTGTTCTTATGCTTGATTGTGTGATTTCTTTGTAGAGAATCATTATATATATCATGTGTAAGCTTTTTGTTGAAAGAAAACTGATCAAATCAACCTAGAAAAGAATTTTGCAAAAATCAGTTTGAAAATTGGATTTTTTGAAATGTTGTGTTCTTGGTTTAAATCTGGATTTGTTGATCCAGATAGTTTCTATACATGTTTGTATATATGTTTGAATGATTTCTATACAAATGTAATCAAGTTTTGACCATGTTTGATCAAACCGAAAATTGAGAAAAAAAGCTTGAAAATTTGAATTTTAAATTATGTGTTCTTGCTTTTAATCGGATTTTATTGGTTCAATTAGTTGTATTACATGTTTATATACATGATTGGATGATTTTTAAGTAACTGTAATCATGTTTTGATCATGTTTGATCAAATTAAAATTTTGGAAAAAAGGTTAAAGAATTGGATTTTTGAAATTTCATTTTCTTGCTTCCAAGTTTGATTTGTTGATTCAATTAGTAGCTATACATGATTATTAACATGTAGGGATGAATTCCAAGTAACTGTTTCACCCTTTTGATCATGTTTGATCAAATTTGGTTTTAAAAAAAAAATAGATTTTGATTCAATCTTCAAAAACTATTTTAATGATGTAATAATGTTCTTATTTTGGTATGGATTAACTATATTCATCATTTCAAAGATAATGGAACAAAAATCAGGACTTGAAATGGCCGAATTTAAAAGATCCCAAAATTTAACATAGAAATGTTTTTTTAATTGATCCTCTTATGATCTTCAAAATCGGGATTTATGTAAAGACTTTTGTTATTCATGATCATATGAACCTACTGTAATTTACGGATTGTGATTTGAACATCCCAATCAAAAGTTATAGCCTTCTGAAGTTTCGGACCAAAACAAGAACACCCGGTCCTGGAATATTGCCTTAGGACCGAGAAAACATGTTAGGACCATGCCGCCCAACCGAGAAAACATGTCAGGACCGTGTCGCCCGACCGAGGAAACTGCCCATGACCGTGAACCTAGGACCGAGAGAATTGGCTTAAGACCGACAAAGCTAACCTAGACCAAACTAACCTAGGACAGACCTTGCCACTTGACCTAGGATTGACCTTGACACCTAACCTAGGACCAACAATTAAGCATAACCTCATCTTAACCTAGGCCAAGCCCTAAGCCCTAGTCTAGGATCAAACCCCCACTTAGCCTAAGACCGTTGTAGCCCTAGGCCTAAGTCCGAACCCTCACTCAAGATTGAACCTCTAAAACTCTACTAAGCCCAGATTGACAAGATCAGACTCGAACCTAGGATTTAATCCTTAGGCCAGTTTAGTTCCAATTTTCAAAAATTCAAAAATATTTTGGAACCAAACCCCCATTTTCTAAAAAATGGTATTCTTAAGGTCAGAAAGTAACTCTCAAGATTCTCTGGGATGTTTCCCAAAGAAAATTTCTTTTACTAGGTCTTGTTTGGTTATACTCTCTAACATCTTTTTCTAATATTTTCAGGTTTTGTTAAATCTGAACCCAACACAACAGGTACACACCTTCTTTAAATGATTTTGTGCAATTATTTAAAGTTTATCCTCATTTAGGACCCCTGGACTACTAATCAAAGATAATGAATGTTATAATTAGATTTATAGAAGCCAAAATTTGTTTATTTTATAAGAATTTTGAAAATCGTCCTTAGGCGGGCGCAAAGAACATAGCGCGAAAGCTCTTTCCCGAGCGTAAACAGACAATGAACCACTTTTTTCAGAAACTTTGGTATAAATACGTTTGTACACGTATGATTTTATTGATTTTCATAAAATCTCTTGGCGACTCTGATTTTCTAATAAATAATCTTTAAATTAATTATGTTTAATTAATTTAAACTGGGTTCTAGTTAAATTGTTATTTAGCCTCCTACATTATTAATGTTTGAATAAAAGATTAATTATTTTACATAATTAATTTCTTACCGCTCCAGGTTTTCTAAAATCTTTTATAAACTAAATGTTTCATTTTAAAAGATGTCTGACACACAAACCAAGGTTGAAATCATTGAACCTCGAGCTGCCTCGCGGTAGTCCTTCCATATTGCCACGTTTCTCACAAGCGTGTGGTAAGCTATGACACAAGACATTAACCAGAGGGGAAATCCCATCAAAAGGGTGAAACAGTTACTTGGAATTCATCCCCACATATTAAGAATCATGTATAGCTACTAATTAAATCAACAAATCCAACTTAAAAGCAAAAACATGAAATTTCAAAAATCCAGTTTTTTTATACCTTTTTTTCCCCAAAATTTCAATTTCAATCCGGTGTAGGCGCGCGCGCATGGTTTCGCTACAGCTGGGTGTCTGATGCACTTTGGGCTGTTGGATGAGATCTGGGCGCTCATCTGATGGTCTAGGATCATGCTACAAAGTTTTAGACATAAAATCAACTACACAGGATTATACAGTTATATTTTTATTTAAAAGGTTATTAAAATTCGAATTTAATTCCTTTTAAATCCATTTTTTCGCCAAAAAAAATATTTCTAGAATCATAATAACAATTATGATCATATTTTATTTTTTCGGAATTTTTGGGAATTTTGTGGTATTTTATTTAATTAGTTTAAGTTATGAATTAAACATAAATCATGAATAAATCCTAATTAAATATTTTTAACCCCTTCCTTAGTCTAATTTGGGTAAAACATATACAAATATTTTATTCTCAAATTATTTTTGGAATTTTAGAAAGTTTCCTTAATTAAGGTTTAATTATGACAATAATTAATCCTTAATTAGGTTTTAATTCCTTCTTTTAAGTTATTTTGAATATAAAAATCTAAAATACTATTTTAATATTATTAAACATAATAATATTATTTTTCAAATAGGGTAAGTCAAATTTTCATGTTTATAGAATGCCCCTCTCGAACCGAGTTTGAATAAAACAATTTTAGTTTTTGTAAAACGTGGGTTCGATGTTTGATCATAAAAATTTGCACCATAACCTATAGTAAGATAGAAGGATAAAACCTGGATGGCAGCGAATACTAGTGGGGAGTCATCACAATCCCTCATGGTTGGGGAGATTACGTGATATTCCTTCGCCTGTTGTCTTTTGTCGGAGATAAACTATCACAAAAGTCTTATCATGCGCCGGGAAAATGACAGGGTGTTGTGGGGGACGAGTCATGACAATGGCTCATTCTCTTCTTTATTGAATCTTACATAGGATAGGCTACGACAACAGTCCTATCCTATTGGGGAGTAAACGGGACTCCAACTGGGGATGGATTACTACAATAATCTTGTCATAACAATGACTGATGGTGCCTATCAAAAAATAGGACTCACCTGAGGATTAAAAAGAACTCTTTGTGGGGAGGAGTCTCCTGCAAGTAAGACTACCTATCGGGAGCTAGGACTCTCCTAATGAATGCTCTCTTGGGAATACAATCCCTCGCGGATAGAGGTACAACTCTCGGGGATAATGATAACAATCATACCACGTCCATCAATAAATGGAATCTACTATTAGAGAGTAGTCATTACAATGACTCTCGAGAATGCCTGTAATACGATAAGACTTACTATAGAAGATGATATCCAAAACTAGGACTTTTCTGGGGAATGAAGAGAATTCTCCGTTGAGGATGAAGGAAGACCTTCTAGGTGACGTAATAACAATCACGTTAGGTGGTAATAATAATTGTGCTGTTGAGGGGACTATAGCAACCATCGCTCTATGGAATGATTTGTGCCGAGAATATAGGTTATAAAAATAACCTATAGACAAGATGAGTGACAATAATCACTCTAGTAGGGAGTAGTCATGGAAATGACCGATATAGATACCTATCAAGAGATAAGGTTTACTCTTGCCGGGGATACGCGAACACATTCGCTCCGAGGGGAATGGGTTATAACAATAACCCTTATGGTCTCCAACCTTCTAGGGATGGGTTACAACAATAACCCATATGTGGATACCAATCTGTTGGGGATAGGTTATGACAATAACCTATATAGATGCCTATTGTAATAGGGCTTTATGAATCATAACAATGATCTTCCGTGCCTATTAACTAGGGATTTAAATATGTCCTGTATGAAGTGACCTTCACATCTGATTGAACCTCTTGCTTCCACTAGGGATTGTTGACGAGAGGAGTTGTCCTAATCGACAACTTATCTTTCTTGGGCCTAACAAAGTGTCCTTCTCAAGTGGATTAAAACCGTTGACTCCATGGGGATTTAACACTCAGGGAGCTTCCGATAGAGTTTTTCCTTTGGCCTTGCGAAGGGTCCTTCATAGATGGGTGAAATTGTCGACCCTTTGGGGAGTTAAGGGAATGGTTTAACATAAACTTTTTCCCTTTGGATTTACAAAGTGTTCTTCATAACCTGGTTGACACATTAACCAGTTGTTTTATCACTCTATAAGGTGGAGAACTTTAACAAAAGTTGTTTGGGGAACAAACTATTCTTAATTCTATCTCAGACAAGGTTTGAAAGTAGAAGAAACCTTGGTCTTACCTATGTAATAGGGTGTTTTGGATTAGAAACGTGTTCAGGGCTAGGACACGAGCATTCCTGTGTTAATAGGGATTGTCTCATTTTTGAAAGATCCCGAGCTCCTTATTCTCCTATGTTAAGATATGAATGATAAATTCGATCTCGTGTAGATGATTATCCATGATATTAAATTGCGGGGAAGGTGACCATTAGAATCATGTTCAATTATATTTTTGGTTGCTTTTGCCGTGGGCCGCAATTCTTCGAAAGTTCGATTATTCCGGGTATCATCACATGGAGAGTTTCAACTTTCTGGTTGGGGAAATTTTCTCTTCTTTTTGTTTTTAACTAACGGGGTATATCTGGTGGAATCATTACGTTTTGCTCTTGCGATAGACATTGGGACAGTCGCCCGAGTGAGCATAAACGGTAATTTTAACACCTCAACCTACACGAAAGTGTTTTCTATTTTATTTATTTTTCGGTCCATGAGGGTATTTAGAGGAATCGATACGTTCTACTCTTGCGATAGTCATCGGGGCAACTGCCCGAGTGAGTATGAACGATGACTTTACCTCGGTCTGCAGGTGATTTTTGTGGATATATATTTTTTTGGAGCCTTGTGTCTGTTCTCTTTGTTTTCTTATACAAAGGTGAATGAGACGTCCTTTCTCAAATTGCGACTTTGGCTTGAATTTTGGAGGTTTATTCCATTTATTTTTCAAAAGTCTTCCCTTGAGGGTTAGTTTTCTGGATAATCGCAAAACACGAGAACAAGCTTATTAAGGATATCCATCGATAGGAGTCTTCCGGAAACTCAGAGTTTTGATTTGGGAGATCAATCGTAGTTTGATTAAAAGAATGCCCCTGACTTTCGACCTTACTTGTTTCCTAAAATCTTTATCACCACTTGGTGGAAAGAACCAAGGTTCCCATTGTCCTAAGACCCTATGGGGATAGAACTAAAAATAGTTCATTTATTTGAGTTTGAGCATCTTGAGCTTACTGAGCTTCTTGAGCTTACTGAGCTCATTGAGACCGGACCTGTATAAAAGTTGTCTATGTATCTTCAGTTTGTTCTTGCTATATTCTTTTATTTTCTTTGGAAGAATTAAGTCTCACGTAGTTCTCCCATTGTTGATGATGACGTAGATGTACAAAACTAGAGGTCGACTAGCCCATTCAAAGTTGAGAACTAGCTGGGGATTTCCAACGTAGTAATAGAATACTAGAGGTTGATTAGTCCACTCTCAGTTGTGACTAACTATTGGGAAAATGCCTAACAAGGCTAGAGCTTCGATTAGTCCACTCCTGGTTGGGGATTAGCTTTGGGGAATTGTAATATGGTCCTATAAAACCAGTAGTTTGATTAGTCCTTTAGAGGCTATGGACTAATCCTTAAGAATGTTGACATTGTCGTACAAAACTAGAGGTCAATTAGTCCACTCTTAGTTGGGGACTAACCAATGGGAGTTATAGCATAGACATACACCATTGGAGGTTGGTTGGTCCAAGAGGACTTAATCCTGGTAAGGCTGGATCGGGAGCCGTCGTGATCTTGCTAAGACTAGATTAGAGCCGTTGTAATCCTACTAAGGCTAGATTAGAGCCGTGGTAATCCTACTAAGGCTAGATCGGGAGCCGTGGTCGCGAAACGATATTAGACATAATATTGTTTTAGGGCATCTAGATTGCTAGGAAGAATAAATTCTTCGCCTTCAACTGTTGAAAGGCGAACCACACCTCTAAAGAGGATTTTCTTGATGAGGAAGGGACCTTCCCATCGTGGTCGGAACATTCCCCTATGGTCTAACAGTTCACGGGTTACTTTGAGCACCAGGTCACCTTCTTTTAGGCTTCTGGGTTTGACCTTTCTATTAAAGGTATCAGCCATTCGTTTATGGTAAGCCTGAGTTTTACATAACGCATCCAACCTATGGTCTTCCATCAACGTCAACTGGTCGTATCGAGCTTTTACCCAATCTTCTTCAACAACGTGAGATTCCAACAAGATTCTTAGTGTGGGGATTTCAATCTCGATGGGTTGTACGGCGTCCATGCCGTAAACTAGAGAATATGGAGTCTCGTCTGTCGATGCTCTAGTAGTCGTACGATATTCCCATAAGGCGAATGACAGTTTTTCACGCCAATCCTTATATGTGTTGGTCATCTTCTTGATGATCATTATCACATTCTTGTTTGCCACTATGATTGCGCCATTGGTTTGGGGCCGATAGGGTAAAGATTTGTGATATTCGATCTTGAACTCTTTGAGAAGAGATAAAACCTTTGCTAGCGTGGCCAAAGCACCAGCAAAGCGATTTTGGCTTCTTGGGGCGTGTACAAAAGACACGTGATTGAACTTGTCGATAAATCAGAGTAGGCAAGTGTGATAAGGTTTGAAATTTTCTCCTCGTACTTGCTATGTTCCGATAACCGAAGATATAACCAGATTAGAGTCGCCGACTACGTCTAATTTAGTTGCTCCTCTTTCGTATGCGATTTTGAGACCGGAGAGACATGCTTCGTACTCAGCCTCATTGTTGGTTACGGAATACTATAACTTAATAGAGATGGGATTGTAGGTTCCTTGGGGATCTATTAAGAGAATTCTAATTCCGTAGCCATGTTTGGAGGAGGCTCCATCAAACCTTAACTTCCACGTGTCTGAAGAGATGGACATTATGGAGTCATCAGGAAAGTCGAGTTCGAAAGAAGGCTTGACTATGATAGGTTGATCTGCTAGGAAGTCCGTGACATCGCTTCCTTTAACAGATTTTTGAGCTGTGTACGTGATGTCATATTTGGATATCATCATCATCCATTTAGAGAATCTAGGCGACAATAGTATTCGCTGAAATAGATAATGAATTGGGTCAAGCCGGGACACCAGCTTGATGGGGTGGGTTTGCATATAATGTCTCAGTTTTTTGGTGACCCATGCGAGTTCCCAACACACTTTCTCGGGTGTTGAATAGTTCAATTCATACCTAGTCATTCTCTTTCTTAGGTAGTAGATGGAAATCTCGAGTTTATCCTCGTTTTCTTGAGCTAACTGACTACCCATAGCCGAATCTGTCACTATGAGATAAAGAATTAAAGGAATACCAGGCCTTGAAGGCATAAGGACCGGTGGTGACTTTAGATAGTTCTTGATTTTCTCAAAAGCTTGTTGACGGGTGTCATCCCATTGTAATTTCTGTTCCTTTTTTCAGTAGCTTAAAAAGAGGATCACAAGTGAGAGTTAGTTTGCTGATGAAACGACTGATGAACTGGATTTTTCCGTGGAAGTTTCGGACTTCTCGCTCATTCGTAGGCATAGCCGTATTGGCCTCTATTTTGGAGGGATCGATTTCTATTCCGCGTTGGGTGATGAGAAATCATAGCGTCTTACTGGCGGTGACTCCAAAAGCACACTTCTTCGGGTTCAATTGAAGTCGATACTTTCGAATTCTTTGCAAGAATTTGTCTAAGTTGGGAATATGACCCTGTTGATCCTTAGACTTTACGATCATGTCGTCTATGTAGACTTCCACCTCTTTATGGATCATGTCGTGTAAGATCATCGTTACTGCTCGTTGATAGGTAGCTCCGGCGTTTTTGTGACCAAAAGGCATGACCTTGAAACAGAATGTGCCTACCTCCGTGATAAAGGTAGTCTTCTCTTTGTCTTCTTCCGCAATCAGGATTTGGTTATATCCTGAGAATCCATCCATGAAAGACAAGAGCTGATTGCCAACATCATGATCGACCCTTAATGACGATGTGGGGCAAATAAAAGATATCCTTAGGATTAGCTTTGTTTAGATCGCGGTAGTCTCCACACACGCGCATCCTTCCGTCCTTCTTCATGACGGGAACCACATTGACTATCCATGTGGGGTAGTCCACAATTTCGAGGAATTTTGCTTCCAACTATTTATGGACCTCTTCTTTAACCTTGGCGACAACCTCGGTTTTCATCCGTCTTAACCTTTGTTTAATAGGTTTTGCCTCTAGATAAAGAGGAATTTGATGTCGAACAATTGTAGGATCCACTCTGGGTATATTCTTGTAATACCAAGCGAACACGTCTTTGTTGGTCTTTAGTAATCTGATCATCTCATGACGCTCGTCATCACTCAGGCTTTGTCCAATCAACACGATTTGAGGATCGTCCTAAGTATTGAGGTTTACTTCGATTGTCGTCTCGGCTGCGGAAATGATATCGTCCTCGTGTTCCAAGAAGTTTTTCATTTCGCAATTAAATTCAGAATTGAATGAAACATCATCATTATCTGACATATATTCGAAATTGTACTCTAGCGTTTTATTGGATGCTTTATTACAAAAAGAAGATGACATCTCATCAGGATTGTCATTAGAAACTTCTTTAATTATTACAACATCAGACACTATTTCACAGTCCAAAAGGGGTGTGATGTTGCTATCAACACTTAGGCTGATTACAAGAGCTTTATCAACTGCCAGAAGGTTTGTGGAGTTTATCTTACAAGAGTCTTCATCAACAATCACGTCCTCGTCCGTCAGAGAAAGATCTCTGACAAGCTTATCTAGGGTTTCATACCAACAAGAAGTCCTTTTCCTAATCATATTAAGGGATGAATTAGGTTCAAAAGAACAATCTAGAAATATTTCGAAACCTGAAGAGCGAGTTTGTAAAACTCGGTTGAAGAAAGGTTCGGGGAAATCGAAACACAATGTGGTTTCTCCTTCTCGCACAAACTGTCCATTTAGGGTTGGAGGAATATGTATAAATTGTTTTGAGATTTTACCTTTCCTGGATTCCTTGCCCTCTCTCGGAGCATAACCAACACCGAAGTTGTCTGAGTTGTAATAAGACCAGGGGAAAGAAGTCATGCCGGTAGCGTTCGGCCCTAGACCCATTCCTGGGAAATATCCTATTTTCCGCATGAGACGCATGGAGATTGCGCTGTAAGGAGTGAAGTTATGAGTGGAAAATGAGTCCTGACCTTGCCTAAATATAGGACAGATGTCGAATCCACTTAACTCAATCTCTGGGTTAGTGGAATGAGTTGAACTGATGATGGCCGTGACATATTTCTCACCTTCTATGTTGACGAGTTTGCCGTTAGCCATGAAGCGGATTTTCTGATGCAGGGTGGAGGCAAGAGCCTTAGCCTGATGCAACCAAGGTCATCCCAAGATCAGGTTGTACGATGGTCGCATGTTGATTACGCAGAATTTACCTTAAAAGGTACATCAGCTACGTAGATCGTTGTTAGGTAGTTGCCCATAATCTCTCGATGAGAATTGTCAACGCCACAGACGTACAAGTTTGAGGGAAGGACTTTATCGGCAGAAATGCCGAGTTCTTGGAGAGTTTTCCAGGGACATATGTTCAATGCTAAACCATTGTCGATCAGAGTCATAGGAATGACTTTATCAGCCATCTTTACAGAAATGTAAAGAGCCTTAACATGGGGTTCATCGGGAGTAGGTAGGTCTTTGTCCTCGAAACCTATCATGTTGATCTAAGGAGTTGATGAGATGATATCAACCAACTCTTTAGGAGTCGTGTTGGCTGGTATACTAGCCTGACTTAGCTCATTCAGAACAGCTTGCCTGTGTTCGATAGAATACATCAGGATTTCCTAGATAGAAATGTTGGCATTAGTCTTCTTAAGCTGAGCAAGAAGACTATCACCGGGGTTTAGAGCTATGGGCTCGTTTTCCCTTCTTGGATCGTTAGATGGGCCAGGAAGATTAACCGTAGGGGTTGTTTTCATGAAACTGGACTGGAAGTCGGCTCCGCTCTGGGTTTTTGAGACTTCTCGTTGTACTATCTTGGGAGCGCTTAAATCGGGGTTTTCAATAATCCACCAATTCTGAGGTATTGCCGGTGGAGGTGGAGCTCTTCAATCCTCCTTTTTGGGCCATGGGTTGACCATATTAACCTCTAAAGGGTTAACAGGTTCGTTGGCAGAAATCAGGTTGACCTGATGATCGGGCAACGAATTGCTCATGATTTCGGGTTTAGGAATGATTTTATGATCAATCGGGTCTTAACACTGATGTTTAAGGGCACTACGATTATCAGTAGAGTGCCCCTTCATTTGATGATATACGCACCATGCCCCTTCAAACCTGTCAAGGGACTCTACCCCTTCTCGAGGAACTAAGGGTTTGATGAGATTCCGTTGCTGAAGGAGGGTAAAAGCTTGACTCAGGGTGATGCCTAGATCATCAAAAGTTCTATGAGGTCTTGGGACCCTCAGAATCGGCGGTTTAGGCGTCGTCGGGACATTTGTTTTAGCCAATACCGGTTTGCTTGGACTGGTCTTAGGAGGAGTAGGGGCCTGCCAGGTAGTTGTGACCTGGTGAACTTCGGTTTTGTCCTTCCTCCAAGGTCGCAGAGGAGCAGCATAGGCCTTCATAGTTTTACCCTCCTTCCTTTCCTTATCAAAGGCTTCGTCGAGGTTACTGCCTGTTTTGCGGAGCTTCTTCATGTTTTGGAAAGTCTTGACGGCAAATACAATAGAATATCGACCGTTAACATTATCCAGAATCATGTCGATTTGTCTTTGTTCTCTAGACAGGGAATCAATCTCTTAAGCAACCGCTTTCCACTGTTCGATAAAGACCGCGGATTTCTCATTTTCGCCTTGCTTGACATTCTTGAGCTTCTTCCCTGGTCGTTCTAAGCTAAGATGCATGCTGAAACATTCTATGAAGGCTGACGCGAGTTCGTTGATAGTCTGAAGATAAACTATCTTCTTTTGGTGATACCAACGCAGGGCCGCACCATCTAAATATTGGGGAAATAGATGGAGGACTGTTGGTTCTCCCAGATATAAAAGTGTCATGGCCATGGTGTATGTCTGGAAGAAAGTAGTAGGGTCAGTCTTGCCTACATACTTTGATAGAGTATGTAGCTTTATCCTAAAAGGGATCATTGCTCGTTCAGCAGTTTTCATGGCGTTTTTCCAATCATGGTGTTCATCCAAACTGCCTTTGTTCAATTGATTGAGCTTCTCTTGGAACTTGGCCTGGTTAGAATTCAATTGAGCCATTTGGATCTCGTATTCCATAGGAGGGATGATCGAAGGGTTTGCCCATTCTTGGGCGTTGGGGTTGTCAACAACTTTTGGCTGAGTCCTTGCTGACATGTTATCATCTTTAGGAGGCTCTTCATAGAGAGAGGTTTCTTCCACGCGACGATTCCGAGGATTGATCCTAATTGGAGTGGCAATAGGTGTAGCTAGTGGCGGTTGTCGTGACGAGGATGGCTGCTCCAGGACTGGGATGGCAGGCTTAGTCATCGAGCTCATTAATACCACAAACTATTCAGTGACTTGCTGAAGAGTAACTTTCATCTCACCAAACTCAATTGGTAATACTGTGTCCTTAACGCTCTTTGGAGTTCCTTCGGCCATGACTTGGCGCACAAAACGTACAGTTCTTGGATCTCTTTTTAGTGGGGCCATACTTGTATGAAAATGACTGGCACATTATTAAGAAGATAGAGATAGATAAAGCTTTGCAGATGTAGTACAATACAAATGCAAAATGTGAGACATGAATTCAGGAAAGAAAAGATCTCATTCATGATCAAATAAACAAACATAGAGCTGTATATAAACATACTCGTAGCGTTTGTTACAAAGAGACTCTATTATTTATATTTTACAAAAGAGTATAAATGGGAAAAATTCATGGATGAAAGCAAAAACTTCTTAAGTCTAGACATAATCTGGTTTGCTATGAGCATTCTCCTCTGCTTCAGCTTGGTGAGCTCTCTCATACTAGTTGGTGATAAGATCCTGGTATTTCCTTTGTCTTGTCATGACATTAAGCTGAAAGGCATCATGCCACTAACCGAGGTACTCTACGTGGAGTCTTCGGGTTATAGGTCCTTTTGTTGCAACAGTAGGTTCGACATGGTTGTAGCCAAACTGTTTGAATAGTTCATGGGTATAGTAGTAGGTGATCCATTCTAAACCCAGGAGTAGGACAAGCGCCTTGTCATTCATCATGAAGGTCATCTTCTTGATGGGGTACCAAAGAAGGATGTCCCAGGTTTCATTATCATCCAGTATCGGGATTTCATGGAGAGTTTCCTTCATCATTTGGTATTGAACAAAAGGGAATAGAGTGTTTCCAGATAGGACTGGCGGTAGATGCTTAAGAAGGATTGTCGTTTGCTGGCCTAATGAAGTGGTGAGAAAATAGGATAGAAATCGTGATTACGGATGATCCTGCTTTTATCGGGACTCCTCCGTCTTTGTTCTCTAGTTCGGCCCAAGCCGGAAAGTTGATGATCATGTCGAAGATGATGGCATCAGAGGTTTCTTCAGAGTAGTGGTACTCCTTTTGTAGAAGTATTCCGATAGACATCGAGTCTAGGAATGGCTTTAGGTGTATAACATTCTTGTTATCTATCATGAGAATAACCCGAAATTCTTTTATGGTGGGGAAAATGATCTTACTATCGAGGATGTAGGCTCTTTGATCATGATTCCACCTTTGTTGCATTTCCATCATGAAGTTGGGGTTGACTTCGTATTTCAGAAACTTTAGGATGGGATTGAAACCGTAGTCTTCGAAGTACCACCAATTTTCATGAAAGTGCTTCGCCCAAGGGAGTAACTCAACATCCGTCAACATAGACATCATGGATGACTGTGATAGTAGGAGAGAGAAGGTATTGCAAAGGTAACAACAAAAGCAAATGCGTATGCAAATAACATGACTTATAGATAAACATCACGTAAGGTTTTATACATATTTGCTTTCAAAAGAAAGAACTTTCGATGTTACATTTCAAAATTTCGGAGTTCTTTAGGGTTTGTCTAGTTGACTATACTAGGCTTCTAAGTTTTTGGCCGCCTTGTAAAAAAGGGTGAAACTTAGGGCTCCTCTTCAGAGGGAGCGAGTTCGACTACAGCAAGTGGAGGTAACAGAGCCTTCACTTTCTTCTTCGCTCACTTTCTTCTTCTGCTTGTTGGATGTGGAATTCATCCATGATCTGGTCGTTGTAGTCATTGCGATCCTTAGGAATTCCCATCTTGACGCAATCATTCTAGAGATCCAAATAGTCTGAAAAGTCATTGTGCTTGATTGGCTTGTCTATGGCTACCACACAGTCATGGAAAGGAGGCATGCAGTCGCGCCCGAACAGTTTAAACAATTCACTGGTGTAGTATGCAGTAATCCACTCGAGGCCCATGAGTATAATGATGGGTTGATCGCTCATTATATGGACCATCTTCTTGATATCGTACCATGGTAGAAGCTCTCGAATGAGATCGTCGTCGTGGAGAGGGAGCTCTAGTTTGATATGCCTGAAACGTCGATTCTGGAGGGCAGTACCCATCACACGTTTCTAGGAAGTGGAGGAGGAATGCACTCCATCTTCTCTAGGAGCCAGATGTAGAGGATGATAGGAGCTCCTCTTTGATTGAGAGAGTAGGAATAGTATGACTCGTTGAGACCCATCAATGTCTCTACCAGAATGATCCCGGTAGGATCCTTATTTCCACCTCTAAGATTATAGACCACCTCCAGGATCCTCGCGAAGGGAGGGCGATTGCTCGAGGGAGCGAGAAGGAAGTGAGCTACCATAATGGACATGGTGAGCAGAGAAGCGTCGAAGCTTAGTGGAGGGATTTCTCCATTTTGGGTCGCCACTTTGACCCAGCGAGGAAAGTCCAAGTGAGTTCTGGCGAGGATTTTGTTTGCCACGGTTTTCGTGTAGCCAAGCTCATCTTGGAGGAGTTTTCTGAAAGAAATGGACTCGACCTAGAGTTTAAGCCTTAGGATGTTCTTGCTTCTGATCATCATGATGGCCTTGAACTCTTCAATGGTTGGGCAAATTTGGCGATCCTCTAGTATAAAGGCGTGGTGCACCGGATCAAATCTGCGCTGCATATTCATCATGAAGCCATGGTGGAGGCGGTGATTAGTGTAGTTGAGAGCGGTGTTGATCCCAAAGGAGTCATAGTACTACAATGTCTCGTTGAAGTGATGAGTCCACATGGAGAGGTCCTCGTTTTCTAACAAGGCTATTCTGCGAGCATAATCAACTTTGAAAAACATGTCGAGTGATTTTGATGAAAGCAAACATGCTTAAAGATGTTTTAGTATATCTGTTATAAATGTATGTATGTATAATATATAAGCACGTACAGAATTGACTTGTTGAGGTCTTTCTGTTTGGGCACGTCCAAACAATGGATGGATAAAGTAATCAGATTTTGTGTGCTAAGGGTTTCTGTCGAGGTTTGGGTGGGAATTTCTCCCTGCCATCGCTATGATCGCATCCCGGAGGATGTATCAAAGCCGATAGGAGGGATCCACTCCGGGTTCCTTGTTTTTCCTCACACAACATCTCTCGGTCACAGACCGATATGATCGGTCTTCATGTAATTGTAGGAGTACAGAATTCCGACCTGGTACTCCTTCACGTAAGTCTAGGCGATGTACCCATCCGAGGCAAGTATTAGAGTATTACTTATGTACATGTTGGGGTCATGGACCCCATGAGGTGGACTATAATGAGAAGTGGAATGTTATAAATAACAATTTATAAATAGCCAGAGTTTTTTTTTATTTTATTCATTTTAAAATAACAAAGTAAAATCATGTAGAGTCGCTAAGAAAGATGTAATGCCGATTTCCCCCCGGTCTATGTCCCATTCCATAGCTTAGCACGCGCTTGTGAGACACGTGGCAATATGGAAGGACTACCGTGAGGCAACTCGAGGTTCAATGATTTCAACCTTGATTTGCGTGCCAGCCATATTTTAAAATGAAACATTTAGTTTTTAAAAGATTTTGAAAATACCTAGAGCGGTAAGAAATTAATTATGTAAAATAATTAATTCTTTGTTCAAACATTAATAATCTAGGAGGCTAAATAACATTTTAACCTGGCCCGATTTAAATCAATTAAACATAATCAATTTAAAGATTCTTCTTTAAATGATATGTGTACAAACGTATTTATACCACAGTTTCTGAAAAAAGTAGTTCGTTGTCTATTTACGCTCGGGAAAGGGTTTTCGCGCTATGTCCTCTACGCCCGCCTAAAGACGGTTTTCAAATCCTTCTAAAATAGACAAAGTCTGGCTTCTATAAATCTAATTATAGCATTCCTTATCTTTAATTAGTAGTCCAGGGGTCCTAAATGAAAATAAACTTTAATTGCACAAATCATTTAAAGAAGGAGTGTACCTGTTGCGTTGGGGTTCAGATTTAACAAAACCTGAAAATATCAGAAAAAGATGTTAGAGAGTATAACCAAACAAGACCTAGAAAAAGAAATTTGCTTTGGGAAACATCCCAGAGAATCTTGAGAGTTACTTTCTGACCTTGAGAATACCATTTTTTAGAAAATGGGGGTTTGGTTCCAAAATATTTTTGGATTTTTGAAAATCGGAACCAAACTGGCTTAAGGATTAAATCCTATGTTCGAGTCCGATCTTGTCAATCTGGGCTTAATAGGGTTTGAGAGATTCAATCTTGAGTGAGGGTTCGGACTTAGGCCTAGGGATGTAACGGTCTTAGGCTAAGTGGGGGTTTGATCCTAGACTAGGGCTTAGGGCTTGGCCTAGGTTAAGATGAGGCTATTCTTAATTGTTGGTCCTAGGTTAGGTGTCAAGGTCAATCCTAGGTCAAGTGGCAAGGTCTGTCCTAGGTTAGTTTGATCTAGGTTAGCTTTGTCGGTCTTAAGACAATTCTCTCGGTCCTAGGTTCACGGTCATGGGCGGCTTCCTCGGTCGGGCGACACGGTCCTGACATGTTTTCTCGGTCATAAGGCAAAATTTCAGGACCGGGTGTTCTTGTTTTGGTCCAAAACTTCATAAGGCCATAACTTTTGATTAGGATGTCCAAATCACAATCCGTAAGTTGCAGTAGGTTCATATGATCATAAATAACAAAAGATCTAATATAAATCCCGATTTTAAAGATCATAAGAGGATAAATTTCAAACAACACTATTTCTAGGTCAAATTTTGGGATCTTTTAAATTATGCCATTTCAAGGCCTGATTTTTGTTCCATTAGCTTTGAAATGATGAATATAGTTAATCCATACCAAACTTACATCATTAAAATGGTTTTTGAAGATTAAATTAAAAGCTATCTTTTTTTAAAAACCAAATTTGATCAAACATGATCAAATGGATAAACAGTTACTTGGAATTCATCCCCACATGTTAAGAATCATGTATAGCTACTAATTGAATCAACAAATCCAACTTAGAAACAAGAACATGAAATTTCAAAAATCCACTTTTTTTTACCTTTTTTTCTAATATTTCAATTTGATCAAACATGATCAAAACCTGATTACAGTTACTTAGAAATCATCCAATCATGTATACAAACATGTGATACAACTAATTGAACTAACAAAATCAGATTAAAAGCAAGAACACAAAATTTTAAAATTCAAATTTTCAAGATTTTTTCCAAATTTTCAGTTTGATCAAACATGATCAAAAATTGATTACAGTTGTATAGAAATCATTCAAACATGTATAGCAACTATATGGATCACAAATTCAGGTTTAATCCAAGAACACAACATTTCAAAAAATCCAATTTTCAAACTGATTTTTGCAAAATTATGTTCTAGGTTTATTTGATCGGTTTTCTTTCAACAAAAAGCTTACACATGATATATATAATTATTCTGTATAAAGAAGTCACACAATCAAGCATAAGAACACGACCAAAGTGATCAAACAAGAAAATTTGAAGAAATTCAAAATTTTGAATTACAAATCGAAAATCAAGGCTTCTGGAATCATACCAACAGCTGGAAAACATTCTTGGGCATTATTGGAAGTGATCTAAAAGCCTGGATCGAAGCTTGGCTCACCGGAGAAAATTTTACAGAAAATTGTTCTTGGCCGGAAATTGCAGGTCTTCGATTGAGGCGATTTGATGTGTAATTTTCAGTTATTGTTTGATGGATTGGTAGTAGAGGGATATGAGACTATTTATAGTGCTCGAAGGTCGGCTGTAGAGGGCCAATTTGAGTCTTCTTGGATCGTTGGCGTTCTTATCCCTAATTCGTGGTAATCTTATCTCGGGGAAGATAAGGATTCTAGATAAGGGGGAAACGTAGGCGCTGACAAGGGGATCACGTGGGCGAAAAAATCAACGAAATTGATCGCATGTTGCCGAAGTTAGAGATTTTGAAAGAAACTCGCCGGCGAGGTCGCGATTCCGGCGACCCCTGCGTCCCAGCGAAGCCTGACACCATCTGCGTTCCATCTGTGGTCAGCGGTCTTGACTAACGGGGTTAGTCCATCCTGTTAGTTGATCCGGTGCGGGCACGCGTGCGTGGATCCACTACAGCTGGGTGTCTGGTGCGCTCTGGGCTGTCGGATGTGATCTAGGCGCTCATCTGATGGTCCAAGATCCTGCTGCAATGTTTTAGACATAAAATCAGCTACACGGGATTATGCAGTTATATTTTTATTTAAAAGGTTATTAAAATTTGAATTTAATTCCTATTAAATCCATTTTTTTGCCAAAAAAATCACAAAACATATTTTTAGAATCATAATAACAATTATGATCATATTTTATTTTTTTTGAATTTTTGGGAATTTTGGGGTATTTTATTTAATTGGTTTAAGTCACGAATTAAACATAAATCATGAATAAATCCTAATTAAATATTTTTAACCCATTCCTTGGTCTAATTTGGGTAAAACATATACAAATATTTTATCCTCAAATTATTTTTGGAATTTTAGAAAGTTTCCTTAATTAAGGTTTAATTATGACAATAATTAATCCTTAATTAGGTTTTAATTCCTTTTTTAAGTTATTTTGAATTTAAAATCCAAAATACTATTTTAATATTATTAAACATAATAATATTATTTTGCAAATAAGGTAAGTCAAATTTTCATGTTTACAAAGGAATTTTGTTTGATACCTTTCATTATTACTTTTGAACCTTACTTATGCATAATGTTCCATCTTCATTGTTAAACTTGAAACCTTTAGCATCTAAAATGCCTAAAGATATTAAGTTCTTCTTTATTTGAGGAGCATGTTGAACACTAGTTACGGTCCCTATTTTACCATTATCAGTTAGAATCTTGATAGTCCCAATACTCACAGTTTTACATATGACATTGTTTCCCATAACAATGTTTCCACCATCATAATCTTCATAGGTATTGAAATATTCTTTGTTCAGATGCATATCATATGAACACCCTAAATCCAACACCCACGTATATATAGGGTGTAGAGAAGCGTTAACTATAAGGGCAATGACATCCTTAGAGTCGATGTCTTTGTCTTTATGTGCTATAACAGTTGTGGAATATTTTCCCATTTTCTTAGGACAATTATTCTTCCAATGACCATGTTTTTTATAGTAATTGCAGATGTCTTTAGCACTAGGGCCCTTAGATTTGTATTTTCAATCATTCTTCTTTCCAGACCCTTTGTAGTTGATTGTGCTAGAAATCAACCCAGATGCTCGATTGTCTATAATTTGCCCGCTCTCCTTATGGCGCAGTTCTTAGTATGAAGTGTTGACCGAACTTCCTCTAGAGTCACGATGTCTTTACCCACAACGAACGATTGAACAAAAATTTCAAACGAGTTGGGTAAATATACCAACATAATTAATGCAGCATCTTCATCTTCATCTTCAATCTTAACATCTATATTTCTCAATTCAAGTAATATAGTGTTTAACTTATCGAGATGTTCACGAAGAGACTTACCTTCAAGTGTACGAAGACTAAACATACGTTGTTTTAATAACAACTTGTTAGTTAGTGACTTTGTCATGTACAAAGCCTCTAACTTCGACCACAAACCGATTGCGGGATCGTTGAGTGTGCATTTTCTTCCAAGACCTCAAGCTCAGTAGTGATTTTACCCGAGGTAGACTCCTTTGCAGGACCTGCTACAATTTTCACCTTGTTCTTCGACAATGGTTCCCAAACGCCTTGTTGTTTAATCAATGATCGTATTTTGATCTGCTATAAACCAAAACTGTTTTGCCCTGTGAATTTTTTGATTTTTAGATTCATTGAAAACATCTTCTCTCTAGATAACAAATATTGATAAAATGATCTGATCTAACCCGTTTTGATATCAACTGTTGTGCGGAATGCAAGAATGTGATGAACAATAAAGTATGAAAAATAGATGAAAAGAGACTTGTTATTATCCAAGATGAAAAGATTACAACAAATGAAAAAAACTACAACTATAAAATTCAGAAAATAAGAAAACGTAAACACATGACTTAATTAAACGTAACTATAGAATAATTGTGATGTAACTGAAGTTAATATAAATCACAAACCATTAGTGGTTGATATTAATTTCTATAGTATAGGCAAAATGTTACAAGATCTGCGTCATTCGTCCATAAAAAAATTCTTATATCCACGATCGACATTGGGAATGACCGTGATCTGTGTCTATAATTAGTTAAAATTGATATATTTAGCATTTCTCTCTCATCCCGGTTTAGACATAAGCCAAACCGTATGAGTTTATTTAATTTTAAATTAAGCCTTCTTTGATTTATGTTTATCTTATTTAATTGCTATTTGTGATTTCTAATATTCTTAAGATTTGTTTGATTTTTAAAAAATTGAAAAAAATAGAAAACGGTTTACAGTAATTTTTTAACTAAAATAAATAATTTCAAAAATTTTTAAGACTTGTTTAAGATATTTTTTCAAATTTCTCACATTTCGGTAGCTTATAACTTGAGTTCTAAAATTTCAAAAATTATGAGAAAAATTCTCTGCTGATTCTTATAATTTTGACAACGTTATCCTACCTTAACTTTTAATTTTGGACAATTATAGATTTATACATCATTTTTACCCTCTCATAACAAGTAATGTGTTTAACGTTTTTACATTCAGTATTGACTCGTCTAATATTATGTATATTCTAGACGCACGTAAACTATAAAACCTTAGATCGTATGCTTAGATTTTGAACTATTCAAAGTGTAATAAATTTTTACATTTTAAAAGGTTAATTGTTTCGGGTAGAGTTTGTTCTTCTAGACGAACGTGTGAAACTGTGGGTCATAACACCGATATCCTTTCACACACGTCACCAAGCACCGAACTCTCAAACGAAATTCTAAAAACATTTTATTTCCTAATTTCTGAATAATCAATATACTATGCAGTGTTTGAAAGAAACTTAAGCGTACGTAATTTACTATTTTTATCTCTTATTCCACACGAGATTCGAACAAAAGGTTAGGCATAAAACTATTTGTCTATCGAGTTGATTTTTGGATATATCAATCGATTGACATTACACAGTCAATCCCCACTTTAATTTTACACGCATACACATATCTTAATTTTATAACAAAGTTATAAGTTCTAAATAAAAGATTAACAAGTTGGACACTATTGATTATTGGTTCTTCATTTAATATAGTCTTTCTACTTTTTTTCATTTTAACCATATTATTCAATTTCAACTTTTGAACCCGATATATTTTAAGATATTTTATATGAAATGAATTGAACCCTTGTATGATAATTTCATAAACTTAATTAACTTAAACTTTAATTTAATGGCAATTTTTTTATCATTTGAAAATAGACAATGTCTGGTATATAGTTATAGCTAGGATTGGATCTTATATTCCTCTTCTTTAGAAAAAAATTCGCATTGGAAAGGGTGTTAGTTGGCTAGGCAAAGTTTTAAGCTACAATACATCAGATCCTGAGTTTTTTATCACCGATTCTGCCAGGAGTTGAAAGCTCGATTATAGATTCTCTATGCTCATGTGAACGACTTTTACGTGGAGGAGAAAGCCAATCGGGAAATAGATGATTACTCTAGCCTCGTTTCTAAATTCAAGATCATCATTTCCATTTCTGGTGTATACCTTAGGTTCAAATTTTGTCAAAAAGAACATAATTATCATAAACAGTTGAAATTATAAGATATACTCTTTCAGGAAAATTTCATACAAGTAGTTGTGTTAGCTTCTTTTGTAACTTGAATAATTATAAACAGTTCAAAAAATTATTTGATCAATATTGTTAATTAATTTAAAGATATTAAAGTTGATTCCATAGTTAATAATTAATTATATTGAATAATAGTGAGGAGTTAGATAAGTTCCATAACTCATAATTAATTAATGATTAATCAAATATAGGATTAGAAAAAAATAAAATAATAAGTTATTTAGATTTTTAATTAAACAAATTATTATAATAAATTTTATATTTAAAATTTTAATTTTATAAAATAAAATTAAAATTATTTTACTTTTTTAATTGAGAAATAAAGTAGATATAAAAAAATTATAATAAAATCACATTAATAAATAGTTTTAAAATTCATCCTTAATAAATCACTTAATGCAAAAAATAAATAAAAGAAAAATAAATAATGAAATGAGAATAAAATTTTAAAAAATAAATATTCTACTAAAATTTTATGATAATTAAAAAGTAAAAAATTATATAAAGTACAAATTAAAAGATTTCTCAAATATTGACAATTTTATTCATTACATATATATATAATTTTTTTTATTTTGCATTCATTTTCATTCTCTTTCTACAATTTGCTGAGAAGGTAGGATAACTATTCTCTTGGGTTCATGCTTTATTACTTGTTGTTTAGACATTTTTTTATGATTAAGTTTGAGAAAAAATAAGTGAAAAATTGGACATACATATCTTTTTAACTAAGAACAATTAATACAGGATTTTATAAGGATAATGGAAGTAAATGCTGATGTCAATGTTGCATCTCAATCCAACATAGTTGAGGTCGATGAGGAAGATGTTGTTATTTGTTCACCAAGAGCTTTTTATGAGGTATAAATATTTATTTTTGATTCAAATTTATATTTTAATTATTGGAGGTATAATAGTAGATGCTCAAGACTTTTTCTTATTTATTCAATATTAAAAATACCTATTTGACAATTTTAGGCTAGAAAGAGATATGTTAAAAGACCAAGGGTGACGGAAGTAATATACGATACAAGTCCACCTTTACCCCAATATTTCAATCCAGGTATATTGACAATTTGATCACTATTTCTATATAGTAGCAATAATTTAGAGATCAAAATAAGTTCTCTTTTAGTTCTTATTATTGGTATAAAAGTGGAATATATTTAGAGAGATTCTAAGGAAATTTATTTTTGGTTTCCATCACTATCATTTTGTATGTTTTTAAATTAGGAATTTGTGGAAATTGTTGATGATCTCATTTTATAACTTCTTTTTGCAGAAAAAATAATCATTATATTGAATTTGTGCTACTAAAAGATTTTGATCTTATTTAAGACTTTAAAAAATTGTATTTTATTGTAATGATCATTAAATTATAATTATTAATAAAAAAAGTAAAAAGTAAGAGTAACTTTTTTAAAAAAAATTGACAAGTAAATATAATTTAATTAAAATTTACTAGATGAAAAGTAATATAGAAATTTTTTAAAATATATATAATTTTTAACTAAATTTGTTATAATGATATTACTAACATTTTTGAAGGAAATTTCTTTAGCCAATTAAATATTTATTTTGGAAAAATTATAAACTTATTTACCAAATATATTTTATCTAGATGAAAAGTAATATAGAAAATTTTGATAATATACAAATAATTTGTTGACTAAATTTTTTATAATGATATTAAATCATTTTTGAAGGAAATTTCTTTTGTCAACAAATATTTCTTTTGGAAAAATGATAAACTTTCTTACCAAATATATTTGATTTATTATTAATATATGAGAATAAATAAAATAATTATTGTATTGTATTTTTTATTTAATTTGTGTTAGAACAGCATGCTCTTTAAATGAATAAAAACTAACAAATAATTGAATTTCAGGTCTAACTATTGGACAATCTTCTACTAACTTGAGCCAAGATGACACAAGGAGAGAGATAATGGTTAGTGATTATTCCTTAAATTGAATTATTACAACTAGTTTGAGAAATAACAACAGCCTTTGAAGTGATTTTAATTGCTTAACGACAAATGGCTAACGACAAATGGCTAACGACAAATGCCTAAAGATTGTTGTAACTAAGCAATCACAACCATCTAAAAATGGTTGATATTTCATATTTCTGTAATACCTTAAAATAGTTTGTCTATGAATGTTAACCGCCTTTTGTGCGGTGATATGACTCAATACTAACTATTTTCGACTCAATATCAACGGAAGATTCGGTTGATATCAATGTTTTCTTATTAGTGGTTATCATAAGAGTCTAATAGCAAAACAATTCTAAGACTAAAATTATAGTGGCAACCAAATTGGAAGCAACTTAGCAACTTTAAAATATATTTCTTAAATATGAAAGTTTCAAGAATAGGGAAAATGATAACTCAAATAAACTATACCAAAAAGAGACTAAACTGTCGAGGATTTAACCAATATACAATCAACAAAAAGATTGGGAATTTATCTAAACAATGCATTTCACATCTCCCATTAAAAAATTGAACTGCGTTTTTCAGAAAATAGTTATCAATCTAATAAATACCCCCATATAGATAGAATTCGTTTAAAAATTCGTAGTGTTAGACTAAATACAGGACTACACTTTTCTAAATTTGGATAAATATAAATTCGTAATTGTACTTTAATATTATTATTCTTCAATATTGTTATTGTGAATCTTTGTTGTCACTACATTATCAATGTTGTATCTAGCTTAATTTTATTTTTTATGCTCTCAATTGGGCTTATGTTTAGCTTCAAACCTAATACAATAACATTTTCTTGTTTCCTTTCAAAAAGTTTGAGTGGTATATATTATTTGGGAGCATTTCACATCTTCCATTGAAAACTGAAAATGTGTGTTTTCAAAAATAGTTATCAATCTAATCAATACCCTATAATGAGATAATTCGTTTAAATATTCTTTGTTTGACTAAATATAGTAGTACTTTCAAATTTTGACAAATATAAAGATTCAATAATAAACAAGTAATTGTACTTGTACTTTAATATTGTTATTCTTTAATATGGTTATTGTGCATATTTGTTGTGACTACATTCTTAATTAAAAGGTGTATCTAGTTTAATTTTATTTTATTATAATTTCAAATTATAAAGTTTATATGGATACAAATACCAAACTTCTCATAATATGTTTTATTTGGGGGGAGTGTGAATGTGTGATGACATAACAAATATGAGTATACCATTGTTTTTGACACATCTAATCTCTTTTCTTGTTCTCTAGTCTAATAGGAATATTTCGACACATTCGGAGCAGAAAACTACAGAGCATCAACAAAATGTATCAAATGAAGCATCTAATCCTCATCTAACATGCCCTATATGTATTTGCCCACTTACTGAAACAACATCGACAAAGTGTGGTCACATATTTTGCAAGGAATGCATACTTACTGCAATTTCTGTGCAAAAGAAATGTCCTATTTGCAGGATAAAGTTGAGGAAAAACAACATTTTCAGAGTTTATATTCCATCCAATTGAGCGATCATAAGTGAGTTTTTTTTTCTTGAGATATTTATTTGTAATTTATTACTTTGAATTAGAAATATTGATCATAATTAAACAGTACCATTTAAAATTGGGATTGCAAATATATTTTAACAATTTTCTTTCTTGTAGTTGTAGCATAACATTGATTTTAACTAATACATTCATTATTTGCTTCAACAAATACATTCACCATTTGCTTTCTTACAATATAACATCTCTTAAGTTTATTAATTGTTTTTTTCAAATAATTCAGAACTAACAATATCTATCCTTGGACATGATCTTTTGGGCAGGTGGGCGCGTTTCATGATTGAGGAAATGTTAATAAAAGGACTTCGTAAATTTGGTGTGAAAAAACACATCTAAGGTTTTGAATTAATGTTTGTGGTTTTGAATTAATGTTTGTATATGGATTGTGCTTTATTTTTTTTGTATGACTTGTTGTCTTTTTATTATTTGTTTAACATTAAGACGATTTTAAAATTTATAATTATGTCCCTTATAATTATTAAACTTTTGGGTAAGAAATTTAGTTCTGAAATATAAACCTGGAAAATAATGTATTTCTAACCTCCTAAAAATGTTTGACAAAATGTTAGTCATGAAGATCTGAAAATCTCTTTAATATCTAGATTGATAAAAATGCCCATACCATTAGATGTTTGTAGGTTCAATATTAACTTATTTTAATTGTCAATCACTACCATCTAAGTAATTCCATAATAGCAGAGTAATAGGCAATAGCTAAGTAATTTCACATCTTCATGAATAAACCTTTCAAATGGTTTCCCGACAATCAAACTAGCTGTCTAAGGATGCTGCATTCTAGTAATAAGAATGTGCTTGGTTCAAATAAGGGAATGAAAATAAAAGCAAAATTTATAAAGGTGGAGAATATAAATATTATGGATTGATTGAAGTGTGCTACTTGGTTGGAACTAGTTAATTATAAGACAGTGTTTAGTTACAAAATAAATATTAATATTCTTGTATATTTAATTATGATATATAATTTTTTATCATTTAAATTATAATTTAAATTATGATTATTTATTTATTATAATGGTTTGGTTTATTTTTTTTATTTTAGTATACTAATCATTATGAAAAATTGTAAAAATTTAAATTAAAATTTTATAAAAAAAATATTTAAATGTACAATATGACATTTATAATAATGCAACATAACCAGTTATATAAATATTTTCAAGACAAGATTAGAAAAACAAACTTAAATAGAGAACTTCATTATAAAATTAGAATCGATCACAATTATTAATGTCAAAATATACAAAAGCACATTAGCTACTTTCACTATTACATTCATCTCTGTTCTTCAAAATATACAGAAAAAAAGTAGTGAAATGATCTAGATACAATAAAATCCAACATTTGATCTAGATGCAATCAACTATTTTTCAAAATAATTAGTAATTACATTATGTTGGAAGGTGCACAATAACCAATAAATAAAAAGCTAAAAGGTGGATAGTAACCATAAGTTCCTGGGTTCGAGTCCGTCAGGCGGCAAGTTCTGTGCCTCGTTAAATGGTTAAGTGTGTTTGTGGGCTACATACTCAATCCGTTGTCCCATTTTTTTAAAAAAAAAGCTAACATAAACTGCGGATTTCATACATAATTAACAGATTAGAAGATGAATAAACAAATTCAAGAACAAAAGACCGTCTTAAATGACTTGGCAATGCGAATATAACTTCCACTTTCATTGACATCTTGCAGAAAATTTCAAGAGCTTTATCAACATTCATTTAAGGTACGTCGATGCTAATTAATTCATCAATAACCTCCTATATCTTTAAATCAATTAAAGATTCAGATTTTGGTTTTTCAATCAAAATATTTGTCACAAAAGTATATTGTGATGCCATTTGATGACAAATGAAGCAAGAGAAAAGAGTTCTCTTTGAAGATTGTGGCACGCGAATTAGAGGCTGACCAAGCACAGTCTTTTCGTCGAGGGAGACGAATTTTGAAGGGGGAGATAATGTTACAGTTCTAAAATAAATGATGTGGTCCCAAAATAATTCTAGCACTCTCCACGGTCCTAATGTGCACTTGGACTAGATTTCTGTTAGTTGTTGTAACCAAATATTATGGGGCACATCAGCAAGTATATATTGTTGATCTCTCTTCCCCCAAGGACTTATGAATGAATGAATATATCAAATTTCTTGTGAAAGTTCTTCACCCCTATGTTATTTTGTGTTTTAAACCTTCGGACTGTTTGGTATAGACCAAAAATATTTCTTTTCTAACCCTTGATTCTTCTTTCCCCTCATCCCAAATTCTTCATTACAAAACCCTTCCGCTGCACTTTGATTATATATTTTCACCCGGTCCTAGAGATCAATAACTCGATTCTTGAAATCAAGAACCCAAAATCACTAAGTTAGAAATTAAGATGTAACATCTTGGTATCAGAGAAGACGATTCTCAAATGACAGAAACCCGATTGCAAACAAAGATGGATACTCTTAAGACCCTACTCGAAGGCCTGTCCCAACAATATGCCTCTATGCAACAGCACATGACCGAATCGGCTACTGTGCACAATGTCTTTCAGCAAAATATGGACAGAAGGTTCAATGCCACTGAAGAAAGTTTGGCAGCAATTGAAAGTGGTGCGCCTAATAATGGCCAAGAACCCCGCACCCGACCATATATTAATGCTTTTTGCTACGGTCCTCCTACGAACATACCCTTCCAATATGGCCAACATTGCGTTCCTCCAATCCAGTTCACAAAGGTTAATTTTCCTGAATTTGATGGGACTAATTTGGAGGGATGGCTCATATTTGTCGAGCAATTCTTTAGGGTGGACAAGACAAATGATGCCATGAAACTGGACATTGCCCGCATTCACTTTTCAAATGAGTCAAGGATGTGGTATGGCTCATATTTGAAGAACCGCAACCATAGAGAAGCCTTGTCGTGGGATGTATTCATGAGAGATCTCTTGCTGCGATTCGGTCCATCCATACACGACACCCTCATGAGACAACGGATGAACTTGAAACAGGTCAGAACTGTCCAAGAAGCAACATACGCGTCCCTAATGAGAAGCAGGCCCTTGTACAGTGATGAACTGTCATTGCTGCCCAAGCCGTCAATTGTTAACACGGCCTGGCCAAGCACCAATCGGACAACCGATCCCAGGACATTGGAAGACCTGAAGGACAAACTGTTTCACTTACGACAATGACATTGGAAGACCATCCTGAATATCTCCAACAACAATTCGAAGTCTTCAATACTCTATTCCAGCAACTCAAAGATTTACCACCAACCAAGAGAGTAATTAGAAGCCATGGCTGTTTGGCTGTCCTTGTGGTGATAGTCCGGAAAAAGGAGTGGGCTTGGATATTTGATGATACTCTATAGTATAATCGAAAAAGAATTGTTGCTTGGTTGATCCTAGGGTACTAGGCCGAAGGTAGGACTGGTTCTGGATTTTTGATAACACCATAGTGTATAAAGGGAGCTGAAAGACGTTTTATTTTTATATATGCAGTAAGTCCCGACCATCTCCACAATTGAAAGGATGCTACTGAAGGTTTTTTAAGGATTGCGGTCCTACACTCCAACACTTGCTGGACCTGCTGAAAATCCGACCGAATAACAAGAGAGAAGAGTTCTCATTGAAGATTGGGGCACGCAAATTAGAGGCTGACTAAGCCACGGTCTTTTCGTCGAGGGCGACGAATTTTTAAGGGGGAGATAATGTTACAGTTCAGAAATAAAGGTTGCGGTCCCAAAAATAATTCTAGCACCCTCCACGGTCCTATGTGAACTTGGGCTAGATTTCTGTTTTTTAGTTTTAATATGTTGTTTTGTTTTACTTTTCTGCTTTTCTAAACTGAATTCGGTTAGTTATTGTAACCGAATATTATGGGGCAAATCAGCAAGTATATATTATTGATCTCTCTTCCCCAAGGACCCATGAATGAATAAATATATCAAATTTCTTGTGAAAGTTCTTCACCCCTATGTTATTTTGTGTTTTGAACCTTTACTTCGGACTGTTTGGTATAGACCAGTAGTATTTCTTTTCTCACCCTTGATTCTTCTTTCCCTTCATCCCAAATTCTTCATTACAAAACTCTTCCAATGCACTTTGATTATATAATTTTCACCCGGTCCTAAAGATCAAGAACTCGATTCTTGAAATCAATAACCCAAAATCACTAAGTTACAAATTAAGACGTTACACATTCCACCAATGAAATCTATAAAAGAAATGTTGTCAAATTGATTTAGTTTCTTACAAGGATGAGTTCTCACACTTTTATGTAAGAGTTGTTTAATCCATGTGATGGTCTAATGATTTTCATCTGTATTTTCACTTTTAAATGTGTTTGATTTCTCCAGTTTTTAGGTAACTTGGTGCTCACAAACATTGCTTTTATGACTTTTGAGAGCACTGAAGTTATTGTCGACCAAGGGAAGATTTCATATTTGTGAAACTCCTTAGATTATTTTGAGTAAATCCTTATGAATTCATTCATTCTATATTTTGTGAGTGTGTTCTCATGTGGCTGTTTTTTTGGTGTATTCAAATTTCCATAGAGACAAGTCATAATCACAATTTGTTCATGTATTCTTTCTCTGTTGCAACATTCATTTCCTTCTAATAAGAAAGAAAATTTGTTTAGTTGAAAGAATTATAGTTGAATAATAATAATGTTTGTTTATTTTTTATTTTTAACTTCGTTCAACAATTGGAGTCGTCTCTTCTTGTTTTTCTATATCTCATTCACTCCAATGATGAGAAGGTTTCGAAATATTCTTGTTGGGCTCTCTCATATCTTTTAGATGTAACTAATGAAAAAAATCCAAGATGTTATTATTGTTATAGATGTTGGTGTATGCACATGGTTGATTAAACTTTTATTGTTAGTATAACATTTGTATATCATCTACTATGTATAATTGAATAAATAAATGTTGAATTACAGTCATTTAACCTCTCTATCTTTATCCCCACAGTTGTGCATTCTTCAATAGTGTTTCTAAGGATAATAAGAAAACACATGTAATGAGGATAATTATCGTTACAAAATAATCTAAATTATGTCAATTATTATGGTTTAATCATTTATAATTTAGTCATTCATGAAATTAGAAATATTATTTAAGTATTCCCACTTTGTATTCATGACAAATACACCATAAACCTAATTCTCACATTTTTATTTTCTATGTAATTTCATAAGTTGGGGAATTTTCGTAAGTATCTGCTAGAGTGACAATTGACTTAAGTTGGGGGAATTTCATAAGTATCTGTTGGAGTGGCAATTAACTTAAGATGGGAGTCTCCTTAAGTATCTGCTGGAGTGGCAATTGACTTAAGTTGGGGAATTTCCTTAAATATCTACTGGAGTGGTAATTGACTTAAGATGAAAATCTTTTGAGATCCTAAGTTACTGGAGAATAAAGTGCTTTAGCCATGTGCTAGACGTTATATTTACTCATTTAAGCTAACTTTGTGTGGATCTTTTAATCATTTCATTTTCATATAATTCCCTTAGTATCGATACAGGGGTTTGATTTTTGAAAATGTTTAGGATCGGGCTCATGCAAGCTGCCTACGTATCCCATAACTAGGGAAATTCAGGTCCAACGTAGTTCCATTCATTTTTAAAAAAATGTTTGTTTGAATTCTAGTTAAAACATTGAGATCCTAAGTCGAAGAGAAAAATACTTTAGCTTTGGGCGTTATATTTTCTCAAGTGGGACTCTGTGGGGATCTTGTGGTCATTTTTAAAAATTCCCCTAGTGTTGACTAGGAGTTTTTGGTTTAGGATTCAACTCAGAGTGTGATTAACTCCCATTTTGATGTATAAGCAATGAATGTATGTGATGTGAAATGTTTATCAAGTTCTTTCAATAATTGATAGTGGTGACCGCACCCTAGATGGGTTGCCTACGTACTCTCGAGAGAGATCAAGTCTCACGTAGTTCACAACTTGTGAGTTATGAACTTTGGTTGTATGAAATTCATCACACATGCTTTAGACAAAGTATCTTTTGAGCTTGTTGACGATGAAGGGTAATGAGAGTTCTTCTCTGTCCAAGATAGTGAATCGCGTGGCGCCACCTGAAAATACCTTCTTGACGAGGTAGGATCCTTCCCATGGTGTTTGGAATTTCCCTCTAGGGTCTAGTATCTATAAGTTCTTCTTTAAAACTAGATCACCTTCTTGAATGTTCCTAGTTTTCACCTTCTTGTTGAAAGCTCTGGTCATTCTTCTTTGGTATGCTTGCGTGTGACATAACGAGTCTAACCTCTTGTCTTCCATAAGGGTTAGCTGATGATTCCATGACTTACACGAATCTTCTTCCACTATTTGCGTCTCGAGTATAACTCTTAGAGTAGGGACTTTGATTTCGATAGGTTGCACAACATCCATTCCATAGAACAATGTAAATGGAATTTATCTAGTTGACGTTCGAATGGTTGTTTTGTAACCCCAATGGGCATATGGAAGCTTATCATGCCAATCCTTGTACGATTGAGTCATCTTCTTGATGATGGTGATGATGTTATTTTTGCGCCGTTCATTTGAGGACGATAAAGTGAGAACTTATGGTGTTCAATCTTGTATTCATCTAGTACTTTGAGTACTTCTCCTCGGAAGTGTCCACCATTGTCTAAGATTAAGGCTTGAGGAACTCCTTAACATTCAATGACGTTGTCGCGTATGAACTTGGCAACATGTGAAGACTTGAGCACCTTGTATGATTGATCTTCTACCCACTTTGTGAAATAGTCAATAATTACAAGGATGAACTCTTGTCCGTTCGAAGCGAGATGATAGATTTTTCCGATGATATCTATTCCCCATGTCAAGAATGGTCATGGTGAGATCATATTGTACAATAGAGATGCTGGAGTGTGCTTTAAGTTATCGTAAACTTGACATTGGTGACACTTTTTAGCATACTCTACACATTCTTGCTCCATGTTCTACCAATAATAGTCAAAGTGAAGGATCTTCTTAGCGAGTGCTGATTAGTTCATTTGTGGTCCACATGTTCCTGTGTGTACTTCCTCCATGATTTGGGATGCTTGAGGTTGGTCAATGCATAGCATGTTCTAACCATCAAAGGAGCGTCGATATAACTTTCATGCGAGTTGCACGTAGTTGGTTGCGTATTGACATAAAACTCTCCTCTCTTTCTTCTAGAAGTGTGAAGAATACTCTCCGTGCTCAACGTACTTTTGTAGAGATTTAAACCACGGTTTGGGCACCACTTAGGTGTTGGCTATCATCCTTCTCTCGAAATCTCGTTTCTGTTTTTGACAATCTTCAAAGGTTGGATCTTGATTCCTTTTGGGATTTGCGTCATGGCTGCTAACGTGGCCAAAACATCTACAAATTGATTATGACTTCTTGGAGCGTGTGTGAATGTCACATGTTCAAACTTAGCCATTAAGGTCGATAAGTGTTGATGGTAGGGTTTGAGAATCTCTCCCTTGATTTTTCATTCACCATTAGCTTGTGAAATGACTAAGTTCGAGTCTCTTACTACTTCTAGGTGTCTTTCTACTTTTTCGTGAGCATTCTTCAAGTCAAAGATGCATGCTTCGTACTCTGCTTCATTGTTCGTCACGAGATATTTGAGCTTGACTGAAATTGTTTTGTATGTCTGTTAGAAAAATCAAGATAGTTAATTTACTTAACCATCTAAAAGAAATTAATCAATCCTTAACCATATGTGCAGGAACAGCTTCAACCAAATCGGCTAAACTCATCAACAGGATCGGCCAAACCGAAATGCTCAGCTTGATCTATCCTCTCGGTTAAAAAGAATCGGCCCAAACATATTTCAATGTTAAGCCGGATCGGCTCAAACTCAGGCCCGACTAGAAGTGCTAACCGATAAGTTTCGGCTGGCTCAATGCTTTGAAGATCCTAAAACCAACGGGAATATTATTCAAAGTTATGAATAATCTGAAGATGACGTAATGGATATATCTTGGAAATATGCAAAAGAAGGATCTGAGATAAGGCATTCAGCAATCTAATGATTGCAGATTTTACCCAAGCTCACAAGCAACCTTCACGGTACAGGCGGTCACCCTCATGCATGGCTGCCACGTGTATAAAAAGCGTAGCTAAGCTACTCTGACCGGCTAGGCTACCCATGACCAATCATCTCAAGAGTGAGAAATATGATCGTTGTCATATCTCCTATATAAGAGGAAGCCAAGGGCATTGATAGACAACAAATCCAAACGCGTGAACTATCAACTTAGTTTTCACCTGATCAAACCTGAAAAGCATCTGAAGTCATACAGTTTCTTTGATCAAAGTGAAACAGTTCTAAACGTTAAACATTTTGTGAAAAAGTGTATTATAATACTGGGTGAGTATTGTAAAGTGTATATCGAGCAGTAAATAAGACTCGATCGTATTGTGGTGTGTAATATTCCATTAGTGAATATCCTTCTCACTATTTGAGAAGAAGGGGTGACGTAGGAGAGTTTTCTCCGAACATCCATAAAAATATGTGTTTGTGTTCTTCATTTACTTTCTGTCACTAAGCTAATCGAACCGATTATTCCCCATCTCAACCGAACCGGATTCACTTCACTTAAACCGATCTTCTCATACTCCCTTCTATTAACTGAATCGTGTGCAGTTGCTTCAGGTTGAAACAGACACTTCCGCCATTGAACTCGGTTCAAGAGTCTGTGACATCCTGCGTAGTGTTAAGAACGGTTTTAATCTCTAATTGGATTAGTGTCAGTCTGTGTGTGTGTTGTTGTAAGTGATTAACCGTTAGCCGGAACCCGGTCCCCTATCGGCTATCTCGATCCTAACAAGTGGTATCAGAGCAGGAATCTTAACACTCAAGCAACCGGAAATGCTGGCAAACATGACTCACAATGAAAAACCCCCGATGTTGAATAGTGATGCGTTTGTCGATTGGAAGGTTCAGATGTACCTACATCTGATCATCCTGAAAGAATGTCCGATAAAGATTGAGAAGGAGATCGGTGCATGGACGGCTGGAGATAGAAGGAGAAACAACCTGGACAATCATTGCAAGAGACACATCTTCAAATCTCTAGACAGCAACACTTTTGGGAAAGTCAGAGATTGTCAAAGTGCAAAGGAAGCCTGAGAAACTATCATTCAACTCCATGAGGGAAACGAAAGGACAAAGGAAAATAAAATTCTGGTGGCAACTCAGAAGTATGAGAACATCATAATGAAGCTCGGAGAAAACATGAAGGAATTCAGTGATCGGTTCACTAGTGTCGTAAACCAGCTATATACACTTGGAAAAAGATAGGATAATCGGGAAATAATCGTTAAGGCATTGAGATCTTTGCCAAGTGCATGGGACATAAAGACCATGGTGATTCAAGAGTCAAGCAATCTCGAGCAGATGAAACTGCATGATGTATTTGAGGATCTGAAAGCATACGAGTTTGAGATAAAGTCTCAAATCGAAGATGAAGCTTCAACCACAACCGCAACTAGGGATTTGGTAACATCAGTGGAACAACCGACTCTTGTATCATCCGATTCGACACCAGTCAAGAACCCTGATCAGATCTGCGATGATGTGATGACCATGCTTGCAAAGAAATTCGGAAGAATTCATGAAGAAGAATTAACCATCTAACAACCAAAACTACAACTATGATTACGGTGACAAATCCAATGTAAGATGCTATAACTGTAACGCTTTTGGTCATTTCAGGTCGGAATGTAGAAGAGCGAGACGGGATGACTGAAAATCGGCAAACAACTACCAGAGGGGGGATAAACAACAAAACGATGAATGAAAAGATACTCAAAAAGCACTAATAGCTTCTGACAGTGGAAGTGAGTGGGCTTACTCCGATAGCGATGAAGAAAGAGTCACTTGCTTCATGGCTAAGGAAGAAGAGGTACCCAACTTTCAAGAGGAATTCGATTTCTCAAGTGAAGAATTCACTAAAGAGGATCTGGTTAGTGCACTCAATGACATGGTTGCTGAGTTCAAAAACCTATCCACTATTTTACCAATCCGGTCAAACATTGAAACCGGAGAGTCAAGTGGAACCATCGGCGAGCCGAGTGGAACCAAGATATATGAACCGATTGAATCATCCTTTGAGAATGAGAAGCTCAAAAAGAAAGTTCAATCGCTAACCGAAGAAAACGAAAGAACAAAATATGCCATGGATGCCTGGAAGAAGTCCAGTGAAGCGGTGAGCCAGATGTCTACATACCAAAGACATCCCAAATGCATGTTTGGTCTCGGCTACAAGGGTAACAAATCGGCTAACCGGAAACCTTTCAACGGGATGAAACTCAACAAAGGCAATCTTCCATTCGTAAGATTTTTCAATAGCTCTTCAACCGACAATGGGGCAGACCATGATTCAAAATAGGACAAAGAAATAAAATATGTAGGCTCAATTGACTCGGCTAAATGGCTTCATCTTGAGAGAAGGAAAGCCAACCGGCCAGTAAAGAAGCAAATCGATACACGCTCATATAGAACTAACCGACAATCACCACCACGACACAATGAGGTATTTTCAGGCAGACAGAGATATGTCAAGCCGAGTACCGGTAAAATAATTAGAACTAACACTAGGGAAGTCATTTGACTTATTAAAGTATGGATCCATAAGAGACTAATCAATCACGAACCCAAGTAAATGTGGGTACCAAATCGGTGTAAATATGTATTTTTTGCAGGTCAGGAGAAGCAAGTGGTTAGGAAATTCAGAATGGTATCTGGACAGCGGGTGTTCCAGACATATGACCGAAAATATTGGACTATTGACCGACATTGAACATGAAGTTGGTGCAATGATCACTTTCGGCGACAACTCTAAAGGTAGAGTCATGGGCAAGGGTAAGATTGTCCATGGAAACCTATTTATAAACAATGTACTGTTAGTTGAAAACTTGCATTTTAATCTGCTAAGCATTAGTCAAATGTGTGACATAGGATATACGGTTGAGTTTCATAAGCATGCATGCTTAGTTAAAAACTCTCAGGGTAATATTCTATTAACAGGAAACCGGCTAAGAAATATCTATAAAGTAGACTGGAAAACCGAAATTGAAAACTCAATATGCATGATGGCTAGGAATGATCCGAATTGTCTCTGGCACAAACGGCTAAACCATTTGAACTTCAAAACGATAAATTTCGTATGTTCTAAAGAATTAGTTCATGGTTTTCCAAATATAAAATTTGCAAAAGATAAATTTTGCGCCGCTTGTCAAATGGGAAAACAAATAAAATCATCATTTAAGAGCAACGTAAATTATCAATCTAACCGATGTTTAGAATTACTTCACATGGATTTATTTGGACCAGTTAAGGTCACAAGCCTATGTGGTATGCATTATACTATGGTTGTTATTGATGATTATTCTAGATTTACTTGGGTAACATTTTTGGCATCCAAAAATCAAGCCACAACGAATTTGATCAAACTTCTTATAAGACTGCAAAATGAGAAATCAATTCGAATAAACAGAATTAGAAGTGATAGAGGAACCGAATTTATTAACAGTACTTTAACTACTTTTCTTGAGGATTCTGGTATTAGGCACGATTTGTCTAGTGCCAGAACACCTCAACAAAATGCACTGACTGAGAGAAGAAACCATACTCTCAAAGAAGCCGCAAGGTCCACGATAGCCGATTCGGGTGTTGCTCAAAAATTTTGGGCCGAGGCTATTAACACTGCATGTTATACACAAAATCGTTCTTTAATTACAAAACGGATAACCAAAACACCATTTGAAATATACCATGACAGAGTTCCTAATATCCGGTATTTTAGGATCTTTGGCTGTAAGTGTTACATTCATGTCAACGACAAAAAGTACTTAACCGCTTTTGATGCCAAATCAGATGAAGGAATAATATTGGGATATTCAGCCGTTAGTAAGGCATATAGAGTATATAATACTAGGACCTTAACTGTTGAAGAATTATTGCATGTTGTTTTTGATAAATCTATTGAACGTAATACTGCATCACCTTTTGATCTACACAACCGAATGGAAAATTTCAATATTCATTCTGATGATGAAGATGAAGTTCCGGTTTACAGAAGGTTTGTCCATGATCAAGCGGTGAATGTTGATATTCAGCCTAATCAAGCTGCTTTACAACAGGAAGTTGACACCTCAGTATCCACTAAGGAAATCGGTCGGTCTGACTTAGTTCAGCCTACCGATCTGTCTAACCTTGATCAGACAACCGATCATTTGGGAGATATAACCGAGCCGAACTTTAAAAGGAATAGAGATCATCCTCTAGAGCTTATATTAGGTAACCCCTCATCGCCCATCCGAACTAGGCATCAACTTTTGGAAGAATATGAAAACTCGGCTTTCATATCACAAATTGAGCCGAAAAGGTGGATGAAGCATTGTTACATCCTGATTGGATCTTAGCAATGCAAGAGGAATTAAACCAGTTTGAGAGAAACAAAGTCTGGCATCTAGTTCCAAGACCGAAACACCAATCGGTTATAGGAACAAGATGGGTGTTCAAAAATAAACTCAATGAAAACGGTTTGGTTACGAGGAACAAGGCCAGATTAGTGGCCCAAGGATATAAACAGGAAGAAGGCATTGATTTTGAAGAATCATTTGCTCATGTGGCTAGACTTGAAGCTATAAGAATATTTCTTGCTTTTGCTGCTTTCAAAAATTTCGAAGTTTTTCAAATGAATGTCAAAAGTGTTTTCTTAAACGGCGAATTAAGTGAGGAGGTTTATGTTGAACAACCACCCGGTTTTAAGAAACTGGAATTAATAAGTCACGTGTATTGGCTGGACAAGGCCCTTTACGGTTTGAAACAAGCTCCTAGAGCTTGGTATGATACTTTGACAAGATTCTTATTTGATCATAATTTTACAATAGGTTCGGTAGACAAAACGAACACATTCTACTTGGATGGCATAATTTTCGGGTCAACCGATCCCAAATTGTGTAATAAATTCTCAAAAATGATGATTGATAGATTTGAAATGAGTATGATGGAGGAATTGAGTTTCTTTCTAGGTCTCCAGGTTCGGCAGATCGAAACAGGAACCTTCATCAACTAATCCAAATATACAATCGAACTCTTGAAGAAATTTGGAATGGATACATGTGCCGAAGCAGCTACCCCAATGAGCTCATATGTCAAGCTAGATAAAGATGAAGACGGACAAGACTTAGACATCATAACCTACCAAGGAATCATTGAATCACTTCTATATCTAACAGCTAGCCGACCAGACATTATTTTCACGGTTGGCGTATGCGGAAGATTCTAAGCAAATCCAAAACTGTCTCACTTTTCTGCTGCCAAAAGAATCTTAAAATACTTAAAAGGCACTCAAGATGTGGGACTATAGTATCCGAAGGATTCCAGTTTCAATCTAATAAGATATTCTGATGCATACTATGCAGGCTGCAAGATAGATCGAAAAAGTACCAGCGGTACATGCCAATTCTTGGGATACCGGCTTGTCTCCTGATACAGCAAGAAACAAACCTCAGTTGCAATTTAAACCACAGAGGCAGAGTACCTGGCAGCCGGAAGCTGTTGTGCTCAACTTTTCTAGATCCAACAGCAACTGAAAGATTTCGAAATAATCGCTGAAGAATCTCCGATCTTCTGTGACAACACCAGCGTGATAGCTATCACATACAATCCGGTGTTGCACTCTAGAACAAAACACATCGACATAAGACATCACTTCATCCGGGAACATGTGCAACAGAAACACATCCGGCTGGAATATGTCTCAACCAAACAGCAAGTGGCCGACATCTTCACGAAGCCACTACAGGAAGCTAAGTTTTCTTTTTTCGAAACATACTAGGACTTGATGGGGCATGAGTTCAGGGAGAATCCTACGCTTATCAAACCATGCTCGAGGAATTTTTGAGAAATCCGATCGACTACTCTAAAGGGAAATTAAACGATCAAGTATGCTAACCGTACATATGTCTCCGGTTAAGCTTGATAAAATTACTCTACCAAATTATCTGTGCATGAATCGAACGGCTCAAATGACTCGGATAAAACAGATGGTTTATTCCTCAAACCTGAATAAATGTCGCCTAAACTCGATATTTCTTCACACCGAAATAAGCTATCTCAATAAACCAGTCATGGTAAACCAACTGATAAATCACATCAGAACTTTGGTAAGTGAATTTTCGGCTAACTTGGGATGGCTGGCCGTTATTGTCATGCATGCTTTGATGATTACCATATGCATATAAAAACAGTCTAAACCTCGATCAAAGTCAAGACACGTGTCTATCACTGAAAAAGAAAGACTAACATTTCTTCCATATATTTTTAAGACATAATGAAAATATTTTCTCATCATTACTTTCTCATTGGAAATAACCATTATACACCTAAACAAGTTAACTCTACCATAATTACAAAGATGACATCACTAACCATGCTAACCATCATTTGGCTATTTAATCAACATCTAATCCTATCTCAAAATACTATTCATCACAAGAACACACTTAAAGCAAAATCATCAAGAAAAATGTTTTGCTCACTCTCTAAGAAAGTCCTACTAGCCGATTTTGAATCAGTTTCCCAATCCGAGGACAATGAAGTCCAATGTATTTTTCGAGCTCCCGAGGGCTCTGGCCTTAGAAGATTCCTTGAAAATCGCTATGTCATTGACTACATTGCAATCAATGAATTCTTCAAAACCACAAGGGTGATACACCGAGATATCATCTTTGCTCAAGTTCACGAAAAATCATTTATTTTCAGTGAGACAGACTTCGCATTAGCTTGCGAGCTGCCCACTGAAGGCTTCACCGATCTCACTTACTCTCCAGTGGTCATCGACGAGATGCGCCACCACTTTTCTGGCTCTATGATCCCGGTTAACACCTGGGGACCCAAGAGCCTCCTTGCTCATGAATGCCAGATTCTCAGCGAGATTCTGGGTAAGTCCATTCTGGACAGGGATAAGATTCAATCTTACACCCAACAAATCTTCGAAATGATGGTCGCCATCACCGAAGGATCTCCGGTAAACTAGTCTCGGATTATCTTTGACAACTTGAAGGAGTTGATCATCTCCAAGAAAACCGGCTATGCTCCACAGCTGAGTGGTTTGTTCAATGATCTCAACACTCATCGCGGCTCGGGTATCACTCTTCACCCAAACCAGCTGCTAACAAAGGAGATGATCCAAGAGCAAATCGACCGATAGAACAAGGCCAATGCCAAGAAGGTTTAAGTGATCGGTCCATCTCACCATTAAATCTAGGATTTATTTTCTCTCAATCCTAAAACCGATAATTTTGTTGTAATATCGGCTAGGGATCCCAATTAATGAAATCAACTTTTGTTTCGGCTCAATCTTAAAACTTTAAAACTACTTTAGCCAAATCGGCATCTTCTTAGGGAGAAGCTACCGCTTCTTTCACATATTCAAGCCAAATAATCGTTTAGAAACCGAATATTTTCAAAATTAACATTGGGAAAAGATGTGTTCATTCCCTAAAAGACGTGACTAGTCCGGATAGGCTAGCCAGCCTACATCGTACCTTCTCAAAAATGTTCCCTTGAAAAGGCAACAAATATTTAATGAGAAAATATTGACAACATGTAACGGTCAGATATTTTGAAACATTCTCATTAAATGCATGGTAATTGTTTCCTTATATAAAGAACTCATCCTCTCACAAATCAATTCACAACTATCTATCCCTCTCTCTCTAAAAACAAAGAAAAACGTCTCTATCAAATCTTCAAAGATGAATGCTCAATTCAAAAACTCCATTTGTGTCAACTTTGATTCAAACCGAGACACAAGAGTAAGGGGCATGATCTTCAACCCGTTGATTGAGACCGGGTTGAGGAAATTCCTTAAGAAAACCCATTGCATCATTGAAGAGTAGGTCACCGAGTTCTTCAACAATGCATAAGTAAGGAATGATGGAAGCATCACAACTTACATCGATTCCGACTTCTATCTGATCACTGAAGATTCATTCGCAGAATTCTTCGATCTTCCATCCAAAGGATTTTTGGACTTTCCACTTCTCCCCCTCAGATAGTCGAACGCTACGGCTACAACTTTTTTGGCTCCCCCTCCTATTCGGTCGATAGTCACGGCCTAAAAGACAATCTAGATCCACTCATTCAAATTCTCCAGGATATCATCTAGTGGTCTATCCTGGGACACATGTCGAGCCAACACTACACTTGGCAAGTGCTCAAAATCATGATAACAATACATCGACGCATGTCTATCAACTAGTCTCTCTTTTATCTTCAGTCATCTGAAGGCATGCATCTCAGCCGACAGAAGAAGGATCGGCTTTACCCCTCAGATCAGCCGATACCTTCGCTCCATCTTTCCAAGTTTCGGACCAGGAACCCCAATGAGACCGGCTAACATTTTGACAGATGAGACGCTGGAACGATGGGTTCAAAGGATCGAAACAAGGATGGCACAATAATTGATATCGCATCATCTAGACTATGATTTTATCCTTCTATGCATTAATCGGTTATTTTGATTTACGATAGATTGATCTAAAATAAAATTTTAAAATGCATGCTATTGACTTAAGTCTTTTATTGTTTTTAAATGATTCCGACTTCAAATCAAAATTTTGGCAAAGTCTAAATTTCGGTAAAATCAAATTTTGGTAAAGTCCAAATCTCGGTCTTCAATACTTATCAATTTCGGCTTCACCGAAAAACTCGGCTTCACATCAAATTCCGGTAAAACTAATCCGGCTAAATTCAAATTTAACCGCCAATAGTTTACCGCCCTTGGTTTACCGTGCTGTTTTACCGCCCACAACTTACCGCTAAAACAGTTACCGCAATAACCTTTGGAGGGAGTTTTTGGCGCCATTATCTAATACGACGTGACGGTTCGGTTACATAACCGTCAAAGAAAGTCCCTATATAAAGAGTGGGTTAATTACAATACACACGTTTACTCTCTCTCTCTCTCTTTGAGAACTGCTTGTGTTCTTAAGAACCTTCAACTTTCTCAATCTTCAAACCTTTCACATCAAAATGGGACGTGATCATGCACTTTTCATCTACATCTTTCAGGTCGACTTCGATGATATTCAAGATAACGGAACTGCCGACTTCAAGAACATGATAGGATCCTTGAAGGATTCTGGGCTGGAAACGTTCTTAGGCGGACCCTTCAGCCTTTAAGAAGAGGAAGTTACAGCGTTCTTTAAGAATGCTAATGTGAAGAAGAGGGTGATCTCTTCAACCATGGGCGGAAAGACTTTCGATATTTCGGAGGAAACTTTCGCGGTAGCTCTTCAACTACCCTCGGAAGGGCAAGATTTTACAACCAACCTAACGGAAGCCGAAGCGGTGGTTGTAAAGAGAACTATGTCAAATTCGGACAAACTAATTGAACACACCAGAAAGAAGAGCACGTTGGACTTTCAATTCCGGTGGTTCCTTGATATTGTCTCCAAGTCCCTTCAAGGGAAAGGAGGCAACTTTGATAATCTGACTTGGCCTAAATTCGAGATGATGGTCAGTATCATCCAAGGAGATAAGGTGGACTGGGTCGGGGTACTATTTGAAAACCTTTGCGATATGGTAGTCGGAACAAAGAACCGGTCTCTGGGATATGCCATGTAGATCGGAAAAATCCTAAAATTTCTTGAGATTCCAACCAGATCAGGTGCTCCTCTCCCCTCGTCCAAGTTAGTCAACTCTGAAAACATCGAGAAAAGTCTGTAAAGAGCAGAAAAGTCTCAACGAGAGAAAGTTCCAAGGGAAATTCAACCGAGAGCAAAGAAGCCGAAATCTACTAAGCCGAACAAAAGGCTAAAAAGCCTTCAGTCAAGAAAGCGGCTAAGAAGGGAAAAAAAGCCGGCAGTTGAAAGATCGGAGAGTCATCCAGACTCCTCCAAAAGAACTCAATCTAAGAGACCAGCCGACTCGGATGACCGCGTTTCTCCTGCTCCTATTCCGATCAACGTGGAGTTTCCTGCAGCTACTCTGGGTGTTGAGCAACATGCAGCCGAATAGGTCGCTCCACTAAATCCGACAAAATCAACGGCAAGTAAAGTCGATAAGTCTACATCCAAAGGGGATTCGGTACATGAGGTAAGTACTCTTACTCCATCTCACAATCCTAAAGCTAGGAACTCCCCCATCCGGCCTGTTGGGGATGTGAATGAAGAAGTCCCTTAGAGGACTTCGGATCAAATCAATAATATTGTCACTTCTGTCAATCGGGTTTTGGAATCCAAGGTGATGAGCAAACTTATTGAAATCGGTCAGACTGTTGAAGATGACCGAATGATTGATGCTGACAAGGGCAAGGGTGCAGATGAAAATGATGAAGCCGAAAATAATGAAGAAACGGTGATGGACGATCCTCCGGTGCAAGGAGGTAGTCAATCTGTGAAAGATATCACCGGTTCGGTTATTGAAGAAACTCTTTCAACCGGACATGATCAAAATCCAACTCATGATGAGGTGGACAACCACGATATCACACCGGACTCTGATAATCCGGTTTCTCAACAAGAAGTCGACGACATGGTTAATTGGCTTCTCAGTGTGTCGGAGGATATGGCCGAAGAGATATCCCGCCCATTCTACAGCTGGTGTAGAATCAGAAATGAAGTTAAGTTCATGCATATGCTCCCCAACTACACCGAAAATGAGCATTGGCCAAAACTGGTGGCCTTGGAGGACCAAGTTTTTTATCTTGCGAAAACAAAATTCATTCCGCTGGTCTTGACCAGAGGGAAACTAGTCGACCCACACGCAAGATTGAAAGCGCTAAACTGAAATAGTGGAGGACGTTCAAACGGAACCAACCGAGGTGGAAAAGAGGGCAAAGGAAACTGCCCTCACAATCATAGAAAGCCTTAAATCTAAGATTGCAAGGTTGGAAGACAATCGGCGAAAGACTTTAAAGATTACTATTCGGGTCACGAAGAGTCTGACAATTGCAAAGATTATTCGAGTAAGTCAATTTTTTATGTCGGTCAGTCATCCAAACCGACGGGGGACCAGCAAAAAGAAAGTCACCCAAAATCTCCTAAAGAAAAAGACGGTCGCACCGCTTTCCCATCGACCAAATCTGCAAGTAAGTCTGTTCTTAATGTTAATTTTGCAGAAATGAATCTGGCTGACCAAGGCCAACCGAGAATGGCCTTATCGGTCCACTCACCTCATCCTATGCAAAGTCACGAATTTGTCTATCTTTCGAAAGATATGAAAAGATTTATTCTTTATGTTGTCGACAAGTCAATAACCAAGTGGCAGGCATCATTGGAAGCTAGAGCTTCTACCACCGATTCAAAGATTGAAACGGTTAAGGAAACGGTTGAATCGACCACCGCTCAACTCCTTCAAATGATGCAAGTAATGTCTGCTCAAATGGAGGAGTTTTCAAAAGTCAAGGTTGTGGCCAACGAAGCACGGATCCGAGCCGATGTAGAAATAGCTCTAAAATCCAGGCCAATGAAGAAGAACAGGAATGGCTGCGAAAGGAACGTGAAATAAATGATGAACGTGTAGCACGAAAGATTCATGAAGAAGAAATGGCCAAACAAAATGAAGCCGAAACGGGAGATGCCGAAATGGTTCAGAATCCTCAATCAACCGAGCCGCCAACTGGCATGACGACAAGGGCTTGGACAAATAAAAGAAAGAGAAAGGAAATAAACGAATTGCTATCTCGGGTGGAACAGAGTAACCCTCAAACGACTGTAAATCTTATTGTTCCACTTGCCGATGAAGAAGAAGAGGATGATACTCCTCTAAACACAAGGAAACGCAAAGTCGTACCGACTCCTTCTGTCTCCCAACCACTCAGCCGAATTAGGGTATGAATGATGCAACAATTGCCAATTTCATACGAGGTGGAAAAACTCCATCCTCTAGGAATCAGACTCGACCGACCAGATCGGAAGGCGGTTTCTTCAATTTCAATCGCTCCTCTTCGAGAACAAATTTCATAACCGGTTGGGCATTCGACGCTGACCAGAGGGAAAAAGAGTGGATTGAGGAGCTGAAGGCAAAGACGAAAGAACAGGGGGGAAATACGAACTCTTGAACTCAAGCTCTATTTTCTGTTTATTTATTATAGTATACTAAGAACTATGTTTTTTGAAATTTCAGATTATGACTCTATTTTCAATATATATATAATATATAACTTTCGGGTCAGTAAACTGGTTTTGATACTTTTGACTAAAAGAATCAAAAAGGGAGAAATTGATGAGAAATCTCTAAAAACAAACTTCTCTAAAAACAGGCCAAGTAAACTTAAGTTCTTTCAAAAATCCCGGCAAACAATCACAAATTTTGAATATTTATTCTAAATAATCAAAAAGGGAAAAATTGTTAGAAAAATCAAGATAGTTAATTTACTTAACCATTTAAAAGAACTTAATCAATCCTTAACCATATGTGCAGGAATAGCTTCAACCAAATCGGTTGAACTAATCAACAAGATCGGCCAAACCGAAATGCTCAGTCTGATCTATCCTCTCTGTTAAAAATAATCGGCCCAAACATATTTCAAAGTTAAGCCGAATCGGCTCAAACTCAGGTCCGGCTAGAAGTGCTAACCGATAAGTTTCGGCTGGCTCAACGCTTTGAAGATCCTAAAGCCAACGGGAAGATTATTCAAAGTTATGAATAATCTGAAGATGACGTAATGAATATATCTTGGAAATATGCAAAAGAAGGATCTGAGATAAGACATGCAGCAATCTAATGATTGAAGATTTTACCCAAGCTCACAAGCAACCTTCACGGTGTAGGCGGCTGCCCTCATGCATGGATGCCACGTGTATAAAAAGCGAAGCTAAGCTACTATGACCGGCTCGGCTACCCATTACCAATCAGCTCAAGAGTGAGAAATATGACTGTTGTCATATCTCCTATATAAGATGAAGCCAAGGGCATTGATAGACAGCAGATCCAAACGCGCGAGCTATTAACTCAGTTTTCACCTGATCAAACCTGAAAAGCATCTGAATTCATACAGTTTCTTTGATCAAAGTGAAACAGTTGTAAATGTTAAACATTCTATGAAAAAGTGTATTATAATACTGTGTGAGTATTGTAAAGTGTATATCGAGCAGTAAATAAGACTTGATCGTATTGTGGTGTGTAATATTCCATTAGTGAATATCCTTCTCAATATTTGAGAAGAAGGGGTGACGTAAGAGAGTTTCCTCTGAACATCCATAAAAATCTGTGTTTTGTGTTCTTCATTTACTTTTTTTCACTAAGCTAACTGAACCGATTATTCCCCATCTCAACCGAACCGAATTCACTTAACTTAAATCGATCTCCTCATACTCCCTTCTATTTACCAAATTGTGTGCAGTTGCTTCAGGTTAAAACAGACACTTCCGCCCTTGAACTCGGTTCAAGAGTCTGTGACAACCTGCGTAGTGTTAAGAACGGTTCTAATCTCTAACCGGATTAGTGTCAGTCTGTGTGTGTTGTTGTAAGTGATTAATCGTTAGTCGGACTCCGGTCCCCTATCGGCTATCCCGATCCTAACAATGTCCCCAGAAGATCGATAAGTAGTATTCTGATTCCATAGCCTTGTTTTCCTGAAGCTCCATCAAATAGTAGCTTCTAGGTTGTAGGGTTGATAGTCATCACTTCGTCGTTTGGGAATGCTAACTCTTTGTCGTCTTCAACTTCGATTGGTTAGTCTACGAGAAAATCTGCTACAATGCTTCCCTTGATAGATTTTTGAACCGTGTACTCGATGTCGTACTTTGATATCATCATCATCCACTTAACTAATCTTGGTGACAAAAGTGTTTAATGGAATAAATGACGAATTGGATCGAGTCTTGATACCAACTTGACTGTGTGGGCTTGCATGTAATGTCTTAGCCTCTTGGTGACCCAAGTTAGGGCCCAACACACCTTATCTACTGGTGAGTAATTAAGTTTGTAGTATGTCATGCGCTTGCTTACGTAGTAGACTACGACTTTCGTCTTCTCCTCGTTTTATTGGGTTAGTCGATTACCCATCGTGTTTTCCATGACTGTTAAGTATAGGATTAGCGGCACGCCTGGTCTTGGTGGCATTAGAATATGAGGATTCTTGAGGTACCCCTTTTATCTTCTCGAATGCGTTCTGACAAGCATCATCCCAGACAAATCTTTCGTTTTTCCCTTAAAAGCTTAAAAAAAGGATCACATGTCATAGTCAACTTGTTTAGATACTAGATCTTGCCTAGAAAGTCTCGTACTTCTTTCTCGCTTCGTGGAGGTGGCAATGCTATGATCGCTTCTATCTTGCTCGGATCAACCTCAATTCCTCTTTACATGATTAGGAAATCTAGCATCTTTCTTGTTATCACTCTAAATGTGCACTTCTTCGGGTTGAGCCTAAGTTGGAATTTCCAAATGTGTTGTAAGAATTTGTCAAGATTCTGGGTGTGTTCCTCTAGATCTCTTGACTTGACAATCATATCATCGACATAGACTTCTACTTCCTTGTGGATCATATCGTGAAGAATCATCGTGGCAGCTCATTGACATGTTTCTCTTGCATTCTTCAACGCGAAAGGCATGACTCGATAGAAAAATGTTCTGACTTCAATGATGAATGTTATCTTCTCCTTGTCTTCTAGAGCCATCATTACTTGGTTGTAGCCTGAGAATCCGTCCATGGATGATAGTAGTTGATGGTCTGTTACGTGATCCACTAGCACGGCGATGTGTGGTAGTGGGAAGCTTTCTTTAAGGCTTGCTTTGTTGAGATCTTGATAGTCTACGCACATTCGGATCTTTCTATCTTTTTTCGCGTCTAGTACTACATTATCGATCCACTTTAGGTAATCTAACACTTCGAGGAATCCTGCGTCGATCTGTTTTTGAACTTCCTCTTTGATCTTGACCACGATGTCTGCCTTCATTCTTCGGAGCTTCTACTTCACTGGTTTTGTGTCTTCGTAAAGTGATAAGCGGTGTTGGATAATTTCTAGATCAATACCTGACATATCTTTATAAGACCATGCAAACACATCTTTGTTAGTTTTTAAAAGTTTAGTTAGATTTTTTCGTTCTAAATCATTTAAACTTTTACCGATTAAAACAATCTGAGGATCTTCTTCAGTGTTAAGATTTATCCCAATTGTTTCTTTTGCAGTGGACAAATCCTACTCTTATTCATATAGATAATGCCTAATCTCATAGGTTATTTCTGATTTAAATGTTTCATTGGAGGGCAAATAATCAAAAGTTTCTTCTTCATTGTTAAAAACATTGTTTAAAGTGTCCACAGAATTAGAGTTATTAAAATAATGTTTTGAATGTGAATGAAATTCAAAAATGATAGATTTTAAGTTCGAATTATTTTTTGAAAATGCATGATTCGTCAGATACGGATCGTCCTCCTCGTTATCCGTGATGTCATCACTGTCAGAGTCCGTGTGGATCAACTCTTCTGGCCTAAATGGCTCAAAAGAGCTTGTGTATGCGTCGTCTTTAGAGTTGTTCATTGTTATTGGCTCGCGTTCACGGAATAGTTCGTGTATTCCTTTCCGTATGTCCTACCAATCATCTGGTTCCCCTAATCACAAAAAAAAGGGGTTTGAGTAAGAAGGCAATCGGAAAAGATTTCCAAACCTATAAATCGACATTTGGAGGTTGGGTGTATGAACGGTTATGGGAATTGGAAATAGGGAAAGGCTTTTCCTTGTTTTAAGAACTGTCCATTCAAGGTAGGTGGGATCAGAATATAAGTGCCAATTATTTTACCTCTGATTCCCTCATGGAGCCCAGATGACTCGTAACCCATACCACGACGATTTGCATTTCCTATCATCTGCACTAAATCTGGTATTCCTGATTGAGCAAGGGAAATCGAAAGTGGCAATCATCCAACTATCATTATTGATTGAGCAAGGGAAATCTAGCATCCTCTCTATTTCCGCGTCTAATTCCACAAGATTGACATTGTGTTCCGGTAGAGGGTTAGACTTCACTTGGGGTGCTGGGATATTTCCATCATCGTTAAGATCCTAAATCTTATGTTTGAGGGCGAAACAGAAGTCTATAGAGTATCCTTTCTCTTGGTGGTATTTACACCACTTATTGGTAATTTTTTCTTCCCGGTTGAGGGGTCAATACTTGGATGATCTTTCTCGGTAACAAAATTTCTAGAGCCTTGGATATTGACATTCTCAAATCAACGAACGTCATGTGAGGCTTATCACTACTGATTCCTGTTTGAGGTGGTGTGTGAACCTGCCTTGGTGGAAACGGTTGTTTTGGAGGAAACATTTGTTTTGAAGGACGCGCTGCTCCATTATTCTTTTCCTCCCACATGTTGGCAACATGACCAATTTTCGCCTTCTTCCGTGGATTATACCTGGGGACGTCGAGCATGACTTTTTCCTACTTCAGCTTCCTTTCTAAGAGCATCATCATACACCTCGCTAGCACTAGTTAAGTCTTCCAAGAAGCGATATTTTGTACCAGACATTTTCTTTATATATTGTACATTCATATTAACATAAAACATGTTGACTTGAGCCTGGTCACTAGGTAGTTCGTCCAATTCAGACGCGACTTCTTTCTATTTGTTCGCGTAGCTTTCAAAAGTTTCATTTGCCCCTTGGAGGATCTGACGTAGCTTCCGCTTGGGTTTGTTAACCTTTAAATACATAGCGAAGCGACTAATGAACACCTTGGTCAATTCTTCCATGTACTTTGAGATATTTGACGTTTATGTCATTCTAGAGTCGTGTCTTCTAAGTATCTAGGAAATATTTAAGTCATCGTGACCTCTACTAGATTGTGCGGTATCATATTTATGATATACTTGTTCATGAAGGTCGCGAGATCCTTCTTTCCCGAGGTTTTTGGAAGGTTTGTCAATTTCAGTCCATGAGGTATGGAAGCATTTTTAGCAGCTTCCATACTATACCTCCAGGATTCTTTGGCCCTGGAACCACCTCTAGCAGTTGGCTCACTTAGCTTCTTTAGGATTTCAGCTTGTATCTTCTTCATGTTGCTCATTTCCTCAACTTCATCGAGAACAACATGAGCTAATGAACCATTTTGTCCATCAATGGACCGAGGTACTTGAATCCCTCTTCTCATTTTCCTTTCAGCAGTTGCTCTTTCGTTGACCTTTTTAAACACAACATCACGCTCTTTTATTATCGCTTTCCCTTTGTTGATTTGGGCGATCCATTTCAATTATCTATCGGCCTTAGCTTCTTCATCAGAATCATACCAATCTTCTGCCTTCATTCCTTCATCATTCTTAAGGTTTGGAATATTTGGTTTAAAGGAATTCAGGTTAGAAGTATGGGGATGTGGTTGTGGATCAATATGAGGAACCATCGCTTCCACTTGTACCATTATAAGTGTTATTTTGTGTTCTAGAGCCCTTAAATCATCTTTGATGACCATAGATTCTTCTTGGATGCTAGTAAAGTGATATGTCCCTCAACTTGGCGTGGGTTGCTCCTCCGAGTCAGATTAGTAACCTGTGATTGGATCACGTGAAGTTACCATAGATTAAAGATATGTATTCAAAAGAATACATTGAGTTTGAAACCTTTAACAAAATAGGGCAAGCAATGCGTTGCTCGTATGCACATAATCCTTAACACGCAATAAACGCACAATTTCCCATTCACAATATATAACATGTAGAAAAGAATGAGTTATTTTATTAAAATACTAAGTGTTATGGATAAAATCGCAAACAAAAGACATAAAATGAAAACAAGCACCCCTCATCCTCTCATTACAAGCTTTGCTCTCAAGAACGATAATGTTTAAATAGAGAGAGGTATTCCCGCGTTGTTTCGAGTGGGTAAGATCTCAGCATTCCTTCCTCATCTTTTTTAGCGTTTCTCTGAGCAAGTCTTGCGTTTCTTTTCCATGCCTTGAGATCTTTCGATGATATTGCTAATTTCTTAACTCTCGTGGCCTCGAGTTTCCTTTGAGTGCTCAAATTCTGTCTATGCTCCTCGATGGTGTTTTTCTTGGCCAGGCTTACGCCTAGAATCTGAGAAATAAAGACACAAAGAAAGAAAACTAGTTAAATTAGATTCCTCTTTTAACTTTTCTAGGTTTCCTCGATTTTCTTCCTTTAGCCTCAAAAAATTTCAAAATTGTACACATATTTCATGGCATTTTAAAACTTTGAATGGATAAACTGAGCACCTAGATATATCTATATGCATACATATATTTATCATATAGATAGTAGTCAAGTAAAGGGCTTCGTGACATGGCTTTGTTGCTCGAAAGGAAGAGACGAGGCAACGGCTTGGTAGAATTGGCTTTTGGCTTTTTGTTCTAAAATTGGGAATGGATTAAGAGAGAGTTGTTCCACCGACAAGGATACTATCCCAAAAGAGATCTCTCGATGTAAGAGGAGCTCTCAATGGACATCTCCCTCACCCATATTTCAAAATCCCTCATTTTTAATAGTAGGGGATATTTGAAAAGAAGAGAGGGTTAATCCAAGTTTTTTCCTAGAGTTTTTCTCTTCTCAAATCACACAAAAGCCTTCAAGGCATGGGTTCAGGGTGTCATTCATATTGACTACCCTTAGCACATAAAATATAGATGTGTGAGCTTCATCCAACGATGTATACTCACACACCTCCACGTTGGAGCTCTAAGTCCCATGCAAATAGTCAAATAATGTTTATCATGGAGTATGAATTAAAGTGTAAGAAGATTTAAATACTTGGCCAAAATTACTTTGAAGTCAAACGTCAAATGTCCCCAGCAGAGTCGCCAGAAAACTGTGATTGATTTTTAAAAAAAACATTTTTTTGATTGACGAGTTAAAAATTTTGGGATGCTCTTTAAACAAATATTTTTAAAACGTGAGGTGAATTAATTTTAAGGTTTAAAAAATTTAAGTTTATAAAACGAGATTTTGTAGACAACTCCATATCTTATATTTCCGTCGAATCTGGGAGAGATTGAGAGTTTTTTAATGGAAAGTATGTCATAGGCCTACTTTAATTTTTGCAATATTAATTAACCTTACAACTAGAGAGTCGCCATCTAATTTTAAAAATTAGGAAATTAAGAAAGTGAGTTCAATGTTTGTTTACGTGTAGGAAAGGGTATTTTAGACGCTATGTCTCAACTAATTAATTTTGGCCTTTCTTTTTAAAATTCTTACGCTTTACAATTTATATTTTTTCCATTTAACATTTAAATGTTGGCATTAGACAAAAATAAAAAATAAACAAAGACAAAATTTGAAAACAAGAACAAATAATTCACACGTAAAGTTATCCTAAAACCAAAACTAAGTAAATTATTAATCAAAATTTAATTGGCCTAAGTCTAGATTGATTTTTTAAGAACTTTTAGTGAATTATTTAAAGGCTATAAAATTTCATTAATTTTGGGGTTTTTTAAAAAATATTTGTAGTTAAAAAAAATCCTAAGTCTAAGTTAGGGCTAGGTTCAATTTTAGTTAGGGTTTAATTTTAAAGTTTTATCCTAACCTAGGATCAAGCAAGCCACAAACCCTTAACTAAGCAAATAAAAAAAGATTCAAACAAAAAAACCTAAGTCTAAAGAAAACAGAAGATAAAAAAAATAAAAAAATAAATGGTTGTGGTTAAGCCTCTAAGGTCGATGACTTAGCCCTCGGTCTAGAATTGGATTCAGTTCGGTCGGATGCAGCCAACGTCGGTTGCCATGTGCAGCAAGTGTCGGTCTTCAATCAGCGGCAGCATACAACAATAGTCCTCGGTCGTCGGGTGCATCAAACGTCGGTCTTCGGCCAGTAGCAGTAATCATCGGCCGCGAAGGGTAGTAAGCGTCGGTCTTCGGTCTCCATGTGCAACAAACATCGGTTTTCGGTCGCCAAGTGCAGTACAGAAGCAAGTAGCAGCGGTCCTCGATCACTAGGTGCAGCAAGCGTAGGTCCTTGGTCGCCATGTGCATTCAGCATCGGTCCTTGGCCAACAGCTCCCTTTTTTGCTCCTAAACGGATAGAAGGTCCTTCTTGGGTGCAAGTTATAGCCCAAAGAGGTTAATAAAATAAATAAAATATTAAAGAAAAATATCCTAAGGAGGTCTAAAGGAATCGGGAGCGAGAAAAGTTTAACTCGGGGCTAGGTTTTCTTAGTTAGAAAAGAGGCTTGGGTCAAGTTTGAGGGTCCCGAGCATCAGGAAAACCAGCACAGGCGTAAAGTCAGACTAGTTTTCTCGGTCTTGTGTGCATAGAAGCATCTAGAAGCGCTGGAAGAGTCGGGAAGGCCTCTGCCTTTGCGTGTAAAGAAGCTCCTCGGACAGTACACTCTAGGGTGCAGTTTTATCGGTCGGATGATCTTCTAATGCATCCTAGGGCTAGTTTTTCTGGTCCTAAGTGTCACTAATCAGCAAAAGTCCTACTAGTTTCCTTGTGTTATACTTGCTTTCAGATTTTTAGCTAACTAGTGATCCAAATGGATCCCAAACTAAAAAATCTAACTAGATTATTAACATATTAATAATAAACAAGTAAATCGTAGATCTAACATCATACAAACAATAAATCAAATCAAAACAGATTGTTATTTGTTTTACTTAAAAAAATGATATTTATATTATTTACAAGTAGGAATTAAAATAAATTAAAGCAAAACAAAAATTTATTATAAAATCATGCAATTATAAACTTCGTGTTATATATAAATAAAAAGAAACAAAAAGATTAAAGGTAGATTACAAAGGGGTTGCTCCTTAGATCTTTACTAAAGGAATGAAGACTCTAAGCAAGAGACTTGTGACACAACCACACTAGTTGGTGCTCTTACTTAGGTTTTGAAGGTTCTTTTGCAATGTGTTAAGAGGAGTATTTATAGGAAAAACCATGAAACCTTATAACCTAAAGGCCCACTTAACACCCTTGACATTGGAAATAGATTTCCATTTTAAACATGTACAAATGTTTTAAAAAAATGGAGCAATCTCCACTTGACATTTGACTAAATGTCAATTAATATCCAATGGGATTTAAGTTCTAATTAAAAATGATGTAATACTTGGTCATTTTAATTTTTTAATTCAAAAATGACCAAGTCTTCATGCTCCCCTCTAACTCACGGTTGAATTCTTCTTCGAACTCGAAACGGTTCTCTTCCTTTTTCCATCGCAACTTCTTCCTTTTTTTGGTAACTTCTTTTTTTCCTCGACCACACATGATTGAAATGGGATTTCAGATTTGCAACCGTCACCATCATGAAGGTGAAAGTTGTATTCACCTTTTCCTTTTTAGCAATTGATTCCATGGGTCAGATCTTGGGTATGAGTCGGTCCATAGGTCGGGTCACCGGTCGGATCCGTCAATTAGATCCTTTCCTTGACTTGACTTCGGGTCAATTGGATCATTTCCTTGACTTGACTTCGGATTGTCTTGCTTTTAATTTGGATCTTCTTTACCCCATTCACAAATTTGATCAGGATCTTGCATGTGGATCTTGAATTGACCCTTTTAAGAGTTACACATCACCTTTTATCCTTAAAAAAAGATTTTATTTTAAAAAACAAATAAACAATTTTATTTTTTATTTTTTCCTATTTCTAAGGAACAATTCTAATTAATAATAAAAATGCTAAATAACTAATTCAAAAATTAAATTAAATTGCAAAATCTAATTTAACAACTAAACTAACAATTCAAAACAACTATTTTAAAAATAACAAAATTATGTATAAAATTTTTTATTTTTAATTAAAAAAATCTTAATATATATATTTTGTATGTTTTTTATTTATTTATAAATATCCAAAGTATTTAAATGAAACTTGAAGAATATTCGAAGTATAATAATTTCTATATGTGTCCTAAGTTAGAAAAATTACTACATTAACTTATTAAGAATTCAAAATCAACTATTTCCAAAAATTCAATTGTTCTAAATATAATTGTCTTTAAAATAAATCGTGTAATAACCAGTGAATGAATTCGAAAAATTTGTATAGACTTAAATTTATTATAACACATAAATTTTAAAATTGGGAGGTGAAAAATAAGTGTCTACAATTATATATGTTGTCTAGTTTGCATCAGGAATATAGAGACAACATAGAGACGAAGTTAATTCTGGATGGCCGACTGAATCTTCTTATGCAGATTGAGGAAATGTTTGAGATGGATGGTTTGTTTTGTAAGTTGGGTTTGTTCTTTATATAATTCATCAAAAAAAATATGCATAGGATATTAGATTCTTAAATTATTTTACATAGATGTTATCATCATCAATTACAATCTTATTAAATGTATGTATTGTTGAACAGTTAATGGTTAGATAAATGTTAATTCATTTTCATTGCTTTAGTTTAACATAATTGAAGAAAATACAGTTGTGACTTGTCAAAATATGGACAAATTTTCCAGGAAAAAAGATGTCATCTGAATTTCATAGTTATCTAGATAAATGTTTGACATAAACATAAAGAACAATGAGAAAGAAAATTGTTTTGCTTCTTTTAATGTAAGTGTCACATGAAAGTAATTACTCATGGTATGTTAATTAGAACCAATTTCTATTCTACCCACCTTTTAAACAATTTTTTTCAAACTATCCAACTTTTTATTTAATTTTTTAAACTACCCACATTTCTTTCTCTAAATTCATTAATTATACTTTTAATTACACATATTCCACATTAATCCACTAATTACTCTATTTTATAAATATAAATATATATAATTAAAATTAATAATACATATATTAAATAAAATATATTACATTAATATTAAAATAATATATATATATATATATATATTATTTTTACTTAATTTTAAAAATATAATATATAATTAAAAATAAACATTATAAATTAAATAATTAAAAATAATATTATAAACTAAAATAAAATATATTACATATACCTTTAATATTATATATTAAAATAAAATATATTATATTATATAAATATTAAAATAACACATATATTACATAAATATTAAAATAATACATATATTTTATTTGTACTTGATTTTATAAATATAATATAATTAAAATTAAATATACTAAATTAAATAATTAAAATAAATATTATAAACTAAAATAAAATATATAACCTAAAACTAAAATAAAATAAAATAAATTACCTAAACTTTAAAATATTTATAAGAGTAATTTTTTAATAAACCTTAAAATAAAATAAATTATATAAATTTTAAAATATTTATAATATTTTACACATTTACTTAAAATATAAAATATAAGTGTTATTTTAATATTTATGTAATATATGTATTATTTTAATATTGATATAATATAATATATTTAATTTTAACATATAATATTAAAATTTTATGTAATGTATTTTATTTAGTATATAATATTTTATTTTAGTTTATAATATTTATTTTAATTATTTAATTTATAATGCTTAATATTAATTATATATATTATATTTATAAAATTAAGTAAAAATAAAATATGTGTGTTCTTTTAATATTTATGTAATATATGTGTTATATTAATATATAATATTAAAAGTTTATGTAATGTATTTTATTTTATTGTATAATATTTATTAAATTATTTAATTTTAATTGTATGTTATATTTATATATATATATATATATATATATTATTTTAATATTAATATAATATATTTTATTTAATATATGTACTATTAATTTTAATTATATGTATTTGTAAAATAGAGTAATTAGTGGATAAATGTGAAAAATATGTAATTAAAAAGATAATTAATGATTTAAAGAGAGAAAATTGAATAATTTAAAAAAGTGAATAAAAAGGTGGTAAAACAGGAATTGATTCTGTCAATTAGAAAAAAATGTCAGACAACATTTGAATTCATATAATTTAAAATTCAAGTTTTTTTTTATAAAATCTATTCAAGTTTGAACATCAAATAACTATTGAACCAAAACAAAACAAAAATATATTAATATTTGGATGAACATAATAGATGTTTAAAATTTCAAAAACAAAATAAGAATAGTCAGATTAGATCTCAACTATTCATTAGTATTTCTTTTAGATAACGAAAATTAATGTTATGAAAATAACCAGATATTTTTTGTAACAAAATTTTTATTGGTTGCTTAATTGGTCTCAATTTATTCATCAAATTGATCGTAAAGGATGAGAGGGTACTAATATTTACTTTCCATCATGGATTGATTTGATTGATCTATATAAAAAGCCAAGACTCATAGTCATAAAGGGATGAATAATCTCTAGTTAAAAAATAGTGACTTAACAAAAAAATCTTTTGAACCGTTTTAAGGAATCAGGCAGCAAAAAATCTTGTTTGATGATAATAGATACTACATAATTTTACCACAGCAAAAAACACGAAAATGGCAAATCCTGATCTCTTCTATGCCACCAGAGTACTAGCCGTGGTCGATTCGCTGCAAATAAGAAAAGAGATTGTCAATGAATAAGGCTTCTAGAAGGACATAACATTCAAAATGGAACTTGATAACATAAAATTAACTCACATGAAGATAATAATCAACACAAAGCCCTAATGAAATTAAGATTTTATATATAATCAACACCATAAGGCGGCTTTATGCTTGCTTTCTAATGCAATATCGACTCAACATTGTCTATTATTATAATTGCTATCTTCATGCTTCAATTTGAATTATGAACATACACATAATTTGTAAAGAATAGTCTCAATGAGTAAATGGTTCCAAGTTATATAATAAAGTCCACCAGAGACTTCTTAGATTTAGTGAAATCCTCTCATATAATGCAATATCGACAAAACATTGTCTATTATTATAATTACTATCTTCATGCTTCAATTTAAATTTTGAACATACACATAATTTGTAAAGAATAGTCTCAATGAGTAAATGGTTCCAAGTTATATAATAAAGTCCACCAGAGACTTCTTAGATTTAGTGAAATCCTCTCATATAATATCAACACTATATTATTGCATTCCTAAATTTAAATTTCAAAAATTCACATAAAAAAGCATCCAAAATAGAAAACCAAAATTCTTTCATTTAGCTGGACAAAGAAAGAAACTAATGAACACATTATTTATCGAAGTTCAGCCAGCAATGTCTATGTCCTCTTGTAAATCCATTCAATAGATTTTCAGGGTAACCATATAGGAAATAGATCAAGTCTTATAGACTAACATATGCTGCCCAGCCTGCCCCCATCTACTAATAGTAAATCCTAATTTCTCATTGTATGTGAGTCATCTAAAAATCCACTACAAAGCTCACTATTTATAGGAAATATTTCTTTCATTTAGTGACATTCTAGTACATTAGCAGGCCAAATTAAATATGTATAGCTAATCACACAACCGCTAACCTAAAACTAATGAACACGTTATTTAACGATGTTCTGCCAACAATGTCTATGTCTTCATAATCACCCATTCAATAGATTTACAGGGTAACCTTAGGTTACATATATCTCTGTTTATAGGAAATAGGACTATATAGCTAAAATGTGTTGCCCGCAACCACTAATAGTAAACCCTAATTTCTTAATGTATCTAACAATCCACTACAAAGCTCTCCAATACCCTATTTTCATAATTCATATCTAACTAGAACTTGTAACAAAGTGACTGAGGGAGGATTTTCTTACTATTTCCAGACAGGGGGAAGCTTCTTAGTCTTCTTGTAATAGCGAGCAAGACGATGAATTCTGCTCTCCACAAGAATCAGCCTAAACTTGGAATCCTTATCCTTCCTATTCCTTTCCAGATGTTTTCTAATAGCAACTGCCTTCTTAATCAAGTGGTAAAGATCCTCAGGAATCTCAGGCGCAAGCCCTAAATCAAATTAAGATAATCAAGACATAAATCAAGTAAATCAGTAAAACTAGTTTATTATCCTACCATGAGCCTTAAGAATACGCAATATCTTGTTTCCGGTCACGCTCTTCACCTGAGCAATTCCATGAGAATCTCGAAGGATGACACCGATCTGAGACGGAGTCATTCCTTTCTTAGCGAACTTGCAGATATTCTCATCAACCTGAAACCCACAAGAGAATCGATATTCAAAAACACAAATTTACACAGTAGAATGATAAAATTAGAGATTTTACTTACATCTGAAGCACTGATCTTTAGCCAGGTAGGGGGAGTTCTCTTGTATGGTAGAGCAGAAGCTGAGATACCTTTCCTGAAACAAATGTGTTACATAGATCAGTATGAATTGAAAGAAGCGCATCGTGAAAAGGGAGAAATACCCTCCACTGTGCATTCGTCCCATGGCTGCGACGGATTACTCTCTCTGGTTCTGCCTTGTGCTTAGATGATTCAAGAAACCCTAGTTAACCTAAAACAAGGAGATGATATTCACAGGGTTTATATATGGTGAGGTTATGTTTTTTTTTATAATACTATAAATAATACTTAAATCTATATTATTTTAAAATAAATAAAACAATGTTAATGTTAGTGGGGTTGTGTTTATAAAAATTATAAAATTTGATTAATATTTTCAAACAATAAAATAAATTTAATTTTTATTATATATATTTAATTTAAAATGATATTTGAATATTTCTTTTTAAAACTTGAGTTTTAATATAAATATTAAAAAAAAAAAAATTTCTCAAATCGCATGATTTAATCTTTTAAGAAATGGATCTTATTTTGAATATAATTAAACTTTGAGTCTAGATTTAAATATTTATAAAAGAATATTAGGTCTCAAAATATATTTATATAATTATTCTAACACTATTAGCAATTGCATTTATAAATTAAGGTATTTATATTTTTTTGTTACAGCTTTACTTCAAGTTGACATTTTGACTTTTATATAAATATAATGGTTAATTAGAGTTCAAATTGAATTTTCACAAATAATTGACTATCGTTTTTTGAAGAATAAATGAGTGAGTTCTATAATTTGTAGGTAGCCATAAAATTTAGAATCATTAAAGTAGAATGTATTATTTTTATGCTAAAAATTAAAAAGTGTTTTTTACTGATATGTTTGAAACATTGAAATTGGAATTATTACTGAAATTCCAATTTTATAAAAATGGATATTGAATGATAATTTAATTTTTATGTTTGAAAAATTATAAAATTTTAATTTAATTTTAATTTTATGCTTGAAAAGAAATATAATAATATTTATTTAAATATATATTATTAAAATATTGATTTAACACATTTTAATATAATTACATAAGTGTAAGAGTTTTTTTTCTAAGTTCTATTTTAACTTCCAAAATTAATATATATATAAATTAAATTTTGGTAAGACTTCATATATTGTTTCGTATCAATTATAATATATAATCGAATAAAAGAGTTTTTTTTTACTATTTGCACTCTAACAATAAAGGAAGCCTTTGTTTTACAATTTTAGTTTGGAGTTTTATCATGTTTTGTTTGAGTGAGAAATAAGATATGTGATAAACTCATGTATAATTGAGACATTTGTTTATTTTTTCCAATAGGCTAATGAAGATATATGAAAGGAAATGAGAGGAGAATAATTGTTTATAAATTTAGGGACTTGTGATTTATATAGCTTTTAGTGGTAATGATCCGACATTCCATGAAAATTCATACTAAGCCGATTTCATAATTTATGTATTAGCCTTCAAATTATCTATTGCATCATAAACATTGGACTACTTTAATGGCATTTAATTTCATATTGGTGTAATCATTTATTATGTCATTATACATTCATGAAAATCTTAGTCTTGTTCTCAATTTTTTTTTTTTGGAAAAACGATTTAGCCTTATTTAATTAAAAATTTTCTAAAATGAAAAAAAAATCACGAGTTTAAGAAATCATTCTAGACCGATCTAAAATAATTTTGAAAAGTTATAAAAAATGCGAATCAACTCCACCTTCAATTTATATCATTATAAATATTTAGAAAATTTATCAAAGATGTAAAGTGGCAAGTTACCAATGCAACATCATGGTTGGGTAGTTGGGGGAATTAAGTAATATATAGCTAGTTTGTAAGGTCATCCTTTTAATCTTATTTTCTTCCTCATGTTGTTTACTTATAAATGACATAATTTATGTTCTAATATGACATAGACCTATATTAAGATTTTGGTATTTTGGGCATGTCTATTATGGGTATAATAGTTACATAGGAGATGACTAAATGAAAAATGATTCCAATTGTATCTTCAAAAGTGACACCCACCCTTCTTTTATGCCCAAATAAACCACTTTTTCATTTGACCTAAATACAAATGTTCATAACAAAAGCAAGCAAATTCCTTAATAAAATTAATAAAGAAAACAAGTGAAATGATGAGAAAACATTTGCAAATGGAAAACCAGACATTTATTTTCCTTCACATGAAAAATCCATTAATTAATAATAGCAGCAATTCCCCCATTTTCACCTGCAGGTTTCAAACCCTAAAGAATGATTATGAAGCTGATAGAAAAGCATGAAATTAAAAAATGAAATCCTGATAAAATTACCGTATCATTTGGCGACCATTCTAGCGATGAAATCCTCGTAACGAATCTTCCCATCAGATCCGACATTAATCTCGCGGATCCACTCATCGAACTCAGCAGGATCCAGCTTTTCTCCGATGTTGGTGAGAATGTGCCTGAGATCCGACACGACAACGAATCCGGTACCTTCCTTGTCAAGAACCTTGAATGCGTCTCGAAGCTGACGATCAAATGGCTCGGGCTTAAGGTATTTGGACATGAGTTCGAGGAAACGAGGAAGATCAAATGGAGAATTGAGTTTCTCATCGGCTATGATTTGTTTGAGGTGAGCTTGTGTAGGGTTTCCGCCAAGAGAACGCATCAAGATACCTAGTTCGGTTGGGGCTATCTTTCCGTCGGAGTCAGTGTCGAAGAGAGTGAATGCCTCTTTCATGGAGGCCACTTGGTCATCGCTTAGATCTTTCCCCATTTCTGCACCTTCTTCTTCTTCTTTAATGGAGAGTTTTGTTACTTGTGAATGAATGAATGAAGAAGGAAGTGGCTAGACAGGGATTCGGACTTCCTTGGTTGAAATTCTCTCCTAAAATTGTGCATTTTAAACCATTTTTATTAACATATAATTAATATCTTCAACTAATATTTTTTTTTTATGTATTTAATTATTTTGGATTGGGAAATGGGATGAAATAAGAGAAATGATTAATAAAAAATTGCGCAAATTATCGTTTTTCTCGGTTTTCAGACGAAAATACCTTGTCGCGTGACACGACGGAACCCTAATTCGTAAAATGTGGGGTCGCGTCTCTTGCGACCACCCTCGCGACAAATAAGGATTCCGTCGCGTGACGGGATATTTTCGTCGTGACAACATGAGAAGCTATAATTTTTGCAAGTTTTATTGTCATTACTCTAAACTAGCATTTAACCCGTGCATTTGCACGAGTAATAATATAAAAAATCGTAAAAAAAATTACGGATAATATTTTTAATTTTATTTTTAAGCGTTTTAAATTTATGGGTGGGTCAACCTACAATCCGACCTAAGTATCCATTTACTCAACATCATTATATATTAGTTAGTTAAAAAGTTGAACTTATATTAATATTAAAACGTCCCGCGTTTATCAAATTTGGTGTTGAATTTAAAATATAAAGTCTTTATAGCCTAGTTGGTTAAAGAGTTGTAATTGTTTTTGTTAGGTTGCAAGTTCGAAACATGCTTCTAGCATTTTTAATTTTATTTTTAACCGTTTTAAATTTAAAAACGGGTCAACCCACAATCCGACCCAAGTATCCAAATTAACCACAGTTCTCGACCCGGCAATCCGGACACTTTAAAAATTAAGCATTATTATATATATATAGATAAGGGTTTTATTAGATCATTTCATCAAATTTCCCTTTCCCTATTCTATTACATATAAGAATGCATGTTTGCACTTTCTCAAAAAAAAAAAAAGAATGCATGTTTGCCATCTATGTACTGCATATGGATGGCTATGATCACATTCATAATATAGTTAATTGCATCATCTTAATTCAATTTCTTGATATTGCAACAAAATGATGAATCAGAACAACATACATTCATATACTAGAACAGTTAACAGTTTAGTTAAAACTATATATAGATTTAGTAGTTACTAGAAAGAAATGTTGAGAGATTAAATTTCAGAAAAACCATTCTCTTGCTCTTGCAGCACCATCTCCAGTTCTGCCACCAGCTCAGACATTGAAGGACGTCCTATTCCCTTATCATCCACACACTTGAATGCTATCTGCTGAAATTGGTTTAAAGACTCTGGATCAATACTGCTATTGATTTGTGGGTCAACAAACTTGTCTATTTTATTTTGTTGAACACATTTTCTGAAATACGTAACCACATATCCCCTTTCACCCCTAATCACCGGGAAATCAAAAATATTCCTAGCACATAATACCTCTAACAGGACAACTCCAAAAGAATACACATCGGATTTGTCCGATAGAATGCCGTTCGTGAAGTACTCTGGATCCACGTATCCACGTGTGCCGAGTAACCGTTTTGTAGAGCATCTGGTTCTTTCATTGGAAAGAACATTACACACCCCGAAATCTGAAATTTTTGCAACCAAATTTTCATCCAACAAGATGTTAGCTGGCTTTATATCCCTGTGGATGATTTTCTTCCCCATGTCTCCTGAGTGAAGATACTGTAATCCCCTAGCAGCCCCTATGCAGATCTCTAGTCTCTTTTTCCAAGAAAGAATATTGTGAACATTCCTCTTCTTATGGAGATGATCGTGAAGGGACCCATTAGCCATGTACTCTAAAACGAGACCCTGCATGCTTTCTACTCTGCAGTATCCCAGCAATGATATAATATGGGGGTGATGGATCTGAGACAAGATCTTGATCTCAGGTCCGATTGCCTTGGATTCTAGGGATGCTAATACCTTGACTGCGACAGGAGTGCCATCAGTGGTCTGTCCTTTGTACACCTTGCTATATCCACCTCTTCCAATCTGATCACTGAATTTGTTGGTGGTATCAATAATTGCTTGCAGAGAAAAGCGACGCAATCGCTGAATGTCTGGCTCAAGAAGCGAATCATGTTCTAGCCTTCCATTATTTGTATTATGTGTGATGAAGCCAAAACTATTAGCCACGCATTGGAAACTCTTCAAGAACAAAATACCTAAATTTGTATGCTTCTCAATCTGTATTCTTGGAATTTCGAGTGAAGGTATGGAGAAGTAAGAGTTGGAGGTTGCTTCTTCATCTTTAATTCTCTCATTCCCTGCTCCATTCTGATTAATCACCTCCTTCTCTTCTTTTTCTTCCAAATAAGCTAGAGGAGTAAGGAGACACTGAAGATGAGCCACGACTTCACCCATTGGGGGTCGTCTAACAGGACGGTGGTCTATACATCTATATGCTATGTCAGTATACAGTCTGATAGAGTCGGTTGATATTTTCCCTTTCAAACTAGGATCTATCAAATCAACCACTCTTCCTTCCTTAAAGAGATCACTAGCCCACAGTGTTAGGGAATGATGATGATCTTCTAAATGATTTATAGCCGGCCTCCCAGAGAGTGCTTCCCAGAGCACAACACCCAAAGCATAAACATCTGATTCCTTGGTCAGCTTCCTGGTCATGTAATATTCAGGATCCAAGTAGCCCAATGTGCCTTTCACATCTGTGCTAATTCCGGAGGAGTCCGTAGTATCATAGCGATCTACAATTTTGCATAGTCCAAAGTCTGTAAGTTTAGCTACAGAGTCCTCTTCCCCATCGAATAAAATATTGCTACTCTTCACATCCCTAAATATAAAAACCTTTTCAATGCCACTATGAAGGTAATTCAATGCACGTGCAACACCCAAGCAAATTCTAAGCCTCTGTTCCCAAGATAGGACAGGAAAGCCGTTGCCATCATCACTATTAATATTACCACCTTTCTTATTGTAGAGGTAATCTGCTAGAGTCCCCTTGGCAATGTAGTCGTAAACTAGTATCATTTCTTGGCCTTCATTGCAGTATCCAATCAAACTAATAATGTTTGTATGTTGAACCATTGATAGCACCTCAATCTCTGCCATAAACTCTTCCAACCCCTGTTTTGATTGGGAACTATAACGCTTTATAGCAACATTTGTTTCTTTATCAACAACTCCTCTGTATACTTTACCAAACCCACCCTTACCAATCAACAAGGCCTTATCAAAATTGTTAGTTGCAAATTGGATCTCACGGAATGAGAAACGGCGGCAGGCCCCTGGTAGTGAATTACGGTTGTTTTCTTCCCCTGGTAGTGAATTACGGTTGTTTTCTTCCCCTGGTAGTGAATTACGGTTGTTTTCTTCCCCTGGTAGTGAATTACAGTAGTTTTCTACCCAGACACGCAGGTGGTAAACAATGACATTCAACAAAATGAAAAAAAAGGTTGCACAAGTTGCAATCTTATTCCTCCTACTTGTTGGAGAAAACATAGGTTTAATGCGAGTAATTTTAAGGGTCTGTGTAGGGGGGAAGGCGGGATATACTTGGGGGGCGGCAAGACTATTGTAGGTGTTGCTGAGCTTGAATACCTCTAAACCCTTCAGAACTGTATCAACGTATCCGTTGTCCATCTCTAGGTTGTGATATCGTGATGATTGACCCGATGAAGCTATAAGGAGATCATGATGTTTGTTCTCGTCCATTCTTCCGGCCATGACTATTATAAAGTCTTTATACATGATAGCAGCTTCTTGTCCATCCCATTCCCACAACTTGATAAGCTTCCAAGACAGTTGATCATCCTCTTGTGTCAGGATATTAATAAACTCTCTTTCTGTTTCTAATTCTTTCCCCTCAACATCATCAAGCTCACCGAAATGCAGCCTAATCAGATAATTAAACCCCACATCAACAGGTAATTTCCATGCGAAAGGGAATTCTTCTTGGTCGTCATGTTTCTTCCTTGACCACCAAGTCTGGTATACTATTGGCGGAGCAGTATTTGGGGATGTAATATTGTTGATCATCTGTGTTTTTATCATGACAATGTTGTTGGATTGTAAGAGGTACTTGAAATCTGCAGACCACTCTCGGAACAAACCACCGGTGTCATGTGCAGGCGATACAGACCAGCCGCCAACATTTAGCCGATAAACCATCTCCATGGCAGTGGTCAAGCCAATGGGAAGCCGATCATCCCGCCCAACAATCAATGGCCAAGCAGCCGCGTCTCCCAGCTCCGTCCTAGTGTAATAAAGCCAGTCTGGCATGTGAACAACCTCGATGCCGTTCACAAAAGCATAGACTTTATCCGAATAGCTACTTCTTACAGGTATGAAACTTATGGTTAATGGCTGATTGTCTCGCACATTGAGGCAAAACTCTTTGATCACTGTTTTTATGCCTAGGAAATCAGCAGTAAAGGAAGGACTAAAGTTGTCTAGGAGTGTGTACGAACCTGATCTCACACTGAACAATGCCTTGGACTTCTCGAACCCTTCTTCTTCGTACGAAGCTGGAAGGAAATGAAGTCTGATCAACTTTTGACCCGGTTCAACAAAGAAGATGTATCTGAACGTTGTCTGAGATATTCTAGCGCTTCTGTAAGGAGTTGACTCAAGAGAAAGGGAACGGTCAATTGTGACAGAACTAACCGAATCAATACTCGATCCTTGAAAACCGATGATTGGAGAATCGAGTTCCCCGATCCATGTCCGGCCATCTTCTGCGGTGGAGTTGCTGGAAGAGCCGCAGTTGAGGGCAATTGCATCTTGTGGGGTGTAATAGTGATCTGGTGAGCTGCCGCCGGCGATCCATGGAGGAAGAATCAGAAAACAGAGGATATGGATATTGAGGAACAAGAGCATATTGATCACATATTTTGAGATTCTTCATCGTTCACCAATTATATGAGAAAACAGACTGAGTTGACTGACTTTGAAAAAAAGTAATAGTAGTGTCACCTAGTTTTTTTTTTATTGCCAGCGTAGTATCAAAGGAAATAATGAAAACTAAACAAAAACATGTTTTACACGGGAAATTTGATAATATAACCCTAAAAAGAAAGGGAAATTTGATATTTAACCTTTATAATAAACTTTTTGTTTTTTAACTATTTTTTTAAATTTTTTCCAATTTTACCCTTAATAACTTTTTTACTTTTTTTTTTCTTTCTTTTCTTTTCTTTTCTTTTCTTTTCTTTTCTTTTCTTCTTCCCCCGCTTTTCCTTTCCCCCGACCGTTACACTTCCCCTTCTTCTTCCCCCGCTTTCTCCCCATCCGGTTTCTCCCCTGCCCAGCCCTAGACGCCAAGCTCCGCCAACCACCATCCCCGACGTTCGCCAAAAAGCCCAACCCTTCCAGCCAGCCTCTTCGTCGATCGCCAAGCCGAACTTCCAGCCAGCATCTTCGACGATCGCCAAACCTCGGACGATTCGAGCCCGACGATCTGAGGTTAGTTTAGGTTTATTGTTTAGGTAATCTATATGGATTGTAAGAAATGATGAGAATGATATAGGGTTTTAGTTTAGGTTTATTGTTTTAAATGATGAGATTGATATAGTTTGAAATGCTGAGAATGTTTGTGAATATTTGGTATATGTTTTGCTTATTATGAATGCTGAGAATGATATATTTGCTTTGCATGTTGAGTATGAAATATTTTAGGGTTTTAGGGTTTTAGTTTAAGTTTAGGGCTTGGTCGTGTGGCGTGGGGGTTGGGCGTGGGGCGTGGGGCTTGAGCGTGGGGCGTGGGGCTTGGGCATGGGGCGTGTGGGTGGTGCGTGGCTGCAATTATTAATATGATTTTATTGTTTTTGATCCACCAAACATTGTGTATATGATTTTAATGACTGTTTTTGCAGATGACACCAAAGGAAACCATTCTCAATGATTTTAATGGCCGTGTTTCATAAAAATCCACCAGTCCCAGCTTGGCAAAGATAAAGGAGAGGTTTACTCACCATGATTTTTTGGATAGGGTTTTGCAGACCCAATTCAAGTCTATATTCCAAGCCCCGACATTATTATTTTCAGGAACCATACTCCATCAGATGCTTATCAGAAAAGTTAGTTCAAATTCGAAGGACATAAGGTTCTTGGTCAAAGGTAAGGAGGTCTGCTGGGGCATGAAGGATTATGCATTGGTGACAGGCCTCAACTTTGGCAGATTTCCTTTGGTGGAGGAGGTTGAAGAATGTCCACCCCTTATCCTCAAATATTTTAAGGGTAAAAAGGATGTTAGACTGAAAGAGCTTGAAGACATTTTCATCGGATGCTCTGATAAGGAGGATTCATGGAAGATGGGGCTCATATTTCTCATTTACCAGTATCTGTTCGCATCTGATAACAGGAGGAAGATAAGTTTGAGAATATTTTACATGGTGGAAGACATGGAGATGTTCCTCCAATTTCCATGGGGAAAGGTGTCCTTCAGAGCTACCCTGTAGGGTATTGACAAAGATATCAAATACCTCCGTGGGTTATATCTCTCGAAGAAGAAAAAATGAAACAAGAAAGACATATGTGATGTCGCTTATACTTTACATGGGTTCGCACTAGCAATCCAAGTGTGGACCTATGAGCTTATCGATACATTCGTCCCCAATTTTGCTGAAAAGACACTGGAAGATGATCTTACAAGCCCAAGGATAGTGCTCTATAAATCTTTTAGGAGTTATACCGGACCTGAGGTATCCACAGCCATCCAGGAGTGCACTGTTCGAAGAAAAATTCATGAGTCTGCGGAGGAGAAGCGGATGTACTCTGGGGACGACTTTGAAGATATGACAGACAACATTTATGATGAATTTTTGGATGTGATACGAGGAAGAGAAAGATTGAAGTTTTTGAAGAAGAAGAAAAACATGAAAGGACTCCCAAACCGCCGACCAAGAAGAGTAGACATATTAGTCCCAAGGTCCCCGAAGTTAGTGATGAAACTAGCCAAGAAAGCTCCTCTCATTCAATCCCTTCTGCGACGACTCATATTCCAACTGAAGACAAATCTACATCTTGTGCACCAAATCGAGTGTCTCAAGACTTAACTGCCAAACTTGATGTGCTGACAAATGTTGTGAATGAGATTAAAAAGTATGTGAATGAGATTAAAAGTGAAATCAAGCTCATGAAGGGGAATCAACAACTTATAATCACATTATTGGGGCAAAGAAATGAACAAAAGAATGGTGGAGGAGAAGAAAAAGAAGAGGCATGTACTGCTGCAATTGATACTGAGAAGAGGACGACAAAGAGGAAGAATAATGATCTTGCACTTGTTGAGAATAGGACGAAGAGGAAGAATGATAATGTTGATAATGAGAATAGGACGAAGAAGAAGAATGATGAGTTGATGAACTCTAAGAGGAAGAATGACGAGAAGATGAAGAAGAGTAAGGAGGAGGGTGATGATGAGATTACAAGAAAGATGAATGAGAGGAAGGAGAGGCGAGAGAGGCTGGCGATTTTGTCCAAGAAAAGGATTGCTGATGAGTTGGCCAAGAAGATGAATGCTGATAAGTTGGCCAAGAAGAGGAAGGCTGAGAAGAGGAATTCGAAAAAGGTACACACCCACACGCCTAAGTCCCACGCCCCACGCCCAACCCCCACGCCTAACGCCCAAGCCCCACGCCCCACACCCAACCCCCACGCCCCACGCCCAAGCCCCACACCCGACCCCACGCCCAACCCCCACGCCCCACGCCCAACCCCCACGCCCAACTCCCACGCCCCACGCCTCACGCCCAACCCCCACGCTCACCCCCACGCCCCACGCCCAACCCCCACGCCCCACGCCCAATCCCCATGCCCAACCCCCATGCCGACGCCCAACCCCACGCCCCACGTCCAACCCCCACGCCGACGCCCAACCCCACGCCCCACGTCCAACCCCCACGCCCAACCCCCACTCCCAACGCCGAAGCCCCACGCCCAAGCCCAACCCCCACGCCCAAGACCTCAAAATGTATATTAATCTCATTTCATTTTTGATTTTGCAGAACGATGAGGAGGAGGAGGACGAGTACGAGGAAGAGGAGACTGAGGAGGAGGAGACTTTGGAGAAGGACGAGGAGACTGAGGAGGAGGACGAGGAGACTGAGGAGGAGGACGAGGAGATTGAGGAGGAGGACGAGGAGACTGAGGAGAATGACGAAAAGACTGAGGAGAATGACAATGTATGGTATAGAACGTGCGAATCCCCACGTTCCACAATGTATATATATTAATCTGATTTTTTCATTGTGTAGAATGATGATTTGCGCCCGACGCCAAAAACCTCTCGCAAATTGAGTTTTGATGGCCTAGAGGAGAAGAATGATGATGTGCATGAGAACAAGGAGGTGGTGGAGAACAAGGAGAAGGAGGAGAATAAGGAGGTGGAGGAGAACAAGGATAAGGAGGTGGAGGTAGAGGAGAATAAGGAGGTGGAGGAGAACAAGGAGAAGGAGGTGGAAGTGGAGGTGGAGAAGGAGAAGGAGAAGGAGGTGGAGGTGGAGAAGGAGAAGGAGGTGGAGGTGGAGGTGGAGGTGGAGGTGGAGGTGGAGGTGGAGAAGGAGAAGGAGGTGGAGGTGGAGGTGGAGGTGGAGGTGGAGGTGGAGGTGGAGAAGGAGAAGGAGAAGGAGGTGGAGGTGGAGGTGCAGAATGATGATTCACGCCCTACGCCCCAATCCTCTCCCAAGTTGAAGGATGTGGATGAGGATAAGAATAAGGAGAAGGAGGTGCTGAAGGAGGAGAACAAAGAGGTGGAGGTGGAAGCTGAGAAGAATGACAAGGTATTGCACCAAGTCCCACGCCCTACATTCCACAATGTATATTAATCTAATTTTTTGATTGTGCAGGAAGAAGATTTGCCCCATGTTCCAAAGGAGAAGAAAGAGGAGGTGGAAAAAGAGATTGTGAAGGAGGTGATTGTGGAGACTGAGGAGGAAAAGAAGAAGAAGGAGAAGAATAAGGAGAAGGAGAAGGAGGTGAAACAATTGACTCCATCACAATTTGTTGGTAAAAGTTTTCGGAGAAAGAAGAAGTCGAAACAATTGGGGGAATACACCGACCCTGGTGGGAAAGGGTTTAAACTAAATGATCCGGTTAAGGTTAATCCTTTGTTACGAATTGACGAGGAAAAAATGAAGGAGTTGAAGAAATGGTTAAAGAGTGATGGAAAGGATTTCAAGGAGTTGACGGTTTGCTCTGCAGATCGTTCTTTTTTCAACAGATTGCTCAAGCCTCAAGAATGGTTACACGATACGGTATGTATTTTTGTTCTTTATTTTTGTAAGCACCACGCCCAAGCCCCACGCCCAACTCCCACGCCCCACGCTCAACCCCCACTCCTAACGCCCAACCCCCATGCCCAACCCCCACGCACCACGCCCAACCCCCACGCCCCACGCCCAACCCCCACTCCCAACGCCCAACCCCCACGCACCACGCCCAAGCCCCACGCCCCACGCCCAACCCCCACGCCCCACGCCCAAGCCCCACGCCCCACGCCCAACCCCCAACCCCCCACCCAATCTCCACGCCTCACGCCCAAGCCCCACGCCCCACGCTCAACCCCCACGCCCACGTTCTACGCCTACTAATTTTTCTTAATCAATATTTTTTTCGCAGGAGATAGATGAAATCTGTCATCTACTGAAACGAAGGGTTGCGGAATTCCCTAAGACATATCCAAGAAATTTCTCAATTGCTGACTCCAAACTCTCTCAAAAGATGAATAATCGCTATGATATGTTTACCCTGAATCCTGCAGGCTACAAATTCGACGATCTCATGGAATACGTATTTGGTGAAGGAAGTAATCCTTGGAATATTGTTAATATGATATATGTACCCTTGAACCTAAAGCAGAAGCACTAGGTCCTGTGCAAGATTCATCTATAAGATTGATGCATATATGTATATGACTGCGAATAGAATATGTTCCCAAAGGATGAATATGACGACTTCTTGAAACCAATGTGTGTAATGGTGCCGTACTTGCTTGAACAGGGGTTCACCACGGGCGATAAGCAAAGGTTTCCACAGATCAAATTGGATGCGATGCCATATTCCATAATACCACACCCAATAGTCCCAAAGACAACCAAAAGTGGGGACTGTGGGGTTTTTACTATTATGCATTTGGAATACCTTACTGCCTCATTGGATATATCAAATGTGGTCACTAAAAATATGATTTTTTGGAGAAACAAATGGGCAGTAAGGTTATTCCATAAAATTGTAGACCCTTGATCTAAATTCAATATAAATAGTTAATTTGTTTGCTTCAAATTTCATTCTAAAATTAGTTAATTATTGTTGTCTTTGTTAGATTCAAATGACTGAGATTTTCCAGTAATAATATGTATAACAAAACCTTAAATTAATTCAAGTAATAATATGTAAAGCCCAACGCCCAAAGGCCCACGCCCCACGTCCAACCCCCACGCCCCACGCCCAACTCCCACGCCCCATGCCCACTCCCACGCCCAACCCCCACGCCCCACGCCCAACCCCCACGACCCACGCCCACCCCCACGCCCAACCCCCACGCCCCACGCCCAAGCCCAACCCCCACGCCCCACGCCCAAAGGCCCACGCCCCACGCCCCACGCCCAAGGCCCACGCCCATTCCCCATGCCCCACGCCCAAGGCCCACGCCCCACGCCCCCACGCCCACTCCCCACGCCCCACGCCCCACGCCCAAAGGCCCACGCCCCACGCCCAAAGGCCCACGCCCCACACCCAACCCCCTTGAATTCCTGAATATGATGACCACTTATTGCCTTTAATAACTGGGCAACCACCTAAATACACAAACCAGAAAAATATCACAACAATATATAATCAAGTTCCTTGAGGATGCAATCAAATATTCATGGTACAAACATCAGTTGGCACCTGCACATATATAAAAAAGGCACCTGCACATCAGATCTGTTACAACAGAAAAAAAGGCACCTGTACATATATAAAAAAGGCACCTGCACATATACCACATGGACAAAACTACCACCTACATATATATATATATAAAACATCATGTGGAATAGTCACTGATTCAGTTGGTGCAAAAACATACAATTTAACAAAAAATACAATTTAACCAAAAGAAATATTGTCTAGAGAATGTGGCAAAGATGAAGATTGTGAAGGTTGGGCGTTGGGCGTGGGGCGTGGGGAGTGGGCGTGGGGCGTGGGGAGTGGGCGTGGGGCGTGGGGAGTGGGCGTGGGTCTTGGGCGTGAGGCGTGGGCGTGGGGCGTGGGGGTTAGGCGTGGGGCGTGGGGGTTGGAGATTGGGTGTGGGGGTTGAGCGTGGGGCGTGGGGATCGATTTTGACAGCATTTCGTTTACGTAGCATTTCCCAGCATTTCAACCGTAACATTTTGACAGCATTTCAACGTGAATGAAATGAGAATGATAAAAATGAACGTACCCATTTAGATGTTGGTCGGTTGGTCTCGTCGCGGGGTCTTAGTTGGGTCTCAGGTATCGTCGTTGGGTCTTAGCGGAGCTGTGTCGTTGGCGGTGGCGGCGGTGGTAGTTGGGTCTCCCTTGGAGTTCGGTGACTGGCAGTTGGGGGAAGGGAGGGTGGTGGGGTCGCGGTGGAAAGGAAACGGGAGAAGAGAAAGGTGATTGGGTTTGGGAAATGGGACATGTGGGTGGGGACCAACCGGTGAATGAAAGGGAAAGGAAGGAAAAGAAAAGAAAAAGGAAAGAAAAAGAAAAGAAAAAAAAAAGTGTAAAAAGTAAAAAGGTTATTAAGGGTAAAATTGGATTTTTTTTTTAAAAAAGGTTAAAAATCAAAAAGTTTATTATGGAGGTTAAATATCAAATTTCCCTTTTTTTAGGGTTATATTATCAAATTTCCCCGCTCTTTCATAATAATTCTACATTATCTTTTTTTTTCCCTTTATAGAGTCCTTAACAGAATAATTTTCATAAGTCGGTTGATTCTCATGTTTCCATTATCACTAATTAATCATTAAATTTGTATATTAAAAATGATAAATATGGTTTAACATAATAACAAAACATTGTCATAAAAATAAAAATAAAAATAAAAATAAAAACATTGCTTAATAGGGTATCGAACTCGTAAGTTCAAAAACGATCAACTCCCCGACGGACTCTACTATCTTTCCGAAACGAATATCAAAAATCGTCATAATAATAACATTATGAATCATACGCATTGAACGATTAAGATCATTGAAAGTTCGATGATTTTTCTCCAATCAGATAGTTCATCAAAACATAATTGGGATAGTAACCCAAATATGTAGGTCTACCGTATCAGTCGCATCAATTTAAATTTTTCATCAACTACCTAAACACCCGAGAATCACCCAATTAGTTCTAGTAATACTCCACAAAAGACTCAAGATACTAGTCACTCATCGACAATACAAAAGTAAGTAAGTTGCCGATTCAACCTCTCGTGACACATACGACTAACAATAATACAACCCTCTTTCATACAAATATCATCCAGAAGAATCATTGTGAATAACGCTACATCCAAATAATGAGATATTGGATTGAATTTTTGATTCAAAAAGTTTCTCCCAACAAAAACTATATGGAATCATCTTAGCATACTACTTGTAACAATGCTCTCACATAGAACTATTAATGTCTTATCAACTCATAACATTTTATTCAGACGGAAACATTTGCTCGCGTCCTACCAAAATTGCAAATCTATTATGGGATGTAAAGAAATTGTGTCATATAATTTAATGTGTAGTGATTAATTTTGGAAAGGACAATTATTGAAAATAATTTAATCTAATTATTTTTGGAGTCATACTTTGCTTGAAACCAACTACGATTAATAATAGAGTAAGACCTATAACTATTATAATTAGGTCACATGAGTCACACAACACTAATAGTTGATTGATTACATCAAAGTAAATGATGTTTGATTATTAATAAATATAATATGTACTATTGTAACCCCGTAAAACTCTTTTTGGTTCCGAAGCGAGCTCGAGATTCGATAATTTTAACATCGGTTTGCGTGTTAGGAATCTGTTTTAAATAAAAGATTATTTAAAAAAAATTTAAATAATTCATGACAGTTTTTGAAATTAATTATAAAAGTAATTAATTTGAGTTCAAATTTAAATAACATTTGAATTTGCAGTAATCAAATTATTTTTTTAAATTTCGTTATTTAAATTAATTAAAAATAATTAATTTAAAAAATTATTCATTGAAAATAGAGTCTCCAAATTATTTTTTTTTTTAAATTAATAAACTGACATATATTGACATATATGTACATACATTTTTTAATTAGAGTTTCTTTAAGTTTGAGAAACATTAACAATAATTCACTTTTTTTAATTAATATATTTTCAACATTTATTTTTATTAACATTTCTAAATAATAAAATCCGTTAAAAAAACAAATGTTGAAAGTATATTAATTTAAAAAAAAAAAATTATTGTTAATTTCTTTCAAAATATCTAAATTATTTGATTAATGACTCTGAAAATATAAAAGTTTTGTTATTTAAAAATTATAAATAAAAATATAATATATATATAAATTTTAAAAAAATGACATGTCAATCACAAATGTCATCATTTAACGAAAAACTTAACAGACTTGAATGTTTTTGTTAACTAGTGATATAGATGAACATTAAGTTCAACTACAGTGGTATGAACGAACAAAAATTAGTTCGGTGATATACGTGAATATTTTGTTTTAGTTCAATGATAAAATTGACATTCTTCCCATAGTTTAGTGATAATTGGGAAAAGTCTTTCGCGCTTAATCCTCCATACCCATTTTAAAAACGGTGTCTACTTATAAATTTGACTTTTGAAATCGGTTATACAATATTTTATTTTAACCAATTATTCTCAATAAAAAACTCCATTAAATTGTCGACTCACAATTTCTGTACTACGGTAAAAATGTAGAGAAATTGTCTTACTTTTTTTTTGTGATGGGCCAAGTATATATGGATATTTCTACAACCTCCTCTAACGATGTGTTCCTTGTGGGCATCAAATCCCCAATATCTCTTACCATATCACACAATACTCTAAAGGTTGTCCTATGCATTCGAAGTTCACTATTGCAAGTTGAATCACATTCTATTGTCAATCTAGCCATCTATCTAGTTTGAGAGATTATTTTTTCTTTCTTTTTTTAAATCATAAAATATTTCTTGAATGTATGAAAAAAATTCTAAATAATATTGAGCAAATAAAGAAACGAACATGTTGTTTGTTATAGGTTGAAGTAATACTAATAACTTCTTTAGTTTTCATCGTTGTTGGGTGATAAGTGGGCAAACCATTTTATCTACATCAAAAAATTAATAAAATAACTATTTTTTAAACCTGTATTACACTAAATTCATTGCAACCACGAGGCATTATTAAAAGACAATGTTACAAACTAACCAGACGAATCATATTTATTAACATTGAAGATATCGACTAAAAAACAAGTTTTCCGAACATAATAAAAAAAGACATTGAAAAGGGAATTAAAATTAAAGGCAACAAAGATGAGTTTTTTTTTTAAATATTAGGAAGAAGAACAAATTTTAGGATCAATGCGAAAACAATATAATGACAATGGTTAGAAGTCTTCACAATCAATAATATCTAGTTCAATTACAAGGTAAAGAAATATCATGCACTCATTTGCTTTCGAGAAAAATATAACAAATACATACATTTGATTTTTATTAGTAAAATGATATCATAGGAATGAAACAATTTTATCCATGATTGATATTTATGGGTTATTGTGAGAAACTAACATATTTTTTAAACAAATAATTTCAATCCAAATAAGACATTGATTCAAATAAATAGTTTCAATTCAAATATGACATGATTCAAATTAGAAATGAATGTGCAAAGACAACCAAATTTGTAAGAAGAGTTGAAAATGCTACAGACTACAAAACAAGATTGTATATTAAAGGTTAAAAGGTTAGTCAACTTCAAGACTAAGAGGAACTCACTGCCTAAGTCGTATGAGCTAGAGTTTAAAAAAGAAAAACTTTTTTCAAAAGTAATTGTCTACAACATCAGAGAACTGGAACAAGGCCGAGAATAATGGTATTCTGATGGAATGAACGGTCCAAAAAACCCTAATCCCAACAATATGCAAATGTGAATAAAAAAGTTTATTTTTTAAAAATATTTTTTCCTAGTAAATGATATCATAAGTAATACATACAAAATTTGTTGAACATAAATACTACAAGAATCCTTCCAATACTGTTCAGAAATGGACGATAGATCTGAAAGTAAACAATAGAAAAACTTCATCAACTAACTAACAAAAGCAGAGTGACCAGACTCATCATATACATGAAGAAATAAAAACAAAGAAACATATGCCTTATAACTTCATAAACTAAAAGTAAAGTAAATTTACAAACTAGTTTACAAAGCGATTAATGTTGTGCTCGCGCCCAATGGTAGAAATACGGGGAGAAATGATCAACTTGAGAAGATGATTGGAGTTCTAGAGAGTAAACTAGGGAAGTTGGAGGAGCTAGAGAAGATGATTGAAAAGAAGAAGACTAGTAGACATGGTTTGATGAAATGGAAGATGAATGAAAGAAATAAAATACTATAACTCCCAAATTAGAGAGGATTGAACGAATCCTTAGTAGATGGTAATCATTTTACTATTCATTAATTATATAATTTTACTAAACATCACATACTATTAATTTTCTCATTACCTAATAAAAAGCCCTCAAACAAGCATACCATAAATGTTTAAAGAATGAGCTCTTAGCTTGTTGAGGTGTTCCTTGCCATTGCGGGAGGGTTCTTAAATTCCGGGTAAACGGGCTAGGGTTTTATGTTATGAAAATGGGTTAGAGTATAAATATTTTTTTTTGGATATTTTTCTCATTACACAGTAAGGTTGAGAGAGAGTGAATTACAGATCTAAGGTTTTCTAGTTTCCTTCTTCTTCTTGTTCTTTGGCTGATCCAAAGAGAAAGATTGTGGGAGCTTTTGATTGTGGAGTAGTCCAATCATTCCTAGTGTAATCACTTCTTTCATTTGAGAGCAGTGCATGTAAGTTTCTATTATTGACATTTTTTTGATTTAGTGAAACTTATCCCTCCCGTGGACGTAGGTCGATTTTGACCGAACCATGTATATTGCGTTGTTATTACTTTGTGCTATTTCATTTCTTGGTAATTTGTTTGTTGTCATAGACGATTTGGAAACCAATTTATTACATGTTTGATTTCTAAGAAGATCCGTAGTTTTGTTATTGCAAAACCCAACAGTGGTATCAGAGCAGTATTGATTGATTATTTGTTTTAACATTGGAACAAAGTGCTTTGCTGGTTATTTGGCTAAATTCATAGAAAAGATCAACTGGTTTCTTTGTTGGGGTTTTTGTCAGTTGTTAAGGCAGTAATAATGGGGAAATCTAGACCTAATATGGTGAGTCTGAATGGTACAAACTACAGGCAATGGAAACTGATGATTAGTGATCTATTAGTTTCAGATGATTTGAATGAAGCAATTGAAAATGAGGGTGTTAGACCTAAGACTACAAAAAAGGCTGATTGGAAAAAGACAGATAGAAAGGCCTACAACTTTATTCATTCCTGGGTTGGTGTAAATATTGTGCACCATGTTGAGAACGAGACTACGACGTATGGTGTGTGGAGCAAACTTGAAGCTCTCTACGCTGGGAGGTCAACAGGGAATAAAGCAGCACTAGTACGAAGGCTGGTGAATCTGAAGTACATTGATAATAAATCAATTGCTGAGCACTTGAATGAATTTCAAAATATTTTGAATCAACTGAGTAGTATGAAGATAAACTTTGATGATGAGGTGCAAGCACTTTTAGTCTTTGGATCTTTGTCTGCAAGTTGGGAGACACAATGTTCCTTTTTCACCGCTAAACTTGAAATCTTGTACATTTAAAATGTCTAAAGATATTAAGTTCTTCCTTAGTTGAGGAACATGCTGAATGGCAGTTAGGGTCTGTATTTTACCAATACCCACAGTTCTACATATGACATTGTTTCCCATGACAACATTTCCACCATCATAATCTTCGTAGGCATCAAACCATTCTTTTTTCGGACTTATATAATATGAACACTCTGAATCCAACACCTACGTATCAATAAGGTGTAGAGAAGCGTTAGCTACAAGGGCAATGTCCTCCTCAGAGTCGGTGTCTCTATCTTTATGTGCTATAGCATCCGTGGTATATATGTCCATTTTCTTAGGACAATTGTTCTTCTAATGATCATGTTCTTTATAGTAATTACAGATGTCTTTAGCACTAGGGCTCTTAGATTTGTATATTCGATCCTTCTTCTTTCCAGACCATTTGTAGTTGACTTTGCTGGCAATCAACCTATATGCTTGATTGTCTGCAATTTCATCGTTTGCCTTATGACGCAGTTCTTTAGTATGAAGTGCTTATGGAACTTTCAAATGAGTTGGATAAAGATACCAACAGAATTAATGCAGGATCTTCATCTCCAATCTTAACATCTATATTTCTCAATTCAAATAATATATTGTTTATCTTATCGAGATGTTCACAAAGAGACTTACCTTCAAGCATACGAAGACCGAATAAATTTTGCTTTAATAACAACTTGTTATTCAGTGACTTTGTCATGTACAAAGCCTCTAACTTTGACCACAAACTGATTGCGATATCTTCATCTGATATCTCAATAATCACTTCATCAGTTAGACATAGTAAAATCATTGAGTGTGTCTTCTCTTCCAAAACCTCAAGCTCATTAGTGAATTTACTAGAGATAGACTCCTTTGCAAGACCTGCTACAATTTTTACCTAGTCCTTCGACAATGGTGCCCAGACGCCTTGTTGTTTAAGCAAGGCTCGAATTTTGATCAGCTATAGACCAAAATTGTTTTGCCCAGTGAATTTTCGATTTTCAGATTCATTGAAAACATTTTCTCTCCAGATAACAAATATTGATAAAATGATCGGATCTAACCCGCTCTTATACCAATTGTTGTGCGGAATGCAAGAATATAATGAATAATGAAGTATGAAAAAACTGATGAAGAGAGACTTGTTATTATCTAAGATGAAAAAAATTACCGCAAATGAAAAATACTATAACTATAAACTTTAGAAAACAAAAAAACGTACACATAACTTAATTAAGTGTAATTGTAGAATAATTTTGATGTAAAATTAATATAAATCACATTAATTATTAACAATTGATATTAATTCCTTTACTAAAAGCAAAACGTTATCTAACAATTATGTGTTCGATCAAGATATGCGGCAATCGGACAAAGTGAATGACATATACAAAAATTCTTATATCTACTTCGATGATCGGCATTGGCAATGGCCGGGATCCGAATACTTCTCTGTCAATAATTAGTTAAAATTGATGTATTTAACATTTTTCTCTCATCCCAGTTGGTTCAGACATAAGCAAACCGTATGAATTTATTTAATTATAAATTAAACCTTGTTTGATTTATGTTTTTAATTGCTATATGTGTGATTTCTGATATTTTTAAAACTTGTTTGATTTTTAAAAATTTGAAAAAAATTAGAAAACGGTTTACAGTAATTTTCTTAACTAAACTAAATAATTTCACAATATTTAAGACTTGTTTAAGATATTTTCTCAAATTTCTCACATTTCGGTAGCTTAATACTTGAGTTCTACAATTTCAAAAATTATGAGAAAAAATTTCTGCCAATTCTTATAATTTTGACAACGTTATCATACAATAACTTTTAATTTTGGATAATTATAGATCTATACATCGGTATAAGTAATGCGTCTAACGTTTTTAGATTCAGTATTATCTCGTCTAATATTATGTATATCCTAGACGCGTAAAATGGAACAAACATTATCACTTATAAGTAAATTAAAACCTTAGACGTATGCTTAGATTTTGAACTATTCAAAGTGTAATAAACCTTAGACGTAGAGATCGTTCTTTTGGACAGGCGTGTGAAACTATGAGTCATAATGACGATGCCCTTTCACACACTTCACCAAGCACCGAACTCTTAAATGAAATTCTAAAAACATTTTATTTCCTAATTTTTGGATAATCAATATACTAGGTAGTGTCTGAAAGAAACTTGAGCTGAGCGTAAGTAGTTTACTATTTTTATCTCATTCTACATGGGATTCAAACGAAAAGTTAAGCATATAACTATTTTCCCAATGAGTTGATTTTTGGATATATCAATCGATTGACATTATACTGTCAATCTCACTTTAATTTTACATGCGTACACATATCTTAATTTTATAAATGAAAGATTAACAAGTTCGACACTATTGATTATTGGTTCTTCAATGAATATAGTCTTTCTACCTCCTTTTTCTTTTTAACCATATCTTTTAATTTTAACTTTTGACCACGATGTATTTTATAATATTTTATATGAAATGAATTGAGAACTTGTATGATAATTTCATAAACTTATTTGGCAGTTTTTTTTATCATTTGAAAATAGACAATGTTTGGTATATTCCTCTTCTTTACAAAAGAAATTCGCATTGGAAAGGGTGTTAGTTGACTCGGCAAAGTTTTAAGCTACAATAGATCAGATCCTGAGTTTTTAATCACCTATCCTGTCAGGGGGTTGAACGCTCGAGTAAAGATTCTTTATGCTTATGTGAACGACTTCTCGGTGGAGGAGAAAGCCAATCGAAAAATAGAGGATGGTTGCTCTATCATCGTTTTTATGTTCGAGATCATCATTTCCATTTATGGTGTATACCTTAGGTTCAAATTTTGTTCAAAAGACATAATTATCATAAACAGTTAAATTATGGATATACTCTTTCAAGAAAAATTCATACAAGTAATTGTGTTAACTTCTTTTACATCTTGAATAATCATAAACAGTTAAAAAAATTATTTTATCAATATTACTAATTAATTTAAAGATATTAAAGTTAATTCTATAATTAATAATTAATTATATTTAATAATGTGATGTTGATAAGTTCCATATTAATTAATGATTAATCAAATATAGGATTAGAAAAAGATAAAATAAAAAGTTAGATTTTTAATTAAGCAAATTATTATAATATATTTTATATTTTATATTTAAAATTTTAATTTTATTAAATTAAATTAAATTAAATTAAAATTATTTTAGTTTTTTAATTGAGAAATAAAATAGATAAAAAAATTATAATAAAATCACATTAATAAAATAGTTTTAAAATTCATCATTAATAAATCACTTAATGCGAAAAATAAATAAAAGAAAAATTAAAAATGAAAAAGAAATTAAATTAAAGAAATTAAATATTCTACTTAAATTTTATGATAATTATAAAAGGTAAAAAAAAAAAAGTACAATGAAAAGATAACAAAGATTCCTCAAATATTGACTTTTCAAATACATCAATTTTATTTATTATATATATATATAATTTTTTATTTTGCATTCATTTTCTTATTCTCTTTCTACAATTTCCTAAAGAGGTATGATATGACTACTCTTACTCTTTTGTTCATGCTTTTATTCTTCATCATTTGATTTACATGATTTGTTTAATCTATGTTAAATTATATACTTATTTTTGTGTACTTAGTAAAGTTACATTTTTTTTATGATTAAGTTTTGAGAAAAAAAATAAGTGTAAAAAATTCCGTATGTTTTTTTAACTAAGAACAATTAATCCAGGATTTTATAAGATAATTGAATTAAATGATGATGTGAATGACATTGTTGATGTTGATGATGAAGATGTTATTATTTCTTCTCCAAGAGCCTTTTATGCGGTATAAATATTTATTTTTGATTCAAATTTATATTTCAATTATTGGAGGTATAATAGTAGATGCTCAAGACTTTTTCTTATTTATTAAATATTAAAAATAGCTATTGACAATTTTAGGCTAGAAAGAGATCTGTTAAAAGAAAACGACCAACGGTGATGGAAGTAATATACGACACAAGTCCACCTTTACCCCAATATTTCAATCCACCAACGATGACGGAAGTAATATACGACACAAGTCCACCTTTACCCCAATATTTCAATCCACCAACAGTGACGGAAGTAATATACGACACAAGTCCACCTTTACCCCAATATTTCAATCCACCAACGGTGACGGAAGTAATATACGACACAAGTCCACCTTTACCCCAATATTTCAATCCACCAACGGTGATGGAAGTAATATACGACACAAGTCCACCTTTACCCCCAATATTTCAATCCAGGTATATTGACAATTTGATCACTATTTCTATATAGTAGCAATAATTTAGAAATCAAAATATGTTATCACTTTTAGTTAATCTACTCCTTATAGGTATAAAAGTGGATTCTATTTAGGAAGATTCCAAAGAAATTTGTTTTTGGTTTTCATCACTATTATTTTGTATGTTTTTAAATTAGGAATTTGTGAAAATTGTTGACTATATAATTTTATAACTTCTTTTTGCAGAAAAAACAATTATTATATTGAATTTGTGCTATTAAAAGTTTTGAGCTTATTTAAGACTTAAAATTTTTTATTTTAATTATCATTAAATTATAATTATTAATAAAAAAGTAAAATGTAAGAGTAAGAGTAACTTTTTTTTTTTTAAATTGACAAGTAAATATAATTTAATTTAATTAAAATTTACTAGATGAAAATTAATATAGAAAAATTTAAAAGTATATATAACTTTTTAACTAAATTTTTTATAATGATATTACAACATTTTTTAAGAAAATTTCTTTTGTCAACTAATTATTTCTTTTGGAAAAATTATAAACTTATTTACCAAATATATTTATCTAGATGAAAAGTAATATAGAAAATTTAGGTATTATACAAATAATTTGTTGATTAAATTTTTTTATAATGATATTAAATCATTTTCGAAGGAAATTTCTTTTGTCAACAAATATTTCTTTTGGAAAAATGATGAACTTTGTTACCAAATATATTTGATGTATTATTATTTTATGAGAATAAATAAAATAATTTTTGTATAGTATTTTCATTTAATTTGTGTTAGAACAACATGCTCTTTAAATAAATAAACACTAACAAATAATTGAATTTCAGGTCTAACTATTGGACAATCTTCTACTAACTTGAGCCAGGATGACACAAGGAGAGAGTTAACGGTTAGTAATTATTCCTTAAATTGGAACTAATGCAAAATTAAAAATATGCTTTTTATTTGGCCTTATTTTTTTTAAAATGTTAATGCATTATTTATAAAAAGAAATTTCGTATAAGGATAAACTAAATCACCTCATTAAAATTGAGATAAATTAAATTTACAAGTCAAAATATAATGTAAAAATTAAACCTAAAAAGTTAATATAAATTTATCTGAAACCAAGTTTTTTCAGTATCTAGTCCGCGTTATACAATCGAAACAAACTTTACGAAAATCATGATTTTCTTTTGTATGATTAATAAATGTAACATTTCTTGATTTGGTTTAAGAAAAATGAGCCTTAAAAAATTATGGGAATGTTGTATTTTCAGTTAAGCATATCTAAGTAGATATAAAAGGTTTCATTTTGTTGGTTTCTTATATTGAGTTTTGTAGTTTCTTATACAACGTTTTTAAAAACATCATTTTTAATGTATCCATCAATTCAACAATTATAATTATTAGCTTATTAGATAATAATAAATAATTAATCTCACACATTTAGACTAAATTTGGAACCATATAACCATCAAGAGGATACTTACATTCTCCAAAGCTAACCGAAAATGAGAAGTGTCTTTTTCAAAGCATTTCTAGTTTCAACCTTAGATATCATTTGTTAAATTAGAAGGCAAATGAACAAATCATCGACCTTAATTAAATGACCATTAGCGTTGTTGCAATGAAAATTGAGGTGAACAAAAACATTTATGCTACAATAGTCAAACCCTAATTAATATACTACGATCTAACTAAAATAGAGAGCATTTGATTTTTAAAAAGATTGTGAGCGGCTGCGTGTTAGGGCAAATATGATCTTATTGCCGAGAGCATTGTCGGGTGCTCTCGATGATAATATTAAATGATTATAACCGAGAGCTATATTCAATTGGTCTCCACAATAATAAATATCACCGAGAGCAGTCTTTCATCCTCGGAAATAAGAAGAACTAACACCGAGAGGAAAACTTTGCCCTCGGTAAAATATATATCACCGAGAACATTCTTTCGCTCTCAGAGATTTTTCTCGTGCTTCTTCTACTAGTGAGGCTTGTTTAAAAACAGGGTAACACAACCTCTTATCCAAACAAGAAACTATTTGAAAACATTTATAGATGTGATGTAACTTGGGCTATTTTTATAAATGAAATATATAACATTTTAGTATTTTGATTATTAAATGAGCCATCGATAGTAACCACGATTGTCTCCTTCGGTTTGACGGGATGTCTTTTTCTTAGAAATATTAATTTTAAATCATTTTTAAATATCTATATATATATATAACCTATTTATTTACTTTTTTTTATTAAATATATCAAAAATATTTATAAATTATTTATTTATCCGTTTCACTAACATGTTCAACTTAAACCTAAGCTGTTTCTGAATGACCAAGTTAATAATGAGTGCTTAGAGTTAGAGTGGAAGATGATTGGTGAAATATCTTAGTACAACTTCTACATTTTTACACATTTACAATTGACATTAATACATGAGTAAACATTGACATGATTTAAACTCAAGTTTGCAACTTGTCAAATAAACAAAATTGACAAATAACTGGTATGCTTATATTGCATCATTAAATTGTATGTGTGAATATGCTAAACATCATATTGAGAAGTATGTATGATATGTTAATCGTCTTTGTTTTGGATTTACAAAGTATTTTCAATAAAGGGTATATTCCTAAAGTATGGATATTCATCACCCACACAACCACATGATGGAAGGAAAATGAAAGCAATGCAATGAAATACATTGAATATGGTTAACCTCTTAAAGACACTAAATTGGTTAACATCAAATATTCAAATATACATGGAAATGAAAAAATAATAAGATTAGACGCAAGACTTATACTTAAGGGTTTTACCAAATTATTTTTCATTGACTATTATGAATATTTGACTTGTTGCAAAATTAGATAATATTTGTACATTATTCTATTAGTAAATTAGGATGGAAACACTAGAAATTTATGTGAAGAATGTTTCTAAGATAGGTCTTATAAAGGAATATACTCGAAGTTTCATCAAGTTTTGATAAAAACAAATGAAGGTATGAAAACTACCACATATGTGATAAAATAATTCGTGTTTATTTGGAACGGGTTGCAAAGTTATTGATTGAAACTCATATATCATATATTGTTTAGAAAGATTAAGATAAATTGATTGTATATATTGTTATGTAAGTGATATTGTTAACCTTCTTTGACAGTAGTTATTGAGTAATTAAGGAAACTTTTGAAATAATTACATCTAGTTTTAAGGTGATTGTGGTATCTATACGTTCATTATTGAGAAATAACAACGGCCTTTGAAGTGATTTTGATTGCTTAACGACAAATGGCTAACGACAAATGCATAAAGATTGTTGTAACTAAGCAATCACAACCATCTAAAAACGGTTGATATTTCATATTTCTGTAATACCTTGAAATAGTTTGTCTACGAATGTTAACCGCCTTTTGTGGGGTCATCATTACTGGATACTAACCATTTTCGACTTAATATCAAAGAAAGATTCTGTTGATATCAATGTTTTCTTACCAGTGGTTATCATAAGAGGATAATAGCAAAACAATTCTAAAACTAAAATTAGAGTGACTACATTCTTAATTAAAAGGTGTATCTAGTTTAATTTTATTTTATTATAATCTCAAATTATAAAGTTTATATGGATACAAATACCAAACTTCTCATAATATGTTTTATTTGGGGGGAGTGTGATGACATAACAAATATGTGTATACCAATGTTTTTGATGCATCTAAATCTAATCCTCTTTTCTTGTGCTCTAGTCTAATAGGAATATTTCGACACATTCGGAGCAGAAAACTACAGAGCATCAACAAAATGTATCAAATGAAGCATCTAATCCTCATCTAACATGCCCTATATGTATTTGCCCACTTACTGAAACAACATCGACAAAGTGTGGTCACATATTTTGCAAGGAATGTATACTTACTGCAATTTCTGTGCAAAAGAAGTGTCCTATTTGCAGGATAAAGTTGAGGAAAAACAACATTTTCAGAGTTTATATTCCATCCAATTGAGCGATCATAAGTGAGTTTTCTTTTCTTGACAAGATCTTTTGGGCAAAACTAATGTTTTTTAAATAATTCAGAACTAATAATATCTATCCTTGGACATGATCTTTTGGGCAGGTGGGGTGAATCATGACTAAGCAAGGAAACCTTAATAAAAGTACTTAGCAAATTTGGTGTGAAAAAACACATCTAAGGTTTTGAATTGATGTTTGTTTATGGATTGTGCTTTACTTTTTGTATGACTTGTTGTCTTTTTATCATTTGTTTAACAATTAAGACGATTTTAAAATTTATAATTATGCCCCTTATAATTATTAAACTTTTAGGGTAAGAATTTAGTTCTGAAATATAAACCTGGAAAACAACGTATTTCTAACCTCCTAAAAATGCTTGACAAATAGTTAGTCATGAAGATGTTTAAAAATCTCTTTAATATATATCTAGATTGATAAAATGTCCATACCATTATATGTTTGTAGGTTTAAAATTAACTTATTTTAATTGACAATCACTTCAACATCTAATTAATTTCCTAATAGCAAAGTAATTTCACATCTCGATGAATACACCTTTCAATGTTGTCTCCTACAATCAAACTAGCTGTTGTAGGATGCTGCATTTTGGTAATAAATGTTTAATGAATGAGCTCTTATTTTACATGCACATTTATCACTATTTCTTAAGATTATATTACCAGAATAAAAAATGTAATTGTTAGGTTTTTTATGTCCTTTGGTTAAACTTTGTTTCGGTAAGAATTTTAAAATATAGGAAGATATTCATTGATTGTTATTGTTAGATAAATTCAGACCGGTTCAAATAAACCTAACTTAAATAAACCTTCCATGCAGGAACAAGGAACCGGACCGGATGAACAAGAGAACCAACTGAAGAAACCTAACCGGTCAAGCTACCAAACCGATCAAGAGTATTCGGAACGTGACCGCACAAAGGAAGGATCGGCCAAAGCTCAAAACCGGAACCATCAAACAGCCGATTATCCACAAGACAAGAATAACCGGAAGAAGTCCGGTTACTTCACTACCAAAAGACATTCGGCCAAGTCAAGCGGCCGACCAGTACAAGAAGACAATTTGGGTATCTGTTGAGAATGATACCAAAGGAAAAGACTGAATACTTCCATATCCATGCAAGTCTGAGGAAAGACTGTAGGCTGCAGAAAACAGTACTACCGGATCCTTCTACTTCGGGATAAGCCAGAAAGGAAATCTTCAAAGTACAGACAACTGTCCAAACAGACAGTGCCTACATTAAGTAAAAGACAAACCCGGCAGGTTTGCCTTACAGACCGGCAGGTCTGAGACAGGATACCAGGTCTGAGGAGACGACCGCAGGTCTGAGACACTGAATCACTGCACCTCTGATCAGCCAATCAGATTCAAGGCAGTGAAATATGACCGTTGGCATATTTCACCTATAAAAGGAGGCAGTTGCAGAAGAGTAAATGCGGAACATACATTGGGATAACGAGAGCTAAGAGCATTTACTACAAGTGATAACAGTGTGCTATTCTAGAAAGCCTAAGTGTTGAAAGTTAAAGTGTGTTCTACAATTTCGGTGTAAATTGTAAGAGTGTTATCGAGCAGATAATAAGTCTCGATTGGCTTGTACTTGTATTCCTTAGTGAATATCCTTCTCGCGGTTTCGAGAGGAAGGGGTGACGTAGGAGTTTTATCTCCGAACATCCATAAACTCTTTTGTGTTATTTACTTTCTGCTGGCTTCATTATATAACCGACTAACTTAACCATACCGCTCCAAACCGACTTTATACTAGCCATACCGAATATCCAGATTACCGAAACCGACCCACCATCTCCAAATCTTCATCATCCGAAACCGACCGTGCCTATCATACAAGCGTACCGCTTCAACCTGAAAGCAAACCTCTTCCGCGCTTGAACCTAGTTCAAGGGTTTGTGACAAGTTGTGTAGTATTGAAACCCCGGTGTTAATCTCTAACCGGATTAACCACCACCCTACGAGTGAGAACCGCTAACCGGTCCAACCCCCGCTCCACCAACGCCGACCTAGATCCTAACAATTGGTATCAGAGCTGTTAGTTTCAATACTCAAGCAAACATGTATCAGGATAGGCCTCCAATGCTAGAAGGTGATGACTTTGCCAACTGGAAGACACACATGCACCTGCACCTAGTCACCTTGGATGATGAAATAGAATCCATTATAACCGAAGGACCGATATTCATTGATAAAGATAGAAAAGAATGGACGGCTGAAGATAGGAGAAGGAACAATCTGGACAACCATGCAAGAAACCGGATCTCCAACAGCGTAGACAGAAACACTTATTGCAAGATCAGAGATTGCAAGACCGCGAAGGAGACATGGAACACGGTCATCCAGATTTTTGAAGGAAATGAAAGAACAAGGGAGAACAAAATAATGATGGCCACACAGAAGTTCGAAAGTATCAAAATGAAACCAGGAGAAACTATGAAGGAATACAGTGACCGGTTCACTGGTGTGTTAGATGAACTAGCAACTCTGGGCAAGAAGTATGACAACAAAGAGGTAGTTATGAAGGCTTTGAGATCTCTTCCAAGTGCCTGGGATATAAAGACAATGGTAATGAGGGAATCAAAGAGCCTACGTAAGATGAAACTATACGATGTATTCGAAGATCTAAAGGCATACGAATTCGAAATGAAATCTAGAACCGAAGAGGAAGTCTCGGCCTCAACATCAACCAGAGCACTAATCACATCTACAGAACCGGCTGTACCTGCTCCTGTACCCACACCTGCACCGATACCGGTTCCTGCACCCGCACCTATCAGAACAGCCGAACAGTTTACTGAGGACGCCATGGCCATGCTCGCACAAAAGTTTGGGAGGTTCATGAAAAGGAGCCAACCGACAAACAACTACTATGGTGACAAATCCAATATAAGATGCTACAACTGTAACTGTTTGGGACACTTTAAGTGGGAATGCAGGAAACCAAGAAGGGATACCCAGAAACCGGACTATCAAAATGACAGAAACAACTATCAACAAGCCGGTGAAGGAAGTGAGGTACCGAAAGCACTGATAGCCGACGATGGAGGAAGTTTGTGGGCTCGCAGTGACAGCGATGATGAGCTCATGTGCCTCATGGCAAATGAGGAACAGGTATTTGATTCTCCCTATGATGAATTTACTAAAGATGAGTTATATGAAGCATTGAATGACATGGTAGAAGAATATAAGAACCTGTTGACCATGTTACCTAAGCACCTCAACATCAGAACCGATCCCATAATACCTATTCCAATAGAACCAGAGGTACCCATCATAACCGAACCGGAAGTCATACAACCTGATGATACCCACACCCTAGAAACCGAGTTAGATCCTAAGATCGAACAACCTAGTGAACCGACTAGAGAACTAACCGAGGAAGAAAATGCCCGATTTCAATATACGATGGCCGCCTATAAGAGATCTAGCGATATAGTAAAGAATATGAATAAACACTATAGGCATCCTCGTTGTAAGCGTGGTCTAGGATACACAGGGAATAGCTCTAAAGACCGAAAACCCATAGAGAAAGCAAGACTTACAAAAGGAAACCTCCCCTTTATAAAATTTCTTAAGAGCAACTGGACAGCTGAAGAAGAGGAAACCGCATATTATAGGGAAGAGAAGCTAAAGTACGATTATGTTGGCCCAACCGATTCATGGCTTGACCTTGAGAAAAGAAAAGCCGAAATCCTCAAATATAAGAAAGACTTCCCTGAACCGCGTAGGTCAAACCATAGATCACCGAACCAAAGACCATCACCGTTTAGGACATTTAAAGGAAAACCGAAATACACCAGACCAAGTTTAAAAAGGACAGTTAAAACCCTAGCAAAGAAGACCGTCCGGTTTATCAAAGTTTGGATACCTAAGGGACTAATCGCATGTGGACCCAAGTAAATGTGGGTACCAAACAGTTGTAAATATGTACATTTTGCAGGATCCAAAGAAACGGCTAGGAAACTCCGAATGGTTCTTGGACAGCGGTTGCTCCAGGCACATGACCGAAATAGCAATTTACTAATCGACATCAGATCAGTGACCGGTGCTCTAATTACCTTCGGTGACAACTCAAAGGGTAAAACTGTGGGCAAGGGTAAGATTGTCCATGGTAATCTAACTATTGATAATGTACTTCTAGTTGAAAACCTACGTTTCAATCTACTTAGTATTAGTCAGATGTGTGATGCTGGATACACGGTAGAATTCCTTAAACATGCATGTTTAGTTAAGAACTCTCAAGGCATCGTCCTACTAACCGGAAATAGGATAGGTAACATTTACAAGGTAGACTGGAAAACAAGAGTAGAATATCCTATATGCATGATAGCTAAGACTGATCAAACCTGGCTATGGCACAAGAGACTAAATCATCTAAACATGAAAACCTTAAACCACATTCGCGGTAAAAAGCTAGTTGAAGGTATTCCTGATATAGTATTTAACCAGGATAAGGTCTGTTCAGCATGCCAAATGGGTAAACAAACTAGGTCATCTTTTAAGAGTAAAGGAAATATTCAATCTAGCCGGTGCCTAGATCTTCTTCACATGGATTTATTTGGACCGATTCAGGTCATTAGCCTAGGAGGTATGCTCTATACCATGGTAGTTATTGATGATTATTCTAGATACACATGGGTAATATTTCTACCATCTAAACGTGAAACTGTATCAAATCTGATCACACTTCTTAAGCGCTTGCAAAATGAAAAATCAACTCGTATCAATAGCATTCGAAGTGATCGAGGTACCAAATTTACTAATAGTACATTAACTGCATATCTTGATGAATCCGGCATTAGACACGAGTTGTCTAGTGCTAGGACTCCTCAACAAAATGGCCTGGCCGAGAGAAGAAACCGGACTCTCAAGGAAGCCGCATGGTCCATGATAGCCGACTCCGGCATTGCTCAGAAATTTTGGGCTGAGGCTATCAATACTGCATGCCATACACAAAACCGATCCTTGATAAACAGATTTCACAACAAAACACCGTATGAGGTTTATTTTAACAGAGTTCCTAAACTCAAGTACCTCAGAATTTTCGGTTGTAAATGTTATATTCATATAAATGGTAAAACCCAACTCACCGCTTTTGATGCAAAGACCGATACCGGCATCATGCTTGGATACTCGGCAGTAAGTAAAGCATATAGAGTATATAATAATAGAACTGCAACCATGGAGGAAACAATTCACGTTGTTTTCGATGAATCGGTTGAAAGCAATACTGCTTCATGCTTTGATCTACACAACAGACTGGAAAATAACGATATTCATTCTGATAGTGAAGATGAGACTCCGGTCTTCAGGCGGTTTGTCCATGACCTAATGGGAAATATTGATACCCAGCCGGATCAAGCTGTTCCACAACAGGAAGCTGACACTTCGGTCCAATCCGAGGGAGTCGGTCGGTCTGACAATCTCGTTCAGCCTACCGACAAGTCTAGCCTTGATCAAACAAACGGTAACTTGGTAGATATTCCTGAACTGAATCTCAGAAGAAACAGTAAACATCCTTCTGAGTAAATTATAGGTGACCCTTCACAACCTGTTCGAACTAGGAGTCAACTTCTGGAAGGATATTTTAACTCTGCTTTCATATCCCAGATTGAACCGAAAAGAATAGATGAAGCATTTTCAGATCCGGATTGGATCTTGGGAATGCAAGAAGAGCTAAACCAGTTCGAGAGTAGTAAAGTCTGGTACTTAGTTCCCAGACCGAAAGATCAATCGGTCATAGGAACAAGATGGGTATTCAGAAACAAACTCAATGAGGACGGTTTGGTCACGAGGAACAAAGCCAGATTAGTGGCTCAAGGTTACAAACAGGAAGAAGGCATTGACTTTGAAGAGTCATTTGCTCCTGTAGCCAGGATTGAAGCCATTAGGATTTTTCTAGCTTTTGCAGCTTTCAAAAACTTTAAGGTTTTTCAAATGGATGTTAAAAGTGCATTTCTGAACGGTGATCTACGTGAAGAAGTGTACGTTGAACAACCACCCGGTTTCAAAAATGTTGCATTTCCAAACCATGTATACCGGCTGAACAAAGCTTTATACGGTCTAAAGCAAGCACCCAGAGCCTGGTATGATACGCTAACCGCATTTCTATTAGAGCATGATTTCACCATCGGTTCGGTGGATAAAACTTTGTTTAAGTTTGAAAATAAGGAACATATCCTACTTGTTCAAATTTATGTAGATGATATTATTTTCGGTTCCACCGATCCAAAGCTTTGTGACAAGTTCTCAAAAATGATGACTGACAAATTTGAAATGAGTATGATGGGAGAATTAAGTTTCTTCCTAGGTCTTCAGGTTAAACAACTCAAGGAAGGAACATTCATCAGTCAACCTAAGTATACCAAGGAGCTTCTGAAGAAATTCGGGATGGACACCTGCTCCTCGGCGGCTACTCCAATGAGCTCATCAGTTAAGCTGGACAGGGATGATGAGAGCCAATCAGTAGACCAGATCGCATACCGGGGCATGATCGGCTCCCTACTGTACCTGACAGCGAGTAGACCGGACATCATGTTTGCAATTGGTGTGTGTGGGAGATTCCAAGCAAATCCAAAGCAATCCCACTACACAGCCGCAAAGAGGATACTAAAGTATCTGAAAGGCACCCCTGATGTCGGTCTGTGGTACCCAAAGGACTCATCCTTTAATCTAACAAGCTACTCAGACGCAGATTATGTAGGGTGCAAGATCGACAGGAAAAGCACCAGTGGAACATGTCAGTTTCTAGGTGACCGACTGGTGTCATGGCACAGCAAGAAACAGACATCGGTGGCTACATCAACCGCGGAGGCTGAATACTTGGCGGCCGGAAGTTGCTGCTCTCAACTCCTCTGGATCCAACAGCAGCTGAAGGACTTCGGTATCATAGCCGAAGAGTCCCCGATCTTCTGTGACAACACAAGTGCCATTGCGATCACCTACAACCCGGTTCTCCACTCCAGATCCAAGCACATCGACATAAGGCATCATTTCATCCGAGAGCATGTCACGCTGAAGCATATACGGCTGGAATACGTATCGACCGATCAACAAGTAGCCGATATCTTCACAAAGCCGCTGCAGGAAGCTAAGTTTTCTCAATTCAGGCTTACTCTCGGCTTAACCGACATTAGCCAAATCCTTCCAAAGGATGCTTAAAGGGAAACCGGTTCAGACAGACAAACCGGTAACTCTTCCTAGGCTTTCGAACTTCGAATCTTCGGGGTGTCTGTGGAAGAACCGCCCAGCTCATCAGATAGAGTAAACCGACCGGCTACTTGGTGCATGCACCAAATAACCGCATCGGGATGAACAACTGATGCCTGACCGGTTCGGAAGCAGGCTACCCTAGATTATTTGAATTTTAAACAGAAGAGGAATAGTTATCAGAGGTTAAGGACATCTGCTCTACAACATTACCCTTTCCAAGTAAAACAGGTCGCGCCTAAAAAGACGTGAAGATCTTTTGATATCTTTCACAGTTCAGGCCTATGACCGACACCTAGAACTATAAACCTGCCTATTTCATGCAAAGTTTCTTATCCTGCGGTTAATACATATCATCTCATTTAATGCCCGGATAATAGGTTAGCCCCAAAACCAGTATTTAAAGGAAGCACTCACTCACCAAAACACTCACAATAACAAAACACCCTCTCTATCACTAAGGCAAAAATGTCTCAGTTCACAAACATTCTTCAGGTTGATTTTGAATCGTGTTCCAACACCGATCATTACGACATCTATAAAATGATAAAATCCTTGGAGGATACCGGCCTCCAATACTTCCTTGATGATAAACTCACCATTTATCCTGGGTCCGTTCTGGAGTTTTTCCAAAATGCCAGAGTGTTCAGAGGTACACCACACTTTAACACCCACATTCAATCTAAAGTGGGGGGTATTCTCTTTGACTTAACCGAGCAAGACTTCGCCCGGTGCTTCAGCTTGCCCAAACAAGGGCTAACAGATCTTAACCCCCGGCCAACTTAAAGGCCGAGGTCTCACACAACCTAGCCCGGTCGGATGAGCCGGTGGATGACCACGGCAGCAAGGCCAACTTGAGAGCTGAATATCAGCTACTCAACGACGTGTTAGGAAGGGGCATCTTAGGAAAAGATGTCACTAATACTTACTGCGTGGCGGCCTTCAACATGATGGCGGCCATTGTCACCGGTGCGCCGGTGAACTGGTCTAGGGTGCTGTTTGACGTCCTTATTTGGATAATCGGCACCCGGTCAGTGGCCCTCATCCCCCAAGTAAGCCGACTTCTTGAGGAGCTTGGCGTCCCGACCTGTCCCGGCGAAGGTCTAAACCATGCTCAGGTGCTCACAAGGGAAGGAACTGATTCATTCTATGAACAGTTTGAAAGAGAATGGAGGAGGAGGAACTTCAACCTCCCTCAAGATTTCAATCCCCGCGCCCGCTAAGTCACTCCTTCCTGCATCCGGTCGTTTTGCAGCATGTACCGGATGTATTCTTAACCAACTCAACTTTGATCATATCGGCTTCATCCATGACTATTTCGGCTTTATTTGTGTTTCTTGATTTCATATTTTCCTCATCGTTCCTGTATGCCATTTTCGGTTTTGTCTCTATCATTTTCGATTTCTATCTAATCAATATCGGTTATATATTGAGTGCACTTAATGAGATAATCCCAATTAATGAGATAACTCCAACCACCCGAACATTTAATATCCAACCGAACTGGTTACTTCTCAACTAACACTTACCTTGGGCTTTGCAATTTGCCCCTTCCCCATGCGCCTTGAAAAGATAAAGATTCTTTTCCTTAATAAAACAAAACTGACCATCAATGCTCAGATTTTCCCTCCAAAACCGAGCCTATAAAAGGAGTCATCCTCCACTCCTTTCATCACATCCGAAAGCACAAAAATCACTTTTCTTCCTCTTGAATCCCGTTTCTCTCTCTATACCGAAACCATGCCGAGCAGAACTCTGGGAAACTTTCTATGCATCGATTTCGAATCTTGCACGGACATAAGGGATTGCACTACTAAGGAGAAATTCATGTATGACTCCCTTGCTGAAACCGGTCTTCAACCGTTTCTTGAAGAGGCCGGTCCTATTCTTCTAGACGATGTCAAGGCCTTCTTTCGAAGCGCCTGCATCAGGGAGAAGTATATCGTCTCTACTGTCAGAGACCACACGTTCTGGATTGACGAGGATGAATTTGCCTCACTCTTCGGTCTACCCACTGAAGGTTTCTCTGACTTTCCGGCTATTCAGGATCTTGCGGGATTTGAAACCGCGCAATATCTGTCGGCCACTCCCTCTCCGGTAGAAAATTTTGGGCCAAAAACCCGACTTGCTAGTCACGGTCAGCTACTGCTAGAAATCGTGACCCGGTCAATTCTGTGTCAGTCACCTAATCAACGGTATTCCAGGAATACCTATAACATCATGACCAATTCCCCCAAAAGATAATGAGAAGAATTATAGAATGGATTGCTACATATGCCTAGATCACGGATAAATGGAAATTTTATTGATAAGACCTTTTCAATTGTAGCCAATATCTTATTACGAATAATTCCGACAACTTCAGGAGAAAAAGAGGCATTTACCTATTACAGAGATGGTGCGATTTGATTATTTTCTCAGTCTTACGAGAAAGACACATGATTCAGGATAAAAATACATTTTTGAAAAAAAAAGTCTACGCTTCTTGAAGCGTTAGGATTCCCTTTATGCAGAGATCTCTCTTTGGATAACAACCATTATCTCCATTACTAATCCTTTGTGTACCTTGGTCTAATCGGCCATCAACTGGTCATCGGTCATATGGGAAAATTTAAAGAATATGGTACTGACCAAGAAAGGTCTCGGGTATGCACCGCATATCAGCAAGTTGATTCTTGGATACCGACCAGAGTTCGGACCGGGCACACCGGCTTCTTCTTCAAACGTCCTCAACAGTAATTCGGCAAGAGAACGACTCTGGCGAATGTCTTTTGAATAGGCTGTATTTTAAATTGTTTCTGTATGCCTATCTCTGTACCGAATCCTATCATCGGTTTCCTTTCTCTGCTATCTCTTGAATTTTAATATCTTTTCCGTTTAAATGACCGTGTACTCTCAATTCCTCGAACATTTATCTAAGTAACCGGTTCACATCTTCCACCTACAACCGGGTTCCTTTTCCGGTCACATGAAATCTGACTAATTTGTTAAACACTCTAAACAATCAATTGAACTTAGAAACCGCTCAATCATTCGGCCTCAAAGAAAAGAATGTGTCATCCATGACATAGGCAAAAGGATTTTGGAGGGAAACCTCCCGCCCAAAATTGCCGCCCCCAGTTTAAGCTTTACCGCCCATAGTTTGGCGATCTTTCATCTTGGAGGGAAAATTCCCGCCCATTCATGATGGGACGGTTGGGCTTCCAAACCGCGTCTATAAAAGGGACTTCGGTCATTTTCTTTCATTCTCACGCGAATTCACTTTATCTCTCTAAGTTTTCTAAACTCTTTGAAGCGGTTCTCTCTCATTCTCAAACTCTTTTAACATGGGTCGTGATTCGGCATTGTTCAAACTCTACTCTCAAGTGGATTTCGAGGAAATCCGGCTAAATGGGACGACCGAGGCGAAAGTAGTCATTGACCGGCTGATTAAAACCGGTCTGGGATATTTCCTAGGCGGTCCTCACGTCATTTACAAAGATGCGGTCGAAGAGTTCTTCAACACCGCAACCATCGCCTACGACAAGATCATCGCGACGGTTTGCGGTTCCCAAATCGAGATCACCGAAGCATTGGTGGCCGAAAGCTTGCATCTCCCAACAACTGACCAGGATGCAACGGAAGAAATAGAGCAGGACACCTTTGAGGCGGCTTGCCACATTTTATCGGCAACCACTGAGCCGATCACAACATCCGGGAGTAAACAAATGCTGAAGCCGGAATATATCCCGGCATGTGACGTTTTCGCCAGAGCGATACTGGCGAGGGGAGGAAATTTCAGCAACCTCACCAAAGACAAAATCAAGATGTTGATCGGTCTGTTGGAAGGAAAAGAGGTCAACTGGGCGAGATCAGTGTTCGGCAACCTCATGGACATGGTCAAACCAGATTCAACCCGGTCGTGGGGATACGCCGTGCCCCTCGGAAAGATCTTCCTCCACTTGAACCTCAACGTCGGTCCCGGTGTTGCGGTAGCAAAACGTTGCCTCATTAGATCGAGGCAATTCCTTCCAAGAACGCAGCCGGCCTCCAGTTTCACAGGTGGCCGAAAAAAGAAAGCCGCAAAGAAAGATGCCCCGGCAAAAGCAAAGACCGGAGGAAAGGGGAAAGAAAAGATAACCTTCGTAGACCCACCACAACAAACAGAAGATGAGGAGTGGGCCCCTGAGGAAACCGACACGGGGAGGACCGATGATAGAACGATCAATGACGACGATCATTTGGCTCGGAGTCCGAACGATGCCGAACAAAACGCCAATCCTGAGACCACCGAGGGTGAAGAAGGGGTTGATAAAGGAGCCAATGATGAAGGCTACAACAAGGAAGAGGCCGAAGAGGCCGAGGCCAAAAGATTAGCCCAGAAAATCTTTCAGGGCATTAACAAGCGAGACGAGGACGTTATAGACCTATATTTGGAGTGGCATGAGCACCGGTTCAGTACAAAATATAAAGAAATCCTACCGAGCTTCCCGCAAAAGGATTGCATCGACAGATTGGAGGAAGTAGAGGACCTGATCTTGCGCCTCACAAAATCCAACACAATTCAGGAGGTACAAAGCCGAACCTGTCTCCTGATACCGAGAAGCCATCTTCGGAAACTAAGAAGGCGCATCCGGAAAATTAAGGAAGAGTATAACGAGGGGGGATCGGTGGACACCATAGCACCGCGGGTGTTAACAAAGCTTGCAAAAGGCAAACTGGAAATACTTCAAGAAATAGAGCGGCTGGAAGCAATATGCAATCAAAAGCAAGTACCGGTCTATACTGCTCCGGTAATCGAAGAATTTCCAGTTAACTGTCCAACACCTCCAAGGGAGGTTGAGGTACCGATTTCAGAGGTTGAGGTACCGATCTTAGAGGTTGAGGTACCTATATTAGAAGTTGAGGTACCGACCTTAGAGGATGCGGCACAATTAGAACTTCCAAATGAAAATGCTGCACCGATAGCTTCCAGTGACAGAGTCGATCCTGATCCCACCGAGCACTCGCCTCCCTCACCACCGGAAGTCACCGCTTCGGACCCTACTAAAGAATGGGCTGCTAAAGAATGGGTTGAGGACCGACTTCAGAAGCTTGAAGCATCCATATCAGAGCGGATCGATGACCGCGTACAAGAACACGACGTGTCCAAGCTTCAACCATTCAAGGATAGATGCAACAACATAATTGATTCGGCCATGAAGTTCACCGACGTGACAAAGCAGCTGCTGGATCAACATCAAGCACGTCTCTCAGAACTCGGCGCCGGTCTGTGGGAAGAGGCCGGTGAGCGCGAAAAATGTGTTCAGCGAACCGCAACTCTGGAGGATGTGACCTCCAACTTAAAGAAGGATTTCGAACGGGTCGACACGACAATCGACCGGGTCTCAGTACTCGAAAAGACAAACGAAAGTCTCGTGGCCGAAGTCAAGGCACTTACCGAACAGATGGCCGAAATTCTAAAGGCTAAGGAGAACGCGGACGCCGCGGCTATAGAGGCGGATGCTCAAGTGGCTAAAAGGGTCCAGGATGCGCTGGACGCCGAAGCTAGCAAAGATAAAGAGGCGCCGCGATCGTCTCAACTGACCGAAGCGGAATTGGAAGCCGCACGAATTCAAAGAGGAGAGGCCCTATTCCCAGGGTTTGCTGATAAAGTGGCCAACCAAGCTGCGGAGGATGCCGCACGGTTGAAAAGGGAAGCACGGAGGCTGGAAGCCTATGCAAAGGATAACGAGAAGAAGAAGAAGGCGGCCGCCTCCGCTTCAGCACCGAAAAAGAGAAAGAGGGTGGCTCCTAAGAAAGTTCAGATAGCCGAGATGTTCAATGAAATCTCTGAACCGGTTACTACGGGTACTTCGCAGCAAGCCGACCTAGTCGAGGACGAAGTCGAGGAACAACTGCGGTCCCGGTCTAAAAGGCAACGATCCTCCCAACAGACCGGGCAACAGCAACCGAAGAAAAAGAAGAGTGCCTATGACTTCACAGATTCTGAATAGGGACTATCCTTCTTTCTCTTATTGGTCTTAGTATTTTTATATGTTTTGTCTTTTCTGGTCATCTATAAATATATATAAAGTTATTTTTGAATCTGGCCTTATTTTGCATTTCTACTTAGTTTTGATAATTTTAAATAAAATAATCAAAAAGGGAGAAATTGTTAGATTAGATAAAAGATAAAGACTCTTCCAAAACTTCTCTCTCAAAACTTTTTCAAAAACCGGCCAAACAAAACAACCGGCCTACGGTTGCAAACTTACATGATTTTGATAATTTTAAATAAAATAATCAAAAAGGGAGAAATTGTTAGATAAATTCAGACCGGTTCAAATAAACCTAACTTAAATAAACCTTCCATGCAGAACAAGGAACCGGACCGGATGAACAAGAGAACCAACTGAAGAAACCTAACCGGTCAAGCTACCAAACCGATCAAGAGTATTCGGAACGTGACCGCACAAAGGAAGGATCGGCCAAAGCTCAAAACCGGAACCATCAAACAGCCGATTATCCACAAGACAAGAATAACCGGAAGAAGTCCGGTTACTTCACTACCAAAAGACATTCGGCCAAGTCAAGCGGCCGACCAGTACAAGAAGACAATTTGGGTATCTGTTGAGAATGATACCAAAGGAAAAGACTGAATACTTCCATATCCATGCAAGTCTGAGGAAAGACTGTAGGCTGCAGAAAACAGTACTACCGGATCCTTCTACTTCAGGATAAGCCAGAAAGGAAATCTTCAAAGTACAGACAACTGTCCAAACAGACAGTGCCTACATTAAGTAAAAGACAAACCCGGCAGGTTTGCCTTACAGACCGGCAGGTCTGAGACAGGATACCAGGTCTGAGGAGACGACCGCAGGTCTGAGACACTGAATCACTGCACCTCTGATCAGCCAATCAGATTCAAGGCAGTGAAATATGACCGTTGGCATATTTCACCTATAAAAGGAGGCAGTTGCAGAAGAGTAAATGCGGAACATACATTGGGATAACGAGAGCTAAGAGCATTTACTACAAGTGATAACAGTGTGCTATTCTAGAAAGCCTAAGTGTTGAAAGTTAAAGTGTGTTCTACAATTTCGGTGTAAATTGTAAGAGTGTTATCGAGCAGAAAATAAGTCTCGATCGGCTTGTACTTGTATTCCTTAGTGAATATCCTTCTCGCGGTTTCGAGAGGAAGGGGTGACGTAGGAGTTTTATCTCCGAACATCCATAAACTCTTTTGTGTTATTTACTTTCTGCTGGCTTCATTATATAACCGACTAACTTAACCATATCGCTCCAAACCGACTTTATACTAGCCATACCGAATATCCAGATTACCGAAACCGACCCACCATCTCCAAATCTTCATCATCCGAAACCGACCGTGCCTATCATACAAGCGTACCGCTTCAACCTGAAAGCAAACCTCTTCCGCGCTTGAACCTAGTTCAAGGGTTTGTGACAGGTTGTGTAGTATTGAAACCCCGGTGTTAATCTCTAACCGGATTAACCACCACCCTACGAGTGAGAACCGCTAACCGGTCCAACCCCCGGTCCACCAGCGCCGACCTAGATCCTAACAGTTATTATATATAGATACTCTATTTTAGAGATTTCTATTGGTACACGTTTAAATTCCCTGGACGATTTTCGTATAGAATGATTATATATAGAACATTATATATATTTTTGAATTTTGAAATAATTAAATAAATTAATCAGATCATTTTGAAATGTTTTTTACTTTAAGAGTGGTCATCTATTTCCCCCCTTAAAATGAGGAAAACAAATTAACAGTAAAAAAAACACTTTCTGGAAAAGATTATCTTAAAAGGGGTTCAGTGCTTAATTACACGAGAGAAATGACCTCGACGCTATGTCTCACATGACATACAAAATGTACGGTTTCTACTTGTCTTTAGCTCCATACCTTATTTTCCTCTCGAATCTTGTAAAATGAGGCGATAAATCAATTTCAAGAGTTATCTTTTAAACTTGAGATAAGAAACCGAAAATGTGATTTTAGCAAAGTATGAATAACTTGCTCAATTAAGAGTTTCCACTTAAATTGTTTTGAAATAAACTTAGAAAGAAAAGATTTTAGAAATTATTTTGAATTCGGTGTTTGGTGAGCTGTGGCAAAGGATCTCGATGTTATGCACCACATGTTCGTCCCTATAGACGATCTCTATTATGAAACAATTGGCCATTCAAAACTTAAAAAAATTATTAAACATTGTTTTAAATCCAAACCTGAGTTGCTTGTCTAAGAATATAGCATAAATCTAAAGTAGTCATATATGCGTATTCCATTTCTAGAGAGGTGTGTTTAGAATATTTATAGTATTTAGTATTAGAATTATTTTCAATATTTGTGTATATATATTATTTAATAATTGTATATTAATTATTATAATAATAAAGATTAAAAATTAATTAAAGTGATATATTAAGAAAGTATAAAAGTTATGGTTATTGACATAATTAGGTGACCGGTCAACAGGATTAGGAAATATATTTGGTCCCTGGATTTTGGATGCATGATCAGAATCAAGGTAAGGACCCAAAGTGAAACTAGTCGGATCATGTATTTCAATGCGTGGGCTTTTGAAATGAGACCGTAGATGGGATTTGACACAAGCGACCAGGTGAGTGGATCCATCAGAGTGACCGAGGGACTTGGAAATTATCAGGCACCTAGGTGGGGAAAGAGGACCGTTATCAATGTTTGCATCAGATGCTCCAACTTGACCCAATTTATCATCAAAAATGCTTTGATCTAGAGAATCAACAACAATACCCTGACCTAGAACTCCAACAACACCATGACCCAAAATATTATCAACACCCTAACCTAAAATTTCAGCATCACCCAGACCCATAATATCATTAGCACCATGACCAAAAATTTTAGCATCACCCAGACCAAGAATATCAACGACACCCCGACCCAGAGTTTCAGCAGCACGCTGACCTCGAAAATCATCAACCTTACCTAGAATATTAGCAGCACCTTGACCCAGAAATCCAACCACCTTATTTCCTGCAACCGACCAGGCCAAAACATCACCATTGGTTTCTATCAAATCTATAAATCATTAATTAAGGAATTATTTTTTTAAGAATAATAATTAGTCATTATTATAATTAATTAAGGAATTATATATTAAAAAATTATGATTACATAACGGATCAAATTTTAATGGATTAAATAAATATAAAATCAATAATTATCTCTAAAATAACTCATTAATATATTTTAATGCAATTATGATTAAATAAACTTATTTTTTATTTTAGAAAATAAAAAAAGAGATTATATGATATTAGTTTAAAGAAATAAATATAAAATTAATTAATATATATATATATATATAAATAAAATTAATGGATAAAGTTAATTTTAGAATTAGAATTAAAAATACTAATTTAAACAATATTATGCATGTACAGACATTGAATTTTTATAACTTAATTAAGAATATTATAAAAAAAATTAATTAAATAATAATTAATAATAAAATGATATAGAAAATAAAAAATTAAAATCAAGAATTATATATATATATATATATATATATATATATATATATATATATAATTTAAGGAATTAATAAAATAAATATTTATTGAGAAAATAAAGAAAAAAACATTTATTATTAATAATTATTTATAGTGTAAGAATAACCTTTTTATATATTTCTAAAGTATTAAAAAAAAAGTAAATTATGATATATCAATTAATTTAATAATTAAATTTAAAATTTTAGTGAGTAGTCTTATTCATATATAAATAATTATTTATATTTTTTTTTATTATATTTGAATAAATTATTAATTATGTTATATTATATTATATTATATTATATTATATTATATTATATTATATTATATAAATATATATATATATATATATATATATATATATATATATATATATATATATATATATATATATATATATATATATATATATATATATATATTCAAGACTTTTTTTCATATTAAGTGGATTGATATTAAGAAGTATTTCATTGATTAGTAAATTACAATTATTTGTTTTGTGTTATACATATATAGAATTTATACGATTTTGATACATAAAATAACATTCGGATTTTCAGTGTTAATAACACATTCAAAATTTAGTACAATTTTAGGCCGACTTAAATTTATAATCATACGATTATTAATCGGCCCAAAGAAAGTTTAATAATTGGTCGAATAAATAAAAACAACATGCTCTTCAAATAAATAAAAACTAACAAATAATTGAATTTCAGGTCTAACTATTGGACAATCTTCTACTAACTTGAGCCAGGATGACACAAGGAGAGAGATAACGGTTAGTAATTATTCCTTAAATTGGAACTAATGCAAAATTAAAAATATGCTTTTTATTTGGCTTTATTTTTTTTTAAATGTTAATGCATTATTTATAAAAAGAAATTTCGTATAAGGATAAACTAAATCACCTCATTAAAATTGAGATAAATTAAATTTACAAGTCAAAATATAATGTAAAAATTAAACCTAAAAAGTTAATATAAATTTATCTGAAACCAAGTTTTTTCAGTATCTATCATTAATTTTTTAAATAATTCAGAACTAATAATATCTATCCTTGGACATGATCTTTTGGGCAGGTGGGGTGAATCATGACTAAGCGAGGAAACCTTAATAAAAGTACTTAGCAAATTTGGTGTGAAAAAACACATCTAAGGTTTTGAATTGATGTTTGTTTATGGATTGTGCTTTACTTTTTGTATGACTTGTTGTCTTTTTATCATTTGTTTAACAATTAAGACGATTTTAAAATTTATAATTATGTCCCTTATAATTATTAAACTTTTGGGGTAAGAATTTAGTTCTGAAATATAAACCTGGAAAACAACGTATTTCTAACCTCCTAAAAATGCTTGACAAATAGTTAGTCATGAAGATGTTTAAAAATCTCTTTAATATCTAGATTGATAAAATGGCCATACCATTATATGTTTGTAGGTTTAAAATTAACTTATTTTAATTGACAATCACTTCAACATCTAATTAATTTCCTAAAAGCAAAGTAATTTCACATCTCGATGAATACACCTTTCAATGTTGTCTCCTACAATCAAACTAGCTGTTGTAGGATGCTGCATTTTGGTAATAAATGTTTAAAGAATGAGCTCTTAGTTTATCACTATTTCTTCTAAAGATTATATTACCTGAATAAAAAATGTAATTGTTAGGTTTTTATTTCCTTTGGTTAAACTTTTTTTCCGTAAGGATTTTAAAATAGAGGAGGATATTCATTATATTGAGCTTATATATAGATACTCTATTTAAGAGTTTGCTATTTGTACACGTTTAAAATCCCTGGGACGATTTATGTAAAAAATAATTAAATATAGAACACATTATATATATATATATTTGAATTTTGAAATAATTAAATAAATTAATCGGGATCATTTTGAAATGTTTTTTCTTTAAGAGTCGTCATCTATTTTTTTTCGTAAAATTAGGAAAACAAATTGACCGTTAAAAAACACTACCTGAAAAAAATTATTTTAAAAGGGGTTCGGTGCTTAATTACACATGAGAAATGATATCGACACTATGTCTCACATGTCATCCAAAATGTACGGTTTCTACTTATCAATAGCTCCACACATCATATTCCTCTCGAATCTCGTAAAATAAGTCCATAAATCACTTTTTCTAGAGTTATCTTGCCTGAATTTGAGATGAGAAACCAAAAATATAATTTTAGTAAAGTATGAATAACTTGTTCAATTAAGAGTTTCCCATTTAAATTTCTTCGAAAAAAACTTAAAAAAAAAGGATTTTAGAAATTATTTTGAATTCGGTGTTTGGTGACGTGTGGCAAAGGACCTCGACGATATGCACACACCCGTCTAAATCTCTACTACGAAAAAGTTGGCCGTTCAAAAGTTAAAAAATTATTAAACTTTATTTTAAATTCAAACATGAATTGTTTGTCTAAGAATATAGCCTAAATCTAAAGTTACTATATATGCGTATTCCATTCCATTTCTAAAAGTGTGTCTAGAATAAGTATTTAGTGGTGAAATTATTTTCAATATTTGAGTATATATATTATTTAATAATTGTATATTAGTTATTATCATAATAAAGATTAAAGGTCAATTAAAGTGATATATTAAATTATAAAGGTTATGGGATTATTTAGACATTTATAATAAATATGGGATAATATTTGTGTAGAAACATAATCATTTACTATTTCGTTGATAGACAGAATAATATATGGGTATATTAGGGCTAGGTCCTCAACTCATACAGATAGAATACATATTATGTTTCTCTCATAAGACAAAAGGTAGATGCATGTTCCTCTCTCAAGAACACTCAAGGGCTATTGATAAAAGATTAAAAGACCTAGACCCCACCCACATAATTCATTTACGATCTAGGTCTAGATCCAGAACTAGGAGATCCAAGATCGAGAGAGAAGATCCCACCCACAAAAACAATGAAGAATGACTTGATAAACCGTTCTCCATTTCAGATTAAGGTATGTTTCTACAACTATAAAATATCTCAATTTATCGACATATAGTATTAAGATTATAGAATTAAAGAATAAATAATTAGATTAAAGAATCTAATAAGTGATATCAGAGCCCTCTCTATGTATATTTCTTGAGATTTAAGTTTATATGATTTTTAATAATATGAACCGACATTTTTTTTATATGTTATCGATATAATTTGACTGGCTATAACTAATGATATAATATATTAATGAATTAGAAATAACAATATTTTGATATATATATTGATCTAAATTTTTAAATTAAATTCAAATATAAGTGCAAGACATCAAATATTTAAACGGTTTTACATACTCATTCAAGAAAATATTTTGGATAAAGAATAATGATTAAAGAACTGTGTTAACTTTCTTTGATTATTCTCGTAATATATATATATATAGATATCTAATTAATTAGAGAAAAATAAAAAGAAAAAGAAACATATATTATATTATATATATTTTGGTTATAAATATATTTATTAATTATTACTTAGTTAGATAATTAAAGAGATATTAATTAATTATATATTTAGTGTGGTGGAGTTATATAAACTATTTATAAATTTAAGAATTTATAATAATTATGGGTCTATCAAATTTATAAATTATTAATTTAAAGTTTTATTTTTTTAAGAATAATAATTAATTATTATTATAATTAATTAAGGAATTAATTATATATATTTTAAAAAAAATTATGGTTACATAATGGTTCAAATTCTAATGGATTATAAAATATAAAAATCAATAATTATCTCTCTAAAATAAATTATTAATATATTTTTATACAATTATGATTAAATAAACTTATTGTTTAGTTTAGAAAATAAAAAAAAAGAGATTTTATGATATTATTTTAAAGAAATTAATATAAAATTAAATAATTAAAATATTAATATATATATATAATTAATGGTTAAGGATAAAGTTAATTTTAAAATTAGAATTAGAAATACTAATTTAAATAATATTATGTATGTACTAAGACATTGAGTTTTTAAAACTTAATTATGATATTAACTATTTATAATAATTAATGTATCTTTTATGAAAGAAATTAACTAAAATAAAATTAATGATATAAAAAAAATTAAAATCAATAATTATATGTATATAATTAAGAAAATAAAGATTTATATATATAATTAAGGAATTAATAAAATAAAGATTTATTCCGAAAATGAAGAAAGAAAACATTTATTTTAGTTTAGACATTCTTTATTATTATTTTATTATTAATAATAACTTATAGTGAAATAATAACTTTATTATATATTTTTATTCTAGGTGAGTGGTGAGGATTGTAAGTTGATAGAATCTGTTCAACAGAGTGAGCTCAGTGAGAGGTCGAAAATGAGTAGTAAATAAGCCTCGGGTGTTCGACGTAAGGTTTGTAAACGATCTGAATATTCTAGTGAATGTCCTTCTCAAAGGTTTGAGAAGAAAGGGTGACGTAAGAGTTTATCTCCGAACATCCATAAATCATATGTTGTGTTTTCCTTCTACTTTGTGTCCTCATATTGCTGTTTAAACCGTGCTTGTGTTGCTTCAAGTTGAAACAAACAATTCCGAACTTGAACTCGGTTCAAGAGTTTGTGACAACTTATAAAGTATATAGAGACCGATATTAACCTCTAACGGGATTATTATCAACCGGTGTGTGTGTAAGCGTTCACCTTAGCGAGACTTTAGTCTCCTTCGGCGATCCCGATCCTAACAAGTGGTATCAGAGCAGCTAGTCTCTATACTCAAGCAACCAGACGTCAGCATGTCTTACAGAGAAAGGCTCCACTACTCCAAAGAGAAGACTTCATTGATTGGAAGCTATGCATGCAACTCCACTTAACCACCATAGACGATGAAATGATGTTCATCATCTCTGATGGTCCAATAACGATTAACAAGAATAGGAGCGAATGGAAAGCTGAGAACAAAAGAAGGAACAGCCTTGACAATCTCGGCAGTAATGTCATTTACAAAACCTTGGACAATAACATGTTTGCCAATATCATAGGATGCACTACCGCAAAAGAAGTATAGGAGACAGTCATTCGGCTTCACGAAGGAAGCGAGCGAACCAAGAAAAACAAGATCATGGTGGCCACTAAAAAGTTTGAAAATATCAAGATGCGCCCTGGAGAAACAGTAAAGAAATTTGGTGACCGTTTTACAAGCATTGTGAATGAACTCTCACTTCTTGGAAATAAATACGACAACAAAGAGACGATTGTCAAAGCTCTAAGATCGCTTCCTAGCACTTGGGATATTAAAATCATGGTGATGAGAGAATTAAAAAGTCTTCTGAAGTTGCATGATGACTTTGAAGATTTGAAAACATATGAGTTCGAAATGAAATCAAGAAATGAAGATGAGACCTCAACTTCGATAGCTATTAGAGCTCTGGTGACCACCGTAGAACCGACAACTCCAGTACCTGTCAAATCAGCTGAACAGTTCAGTGATGATGCAATTTCCATGCTTTCCAGGAAGTTCGTAAAGTTCATGAAGAAGAACCAACCCAGCAACTCTAACAATTACAACTACTATAACGATAACAAAGCTAACGTTCGCTGTTTTAATTGTGATACATTAGGTCACTACAGGTCGGAATGTCGGAAGCCACAAAGAGATGATAGAAAACCAACCGATCAGAACTAGGCATCAACTGCTAGAAGAATATGCAAACTCTGCATTTATCTCATAGATTGAACTGAAAAAGGTGGATGAAGCATTGTTGGATTTCGATTAGATCCTAGCAATGCAAGAGGAACCAAAGCAGTTTGAGAGAAACAAAGTCTGGCATCTTGTTCCAATACCAGCTAATTAATCTGTCATTAGAACTAGATGATTCTTTCGAAATAAACTCTATGAAAATGGTTTGGTTACGAGGAATAAGCTAGACTAGTGGTCCAAGGATACAAAGATGAAGAATGCATTGATTTTGAAGAATCATTTGCTCATGTTGCCATACTAGAGGCCATTAGAATCTTTCTAGAATTTACTTCATTCAAAAATTTCAAAGTTTTTCAAATGGATGTCAAAAGTGTTTTCCTTAACGGTGTCATAAATGAAGAGTTATACGTTGAACAGCCTCCTAGTTTTAAAAATTATGCTTTGATTAGTCACGTCTATAGATTGGACAAAGCTCTTTACGGTCTTAAACAAACTCCTAGAGCATGGTACGATAAATTAACGAAGTTTCTGTTCAATCACGACTTTACCATAGAATCTGTAGATAAAACCCACAGATCTATGTAAATGATATCATTTTCGGGTCAACTAATCTAAAACTATGTGATAAATTCTCTAAAATGATGACTAACAAATTTGAAATGAGTATGATGGGAGAGTTGAGCTTCTTCTTAGGCCTATAGGTTTGGTAGATTGAAGGAGGAACATTCATCAATTAGGTCAAATATACAAAAGAGCTGCTAAAGAAATTTGGCATGGAATGTTGTTCTACTGCCTCAATCCCAATGAGCTCATCGATCAATCTAGATAAGGATGAAGATGGTCAAAGTGTTGACATCACGGCATATCATGGAATAATTGGATCACTTCTCTACTTAACAGCAAGCCGACTATATATTCTATTTTTGGTTGGAGTTTGCAAGAGATTTCAGGCTAATCCTAAACGATCTCATTACATTGCTGCTAAAAGAATATTGAAATATCTTAAAGGACCTCAAGATGTGGGACTGTAGTATCCGAAGGATTCTATTTTCAATTTGACGAGTTATTCTGATGCAGACTACGCAGGGTGTAAAGTAGACCAAAAGAGTACCAGCGGGACTTGCAAGTTCTTATGTGACCGGCTCATATCCTAGTACAACAAGAAGCAAACGCCTGTTGCAACTTCAACGGAAGAAGCAGAGTACATTGCATCTGGTAGCTGTTGTGCTCAACTTATCTGGACTCAACAACAACTACGAGATTTTGGCATCACAACTGAGGAGTTCCTAATATTCTGTGACAACACGAGCGCCATTGCAATCACATATAATCCGTTATTGCATTCAAGGACAAAACACATCGATATCCGACATCATTTTATCCGAGAGCATGTGACGTAGAAACATATTCGACTAGAATATATTTCAACTGAGCAAAATGTGACTAATATCTTCACCAAGCCACTCCAGGAGGCTAAGTTTAATCACTTTTGAAATATTTTAGGTCTTGTTGTTATTGACTAAAATTTTCCTTTAACATACCGACATGCATTTAGGGAGAAACTTCCTAAAAAAGAATAACATTTTTCATTTTACATTCATGAAAAACCGAGCATGTTCTCTGCGAGAAGCTCTCACTTCTCAAAAATGTCATTTTAGTGTAAAACCATGATTTCGGTATTTTTCTTAAAAACTGATCGTCTCCTTTAAAATTCTGGTATTTTTCAAAAAAATAAATAAATAAAACCGATCGGACATTCACATCTATTTCTTATGTGCATAAATTTAGAAGGAAAAAGTCTCAGACAAATAAAACCAGTCAACTGCCTCCTTTTGAAATCGGTAAAATTATTCTACCGAAACAAGTGTAAACAAAAACCGAACTCCTTAAGTAAATCGGTGAACCGATCGGTTAATTCCGATTGAACAATTCCCGCCCAGAAAAAACCCCGGTTCCAAGCGGAAGCGGTTTTTCATCAGGATCAAATAACCGATCTCATTAATACCGAACTTACAAATAGCCCACCGTTTAATTACATGAAAATTTCAGTAATCTCATTTTCCATTCAAAATGGGACAGTTGGCCAGTGTTTAGTAGTATTTGTTTGAAAATATTCATTGTGAAAAAGTAAACAGTTATTCCTCAAACAACGTGAAGACCTATGTCTATCATTATTTAAATTGGAAAGACTAACATCCTAGTAATAATCCCTTTTCTAGAAATAAAACGGATACATATATTTGTCCATTAGATGAAATCCCTTCTTATCTAACAGTATCTAGGATGTATTCCAAGCTTCCATTCTTCTATATAATGATGTTCTCACAATACCGAACAACTCTTATCTTAAAAACTGATCGAAACTAAGAGAACTTAGCTTCCTGTAGCGGCTTGGTGAAGATATCAACTACTTGATGATCGGTTGACACATACTTCAGTCGGATGTGCTTCTGCTGCACATGCTCCCGGATAAAGTGATGTCTGATATCAATATGCTTCGTTCTCGAGTGTAACACCGGATTGTATGTGATCGTTATTGCACTAGTGTTGTCACAAAAGATTGGAGACTCTTCAATAGTTACACCAAAGTCCCTTAGTTGCTGTTGGATCTAGAGGAGTTGTGCACAGCAGCTTCCGGCTGCTAGGTACTCCGCCTCTATGGTTGAAGTTGCAACTGAGGTCTGTTTTTTGTTGTACCAAATGACGAGTCAGTCTCCCAGAAACTGGCATGTCCCGCTGGTATTTTTTCGGTTGATTTTGCAGCCTGCATAGTCTGCATCAGAGTAGCTTATTAAGTTAAAACTTGAGTCTTTTGGGTACCATAGTCCCACGTCTTGAGTTCCTTTTAGATATTTGAATATCCTCTTAGTCGTGGTATAGTGTGACTGTTTTGGATTAGCTTGAAATCTTTCGCATACTCCGACCGCGAACAGGATGTCCGGTCGGCTGGCTATTAGATAGAGGAGTGAGTCGATGATTCCTCGGTAGGCTGTTATATATACCCCTTGACCATACTTGTCTTTATCTAGTTTTACTTATTAGCTCATTGGGGTAGCCACCTCGGCACAAGTGTCCATTCCGAATTTCTTAAGCAGTTCGGCTGTGTATTTAGGCTGGCTGATGAACGTTCCAGTGTCGATCTGCCGAACCTGGAGACCTAGGAAGAAACTTAATTCCCCATCATACTCATATCAAAGTTTTCAATCATTAACTTTGAGAATTTGTCACATAATTTCGGATCGGTTGAACCGAAAATAATATCATCCAAAAATATTTGAACAAGTAAAATATGTTCATTTTTCTCAAATTTGAAAAGTGTTTTGTCAACCGAACCTATTGTGAAGTTGTGATCAAATAAGAATTTTGTTAAAGTATCGTACTAGGCTCTTGGAGCCTATTTTAAACCATAAAGGGCTTTATCCATCATCAGTCTTCAAAGTAAGGACTTCGCCTTGATCCAAGTGGGAAAGTACCATAGAGTAGAACTCGGGCAAAAGAAAGCACTCTCAAAGACAGAACTAACAAGATTAGGGGAAATAAAAAGGAGGAGAGAAGGAGACCTAACTTGGGAAATGCGTACTGGAACTTCATTCTATCCATTGTATGGATTGGGGCTAAGCTTACTTATGAATAAACAAGAGATTCGGGATGGAATTCGCACAAGATATAGCATTCCTAGAGCACTAAGCTAAGTAGATTGGGTGAAAGTAAGCAAATTTCGTAAAATAAGGAGATCGTCTTTCTATTTCAATTATTGAATAAAAAGAATGCCTTTACCTCAACGGAGGTATGTCCTGGTCTATCTAGTCAAACGAGGGGTCGGGTATGTGCCGCTTATACTATCAGCACATCAGCAGATGAATGAAGAAGTAGTGGGCCTTTCACCCTTTTTCATTTGACTCGGGGAGCTGATCTGATCTGATAAATGCACTTCAATGGGGGGGGGGGGGGGGGGAAGCTAGGTTTCCCATGTTGGTATGGTCGACCATAAAAGATTTGGTTGTTAGGTAAAAAAGAAGAGGTAGAGAGAGAGAACGGAACCGATAGATTGCTCCGTACGAATTTACAATGGAAAAACTCCTCTTCGTTGTAAGATTAGTGAAGGGTCAACAATTTAGAACCGAACCTATTGTGAAGTTGTGATCAAATAAGAATTTTGTTAAAGTATCATACTAGGCTCTTGGATCCTGTTTTAAACCATAAAGGGCTTTATCCATCCGGTATACATGACTTATTAGTTCCGAATTTTTAAAGCCTGGAGGTTGTTTAACATACACTTCTTCACTTAGTTCACCATTTAGAAAAGCACTTTTGACATCCATATGGAAAACTTTAAAGTTTTTTGAAAGCCGCAAATACAAAAAATATTCTAATGGATTCAAGTCTAGCCACAGGAGCAAATGATTCTTCAAAATCAATGCCTTCTTCATGTTTGTATCCTTGAGCCACTAGCCTGGCTTTGTTCCTCGTAACCAAACCGTCTTCATTGAGTTTATTTCTGAACATTGTTAGAAAAATTAAGTAAGTTAATTTTAAACCGGCCAAAGAACTTAATCAGTCTCAAACTTTCTTGTGCAGGTACAGCTCAAGACGCACCAGACCGGTTGAGGCATTCAAGTAAATCGATTTGACTCCTCTCACCGGATCGACTAAGATGTAAACTATATGAAGTATCATTTCCGGCTGGCTCAATATATCGAAGATCTTAAGGCCAACGGGAAATTATTCAAAGTGATGAAATCTATGATGATGAAGATATTTCTTGGAAATACACAGAAGAAGGATCCGAATCAGAAGCATGCGACAAAAAGAATGATTACTGATTATCCAAGATTACAAGCAACTTCTGACACAGGCGGTCGGCTAATGCATGTCTGACATGTGTCCAAAATAGCAAGGCGTGCACACTACCTGACTCTGACCGTCACGGCTTCAGATAACCAATCCAATGGAGAGAAAAAAAATATGACCGTTGTCATATTTTTATAAATAGAAGCTCAAATGTGCTGAACAAAGAGCGATTTTCTACATACGCGTGACATTCATACGGATTTCCCAATTTTACAACGAGATGAATTTTACGCGCGACCCTGAATATTGATTGAAATCCTTGAAATTGTTTGAAATATAACTACGAGAACTTTGTGTATTTTACCTTGTGTAAAAGTATTACATCATTTGTGAGTGGTGTAACCGACGAGCAGTAAATAAGACTCGGTCGGAGTGTGTTTGTTGAATATTCCAGTTAGTGAATATCCTTCTCACTATTTGAGAAGAAGGGGTGACGTAGGAGATTCAACTCCGAACATCCATAAAAACTTGTTTTGTGTTCTTCATTCTATTTTCTGGCTTATTTACTCTAACCAACTGAACCGAAATATCTATTATCTCAATCGAAATAACTTATACTCCCCTTAGCCGAACTGGCTTTCCCCTCATTCAAACCGACTTCTCCTAATACCTTCCAAACTGAATTGTGTGAGTTGCTTCAGATTGAAATAGACATTTCCGTCCTTGAACTCGGTTAAGGTGTCTGTGACAATCTGTGTAGTGTTAAGAGCGGTTCTAATCTTTAACCGGATTAGTACCAGTGTGTTGTGTGTGTTGTTTGTAAGCGATCTACCTTTAGTCGGACCTTGGTCCACTATCGACGATTCTGATCCTAACAAGTGGTATCAGAGCAGGAATCTTAACACTCAAGCAACCGAAAGAGATGGTTAGGATGACCCACAATGATAAGCCACCCATGCTAAACAGTGAATCGTTTAGCGGCTGGAAGGTTCAGATGTATTTACATCTGATCACTTTGGATGATGAAATGAGCACCATCCTAAATGAAGGACCGATAAAGATTGAGAAGGAGAAAGAAGTATGGACGGCTGAAGATAGGAGAAGAAGTAACCTGGACAACCATTGCATGAGACACATTTTCAAAGTTGTGGACAACAATGCGTTCAACAAAATCAGAGATTGTCAAAGTGCAAAGGAAGCCTGAGAAACTATCATTCAGATCAATGAGGGAAACAAAAGAACTAAGGAGAATAAAATCTTGGTGGCAACTCAAAAGTATGAGAACATCAAGATGAAGCCCGGAGAGAACATGAAGGAGTTCAGTGAACGGTTCACCAGCGTGGTCAACGAGCTGTACACACTTGGAAAAATATATGAAAACCGGGAGATCATTGTGAAAGCATTGAGATCTCTACCAAGTGAATGTGACATAAAGACCATGGTGATGAGGGAATCAAGCAATATCGGGCAGATGAAGCCGCACGACATGTTTAAGGACTTAAAAGCTTACGAATTCGAGATGAAATCTCGGATCGAAGACGAAGCAGCAACATCAACCGCAACCAGAGCTCTGGTGGCGTTGGTGGAACCAGCGGTTTCTGTATTATCCACTCCTGTTCATGTCAAAAGCACTGATCAGATCAGTGAAGACGTGATGGCCATGCTAGCACAGAAATTCTGAAGATTCATGAAGAAGAATCAACCATCTAACAACTTTAATTATAACTATGTTGACAAATCTAATGTAAGATGCTTTAACTGCAATGCTTTGGGTCATTACAAGTCAGAATGCAGGAGACCGAGAGGGGATGACTGGAAACCGGCTGATAACTACCAGAGAGGTGAAAGGAGTAACAACCAACAAACTGGTGAAAGAAAATAAATCTATAAGGCACTCATAGCATCTGATGGTGGAAGTAACTAGGTCTACTCCGACACGGCAAACGACGAAGAAAGAGTCACCTGCTTCATGGCAAATGAAGAAGAGGTATTCGACTTTTCTTCTGAAGAATTTACTAAAGAAGACTTAGTTATTGCACTCAATGACATGGTCCTTGAGTTCAAAAACTTATCTGCTCTTATACCGACCCGGTCAAACTACGAAACCGGAGAGTCAAATGGTACCGCTGGTGAGCCAAGCGGAACCACGGTATATGAACCGGTTGAACTATCCTTAGAGAATAAGAAGCTCAAGGAAACAGTTCAATCGTTAACCAAAGAAAATGAGAGAACCAAATATGTCACGGCTGCCTGGAAAAGATCTAGTGAAGCGGTGAGTCAGATGTCTAATTATCAATGACATCCCAAATGCAAATTTGGTCTTGGATACAAAAACAACAAATCCACCAACCGGAACTATTCCAACGAGATGAAACTAACAAAAGACAATCTTCCCTTTGTAAGATTTGTCAAGAGCTCTTCAACCGATAATGAGGCAGAACGTGAATCAAAACCGAAAAAGAAAAAAAATATGTAAGTCCAACTGACTCAGAAAAATGGATTCATCTTGAGAGAAGGAAAGCCAATCGGTCAGCAGGTAAACAAATCGATACACGCTCACATAGAACTAATCAACAGTTACCACCGCGACAATATAAGGCACTCTTAGGCAGACCTTAAGGTGTCAGGCGGAGTACCGATAAATCAATTAGAACTATCTCTGGGAAAGTTATCCGACTTATTAAAGTCTGGATTTCTAAGGGACTAATCAATCACGGACTCAAGTAAATGTGGGTACCAGAAATGCGTAAATATTTATTTTTTGCAGGATAGGAGGAGCAAACGGCTAGGAAACTCGGAATGGTACTTGGACAGCGGGTGTTCAAAACACATGACCGAAAACAGTGGACTACTAGCTGATATTATTTATGAAGCCGGAACAATGATAACTTTCGGCGACAATTCAAAATGTAGAGCCGTGAGCAAGGATAAGATTGTCCATGGTAACCTGTCTATAAATAACGTGCTCTTAGTAGAAAACTCGCATTTCAACCTATTAAGCATTAGTCAAATGTGTGACATAGGGTACACGGTTGAATTTCATAAGCATGCATGCTTAGTTAAAAATCATCAGGGTGATACACTTCTAATCAGAAATAGGATAGGAAATATTTACAAAGTGGACTGGAAAACTAAAACTGAGAACCCGATCTGCATGATAGCTAGGAACAATCTGAACTGGCTCTGGCACAAGTATCTAAACTATCTAAATTTCAAAACCTTAAATTTTACATGCTCTAAAGAATTAGTTCATGGCTTTCCAAACATCAAATTTTCCAAAGATAAAGTATGTGTTGCATGTCAAATGGGAAAACAAATAAAATCATCATTTAAAAGTAAAGGAAATTTCCAATCTGAACGATGCTTAGAACTACTATATATGGACTTGTTTGGACCGGTTAGGGTGACAAGCCTAGGAGGCATGCATTATACCATGATAGTTGTTGATGATTATTCTAGATTTACTTGGGTAACATTCTTAGCTTTTAAAGATCAAGCTACACCGAACCTGATCAAATTACTTTTAAAAATATAAAATGAGAAATCTATCCGAATTAACAAAATTAGAAGTGATAGAGGAACCGAATTCACAGATAGTACTTTATCTACCTTTCTTGATGATTCTGGTATTAGGCATGAGTTGTATAGCGCCAGAAGACCTCAACAAAATGGCCTGGCTGAGAGAAGAAACTGAACTCTCAAGGAAGCCGCAACGTCCATGATAGCCGATTCAGGTATTGCTCAAAATTTTTAGGGTTGAAGCTATCAACACTGTTTGTTACACTCAAAACCGGTCTCTAATTACTAAACGGCTAACTAAAACGTCATTTAAAGTATACCATGACAAAGTTCCTAACATCCGGCTGAGTCTCAGTATTAACCGCTTGATCTTTTATAAACCGTGTATAGACCAGAACCTCATCTTCATCATCAGAATAGATATTGAAATTTTCCATTCTGTTGTGAAGGTCAAAGGGTGCTGCAGTATTACGTTTAATCGATTCATCAAAAACAACATGAGAAGATTCTTCAACCGTTAAGGTTCTAGTATTATAAACTCAATATGCCTTACTAATGGTTGAATTACCCAACATTATTCCTTCATCGGATTTAGAATCAAACGCGGTCAAATAATTTTTGTCGTTGATGTAAACATAACACTTACAGCCAAAGATCTTAAGATACCGGATGTTAGGAACTCTGTCATGGTATATTTCAAATGGAGTTTTAGTTAGCCGTTTAGTAATTAGAGTCGGGTTTTGAGTGTAACAAGCAGTGTTGATAGGTTCAACCCAAATTTTTTGAGCAATACCCGAATCAACTATCATGGACCTTGCGGCTTCCTTGAGAGTTCGGTTTCTTCTCTTAGCCAGACCATTTTGTTGAGGTGTTTTGGCGCTAGACAAATCGTGCCTAATACCAAAATCATCAAGAAAAGTAGTTAAAGTACTGTTTGTGAATTCGGTTCCTCTATCACTTCTAATTTTGTTAATTCAGATAGATTTCTCATTTTGTAATCTTAAAAGTAATTTGATCAGGTTCGGTGTAGCTTGATCTTTAAAAGCTAATAATGTTACCCAAGTAAATCTAGAATAATCATCAACAACTACCATGGTATAATGAATGCATCCTAGGCTTGTCACCCTAACCGGTCCAAACAAGTCCATATGTAGTAGTTCTAAGCATCGTTCGGATTGGAAATTTCCTTTGCTTTTAAAGGATGATTTTATTTATTTTCCCATTTGACATGCAACAAATACTTTATCTTTGGAAAATTTGATGTTTGGAAAGCCATGAACTAATTCTTTAGAGCATATGAAATTTAAGGTTTTGAAATTTAGATGGTTTAGCCGCTTGTGCCAGAGCCAGTTCGGATCGTTTCTAGCTATCATGCAGACCGGGTTCTCAGTTTTAGTTTTCCAGTTTATGAAATATTCAAAACTTGTAATTGTTGGCCGGTTTGAAAGAACTTAACTTTATTTGGCCGTTTTAAAATTAACTTACTTAATTTTTCTAACAATTTATCCTTTTTTGATTATTTAGAATAAATATTCAAAACTTGTAAATGTTGGTTGGTTTGAAAGAACTTAACTTTATTTGGCCGTTTTTCTGGAGAATTGTTTTTGAAAATGGTTTATCAAAAAGGTTAATTGTTTCGGAGTAGAGACTGTTCTTTTGGACAGATGTGTGAGACTATGAGTCATAATGACCATGCCCTTTCACACATTTCACCAAGCACCGAACTCTTAAAATGAAATTCTAAAAACATTTTATTTCCTAATTTTTGAATAATCAATATACTAGGTAGTGTGCGAAAGAAACTTGAGCGTAAATAGTTTACTATTTTTATCTCATTCTACACGGGATTCAAACGAAAGGTTAAGCATAGAACTATTTGCCCAATGAGTTGATTTTTGGATATATCAATCGATTGACATTATACTGTCAATCTCACTTTAATTTTACATGCGTACACATATCTTAATTTTATAAATGAAAGATTAACAAGTTGGAAACTATTGATTATTGGTTTTTCATTTAATTTCAAATTTTGAACACGATATATTTTATAATATTTTATATGAAATGAATCGATCACTTGTATGATAATTTCATAAACTTATTTTGAAGTTTTTTATCATTTGAAAATAGACAATGTTTGGTATATAGTTATAACTACGATTGAATCTTATATTTCTCTCCTTTACAAAAGAAATTCGCATTGGAAAGGGTGTTAGTTGGCTAGGCAAAGTTTTAAACTACAATAGATCAGATCCTGAGTTTTTTACCACCTATCCTGTTAGGGGGTTGAACGCTCGAGGAAAGATTCTTTATGCTTATGTGAACGACTTCTCGGTGGAGGAGAAAGCCAATCGAAAAATAGAGGACGTTTGCGCTATCCTCGTTTCTATATTCGAGATCATCATTTCCATTTATGGTGTATACCTTATGTTCAAATTTTGTCCAAAAGACATAATTATCATAAACAGTTGAAATTATGGGATATACTCTTTCAAGAAAATTTCATACAAGTAATTATGTTAACTTCTTTTACATCTTGAATAATCATAAACAGTTAAAAAAATTATTTGGTCAATATTACTAATTAATTTAAAGACATTAAAGTTGATTCTATAGTTAATAATTAATTATATTGAATAACGAGTCGTTGATAAGTTCTATAATTAATTAATGATTAATCAAATATAGGATTAGAAAAAGATAAAATAAAAAGTTATTTAGATTTTTAATTAAGCAAATTATTATAATAAATTTTATGTTTTATATTTTATATTTAAAAATTTAATTTTATAAAATTAAATTAAAATTATTTTAGTTTTTTAATTGAGAAATAAAATAGATAAAAAAAAGTTATAATAAAATCACATTAATAAATAGTTTTAAAATTCATCATTAATAAATCACTTAATGCAAAAATAAATAAAAGAAAAATGAAAAAAAATGAAAAAAATTAAATATTTTACTAAAATTTTATGATAATTATAAAAGATAAAAAAAAGTACAAATGAAAAGATAACAAAGATTCCTCAAATATTGACTTTTCAAATACATCAACTTTATTCATTATATATATATAATTTTTTTTTTTATTTTGCATTCATTTTCTTATTCTCTATATACAATTTGCTGAAAGGTATGATAGGACTACTCTTACTCTTTTGTTCATGCTTTATTCTTCATCATTTGATTTACATGATTTGTTTAATCTATGTTAAATTATATACTTATTCTTACTCTTACTACTCTTTTGATAGACTACTCTTACTCTTTTGTTCATGCTCTATTCTTCATCATTTGATTTACATGATTTGTTTAATCTATGTTAAATTATATACTTATTGTTGTGTACTCAGTAAAGTTAATTTTCTTTTTATGATTAAGTTTTGAGAAAAAAATAAGTGTAAAAATTGAACATGTCTTTTTAACTAAGAACAATTAATACAAGATTTTATAAGGATAATGGAACTAAATGCTAATGTCAATGACATGGTTGATGTTGATGATGAAGATGTTATTATTTGTTCTCCAAGAACCTTTTATGAGGTATAAATATTTATTTTTGATTCAAATTTATATTTTAATTATTGGAGGTATAATAGTAGATGCTCAATACTTTTTCTTATTTATTAAATATTAAAATTACCTATTGACAATTTTAGGCTAGAAAGAGATCTGTTAAAAGAAAACGACCGGTGATGGAAGTAATATACGACACAAGTCCACCATTACCCCAATATTTCAATCCACCAAAGGTGACGGAAGTAATATACGACACAAGTCCACCTTTACCCCAATATTTCAATCCACCAACGGTGACGGAAGTAATATACGACACAAGTCCACCTTTACCCCAATATTTCAATCCACCAACGGTGATGGAAGTAATATACGACACAAGTCCACCTTTACCCCCAATATTTCAATCCAGGTATATTGACAATTTGATCACTATTTCTATATAGTAGCAATAATTTAGAAATCAAAATATGTTGTCACTTTTAGTTAATCTACTCCTTATAGGTATAAAAGTGGATTCTATTTAGGAAGATTCCAAAGAAATTTGTTTTTGGTTTTCATCACTATTATTTTGTATGTTTTTAAATTAGGAATTTGTGAAAATTGTTGACTATATAATTTTATAACTTCTTTTTGCAGAAAAAACAATTATTATATTGAATTTGTGCTATTAAAAGTTTTGAGCTTATTTAAGACTTAAATTTTTTTATTTTAATTATCATTAAATTATAATTATTAATAAAAAAGTAAAAAGTAAGAGTAAGAGTAACTTTTTTTTTTTTAAATTGACAAGTAAATATAATTTAATTTAATTAAAATTTACTAGATGAAAATTAATATAGAAAAATTTAAAAGTATATATAACTTTTTAACTAAATTTTTTATAATGATATTACAACATTTTTTAAGAAAATTTCTTTTGTCAACTAATTATTTCTTTTGGAAAAATTATAAACTTATTTACCAAATATATTTATCTAGATGAAAAGTAATATAGAAAATTTAGGTATTATACAAATAATTTGTTGATTAAATTTTTTTATAATGATATTAAATCATTTTCGAAGGAAATTTCTTTTGTCAACAAATATTTCTTTTGGAAAAATGATGAACTTTGTTACCAAATATATTTGATTTATTATTATTTTATGAGAATAAATAAAATAATTTTTGTATAGTATTTTCATTTAATTTGTGTTAGAACAACATGCTCTTTAAATAAATAAACACTAACAAATAATTGAATTTCAGGTCTAACTATTGGACAATCTTCTACTAACTTGAGCCAGGATGACACAAGGAGAGAGATAACGGTTAGTAATTATTCCTTAAATTGGAACTAATGCAAAATTAAAAATATGCTTTTTATTTGGCTTTATTTTTTTTAAATGTTAATGCATTATTTTTAAAAAGAAATTTCGTATAAGGATAAACTAAATCACCTCATTAAAATTGAGATAAATTAAATTTACAAGTCAAAATATAATGTAAAAATTAAACCTAAAAAGTGAATATAAATTTATCTGAAACCAAGTTTTTTCGGTATCTAGTCCGCGTTATACAATCGAAACAAACTTTACGAAAATCATGATTTTCTTTTGTATGATTAATAGGCCTTCTCCATTAATGTAACATTTCTTGATTTGGTTTAAGAAAAATGAGCCTTAAAAAATTATGGGAATGTTGTATTTTCAGTTAAGCATATCTAAGTAGATATAAAAGGTTTCATTTTGTTGGTTTCTTATATTGAGTTTTGTAGTTTCTTATACAACGTTTTTAAAAACATCATTTTTAATGTATCCATCAATTCAACAATTATAATTATTAGCTTATTAGATAATAATAAATAATTAATCTCACACATTTAGACTAAATTTGGAACCATATAACCATCAAGAGGATACTTACATTCTCCAAAGCTAACCGAAAATGAGAAGTGTCTTTTTCAAAGCATTTCTAGTTTCAACCTTAGATATCATTTGTTAAATTAGAAGGCAAATGAACAAATCATCGACCTTAATTAAATGACCATTAGCGTTGTTGCAATGAAAATTGAGGTGAACAAAAACATTTATGCTACAATAGTCAAACCCTAATTAATATACTACGATCTAACTAAAATAGAGAGCATTTGATTTTTAAAAAGATTGTGAGCGGTTGATTATCAATATAAACCACATTAATGGCAAATATTTTGTGCATACTTTAAATGTAATACAAATATAAGATCAATAGTACTATTATCGTGGGAGGAGCGGCCGAGAGGAAAAAGAAAGTGAAGCGGCTGCGTGTTAGGGAAAATATGATCTTATTGTTGAGTGTATTGTCGGGTGCTCTCAGTGATAATATTAAATGATTATAACCGAGAGCTATATCCAATTGCTCTCGACAATAATAAATATCACCGAGAGCAGTCTTTCACCCTCGGAAATAAGAAGAACTAACACCGAGAGGAACACTTTTCCTTCGGTAAAATATATATCACCGAGAACATTCTTTCGCTCTCGGAGATTTTTTCGGTAATTGTGCTTCTTCTACTAGTGAGGCTTGTTTAAAAACAGGGTAACACAACCTCTTGTCCAAACAAGAAACTATTTGAAAAAATTTATAGATGTGATGTAACTTGGGCTATTTTTATAAATAAAATATATAACATTTTAGTATTTTGATTATTAAATGAGACATCAATAGTAACCACGATTGCTCCTTCGGTTTGACTGGGGATGTTTTTTTCTTAGAAATATTAATTTTAATTATTATCATTTTTAAATAAATATATATATATATATATAACCTATTTATTTACTTTTTTTTATTAAATATATCGAAAATATTTATAAATTATTTATTTATCCATTTCACTAACATGTTCAACTTAAACCTAAGTTGTTTCTGAATGACCAAGTTAATAATGAGTGTTGAGAGTTAGAGTGGAAGATGATTGGTGAAATATCTTAGTACAACTTCTACATTTTTACACGTTTACAATTGACATTAATACCTTAAATCTAGAAGGATGGATGACTTAGTTATGAGTAAACATTGACATGATTTAAACTCAAGTTTGCAACTTGTCAAAACTAAACAAAATCGACAAATAACTGGTATGTTTATATTGCATCATTAAATTGTATGTGTGAATATGCGAAACATCATATTGAGAAGTATGCATGATATGTTAATCGTCTTTGTTTTGGATTTACAAAGTATTTTCAATAAACGGTATATTCCTAAAGTATGGATATTCATCACCCACACAACCACATGATGGAAGGAAAATGAAAGCAATGCAATGAAATTGGTTAACCTCTTAAAGACACTAAATTGGTTAACATCAAATATTCAAATATACATGGAAATGAAAAAATAATAAGATTAGACGCAAGACTTATACTTAAGGGTTTTGCCAAATTATTTTTCAATGACTATTATGAATATTTGACTTGTTGCAAAATTAGATAATATTTGTACATTATTCTATTAGTAAATTAGGATGGAAACACTAGAAATTTATGTGAAGAATGTTTCTAAGATAGGTCTTATAAAGGAATATACTAGAAGTTTCATCAAGTTTTGATAAAAACAAATGAAGGTATGAAAACTACCACATATGTGATAAAATAATTTATGTGTTTATTTGGAACGGGTTGCAAAGTTATTGATTGAAACTCGATATAAATAAGGACATTCATATCATATATTGTTTAGAAAGATTAAGATAAATTGATTGTATATATTGTTATGTAAGTGATATTGTTAACCTTCTTTGAGCGTTGTTATTGAGTAATTAAGGAAACTTTTGAAACGGATGTTGTGATTGTTTAATAACAATATGTCTTTAATATTGAATTATTACATCTAGTTTTAAGGTGATTGTGGTATCTATGCGATCATTATTGAGAAATAACAACGGCCTTTGAAGTGATTTTGATTGCTTAACGACAAATGGCTAACGACAAATGCATAAAGATTGTTGTAACTAAGCAATCACAACCATCTAAAAACGGTTGATATTTCATATTTCTGTTATACCTTGAAATAGTTTGTCTACGAATGTTAACCGCCTTGTGTAGGGTCATCATTACTAGATACTAACCATTTTCCACTTAATATCAAAGAAAGATTCTGTTGATATCAATGTTTTCTTACCAGTGGTTATCATAAGAGGCTAATAGCAAAACAATTCTAAAACTAAAATTAGAGTGACTACATTCTTAATTAAAAGGTGTATCTAGTTTAATTTTATTTTATTATAATCCTAAATTATAAAGTTTATATGGAGACAAATACCAAACTTCTAATAATAATGTTTTATTTGGGGGAGTTTGATGGCATAACAAATATGTGTATACCATTGTTTTTGATGCATCTAAATCTAATCCTCTCTTTCTTGTGCTCTAGTCTAATAGGACACATTCGGACCAGAAAACTGCCACTGAGCTTCATCAAAATGTATCAAATGAAGCATCTAATCCTCATCTAACATGCCCTATATGTATTTGCCCACTTACTGAAACAACATCGACAAAGTGTGGTCACATATTTTGCAAGGAATGTATACTTACTGCAATTTCTGTGCAAAAGAAGTGTCCTATTTGCAGGATAAAGTTGAGGAAAAACAACATTTTCAGAGTTTATATTCCATCCAATTGAGCGATCATAAGTGAGTTTTCTTTTCTTGACATGATCTTTTGGGAAGAACTAATGTTTTTTAAATAATTCAGAACTAATAATATCTATCCTTGGACATGATCTTTTGGGCAGGTGAGGTGAATCATGACTAAGCGAGGAAACCTTAATAAAAGTACTTTCAAATTTGGTGTGAAAAAACACATCTAAGGTTTTGAATTAATGTTTGTTTATGGATTGTGCTTTACTTTTTGTATGACTTGTTGTCTTTTTATCATTTGTTTAACAATTAAGACGATTTTAAAATTTATAATTATGTCCCTTATAATTATTAAACTTTTAGGGTAAGAATTTAGTTCTGAAATATAAACCTGGAAAACAACGTATTTCTAACCTCCTAAAAATGCTTGACAAATAGTTAGTCATGAAGATGTTTAAAAATCTCTTTAATATATATCTAGATTGATAAAATGTCCATACCTTTATATATATGTTTGTAGGTTTAAAATTAACTTATTTTAATTGACAATCACTTCAACATCTAATTAATTTCCTAATAGCAAAGTAATTTCACATCTCGATGAATACACCTTTCAATGTTGTCTCCTACAATCAAACTAGCTGTTGTAGGATGCTGCATTTTGGTAATAAATGTTTAAAGAATGAACTCTTAGTTTATCACTATTTCTTCTAAATATTATATTACCTGAATAAAAAATGTAATTGTTAGGTTTTTATTTCCTTTGGTTAAACTTTTTTTCAGTAAGGATTTTAAAATAGAGGAGGATATTCATTGATTGTGCTTATATATAAATACTCTTTTAAGAGATTGCTATTTGTACACGTTTAAAATCCCTGGGAAGATTTACGTAAAAAATAATTAAATATAGAACACATTATATATATCTTTTGAATTTTGAAATAATTAAATAAATTAATCGATAACATTTTGAAATATTTTTTCTATAAGAGTCGTCATCTATTTTTTCCGTAAAATTAGGAAAACAAATTAATCGTTAAAAAACACTACCTGAAAAAAGATTATTTTAAATGGGGTTCGGTGCTTAATTACACATGAGAAATGATATCGGCGCTATGTCTCACATGTCATCCAAAATGTACGGTTTCTACTTGTCAATAGCTACACACATCATCTTCTTCTCGAATCTCGTAATATAAGTCCATAAATCACTTTTTCTAGAGTTATTTTACCTGAACTTGAGATGAGAAACCAAAAATATAATTGTAGTAAAGTATGAATAACTTGCTCAATTAATAGTTTCCACTTAAATTTCTTCGAAATAAACTTAAAAAAAAACATTTTAGAAATTATTTTGAATTCGGTGTTTGGTGACGTGTGGAAAAAGGACCTCGACGCTATGCACACGCCCGTCCCTATAGACGATCTCTACTACGAAAAAATTGGCCTTTCAAAAGTTAAAAAATTATTAAACTTTGTTTTAAATTCAAACCGGAGTTGTTTGTCTTAGAATGTAGCCTAAATCTAAAGTGACTATATATACGTATTCCATTTCTAGAAGTGTGTCTAGAATATGTATTTAATGTTGAAATTAATTTCAATATTTGGGTACATATATTATTTAATAATTGTATATTAGTTATTATTATAATAAAGATTAAAGGCCAATTAAAGTGATATATTAAATTATAAAGGTTATGGGATTATTTAGACATCTATAATAAATATGAGGTATATTTGTGTAGAAACATAATCATTTACTATTTCATTGATAGACCGAATAATATATGGGTATATTAAGGCTATGTCCTCAACTCATACAGATAGAATACATATTATGTTTCTCTCATAAGACAAAAGGTAGATGTATGTTCCTCTCTCAAGAACACTCAAGGGCTATCGATAAAAGATTGGAAGACCTAGACCCCACCCACAACATTCATTTACGATCCAGGTCTAGATCCAGAACTAGGAGATCCAAGATTGAGAGAAGATCCGAAAAACAACGAAGAATAACTTAATAAATTGTCCTCCATTTCAGATTAAGGAATGTTTCTGCAACTATAGAATATCTCAATTTATCGACATATAGTATTAAGATTATAGAACTAAAGAATAATTAATTAAATTAAAGAATCTAATAAGTGATATCAGAGCCTCTTTATGTCTATCTATTGAGATTTAAGTTTATATGATTTTTAAGAATATGAACCGACATTTTTTTTATATTTTTTTTATATGTTATTGATATAATTTGGCTAGAACTGAAAATGATATAACATATTAATGAATTAGAAATAACAATATAGGATATATATATTGATCTAAACTTTTAAATTATATTCAGATACAAGAGCACGGCATCAAATATTTAAACGGTTTTACATATTCAAGAAAATATTTAGGATAAAGAATAATGATTAAAAAATTATTAACTTTCTTTGATTATTCTGGTAATATATATTGATATCTAATTAATTAGAGAAAATTAAAGAAATTGAAACATATATTTTCTTTTAAAGAATTGGTCATATTTTTTTTCAGAGAAACTAATGGTTTAATTAATATATTATATATATTTTGGTTATATATATATATTTATTAATTATTACTTAGTTAGATAATTAAAGAGATATTAACTAATATATTAAATATACTTCGATAATATATATATATATATATATATATATATATATATTTATTTATTTATTGAGGTGGAGTTATAAAAACTATTTATAAATTTAAGAATATATATATAGAGTAATGATAGATAACGCGAATTTGGGGCCGTGAAAGTCCGCGAAAACAGAATATTCCCTTTTAAAACACCGAATATTCTCTTTTTATTAATTAATTTATCTTTCTGTCTCCACAATTAATTAATTTATTTCTCTTTCTCTCTTACTAATCAATTAATTTATATCTCTCATCTCTAATTAATTTATTTAAACCATAAACTCTAAACCCTAAATTCTAAACCCTAAATCCTAAACCCTAATTAATATCTCTTATTTTTATTTAATTAAATTATAAATTTATCAAAGAAATGAGTGAAAAAAATTAATTAAATAAAAAATAATTAATCGTGAGAATAGAAATAGTAGATAAACATTTATAAGTAATAAAATTAAAAAAATATTAATAAGTCAATAGAAAAAAATAATAAAAAAAAGAAAAAAGAGGACATAAAATTAAATAAAAAGAGAGTTTAGGGTTTAGGGTTTAGGGTTTAAAGTTTAAGGTTTAGAGTTTAGAATTTAGGATTTAGGGTTAGAAATTAGGGTTTAGTAAAAAAATAATTAATAAATACAACACATTATGTTTTATTTAAATATATTATTAAAATATTTAATGTGAGAGTTTGTTATGAAGTGTTGAGTTATTTTATCAATTAAAATTAAATGAGATATAATAAATATTAAAGAAATGAGTGAAATAATTAATCCTAAAAATAGGGATAAATTAATTATTAATTAGTAGAGAGAAATATTAACAAGAGGAGAGAGAAATTAATTAATAATAGGAGAAATAATTTTAAAGTGTTCGGATTGCTGTGGTTAGTTTAGATATATATATGTGAGAATAATCGGATTATGGGTTGATCCTCCCATAAACTTAAAACGATTAAAAATAAAATTAAAAATAGTATAGGTATGATTTGAAGTTGCAATCTAATAAAACAAGTACAACTCTTTAACCAACTAGACTAATAACACTTTACATTTTAAACTCAACATCAAATTTGATGAACGCGGAACATTTTAACCATATAAGTTCAATTTTTTAACTAATATATATATATATATATATATATATATATATATATATATATATATATATATATATATATATATATATATATATATATATATATAATGATGTTTAATTGTTAAAGTGTCCGGATTGCCAGGTCGAGAGCTGTGGTTAATTTATATATATATATATATATATATATATATATATATATATATATATATATATATATATATATATATATATATATATATATATATATGTGAGAGTAATGGATACTTGGGTCGGATTGTGAGTTGACCCACCCATAAATTTAAAACGGTTAAAAATAAAATTAAAAATGTTATAGTTTTGGTTCGAACTTGCAACCTATAAAAACAAGTACAACCCTTTAACCAACTAGACTAATAACACTTTATATACTTTAAATTCAACACAAAATTTGATGAACGCGGGACATTATAATAATATAAGTTCAACTTTTTAACTAACTAATCTATATATATATATATAATTATGCTTAATTTTTAAAGCGTCCGGATTGCCAGGTCGAGAGTTGTGGTTAATTTGGATATATATGTGAGAGTAAATGGATACTTGGGTCGGATTGTGGGTTGACCAGCCCATAAACTTAAAATGGTTAAAAATAAAATTAAAAATACTCTAGGTATGGTTAAAACTTGCAACCTAACAAAACAAGTACAACCATTTAACTAACTAGACTAATAACACTTTATACATTAAATTATACACCAAGTTTAATGAACGCGGGACATTTTAACAATATAAGTTTAACTTTTCAACTAATTAATATATATATATATACATTTATATAATGATGCTTAATTTTTAAAGTGTCCGGATTGCCGGGTCGAGAGCTGTGGTTAATTTGGATATATATGTGAGAGTAATGGATACTTGGGTCGGATTGTGGTTTGACCCGCACATAAACTTAAAACGGTTAAAAATAAAATTAAAAATGCTATAGGTACGGTTCGAACTTACAACCTAACAAAACAAGTACAACCCTTTAACCAATAAGGCTAATAACACTTTATATTTTAAATTTAACATTAAATTTGATGAACGCGGGACATTTTATAAATATAAGTTCAACTTTTTAACAAACTAATCTATATATATATATATATAATATGATGCTTAATTTTTAAAGTGTCCGGATTGACGGATCGAGAACTATAGTTAATTTGAATATATATGTGTGAGTAAATGGATACTTGGGTCGGATTGTGGTTTGACCCGCACATAAACTTAAAACGGTTAAAAATAAAATTACAAATTCTATGGGTACGGTTCGAACTTACAACCTAACAAAAAAAGTACAACCCTTTAACCAATAAGGCTAATAACACTTTATATTTTAAATTTAACATCAAATTTGATGAACGCAGGACATTTTAAAAATATAAGTTCAACTTTTTAACTAACTAATCTATATATATATGATGCTTAATTTTTAAAGTGTCCGGATTGACGGATCGAGAACTATGGTTAATTTGAATATATATGTGAGAGTAAATGGATACTTGTGTCGGATTATGGGTTGACCAGCCCATAAACTTAAAATCATTAAAAATAAAATTAAAAATGTTATAGGTACTAGAGTAATAACACTTTATATTTTAAATTCAACACCAAATTTGATGAACTCAGGACATTTTAACATTATAAGTTCATATTTTTAACTAACTAATCTATATATATATAATGGTGCGTAATTTTAAAGTGTCTAGATTGCCGGATCGATAACTGTGGTTAATTTGGATATAAGTAAATGGATACTTGGGTCGGATTGTGAGTCGACCCGCCCATAAATTTAAAACGGTTAAAAATAAAATTAAAAATGCTATAGTTTTGGTTCGAACTTGCAACTTATAAAAACAAGTATAACCCTTTAACCAACTAGACTAATAACACTATATATACTTTAAATTCAACACCAAATTTGATGAACGCGGGACATTATAATAATATAAGTTCAACTTTTTAACTAACTAATCTATATATATATAATTATGCTTAATTTTTAAATCGTCCGGATTGTCAGGTCGAGATTTGTGGTTAATTTGGATATATAAGTGAGAGTAAATGGATACTTGGGTCGGATTGTGGGTTGACCAGCCCATAAACTTAAAACGGTTAAAAATAAAATTAAAAATACTTTAGGTATGGTTCAAACTTGCAACCTAACAAAACAAGTACAACCCTTTAACCAACTAGACTAATAACACTTTATACATTAAAATATACACCAAGATTAATGAACGCGGGATATTTTAAAAATATAAGTTTAACTTTTCAACTAACTAATATATATATATATACATATATATATAATGATGCTTAATTTTTAAAGTGTCTGGATTGCCGGGTCGAGAGCTGTGGTTAATTTGGATATATATGTGAGAGTAAATGAATACTTGGGTCGGATTGTGGTTTGACCCGCCCATAAACTTAGGTACGGTTCGAACTTACAACCTAACAAAACAAGTACAACCTTTTAACCAATAAGGCTAATAACACTTTATATTTTAAATTTAACATCAAATTTGATGAATGCGGGACATTTTAAAAATATAAGTTCAACTTTTAAACTAGCTAATCTATATATATATATAATATGATGCTTAATTTTTAAAGTGTTCGGATTGACGGATCGAGAACTATGGTTAATTTGAATATATATGTGAGAGTAAATGGATACTTGAGTTGGATTATGGGTTGACTCGCCCATAAACTTAAAATCATTAAAAATAAAATTAAAAATACTATAGGTACTAGGGTAATAACACTTTATATTTTAAATTCAACACCAAGTTTGATGAACTCAGGACATTTTAACAATATAAGTTCATATTTTTAACTAACTAATCTATATATATATATATATATAATGATGCGTAATTTTAAAGTGTCTATATTGCCGGATCGATAACTGTGGTTAATTTGGATATAAGTAAATGGATACTTGGGTCGGATTATGGATTAGCCCGCCCATAAACTTAAAATGATTAAAAATAAAATTAAAAATGCTATAGGTACGGTTCGAACTTGCAATCTAACAAAACAAGTACAACCTTTTAACCAAAAAGGCTAATAACACTTTATATTTTAAATTCAATACCAAATTTGATGAACGCGGGACATTTTAACAATATAAGTTCAACTTTTTAACTAACAAATCTATATATATAATGATGCTTAATTTTTAAAGTGTCCAGATTACCGAGTCGAGAGTTGTGGTTAATTTGGTTATATATGTAAGAGTATATGAATACTTGAGTCGGATTATGGGTTGTCCGCCCATAAACATTTTTACCGTAATATTTTTCTCACTATTTTTTATATTATTACTCGTGCAAATTGTCACGGCCCAATCTTCCTGGCCCAAGAAGAGGAGGCTTAAGGAGAATGTCACGACCCAATCTTCCTGGCCCAAAAAAAGGAGGAGGCTTAAGCCCGCTTAAGCCTAACGCAAGGAATATTCTAGTTGGAATGCAGGTGCTTAATTAACGCATCACTAATTGAGAGTTGAAAGGCATGTCCTTAATTAGTGCATCACTAATTGATACTTAAAAGGAATGTCCTTGATTAGTCCGTCACTAATTGACAATCAGAAGGAATCTGTAAATTAGTGCATCACTGATTGACACTCATAAGGAATGCCCTAAATTAGTGTGTCATTAATGTAATAGCTAGAATTAGTCCTATAAATACTTGTGAGGTATTACATTGTAAATCACCAAGTATTCAAGTGATATAATATTATTTTTTGTAACTGTTTACTCTCTCTCTAGAATTCTTGTGTCAATTCTATTAAACGTAGAGTGTTGCGTTGAATAAAGCTGACTAGTTACTCGTTCTTGCGAAGATCGTAACTAGTGTCGTACGGATCGTCAGTGAAAAGACTAAGCCCGTGACAATTGGTATCAGAGCTGAAATGACGAAGAGATCGGAAGAAAATTCAAAGGTCGTGGACGAAGTAGAGAATCTTACCCACGGGACCGGAGAAGATGGTAGGAACTCTCGCAAAGTTTAGACGGGAGGAACCATAGCTACCAAAGAAAGAGAAAGATCAAGAGACACTATCGTTGACATTATCGCTAGGTTGGAAAAGGTAGAACTCACCATGGCGTACGTACAAGATAATGTCGGGGACCTAGAGGAACGCATTGTCGAGCTTGAGAAGGAATGCAAGGTGCCCTGAACGAAGGCTTGTCCAAATGTCAAGAGCAAGCTCAGATCGTGGAGCAGACCCTCCTTGGTGAAATCAGTACCTTGACTAATAAACTAGAGGTAATGAATTCTAAGTTACAAGCTACCGAAGAGGATGTGGCGTTACTCAAGAAGGCGGTTGCGCAAGAGTGCGGACGCGCGCCTGTAGGAGTCCCCAATCCGATAAGAATAGACGTTCCAAGGCCTAAAGCGTATTTAGGCAAGAGGAATGCGAAAGAGATCGAAAACTTCCTATGGAGTCTAGACCAGTATTTCAAAGCACTCGGCCTAGTAGAAGAGGCGAGGAAGATAGATATTTCCACGACATACCTGGAAGACACCGCGATGCTATGGTGGAGGCGAAGGAGTAGCGACATTGAAAGAGGTACGTGTTTTATCAATACTTGGGGTGAATTCAAGGAGGAACTCAAAAGACAGTTATATCCTGAAAACGCCATTCGAGAAGCAAGGGCCAAGTTGCGGCGACTCTCACAAAGAGGGAGTATCAAGGAGTATGTCAAGGAGTTCATCGCTACTCTCCTTGAGATCCATAACTACTCAGACGATGAAGCCTTGTTCGCCTTCACTGATGGTCTACAAATGTGGGCGAAGTTGGAGTTGGAATGGCGTGGTGTCCAAGATCTAAGCTCCGCTATTGCCGTGGCTGAATCACTTGTCGAAATGAGAAGGTAAGAGAAACCAAAGTCGACCTATGAGAAGAATAACAAGGGGGAAAATGGTGGAAACCATATCTACAACAATGAAGACCTAGTTAAGTCTACCAAACCCAATTGTAGAGAAGATCGAGAGGAGAAACATGTAAAGAGACCCCGGATAAAGTGTTTCTTTTGTGAAGGGCCGCACAAAGCACGAGAGTGCCCTATGAAGAATAAACTATCAGCATTGATGGAGGAACAAAAACGCCTTCACGATGAAGCTCGATTGGGGTCGTTAAACTTACTTAGTGGCGTTACAGCAAATTTTGATGAGGCAAAGTCCGCGAAGAAAGGATGGCTATTTGCGGAAACAAAAGTAAGAAACTACATGGTTAAAGTTTTGTTGGATACGGGAGCCAACAACAAATTTCTAGAGGTAAAGGAGGTGGGAAGACTGGGGATCAGGTAAACTAAGGAGCAAGGGTGGCTTAAAGCAGTCAACTCGGCACCAAGTACAAATTATGGAGTTGCTCGTAATGAAAAGATTAACTTGGGGGAGTGGACTGGCCTTCTAGATTTCTCCATTATTGACACGGACGACTACAAAATGGTTCTCGGCTTAGAGTTCCTAGATAAGGTAAATGCCATCCTACTCCCTTCTACCAATATGATGTACATTATAGAGCAAGATAATACTCGCACAATACCTTTAACAAGAGAGGGAAAGAGAGAAACTAGGCACATATCTTCCATACAACTCTCAAAAGGTGCGGAGAAGACCTACCCATCATCTTTTGTCACTGTGAAAGAAGATGAGAAAACTGCGTCTAAAGAGAAGATACCTCCAGAAGTTACAACTGTCCTAGAGAAAGGTCACGATGTAATGCCCGCTGGATTATCAGAGAAACCCCACCATAAGAGAGAGGTGGATCACAGAGAAGAGTTAGTCAAATGTACAAAACCATCAGCGACGGTTCTTTATCGCATTAAACCTCACAAATTGGAGAAATTGAAGAGGCAACCAAAGTAGTTTCCCTTGAAGAAAGAGATGTGAGAAATAACCAAGACCGCCAAAAGAATGATTAAATGGGAGGACAAGAAGAGAAGACACTTGGGGTTCGAAGGAAACCGAGTGATAGTAAAACTTCTCCTCCATCAAAAGAGACAATTTTCCAAAGTTCATAAGGGGATTGTGAGGCAATACGAAAGCCTTTTCTTAGAGAAGAAATGGGTTGGAAAGCCAGCATGTCGCTCAAAACTTTTATATTATGTGGAGACACCATCCAGGCCTACAAGGAGGAAGCGACGAGGACGTCGCCAGATTGAGTGGGGGAGAATGTCATGGCCCAATCTTCTTGGCCCAAGAAGAGGAGACTTAAGGAGAATGTCACGACCCAATCTTCCTGACCCAAGAAGAGGAGGAGGCCTAAGCCCTCCTAAGCCTAACGCAAGGAATATTCTAGTTGGAAGGCAGGTGCTTGATTAACGCATCACTAATTGAGAGTTGAAAGGAATGTCCTTGATTAACGCATCATTAATTGATACTTAAAAAGAATGTCCTTGATTAGTCCATCACTAATTGACAATTAGAAGGAATCCCTAAATTAGTGCATCACTGATTGACACTTCTAAGGAATGCCCTAAATTAGTGTGTCATTAATGTAATAGCTAGAATTAGTCCTATAAATACTTGTGAGGTATTACATTGTAAATTACCAAATAATCAAGTGATATAATATTATTTTTTGTAAGAGTTACTCTCTCTCTAGAATTCTTGTGTCAATTCTATTAAACGTCGAGTGTTGCGTCGAGTAAGGCTGACTAGTTACTCGTTCTTGCGAAGATCGTAACTAGTGCCGCACGGATCGTCAGTGAAAAGACTTAGCCTTGACAAAATGCACGGGATACGTTCATAATAATTATGGGTTCTATCAAATTTATAAATTATTAATTTAAAATTTTAATATTTTAAGAATAATAATTAATCATTATTATAATTAATTAAAAAATTAATTATATATATATATATATATATGTTAGGATCGGGATCGCCCTTGGAGGACCGGGGTTCCGGTTTCTTAAGGTTGAACGCTTACACAACAACACACACTATTGATAATAGTCCGGTTAGAGACTAAAACCGCTTCTTAACACTACACAAGCTGTCACAAACCTCTTGAACCGGGTTCAAGTGCGGAAATGGTTTGTTTCAACTTGAAGCAACACACACAGTTCAGTTTGGAGGTTATTTAGGAGATATCGGTTTAAGGAGAGAGCCGGTTTGATTTAGGAATATATTAGTTATCTCGGTTTAGATGTTTCGATTATGTTTGAATGAGTAAGCCGGAATATGAAAGTAAAGAACACGAGACAAGATTTTATGGATGTTCGGAGTTTAATCTCCTACGTCACCCCTTCTTCTCAAACAGTGAGAAGGATATTCACTACGGAATATTACACAATAACAACACACAATCCGAACGAGTAACAGCTGGTCGGTTACACCACTAACAATGATGTAATACAACACTTTTACTTAATAGTAAAATACACACATAATACACAAACACTTTCGGGAATTTCAAATCACTATTCGAGATGGTACGTAAGATCTTTTATTGTTTCTTCTCTCTATGTATAAGCTTTTTCGTAGAGATCTCACGCGTATATTTCTTCGGCACCTTTTGCTTCTATTTATAGAGAAAATATGACAACGGTCATATTTTTCTCTCTCCGCTGGATTGGTCATTTGAAGCCATGCCGATCCGGTTCAGAGGTTGCGTGCACGCTTTTTCATTTAGGACACTTGACAGTCATGCACTTAGGTCGGCTTGCATTTTTGACACATGGCATACATGCACCAAGTCAGCCGCCTGAATTAGAGGTTGCTTGTAGAGTTAGATAAACAGTTTCATCATTGTTTTTGTTGCATGATTCTGATCCGGATCTTATCTTCTTTTGTATTTTCGAGAAATCTTTATATCGTCATATTACGTCATTTTCTCATATTCGCCACTTTTCATATTTTTCGTTGAACTTTTATAATCTTCAATAAGAGTGAGTCAGTCGGATGAATCAGCCTTTTGCTAGCCGATCCGGTTGAGGAGTTCAGCCGATTTTATAAACTATGACCAGATCATTTAGTCATGTGCTTCAGTCGGCATGATGCGGCTTGATCTGTATCTGCACAAGAAGATTGAAGTTGATTAATTCTTTTGGCCGGTTAAAATTAGTCTACTTAATTTTTCTAACAATTTCTCCCTTTTTGATTATTAGAATAAATATTCAAAACTTGTAATGTATGGCCGATATTTAAAATTAACTTCCTTAATTTTTCTAACAATTTCTCCCTTTTTGATTATTTAGAATAAATATTCAAAACTTTTAATGTATGGCCGGTTTTAAAAAATGTTTTGAAAAATGTTTTTAGCAATTTCTCCCTTTTTGATACTTTTCAAAGAAAAGTTTCAAAATATGTTGTTTTGAAATATGTGTCTGATGAACATAGTCGTTCAATATTGAGGAGGGTGTCGTTTCTCACCTTGATGAAGCGTTCAATCATTATCTATTCCATCTCGGTTGGATCCCTCTGAACGTTTTTGAATGCTTCATCCAATGCCTTCAGCTTGGCTTGTTCATCAATCAGAGACCCTCTTGTTAAAACCATTGAGACAATATCGGTTTTTGCAAGACCGAAATTTTCCTCCTCTATGATCAACAGTTCCTCCCAGTACTTGTTTCCGGTAAGATCGGGAAGCATGTGTGAGAATTTGGTTTGACTTCTAACTCTGGCCCAAAAGTTGTAAGGACGCCCTATTCCTTCAGCCGCTTCCTCTAGATGAGTTGACAGTTTCACAAACATGGCCTCTATTTCCTGTTCAGAAATCGGAGGAGCAAAATTTGGTATGATTTCGTGTTGTTCTGGTCCCTTAGTAATAGGACCGGTTGACCCATTCTGAGACCCGTTTCCTCCTTGCACCGGAGGATCATCCTTAGTCAATTCTTGGTTTTCTTTATTACCCGGATTTGAGCCTTCCGACGTAATAATTTGTTTCACTGGCCCTTCTTGAGCCGGTTTTGGATTTGATCTGGTTGGGAAAGAGTCTCCCACGGCCGGACCTGGTGACTGTCTTTCTTCATTATCTCCCTCTCGCACCGGAGGGACTTCAATTTCGATATTGGTCGTTTCTTCGACCGGATTGATTTTGCTCTGATTAGTTGCACCAACTTGACTAGTTTCTCCAAGAACACTTATCACCTCGTCTTCATTAGCACGAGTGACATCTTGTACCACTTTCTCTATAGTATTCTGAACAGATTTAGAGTGAACAGAGTGGATACTAACCTCTTCGGACGGAGGAGGGGATGAGGTGATAGGAAACTGAATGTTAACCCTTATGGGAGTGGATTGAAATAGAGGATGAAATGACCGAGGGGATCGCTCGAATGGTGTCTTCTCATAATCATTGGACTTTCTAGCCACTTTCTTCTTAGCAGGCTTTTTGGTTTTCTTTGCCACAGATTTAATCCTTCCTGTCTTCTCTTTCTCCGCTTTGGTTTGTTTAGCTTTGCCCTTACCTTTCGGCTCAGTTTCTTTAGGGTATGTGCCTTCCAGTGCAGCCGATTCGGCTTCCTTAGAACCCCTGGTCATTGGAGCTCTTTCCTTTTCCGATTTAACGATCCTGGTCTGTACACTCTCAGCATTCATGATTTTGGAGTTAGAGAGAGGTGTACCTTCACTTACTCGGATCTTTAGGTGTTTAAAAATTTTCCCGATCAGCATGGCATAAGCTTGAACCCGATCCTTTATCTTGGCAACCACTTCGCATAGTTGCTCAAATAAAACACAACCCCAATCAATCTTGTCATCGCGGACTATGGTCATCATCATCTCTAGCTTCAGCCAGGTCATGTTATCGGATTTTCCTTCTTTTCCTTATAGGGATTTGGAGACGATATCAAGAAGCCACCTGAACTCTGGCTTCAATGTCTTCTTCCGGCTAGTGTGATCCACCAGGTCACCCGCATCTTTTGAGAGTGTTTGTCGGGCCGCCTCAGAGTCGACTTCTAATAAACCGGTTCGGAAGTCCCTTCCGACATTTGGTAAACCGAGGGCTTTAACAAATAGTTCCTCGGTAATCTCAAAAGTAGTGCCGCTCACGTTGGCGGTGATGGTTCTCTCCGTCAGACTTGCCTGGTTGAGGAACTCTAGGACTTCATCCTGATGAAGAACAAACGGACCAGAGAAACGTTTCCAGCCCAGAATCCCTTAAAGATCCGATCAAGGCCTTATATTCACTGGTTCCATTTTCGTCGATGTCTTTGAAGTCGACCTGCAAGATGTAGGTGAAAAGAGGGTTATCTTGTCCCATGGTGATTGATAAAGATGATGAAGATGATCGAGAGAAATAAAGAATGCAGTTTTGCTTTGGAATTTCTAGAAAGAGAGCACGTGGATGAATAATGATTTAACTTACAATTTATATAGTGGGCGGTTTCATGACGGTTAAGAATCTGAATCGTCGCTTGGTTCTTGGTTTTGGCGCCAAAACTTCCCTCCAAAAGTTATTGCAATAACATTTGGCGGTAAATAAGAGAGGTAAATTTGAGCGGTAATCTAGGGGCGGTAAACTATTGGCGGTAAACTGTTGGCGGTTGATTTTTGAAGTTTAGCCAAATGTTAATGTTTGAGATTTATTGTTTTAGCCGAAACTTTGGCTAACCGAAAGCTTTTATGTTTAATCGAAATTTTATGTTAAGCCGAAGCCGGAAATTTGGTGTTAAGCCGAATTTTTATGCTGAGCTGGAATGTTATGGTGAGCTGGAAGATTATAGTACGCCGGAATATTTGAAAGAGTGAAATGTTTTATATTATGCCGATAATGAAAATAAATGGTCACCTGGTCGTACATCAAAATGACCGAGATGACCGGAAATAAATCAAAAGAAAGAGAAGAAAATTTATTATTGGCAAAGATTCATTTCATTCATCTTCAAGTCCCAATCCTCCACGGTGTGACCGGTTTGGTTTTCAATTCTTGCAATCCAACTTTCCATCATATCGTTGGTCAGCGTGTTTGCCGGTCCTACCGGTATTCCGGGTTCGTGATTTGGAATGACAGAGCGGATGTACCGGGTGATTTGAGGAGCGAATCTGATTCTTCTCCTACGAGCCGAGATATGTCCTTTCAGGTTGTTGAAGATGAAAGTGGCCCAGTTTATAGGTGAATAGCTAATTATTGAGATCATGATATCACTCACTTGACGAGTGTAATTTTAATTCGCCATTCGGCCCAGAATTGACTGCTGGATCAAGTCCTGAAGAATTATGAAGTGAGGGGTCAGTTCATCTTTTAGGCCGTAGCAGCCAACCTTGTTTCTGCTACCGGAAAGGAGGTGAGCATAGCGCTCATTTGCTTCAACTGGAGGGGAAGGAAAATCATAGAACCCTTCGGTTGGAAGGTTGAACATTTCTGCAAAAGACTCTTCAGTGAGACGGTGTAATACAGCTACAATGAAAGTGACGATGCTTCCATCGTCCCTTACGTGTCCATTGTTGAAGAACTCGTGCACCTCCTTTTCAAGGATGGTGTCCGATCCTTCAAGGAATGTTTGAAGGCCGGAAAGGATCAAAGGATCGATTATAACTTTACTGAGTCTGCTCTCAGAAACGGCTTCGAAATCGACGATGATAGAGTTTCGGATTTCAGTATTCTTTTTGAATAACAGATGGAGAGTAGAGATATGAAGGCAAAAGTTCAAAATATATAGAGAGAGAAAGATGCTTTTGAAATGTGATTTGTTTGAAGAAGAGTGATGTCTTTATATAGTGTATAGTGCAGGCGGTTGGAGTGCATTTAATGAGAATATTTTGAAAAATCTGACCGTTTATGTATAGTCATTAAATGCTTGATAGCTTTTTAAGAGAATAATCTATTTGGAAAAGGTGCGTTGTAGGCTGTCTAGTCTATCTGGACTAGGCACGCCTTTTGGGAAGTAAATATTTCTGTTTCCAATGATGATTTAAGAATATTCTGTGTAAGATATTTTTCAGAATATTTATGATTCAAGATGTGGCTAAAAGAGGAAGGAAATGATTTTCATTAAAAGATGTACTAAACCGGTAGTACAACAAAATTGTCGGTTCAGTAGAGTAAGAAAAGGAAATGTAATGGTTCGGTAAAAGAAAGGACAGAAAAGATTAAACGTTGGATGATCCAACGGTTGAAGTCTTCTTAGCTGTTGCATTTTTCCATCTGTCGATCATCTCTTGAACTCTCTCCTTGGTTAGCACATGCTTCGGGTGGAGAGTGACAAATGGTCCGGAGTGGATGTCGAGACTTGGCACAAAAACCGCTCAGTTGGGGAGCGTAGCCGGTTTTGTTGGTGGTGATCATCTTCTTCAGATTGCTGAAGATGATCCATGACCAGTTGACCGGAGTGCCAACCGTGATAGCAATCATCATTTTGAAGACTTGCTGGGTATAGTAGTAACTCTTTTCCCAACCCAAAACTGTTTTTCCCAGAATCTCGCAGAGAAACTGGTACTTATGAGAAAGTTGACTCTTAGCACCCCAAGTTTTAACCGGGATGTTAGAGCTTTATTTTTTTATTTTTTTTATTTTATTTGAAAGGGTGGTCATAAATATTAAAGGTTGCAAAACAATTTTTTGTTAAGACTTTTATCAACGTTTCATATGCATTGGTAATTATTGGTCACTGTAAGTATATTTTGTTGTAGTGATTATATTGTTGTCAAAAGCTAAGATCAATCCAATCTTACTAACTTAAGAAAACATTATTTATTTTATTGTAAAATTTCAATTTGGAACGGTCAGAAGTAGGATTATTGTACCTAATATATGGACAATAATAGTAGTAATATGATTTTATAAAAATATATTATAAATAATAAACAAATAACGTTTATTAGTGCACCATCAATAATTGTAGATATTTGTTTGAACGTGATATTTTCTCAAACATGATATATACATTATTAAAAAAAATAGAATACAAATATGAGAATAAATTTAATAAATAAAATAAAATATTGTAAGCAATATATATTGTAAGTTGGGTGGGGTCATGGCTTAGCCACCATATATTATTCATCAGATCCATCATGATATCTTGCACAGTTACTTATTATTAAGTAACACAACTCCAAAAGTAATTACATATAAAAAAACAAGCTGTCATATCCAAAATAAAAAATAATTAAGTATAATACAATAAGTATAAAAAGATAAAATCTCTAATAATAATTTCTTTATGTGCCTCAATAATGAAAAAATGTTCAGAATGACTCAATATATAAGAACCAATTAATATATATATAGTGTTAAAACTTATGTATTATAATTAAAGAATAATTTTATATTAATTATAATTTAAAGTTCAAATCTGATATTTTAAAGGTAGATATTTTTCCCCTTTATTTTACAAAATAATATATCTTTATTGAAAAACAAGTATCAGGTCATTATACAAAATATTTGCCCATTTATATAGAAAATGCTCAATAAAAAAATATAAAAACTCTCAATGATAAGGTTTTTTTTTCAATGAAATATGCTACCGTACATTCATTTCTCTTGGATTTAAGTTAGATGGAAAGACTGAATATGAACCAGTGAGTTGGAGATGTTCTTGCATAATTGATAAATATTTCAACATTGTTTATCTTTTAAGCAACAATCCATTACTATGGCACAATCTCATTGAAAATAACATCTCATCATTGTAAAAGTTTGCTTCTGGAATATCCCAATTAATTATAAAGGCCTCACTAAGTATTGGATCTGAAAAAGGGTATGATGTCCATTTAATAAAAAAAATCTCAAACTCATGATCTCTAACAATAAAATAGACTATCACTTCTTTGGATATAGGGTTTCGCAAAATCTGTATTAATTTTGATGAAACTTGTTGGAGGCGTTTTACATTACTCATAGTTGTATGTATGTTTGTTTGAGGTGCATAAATAGTTTAACACCGATTATAAGCGACATGACAACGTTGTATAAGCAACATGACAACGATTATAAGCAAATGACTACGCTTAAAACAACATGACAACGTTGTATAAGCAATATGACAACGATGTATAAGAAACATGACAACGATGTATAAACAACATAATAACGCAATTAATAAGATCACTTACAAGGTCCCTTGATCGATTTTTTGAGACGTAAAGTCAAATGCCTTTACTTCATGGGTGTAATGAATCATTATATAAACTTTCTGAACTTTTAAAGATGCCTTGTGGAAATATGAAGAACGTGTTAGAAACCATATAGGTGCAACAAAAAAAATGACATTTAGTTGTATAACTTACACTATGTATGGATGAAAAGAAGATCATTTGTTTGCAATCAATGGCCTAATTTGATTGTGCATCTTCATTCATTTCCATTGCCCATCCATCAATTATACTAGAGTCTAGACACTAACCTTGAAGCATTGCCTTTTAATAGATTAGGGGATATGCTTGTATTGTTTCTTGAGTACAGGAGCTACTCAAAATCATGTTTTGAGCAACAACCATCTTCACATGACCGGATATTTTGTGACATATGGCGGTCGTAACATCGTCGGTAGTATGGGCACTTTTCTCCTTGGATGAGGAGTTCTCTTATACAATATAGGTTTGAGGCGGTTAGGTATTTCCATAGAAATAGGCTTGAGGCGGTCAGGAATTTCCACATAAATAGGCTTAGGCTCATGGATTGATAAAGTTGATTCATGGGGAAGAGCGGTTATATGGGGAGGAGTTTATTGGGGCTCAGTTGGTGATGTTGAAGATGTTGCTTACTATCGAGGCTCGGGCTTAAGCATGTCAACCTGATTTACACCCTGTTTAAGCATCTCTATGAACATTTTTTTTATTAGGTCATTACCTTCGATTCTATTGATCAAGGATTTGATGCATGATTAAACACTTGAAGTATCGATGATAGAGATGTTAGGTAATTTTCCATCTGTGTCTACCATCTCTGTTGTACCCTTAACAACTGGAGTGTTGCATCCGTCATTTTCTTCTATGAAGCATCAAGACTAGAAGTAACACCAACACTCGAACAATCATTTAAGAAATGACCATGCACATTTTCCTCATTCTTCTCATTCTCCACAGCCGAGAGTGGAAATCTATCAACCATTCTTCCTTGGTCGAACCCTCCCTACCTCTTTACGATCTTTATTCTACCACTTACAATCTTGTCTTCCCAATATGACAAGACAGGAAACTACTTCATGTATTTATTGCTTGACGTATAATCTAATACCCTATCCATGTAGAATAACTGAAAACTTTTTGTAAAGAGTTTAAAGGTAAAAAGTCATTTTAATCACAATAAGAATGTAAATTAAAAAAATTATTATATCACTTACCAATAAGAATTTAAGTGGACTGTGGTAATATGATTCTTGGTTTTTGTATACTCTCAAGGAGTTTGTTGAGTGAGTACTTATACCAGTTCATGTTCTTTATTTTTATCAACGTCCATTAATGATTTAAGGACTTTGAACATTTAGTTTTGTAAACATGAAAACGCAGTTAATAAAACATGAAAACGATGTATAAACAACATGAAAATGATGTATAAACAAAATTACAATGATGTATAAACAACATGACAATGATGTATAAACAAAATTACAATGATGTATAAACAACATGACAACAATGTATAAATAATATGACAACGTTGTATGAATAATATATCAACGTTGTATAAATAATATGACAAAGGTTGTTGTTTACCTGCACTATGGATTTTGTGTTGTCCACAAAAAATTGGATACGACGTATACAACCAAGTCCCGTTTAAAGTTGACATACGAATCTATGTTTGCTAAAATTCACTCACTGATGGAGAAAGTTATAGGAGAACCACTAATTTCATTCTCAACCCATCTTTTCCACCATGCCTTGAGAACTTGGATGTACTCTAATCTATCATCAGAGTTCTACCCAATGGACTCTACTATTTCGACAACACCTTGGGGGAGGTTCATCACACACTGAACATCATCCTTGTCAATTTTTAACAGTTCTCGTTGCTTAGTATAGGAGCACTCATTCTAGGATCATTTTTGCAGAAGGTGAAGAGATATTTCGAAAGGACATCCTTAGATACCCAAGGAGAATATGGAGTCGAAACCAATGGCCTTTACATCATTTTTATGAACATCCGAGAGTTTTTGGACTAGTGACTGAAGGACTTTGGGAGATGTTCTAATATTTAATGTAGATGATTTCAGTCATGTTGGATTAATAGAGGACGCGGAAGGTGGATAAATATTTTTATTCTTAGATTCCTTCACATTGAAAAAAATAGAGAATAATTATGACAACGTTGTATTAAAACTTAGCAACGCAATATAAATATAATATAACAACGTATATTTAATAATATGACAACAAAGTTTGTTACCTTTCAACCTTGTCAGACTTCCTATTCTTAGATTCCTTGACACTGCAAAAAAAGATTAATATAATTAAGTTTGTATCATTTATGGATTAGAGAGGAATCTACTTACCACATCGACTACATGCGTTATATCTGGCCTAGTGCAATACATTGCATACATCAAACTCCCCACAACTGAGGAGTATGGAACACTTGACATTTCTTCATATTCTTTCTCTATTGATGAACATATTTTCTTTCACAATTTCAAATGGCTAAGAAGTGGACAACTTACTTCCTTTGCTCATTGCATGTTGAATCTCTCATGTACCCTTTCAATGTACTTCTCTTATGACAACCAAGTCTCTTGGCCTTTCTGTCACGGTTAATCTACATGTCCAATATCTGATGTGCTTGGCCCATGTCCTTCATGTCAAATGTATTGGACATCTCCTTCTTCAACATAGTTATTATTTGAACATCATGTCCTACAATCAACATATTATAAACATAAAGTAAAATGATTAGAAATTTTCCATTAGAAAAACTTTTGAAGTAAACACACAAATCTTCCTTGGTTCTCTTGTACCCATGACTCATCATAAAAGAGTCAAATTTCTTGTACCACTATCTTGGAGCTTGTTTCACATCGTATAGACTCTTCTACAATTTGCAAACCATGTTATACTTTTCATTCATTTTAAATCCATCTAGTTGCACCATGTAGATCTCTTCTTCAAAGTTACCATGAAGAAATTCAGTTTTTACATCAAGTTTCTCATAATTAAGGTCTAAGCTAGATACTAGACTAACACTTTACGAATGGAAGTCATATTTACCACTAGTCGGAAAATATCCTCAAAGTCTATGCCATGTTTTTGTCCAAAATCCTTTAAAACTAGTCCACTTTGTACTTCATAATTTCTCCATTTTCATCTCTCGTTAGCTTGAACACCCATTTGTTTCTCAATGTCTTTCGGTCCTTAGGAAGCTCCACCAACTCATATGTGCCCATTTCTTGCGATGACTTCATCTCGTCTTTCATTGAATTATGCCACTTAGCTTTGTCTTTATTAATTTGTGCATACTGAAAACTTGTTGGCTCTCCTTCTTTTGTCAATAGAATATACTCTAAAGAAGGGTATTTTTTAGAAGGTTTGTACTCTCTTTCAAACCTTCTTACTGGGATCTTTTATGGCTCCTCTTGATGATGTTGCCCCCCCTTCTTAGGAGCATCATAAATAATCTCATCATCATTACTATAATTCATTTCAGAGGTTTTCTCATTGCCTTCTTCATTATGTTCATTTCGTTTGTTACCGTTGACTATACATTTGAAAAAATTGGTATGAGTTCTATGGAATAATCAAATCTCTCTAACTTCTCGTTGATTTCTAGATTTATCCTATTCCGACCCTCGAAGATTACAACATCTCTACACCTGAAAACTCTCTTCATTTTTGTGTCCCATAATCTGTACCCAAATTCCTCATTTCCATGTCCAAGGATAATACATGGAATTGCTTTATCATCCAATTTGGATATTTGTTCCTTTAGAATATGCACATATGCTTTGTATCCAAATATCCTTAGATGCGAGTATGAAATATTTTTCTTATACCATACTCTTTATGGTATTTCAAACTTTAAAAGAATAGAGGGTGACCTGTTTATGAGATAACAAGCTATGCGAACTGCTTCTCCCCAAAATTGTTTTGGCAACTTTGTCATCTTCATCATGCATCTCACCTTTTCTACAATAGTGTGATTCACTCTCTCAGCCACACCATTGTGCTATAGAGATCCAGGCACTGTCTTCTCATGTCGAATTCCATATTTTACACAATATACTTTAAACTCATTAGAGTTATACTCTCCACCGTTATCAAAGAGAAGACATTTCAACTTATTGTCTCTCTCTTTCTACCATGACATGAAACTTTTGAAGATAATTAAATACATATCTTTCGTTCTCATAAAATAAACTCACACCTTTCTAGATGCATCATCAACAAATGTTAGAAAATATCGATTTCCACCCAATGACTCCTCCTCAAAAGGATCACACACATCAGAATAAACCAAGTTCAACACATTATGTTTCCTTTCTGATGTTTGACTAAAAGAGATTCTATGTTGCTTACCAAATGGGTAGTAGTCGCATAGATCCAGAACCTCGTCTTTGGTTGAGGGGATGTGAAGCTTCCTCACTATAATTCGCAGCCCTTTCTCACTCATGTGGCCGAGACGTTGATGCCACATATTTAAAGAGCTTTCAGTTTGTATTGTATTCAGTCTATTCTTGAGTATCTTCATATGGGTTTGATATAGGGAGTGTCATGACTTCCCTTTTTTCTACAATCATTCATCCCTTGCTAAGCTTCCATTCTCCACAACAAGGTAATGCTTGAATCCATCTTTGTCCAATTCATCACTTGATGTCAAGTTTAGACGCAAATCAAGAATATGTCGTACATATTTCAGTGTTAAATGATATCCCAACTCTATCTGCAAATAAATATCACCAATACCCACAATGTTCGAGTGACTAGTATTACCCATTTTTACTATAAAAGATCTCCAACCTTGTAAATTGTGAAGAACACTCTATTTAGTGTAACATGATAGCAAGTACATGTATCAATTATCCATTCAACTCCTTGATGACTTTTTACCTGTAGATATTGTTCATTTTTACAAGAAAGAATCATTACATGATCTGTAGTTACTATGGTTGTGGTGTTTTTGTTCTCATCATCTTTCTTATGATTTTTTTCTTGATTCTGTAGTCTTTTCCATGCTCTACAATTTTTTTCATGTGACCTTCTTTACCACAGTGATAACATTGTCTTCCCTTAGATTTTGATATGCCTTTGGACTTGCTATGGCCTCTTGATTGTTATCGGTATTCAGATCTTCCCATGTTCTCTATGACTAGGGCTTGTGGACTATTTGTATTAGTTGACTTCCTTCGTGTCTCCTTATTGAACAAGCTACTAGTAACTATACTCATAGTAAGTATACCTTTCGGAGTTGCATTACTAACTATCATAGACAAGGTCTCCCACCTGTCGGGCAATGATCCCAAGAGAAATAAGGCTTGTCACTCATATTTTAATGTCATATCCATCACCAACAATTATCTTTTAATGGAATATTTTATCACTTTTCATGTTTGTTATTGTCATGGAAGTTCTATAAAGAATGATAAATTTGCGAAAAATACAGGATTTATCTACAAGGTGGATTGTGGAGCAAGGAGGACTCCATTCTCCATATCTCATATGTTTTTTGTTGATGATTTGCTCTCCCATTATTTAGACCACTTATAGGAACTTCAAGCATATTTTTAATATCCTTTGGTTAATTAGTGCCTTTTTCTGGCATACGAGTAAATCTTGATAAATTTGTTATATTTTTTTCTAACTCTATTTAGTTAAGAAGAAGAACCAGGCTCACCAATATTCTAGGTCTAGGTATTTATTTCCTCCCATCGTTATATCTTGGTATGTAATTGCATGTTAAAGCTCGTTGTAAGGTCTCTTGGGACCTGATGATCACTAAGATGGAAGGTAAGTTATCTATTTCGTAAAGAAAAATGATCTCGAAAGGGGGTCGTTTTTTTCTTATGAAGAATGCTTTGGCATTTATGCTCACCTACATGATGTCCCCAAATGTGTATAAGTGAAATTAAAGAGAATTATGTGTATGTTTCTTTGGACATCGTCTAATTCCTCATTAGTCATTTGGTTATTTTAAATAAAGTCAAATGATACAAGAATTAGGGGACTAGGTATTCAGGATCTTGTTTCTTTTTAAAACATTCTTCTTAAAATGGTGTAATAAATTTGAATTTGAGTTGGATAGTCTTTGCACATCGTTTATCAGATATAAATATGGTGAGGATTGTTCACCAAAAGGTCTAATCACCGTGCGAACTATAACATTTGTAGTGCAATATATATATTTTATGGAAGAGTTATCGTGAGCAATCCAAATTTACCATGGGGGACGGGTCCTTGATTAGCTTTTGGTATGATGTTTTGTACGGGGTTAAATGTCTTATTTTGACATTTTTTGAGTTTACATCATTGTAGTTTGTAGGAATGCCACTATTATGACACTTCATTGAGTTTACTTTTGGTATGATGTATAACTAGCAGTTTTGTTAGTCGCATCAGATATATCAGGAGATTGAATACCATGTATATTTATTCTAATGCTAATGTTTTCATCGTGGTGGGGTGTAAGGAAGTAAAATTGATCATATGTGATTTTTTTATGCGGTGTATGAAATGGATTGTTTTCAAGTGAATTATTTCTATAGCTTGTATGTTGAGGTGTTTCCGTACAATTAATGTTGGGAGAAGTTGTGGTAGTAAAAGATTCTTTATAAGATATCATTATTTGGTTGGAGTGTTATTAATGGTGGGATTTTTAAGAATTACATATGCATGAAAAATGGAGTATTATGATTAGTCATTGTCGGATTTTCCATATGGAGGATGAAACGTCGTCTCACCTTCTTCTATCTTGTTGTGGTGTGGAAGATATTTGGATCATCTTCTTTGGATTATGATTGTAATTTAGTGGGTGATGTCTAAATCTCTCGATAGTGGTTTGAATCGAGACAATAGATATGGCGTGTCTATATAGTTGGGTTACTATCTCTATTATCTTTTAATGAAATATTTGTCTAAAATCGTCATATTTTAATATTTAATGAACCTAAAAAAGACATGTAGAAATTAAGGACAAACTTTGTTATAAAGTTATAATGATACGTTACCTTAAATGGGTTGATTTCTAATCAAATCACTTGAGCCAAAATCTTATATCTTTTATATATATATATATATATATATATATATATATATATATATATATATATATATATATATATATATATATATATATATATTAAGATTTAAAATCTACTCGAAATAAATTTTTTTCATAAACTTTATCATGGCTAGAATGATAATAATATCAAGTAAACAAACAAAATATACCTAATTTATTGTCGGTAATCCCCTTCTGCGACAGGAAAATGATCATTAACGACCATATCTACCTACAAAATATTTTGGGCTACAGGTTACATCTAAGGTAAGCTTGCTTGAGCCAAAATCTTATATCTTTTATATATATATATATATATATATATATATATATATATATATATATATATATATATATATATATATATATAGATTTAAAATCTACTCGAAATAAATTTTTTTCATAAACTTTATCATGGCTAGAATGATAATAATATCAAGTAAACAAACAAAATATACCTAATTTATTGTCGGTAATCCCCTTCTGCGACAGGAAAATGATCATTAACGACCATATCTACCTACAAAATATTTTGGGCTACAGGTTACATCTAAGGTAAGCTTGTACATATATCCGCCATTGTTATATATATATATATATATATATATATTTATTTATTTATTTATTTATTGTGGGGAACCAATATTAATAAATAAGAAGAAAAATAGAAATTGGCAACTGATGGTTGTCGATTAAATCCAATTGGATCTTCTAGGCCTTTTTGGTATTTACAAATCTAGGGGCCCTTTTTGGTATTTACAAGAACGATACATGCCTACTCTACAAAATAGAGATTTGAGAGCATTTAAATGCAGTTAATGTATTGAAAATATGATTATATTATTGTTAGAAGCTAAGAGCATTACAATCTTACTATTATAAGAAAACATTATTTATTTTATTGTAAAATTTCAAATTGGAACGGTCAGAAGTATGATTATTGTACCTAATAAATGGACAAGAATAGTAGTAATGTGATTTTATAAAATATATTATAAATAATAAACAAATAAGGTGTATAAGAGGTCCATCAATAATTATAGATATTTGTTTGAACGTGATATTTTCTAAAACATGATATATACATTATTAAAAAAAATAGAACAAATATGAGAATAAATTTAATAAATAAAATAAAATAGTGTAAGCAATATATAAGTTGGGTGGGGTCATGGCTTAGCCACCATAATTATTAATCAGATCTATCATGATTTCCTGCACATATATACTATTAAGTGACACAACTCCAAAAGTAATTACATAACAACAAGCTGTAATATCCAAAATAAAAAATAATTAAGTATAATACAATAAGGAGCTAGAAAAAGATAAAATCTCTAATAATAGTTTTTTTTATGTGCCTCAATAATCAAAAAAAAGTTCAGAAGGACTCAATAAGCACCAATTAATGTAAAGTGTTAAAACTTATATATATTAATTACAATTTAAAGTTTAAATCTGATATTTTTAGGTAGATATTTTTTCCCCCTTTTTTTACAAAAGAATCTCTCTTTATTGAAAAACGAGTATCAAGTTTATACAAAATATTTGCCCATTTATTTAGAAGAGACTCAATAAAAAAATATAAAAACTCTCAATGCTAAGGTGTTTTTTTTCAATGAAATATGCTACCGTACATTCATTTCTCTTGGATTCAAGTTAGATGGAAAGACTGAATATGAACCAATGAGTTGTATATGTTCTTGCATAATTGATAAATATTTCAACATTGTTTATTTTTTATGCAACAATCCATTACTATGGCACAAACTCATTGAAAATAACATTTCACCATTGTAAAAGTTTGCTTCTGGAATAACCAAATAAATTGTAAAGGCCTCACTAAGTATTGGATCTGTAAAAGGGTATGGTGTCCATTTAATAAAAAAAATTCACAAACTCATGATCTCTAACAATAAAATAGACTATTGCATGCTTCTTTGGATATAGGGTTTTGCAAAATCTGTATTATTTTTGTTAAACTTGTTGGAGGTGTTTTACATTTACTCATAGTTGTATGTCTCTTTGTTTGAGGTGCATAAATAACTTATCATTCCTTCATAATCTTAGTTGTTGCACATTTAGCACTTTAAAGGCACAAAATATTATTATAAAATGTTTTCGATTTCAAAAATTCCAAATTATAGAGAAACAAAAGTAATGTTAAATTATATGAATCTAACATCAACTTCCCAAAACTTCATTTAGTATAACACTTAGTGAACCAAGTTAATTTTGAATCTTACTGCCAAATGAAATTAGTCCAGTTACAACGAAATAACATATGCTCGATTGTTTCCTCTTCTTTCCTACATAATGGATATATTGGACAACAAAATAACGTGTCCTTAGTCAGTGGCGGACCCAGAAATGTTTTCTCGGGAGGCAAATACATAGTAACGTAGCATTTTTTTGGCGATAAAATAAATGCATTTTTTAATTAAAATTTTACTCGGTAATTACATAAAAATACTAACAAGCACACACAATTACAAAATACTAACAAGCACAATTACAAAATACTAACAAGCACACATTACTAAATTATTCTTGTCCATGAGTCGGTACAAAAGAAGAAAAAATCTCTTCATTACGTTGACTATACCAATCAATCAATTCAAGAAAATTACCTTTATTTGATGAACTACTTGACTCATCGTGCCTCGAAAAGATAATCCTTACCTCAATAGAAAGCGTGTTACATCAAACATTGTCGTTAAACGGGTGCGATAATTTATTTCTATATCATGACCATGTGTACGTAAAACGTTTCTAACGCTATGTCTTTGATCTTGAAATGATTCAAATTGAATTCTAGCTTCATTATGACAACTATTTGAAGTTCCCATATGACGATTGAGTCTTTTTAATGCCCTTTTCTAATTTTTGTACCCATCTTCTATAAAGGTATCATCTACGTTTTTTCTATTTAAAGATTTGAAAAGATAACAACAAAAATAAAATGATACATCTTTTTATATGCTATATTCTAACCATGTATATTTGATTAGTAACATTAGACTCATTAGTAGGCTCATTAATTGATTGAGAAGGCTGAGGCTGGTCATGTGATGTAGAAGTATAAATTTGTTTATAGAAACATTTCCATTATTCTAAATCCTACATAAAATAAATAACTAAAAACAAATATGTGTCACAACCCTAGCCCCCTAAATAAAATCCAACAAATACATTTATTTGTTGAAATAATTTAAAACTAATTTAAAATTAAGAAATATAAAATAATATTTTACCCTTACATTTATATACAAATACATTTATTTGTTGAAATAATTTAAAACTAATTTAAAATTAAGAAATATAAAATAATATTTTACCCTTAAAATAATAAAACTAATTTAAAATTTAAATTGTTATTTTAATCTTAAAATAAAATATTAATAATAATTACTTTAATAAAATTATATTTGAAATTAGAATATTTATATATTAAAAATAGTGTTTGTATAAAATAAAAAATTATTATTTTATAAAAAGAAGTGTGAGGTTATTATACAAGTAATGGGAGGCAGGTTTGGCCCTTTGTCATCATATCTGACCCGTTCTCATCTGTATGCACTTTCTCCAAGTATAACTCCTTCTTCTCGAGCACTTCACGGATCCAATGGTACCTTCTTTGAATGTGTTTTGAACGTGAATGGAAACTTGGATTTTTGCTCACATGTATAGAACTTTGTGAGTCACTAAACACCACAAACTTGTCTTGTGCAATGCCTATTTCTTTCAACAATTCTTTCATCCATCTCATTTCCTTACAACATTCAGTAATGGCAATATATTCAGCTTCTATAGTAGACAAAGTAATACATTACTGTAGACGAGACTGTCATGATATAGCTCCTCCTCCAAAAGTAAATAAATACCCTAAAGTTGATCTCATTGTGTCATTATCACCACTCATATCTGAATCAGAAAACCCTTCAACATGTGGATTTCCAGTACCATAACACAAAGCGTATTTGGAGGTCCCTCGAAGATATCTCATTAGTCACTTAACCGCTTCCCAGTGTGTCTTATTGGGATTTGAAAGGAAACGATTAACTACTCCTACCGCCTGAGCTATATCCGGTCTTGTACAGACCATCGCATACATCCGACTGCCTATTGCTGAAGCATATGGAACATTACACATTTCTTGTCTTTCTTCTTCATCCTTGGGAGACATTGTCTTGTTTATTTTCAAGTGTGTAGCCAATGGACAAGCAACTGGCTTTGCTTTGTCCATATAGAATCGTTTTAGAATCTTCTCAATATATCTCTCTTGAGACAACCATAGCCTTTTCTTCACCCGATCACGAATGACCTGCATTCCAAGAATTTGTCTTGCTTGACCCAAGTCTTTCATCTCAAAAGACTTAGCCGAATCCTTTTTCAACTTGGAAATCTTGAGCTTGTCTCTCCCAACAATCAGCATGTCATCAACATATAGGAGAAGTATAATAAAATCATTAGAAGCAAACTTTTGCACAAAGACACGGTGATCTGTAGACGTCTTCATGTACCCATGGATGGTCATGAACGACTCAAACTTAAGATACCACTGCCTTGGTGCTTACTTCAAACCGTACAGACTTTTGACAAATTTGCACACCTTGTTTTCCTCACCTTTCTTATTATAACCTTCAGGTTGCTCCATATAAACATCTTCATCCAAATCACTATGGAGAAATGCAGTCTTGACATCAAGCTGTTCAACCTCAAAATCCATACAAGCAGTTAGACTTAACACCACCCGGATAGAAGTCATCTTCACTACAGGTGAGAAAATCTCATCATAATCGATTCCATATCTCTGGCCAAAACCTTTGACAACCAGCCTAGCCTTGTATCTTGTCTTGCTATCATCACATTCTTGTTTGATCTTGTACACCCATTTATTTTGTAATACTTTTATGTTCTTTAGTCTTTGAACCAGTTCATATGTGCCATTTTTCAGCAATGACTTCATCTCTTCATCCATGACAGTTATTCATTCTTCCTTATCAGCATCCTCAAGAGCCTCCTTGTAACATATAGGCTCCCCACAATCAGTTAGAAGGATATACTCTGTAGCAGGGTACTTAGAACTTGATCTTTTCTCCCTAGTAGACCTCCTAAGTACCTCTATTTGTTGATTTCCATCTTCTTGTTGAACTTCAAAATCAACCTCAACATTATCACCAAGATCAGTTTCAGTATTAGTATCATTTCCATGGCCTACAGCTTGACCCTAAGGAACATCATCATCACTATCTGAGTTTGAAGCTACATGTGGCCTTGTCTCCTCAATATCATGAGACAACTCAAGAACAGAAAGATCACGTATGTATGCATCAAGTTTTTCACCATCTTCAAAATTCTCAATAGTCTGATCTTCAAGGAATTCCACATCTCGGCTTCTCAAAACCTTCTTGTCAACTGGGTCAAAACACATGTATCACCACTTTTTATCACCATACCCCAAAAATATGCATTGCCTGGTTTTTTCATCTAACTTAGACCTCTCATCTTTTGGAACATGCACAAAAGTTCTGCAATCAAAAACACGTAAATAGTCATAATTAACATCTTTACCTGACCAGACGCTTTATGCACACTTATTATTCAATGGCTTGGAGGGAGAACGATTGATCACATACACTGCAGTGCTCATGGCTTCAACCCAGAAATACTTAGGCAACTTGGCATGGGAGAGCATATTCCTCATCCGTTCCAACATTGTTCTGTTCATCCTCTCTGCCACACCATTTTGTTGTGGAGTCTTCGTCACAGTTTATTCATGTCGAATACCCTGCTCTTTGCAATAATCATCAAATGAGCCTATGTACTCTCCCCCATTATCTGACCGCACCCTCATCAGTTTTCTTTATGTCTCTCTTTCAACCAGCTTGTGAAAGACCTCAAACCTTGATGCAACCTCATCCTTGGACTTTATAGCATAGGCCCAAACCTTCCTAGATGCAACGTCTATGAAGGTTATAAAATAGGAAGCACCACCTATGGATTTAATCTTCATAGGACCACAAACATCTGTATGGACCAGTTCAAGGATATTCTTTTTCAGTTCCACTTTCGACTTGACTCTGTTTTTCTTACCCTTCAAGAAATGCTCACAATTTTCAAGATGAGCATCCTTGAGATTCAGCAACTCATTCCTCTTGATCAAAACATTCAGCCCCTTTTCACTAATGTGACCTAGTCTCTTGTGCCACAACTCAGAGGATGACTCCATTAAAACAGAATATGTTGCATCATAGACAATTTTCAAATTTGTCTTGTATAAGGAACAACATTTCTTACCTCGTGCAACAATAATGAACCCTTGCTTAGCTTCCATGCTCCACCACTGAAAACATTATGGTAGCCTCCATCATCGACTTTACCTGTTGAAATCAAATTCATTCTTAAATCAGGAACATGTCTTACATCTCTCAATGTCAGGAAACAACCCATGTTTGTCTCGATTCTAACATCACCAAGACCAACTATCTTGGACACACCACTATTTCCCATGCGAATCTCACCATAATCACCAACTTTGTAGGACTGGAAGTAACCTTTGTGTGGAGTAATACGGAATGAGGCACTTGTGTCAACAATCCATGTTGTTTCATTTGAAGATGTGCTAAGACAGGAGTCTTGACAGTTAGAAGCATATGTTAGTTCACCATCTGAAGCATAAGCAGATGTATCTGCACTCTGTTCTTTCTTTTCTCTGGGCTTCACTGTACCCTTCTCTTTATCATTTTTAAATTTCCAGCACTCGTTTTTCTAGTGACCCAATTTGCCACAGTAATGGCAAGCGCCATCCTTCTTTGGAGCTCTAGACTTGCTTCTAGACTTGCCCCTACTCGAACCACTTTTATTATCCTTTGATCTTCCTCTATCAGCCACCAACAAATCAGACTTAGAGGGTTTATCCCCCTTTCGATTCTCCTCATCAAGTAAGGAACTGGTGACAAATGTCATGTTGACTTTACCATTTGGTGTTGAGTTGCTGAGAGTGATAATAAGTGTCTCCCAACTTGCAGGCAAAGATCCAAGGACTAAAAGTGCTTGCACCTCATCATCAAAGTTTATCTTCATACTACTCAACTGATTCAAAATATTTTGAAATTCATTCAAGTGCTCAATGTACTTCAGATTATCCAGCCTTCGTACCAGTGCTTCTTTATTCCCTGCTGACCTCCCAGCATAGAGAGCTTCAAGTTTTCTCCACACACCATACGCCGTAGTCTCATTCTCAACAGGGTTCACAATATTTACACCAACCCAGGAACGAATAAAGCTGCATGCCTTTCTAATTGTCTTTTTCCAATCAGCCTCTTTTGTAGTCTCAGGTCTAACAACTGACAAAAACCCCAGCAAAGAAACCAGTTGATCTCCTCTTTGAATTTTGCCAAGTAACCAGTAGAGCACTATGCCCTGCTTTAATGTTAAAATAGATAACCAATCAATACTTCTCTAATGCCACTGTTGGGTTTTGTAACAGCAAAACTATGGATATTCTTCGAAATCAAACCTGTAACAAATCAGTTTCCAAATCGTCTATGACGACAAACATATTACGAAAACTGAAATAGCACAAAGAAATAAACGACAACACAATATACGTGGTTCGGTCAAAATCGACCTACGTCCACTGGAGGGATAAGTTTCACTAAATCAAAGAAATGTCAATAGTAGAAACTTACATGCCCTGCTCTCAAATGAAAGTAGTGATTACACTAAGAATGATTGGACTACTCCACAATCAAAAGTTCCCCCAATCTTTCTCTCTAGATCAGCCAAAGAACAAGAAGAAGAAGGAAATCAGAAAACCCTAGATCTGTAATTCACTCTCTCTCAACCTTACTGTGTTATGAGAAAAATACCCAAAAAAATATTTATACTCTAACCCGTTTTCATAACAGAAAACCCTGACCCGTTTATCCAAAATTTAAGAACCCGCCCGCAATGGCAAGAAACACCTCAACAATTCTATCTTTTTTTATGTTACCCAATTTTATTATTGTCTATCATTTTTGTTTGATCAATAACAATAATAGGACTGCAAATGAGTCCAATTGCCCGTAATCCTCTTGCGAGCCGCTCAGTCAAAACTCGATTTGAGTTTCATCAAGATCGAATTGAGCTCGAGCCGCTTGTTTATTATTCGAGTCGAGTTCATATAATACTTTCTCAATCACTTGTCATTTTTTTTCGAGTCTGATAATAAATAATATATTTTTTATTTATTATATTATTAAAATATAAAATTTAAAATAAATATTTTTTCTTTACTAATATTTGAAAATTTAATTTTAGTTCAATTTTTCGAGTCGAGTAAAGTTTGTAAGTAAATTGTCGAGTCAAGCTCGAGCTCGAATTTATAAACACGTTCGAGTTATCGAGTCGAGCTCAAGCTGGCTTAAGCTTGGCTCAAATCTTTTACCGCCTAAACGATAATAAAACTATACTGCTATTAAATTTTGTCGCTATCGATTCATATTTTACTAGTGTTTATTATTATAGAAAATAAACATTTCCAGATTATTTGAACCTTGATTTTAGGTTATTAATAAATATAGTAAATATAAATTAATTTAAGTACATTTGCAACGGTATTTTATTTCTGTGACCACCTTTTTAGACATGGTATGTATTCTTTCTGAAGCATTAATGGTGGGTCGACAATGGTTTAACATCACTATTGAAATTTAACAACGGTGAATGAGCAATAACGACAGTATTTACCGTCGCTATTATTCTATGCCATTGTTAATTCTCGTTTCCATTTTTAGCTTCAGAACAAATGAAATATATGACGACGGTAAATTGAGCAATAATAATAAATACTGTCGTTATTGTTCCTTTTAATTATTTGTCAAAATAATGAAGACTTTCTCGATAGGTAATGCTAATTTTTAAAATTGTTTGAGCATACCATGTTCCAATCATAATCATAAAATAAGAGATCTTAAAAAAGCAATTACAATAAATGGAAAGTAGCTTGTTTAAAAAGTCATCATGATAAGTTACCATAAATGGAATGATTTCTTACACTCTTCTTTTAGAGTATATTTACACTAGTGTAAACTAATTTATCTTCAACTGTGACTTTAAGTTACAGCTGAAAAGTATCTTTGACCCACAATTTATACTAATAATATAATATATATATATATATATATATATATATATATATATATATATATATATATATATTTGTGGGAACTAAGAAGAAGAAGGGAAATTGGCAACCGATGGCTGCCGACTAAATCCAAGTTGAAAGAATGACCCCTTTTTTGGATTTTAGAATAACGATAATATCTACATAAATAGTGGTTTTAGAGCTTTTAAATGAAGATAATGTATAGAAAATATTTTTGTTAGATGGATGCATGCCTAGGAGCAATCCAATCTTACTTTCATAAGAAAACATCATTTATTTTATTGCAAAACTTCAGCTTGAATTGTTAGAAGGTAGGATTATTGTACCACCAATACAAATTGAACTAATAAATGGATATGAATAATAGTGATGTGAGTTTATAAAATATTGTATAAATAATAAACAAATAACATTGCTTAAGAGACCAAAATGTCACGGTACGATTTCATAACGATTTGAGTTTAAGTAGGAGTCATATCTATGAGATGTTAAGCTAGTTTTAAAAATATAAATAATGTTATAATAAGTGGACCATTAATAATTTAAGATATATTTTTGGACGTGATATTTTCTAAAACATGATACATTATTAAAAATTTAGAATACAAATGTGAGAATAAATTTAATAAATAAAATAAAACTCTTGAAGTATTCAAAAGGACAAGTATTGTAAGCAATAGATAAGTTAGGACTTGGGTGGGGTCTAGGCTTAGCGACAATGTATTATTAATGAGAACCATCATGATATATATTTTGCACATATGTATTACTATGTGACACTATCCATAAGTAACTAGATAACAAGAATCTGTAATATCCAAAATAAAAAAATATTTAAGTATAATACAATAAGTATAAAAATATCAAATCTCCCATAATAAAAAAAAATGTTTAGTGATTCATAAGCACCGATTACTATATAGCGTTAATTTGTGTATTATAATTAAAAAATAATTTTATATTAATAAAAAATGAAATTTGAAATCTGATTTTTTTAGGTAGATTTATTTTTCTTCTTTTTTTACAAAAATAAACAATCTTTATTGATAAACAACTATCAAGTCATTATACAAAATGTTTTCCCAACTATTTAAAAAAGGCTCAATCAAAAAATATAAAACTCTCAATGATAAGTTTACCCTATTCATTTCTCTTGAAATAAAGTTAGATAGAAACATGGAATATGAACTAATAAGTTGTTGATGGTCTTACATAATTGATAAATACATCAACATTGTTTATTTTTTATGCAACAATCTATTGCTATGGCACAATCTTATTCAAAATAAACATTTCACTATTAAAAAGTTTGCTTTTGAAATAACCCAATTAATTGTAATCTCCTCACTATGTAATGAATCTGCAAAAATATATGGAGTCTATTTAATAAAAAAATAAACATCGCAAAATCATCTCTAATTACCAAAGAGAGTATTGTTTCAAATAGGGTTTTGCAGAATCTGTAATAATTTTGATGAAACTTGTTAGAGGCGGTTGTTTCTTATCCATTGTCCGGTCTTGCTAATCTTATCTCGTAACAATTATACGTAAACATTATTGAATACTATAAAAATAAAAATTTGACTTACCTTAATTTTCAAATATTATTATTATTTTTAATAATATCTAAATAATATTTTGATTTTTGATATTCAAAATAACTCAAAAAATGAATTAAAACATAATCAAGGGTTAATTATTGTGATAATTAAACCCTAATTAGAAAAATTGTTCAAAATTCTAAAATTAATTTGAGGATAAAATATTGTATTTATTTGACCTAAATTATAACAAAAAAGAGGTTAAAAATATTTAATTATAATTTAATCATAAATAATGTTTAATTTATGACTTCAACCAATTAAATAAAATACCCCAAAATTCCCAAAAATACCAAAAAAATAAAATATGATCATAATTTTTATTTTTATTCCAGAAATATTTTTTTATGAAACTTCTTGTGAAGAAAAACGTAAAAAAAATGATTAAAAATCGATTTTAAATAACTTTTTTTACAAAAAATAAATTTTATAATCCTGTATTATAGAAATTATTTTTAATCTTTGCAGTATTATTCTGGACCATCAAATGAGCGCTCAGGCTTCATCCAACAACACAGACAAATCCCTTTAGTCACGTTCGCTGACAGCGAACGAAACGCGAATGTCGTTAGCCAAAACGACGTCGTTTTGGTCTTCTTCGTTGGGATGTGGGCTCGCCGGACTCGCGATCATCGTCGACACATTTCTTCCAGAAGGGACAAATCATGCTACAGGCTTCCTTATCCCTTCAAATTTCGGTAACGTCTTCGCCTTATCTCCGCCAGCTATACCCCCTATCTAAGAGCCTTATCTCCCCTAGATAAGGCTGTCACAACTAAGGATAGAATTAGGGATAAGTTTGTTTGAGGGCAATTTCGACCAGAATTATACCTCCTCAATCGACCTTAGGAACTCTAAATAATCTCTTATGCTTTGTAAAGAAAATCATCAAAAAAAGTTCACATAATCACCACCTGAATCAAAGTTTTGAAGATTCCGTCGAACTTGTTTTTTTGAAAACTTGCTCCGACGATTCAAGTCTCGATCCAAGCCTTGGGATAGCTGCCAACATACCTCAGGAGTGTTCTTTCGTTGTTAGTATGCTTATATATCATTTGTATCATAATCTGTAATTGTAAAATTTGAATTTTTTCAAATATTCTTGTTCGATCGGGTTTAATCTGTTCTTAAGACTGATTATAGAATTTCTTTGTTTAGAATCATTCTATATATCATGTATGAATTTTCTATTGAAAGAAATCAGATCAAATTAGTCTTAATCAAAATTTTCAGAAATTTGAGTTTAAAAACTAGATTTTTTAAAATATTGTGATCATGAGTTTAATCCGATTTTTTTCATTCATTTAGTTGCTACACATATTTTTCATATGTTAGGATGAATTTCAAGAAACTGTAGCATCGTTTTGATTATGTTTAATCAAAATGTGTTTTTGAAAAATTAAACTTAAAACTAGTTTTTTTTTAAATTTTGTGTTTTTGGTTTTAATCTGGATTTTTTTATCCAATTAGTTGTTATACATGTTTATTAATGTGTTAGGATGTATCCAAGTAATTGTTTCATCATTTTGTTCATGTTTGATCAAATTATGTTTTTGAAATTTTTTGGATTTTGATTAAATCTTTAAAAATTGTTTTAATGTTTGAATGATGTTCTTGTTTTGGTTGTGTTTAACTATATTCATCATTACAATGTTAATGGAACAAAAATCAGACATTGAAATGATCTAATTCGAAAAATCCAAAAATATGACCTAGAAATGGTGTTTTGAAATTTATTTTTGCAAAGATCTTAAAATCGTGATTTATATTAGGGCTTCATAATCATATGAACTAAATGTAGCTTACAAATCATGATTCCATGATATGAATCAAAAGTTATGGACTTCTGAATTTTTAATTAAAATAATAACACCCGGTTCCAAAGGTTTTAGCCTAGGACCGGTGGTTCCCGGTCCTGTTCTTTAACTAGGACCGAGAAAACGAACCCATGGTCAAAATCTCCGATTGAGAAAATTGACCTAGGACCTAGAATCCCATGACTGACCCAAGACCGGTGTTCTTCATTTAGGACCGAGCGCTAGGACCAAATTTTCAAACCTAGGACCGTGGAGCCCGACTGATTTTTTAACTTAGGACCGAGTCCTCCCCTTAACCTAGAACCGAGTCCTCCCCTTAACCTATGACCGATTTTTCTAACATGGAATAGAGCCGTATTTTAACCTAGAGCGAGAGCCTGTAGCCTAGGATCGTGGACTAGGACTGAGAGCCTCTACCCTAGGACCGATGATTAGGACCAAGCCTCCTAGACCTAAGATCGATGGACTCTAATCTTAACCCTAACCCTATGACCGAGAACCTAAACAGGTTGACTTGACCTAGGACCAAACCTCCTAGGTCTAGGACCGAGCCTCCTAAATCTAGGACTAAGCTCTCCGGTCTCTTGAATTATACGAACAGAGCCCTGGTCCGTACCACCCTAGTCTTGACCGAGTCCGACCGAGCCTAAGACTTTGGTCCTAAGGCCTGTTTGGTTCCACTTTTCAAAATTATAATTTTGGAACCCGAATCTATTTTTAAATAATCCCGAGAGGCTAGAAAATTATATTTCTTACATTTTCGGGATATATTTCCTAAACCAATATTTTGGATAAGGTCCCGTTTATAATTTATTTTTAAATTCTAATACCTTCCTCTGATATTTGCAGGTTTTGTTAAAACTAATACTAGCGCAACTAGTACACAACCTTTTATATAATTGTGTACAATTATATATGCGATATAAACCCATATTTGTTTAGGACCCTTAACTACTAATTAAATAAAATAAATGTTATAAATTAATTTATCATAGTCAGACTTAGTTTATTTTAAAAGAATTTTTTAAAAATCGTCCTTCGGCGGGCGCATAGGTCATAACGCGAAAGCTCTTTCCTGAGGGTAAATAGACCACGAACCCTTTTTCAGAAACTCTAGTATAAATACGTTTATACATGTATCATTTTATTAATTTTCATAAAATCACTTGACGACTCTAATTTTTCAAATAAATAATCTTTTAAATTAGTTATGATTAATTAATTTAAATCGGATTCTAGTTAAATGGTTATTTAGCCCTAGATTATTAAAATTTGAACAAATGGTTAATTATTTTTACATAATTAATTTTTTACCACTCTAGGTATTTTTAATATCTTTTAAAAGTTAAATGTTTCATTTCAAAAAATGTCTGGCACAAAACCTTGTGATGTATTCCTCCGTATTGCCACGCGTCGTTTGCTACACGTGCTAAGCTACGGATTGGGGAGCCAATTCCCGAGGGTCACAAATACAACACAATGATAATAGAAAAAATACAATAGATTATTTAATGAAATAAAAAAGTCTTTACGTTTGCTCTGAGGCCTATGAAATCACAATTCGCTTAAAATTGTTTCTTTGTCTCCCGTTTGTGATGGAGAGTTTTGTTTGTGGCTACTTCCTAGGGTACAACGGAATCAACAATGATTTATCACAGAAAAATACTACAACATCGAACTAGACAAATTAACTGAATCACAATCATCAAGTTTCAAGAGAACTAGTCGAGTCAAGAACTCGAAGAACGCTCATAAAGAATAGGAAAGACCTTTTGAATTCTAGAGTGAAAAATGATAAGATGATGTGTGGAAAAGAAAACAAGGTGAAGGGATATATATAGTTGAAATTTAAACTCTAAAACCATTAATCAATTTTTTAATCTAACGGCTACTAATCTATCATCCATCCATACAATGGTTATCTCTGCTTACTTTTTCATTGTCCTTGCAATTTACATCTATTAATAAGTATTTTGTAGTTATAATAGCAATTAATAACATTTGTTAATTGCCTCATTCAAGGTATTAATGTTAATTATAATAATTAATATTTTTATTTAGATTAAATTTCACATTAATTCACATTGAATTTGATGTAAATTTCTTTTAAATTAATCTCACCTTAATTCACGTTTGAATTTTGTATGAATTTCATTTCGATTAAATTTAACTATTTGAATTTGGTGTGAATTTTATTTGTTAAAATATAATTCTATTTAATTAATGGAATTAGTTTAATTCCAACCTAAACAATTTCACATTTTTCATAATCTTAATTGTTTCACATTTAGCATCTTGCGGGCATAAAACATTATTATAAAAAGTTTTTGATTTCAAAAATTTCAAAAATTTCAAATTATTCAAATAGAGAAACAAAAGGAATGTTAAATTAGGTCAATCTAACATCAAATTTCCAAAACTTTGTTCATCATAATACATAGTGTGCCAAGTTTTGAATTTTTCTTCCAAATTGATTTACTTCAATTACCATGAAATAACATTGTAGGCTTAAACCAATAAGGTAGCACAGTGGTAAGAATTAACTCAATAAACCAAAAGTCACGAGTTCAAATTCATTTGGAAGAATTCTAAAAAAACCAACTAACCCCAAATGTTTTCCGTTATGTCTCTTCATCTTCCACAATCTTAGTTCTATTTCCATGATATTTGAGAGAGAAGGAGCGGGAGAGGAATAGTAGAAGCGAAACATCACATCATAGAAACATCATAGATTGGCCATGGTTTCCTAAAAAGAACGTCACAACCTCGTCTACATATCCAAGTTTGTTGAACAAGCCAAGCGCTACGATGGTCAACTCCTCCCGGTCTATCCAAATCTGCAACTAAAACACTGATAGTATCATAAATACAAGCACAAAGTAGAATGAGAACTTTTGATCATGCATTTACTATGATATCATGACTATCATCGATGAGCATTCAATCCCTTTTGTAGCCTGAGTGAATCATTTGTGTTCTTCTAAAAGATGTGTGTTTAACTATGCCATATGCTCTAGGTTGGTGGTTGGAATCTAGATTAGTATTTTTTTTATAATTAAATTAACACTATTTAGGAAGGACGACTATTACTAGTGGTGAGCAAATGGTTAAAACCAATTTGTTTTATTCGATCCGTATTAAATCCAAACTAAATTTATCCAATCCGTAATCCAAATCATTTTACTAATTAATATGGATCGGATACGGATTGGATTGAAAATGGTTTGAATAATCCAAACTAAAAAAATATTTATATATAAGAACTTGAAATTAGTTAACAATTTTTTTATTATTATTAAATTTGAATTTTAAAAAAATAATAAGAAAATAATAAGAAAAATAAATATCGTTGTCAAAGTGATGATAAGTAAAATATATATTATATTGAGATAAAATTTAATTTAAAGAAAAAAAAATTAAAAAATATTTTTTTATTTAGATAGTTTGGATAATTTGGATAATATTAATCCAATCTGATTTAATTCAATCCGAACTCAATCCGATCCGATTTCAATCCAATCCGAAATATCCAATCCAAATTAGTATTTAGGATTCGGATTCGATTGGATTTCGGATTAATCCAGCTAATGCTCACCCCTAACTACTACCGCTATTTGGCAAAGTTTAAAGTTGGCGAGATAAATAAGAGGTTGCTAATAAGTTGCTCTAGGCATATCAGGTCTGAATAGGTTTTACTAATTCTGGAATAAGTGTCCTTGGTCAAGGATTGTTTAAAAAATGATATAGTTGATTTAATTGGTTCTTATAGCAAACAAACATATATATTTTTTCTCTTGCTATGTAAAAACGAATTCAACCATATCTTTGGATAAGTTTCACGTAAAAAAAATTATTTTTTTTTGACAAATAAAGTAGAACTAGCAATTTAAATCGCTTTAAGATGAAATGGAATCCGTGATCTTTTCGTTTTTTAAACCGTCATGTAAAAATATTATTTTATTACGATTTGTTATCTGAAAGTAGCAACCTCTAGACCGAGAAATTGATATATATGACTAGAGATATTCAACATAAAGCAGACCAAAAAAATCATAAAATAAATTATATTCTGCACACATGTAAGATAGGGCTCGTGCATGGACATAGAAACTTGCACTTTTAGGAAACATATTAGAGTCATATGATTTACAGTAGTGGAAGAAAGCCCTAACACCAACTTTCTTTGTTCTAAAAATGTAAAGTAGAAAGAGAAACTAATAAGAAGAAACAGCTAAGGTGAATCATTATTATGTCAATTTATTTAGTAACTCTTCTTTCCAAACATCATGTATCATAAAATATATTATATTTTGCACACATCCAAGATAATTTGGAGTTTTGTTTGGGATTGTTTTCTTTTTAATTTGGAAGCATGGCTTTGATATTGTTAGACCGTAGATGTTAATAACGATTATTGTTTGGTTGTGCTGAATTGTTCCCGTTGCGTCCTCAGACTTCATACGTCATGATATTTTAACTTAGTATCAAGCCAAAAGGAGCATATATCTTCATCGGTTCCATCACAAGCAAATGGTCAGGCTTTGAAGGTTGTTGTAGTTTAGTTGAGATCTTTGAAGCTTATTTATGACCACAACATAAGGCCGGCACAAATGTCGTTCAATTGCAACTTCAGATCACTAAGGTAAATCGTAACCAAAAGATTCCCTTAGTTCAAGTGAGTCTTGATCAAGTAAAAAGAAATATGGAGTTCTTGTTGAGTTGCCATGAATTGATGAGGCAAAGAAAGAAAATATTAAACAAAAGGAAAATATATCTTTTTTTTTTTATAATCTTTATTTAAGAAAATAAGATTAACACAAAAGTAAATATAATATTTTGTTAGGATAATATAACTAGGAAAGTATTGTGATAATATTTTGGAGATTATTTGTCAAAATATTAGTGTTTACCAAGTTAAAGCTTATTTAAAGGTGTAGTTGGATACTTTAGAAAGATAAAGTCTTTGCCTTGAGAGCATCGTTTACAGTCTCAATTATGTATTTGTTAGGGTTTCGGGGAACTGAGTGTTATATAAACTCGTGTCATAAACCTATATTATTTTGATGTAATCTTTATTCTAATCTCCTAATAATAGTCTCTCTTTTTGGAGGACATAGCCTAGATTTATCTTGGTGAACCACATTAAAATATGTGTTTTTCTTTATTGCTTACGTCATCTCATGCATTCCCGTTACAAAAAACAAGTATTAGAGCAAGGTTAATTTGATTGTTTGTTTCTTCGTATGAGACGACATTAGTAAGCATTTGTATCGTTAAGTTCTGAAAAAGAAGGCAATGTGGCAGATCAAGATGTCGGCTCAACTAAAACAACATAACTTATGGAGTCATCTGACGTTGTCGACAAGAGCAGAAATAACCGTTGAGATGGTCATCATGGAGGAGAAAATGATACGACAGATCGAAATGTGGGCTTTGCTGAAATAATATATTTTATGGGGTTGTTGAAGTTGTCGGCAGGAGCAGAACCGTTGAGATAGTCGTACTAGATCAATAGAATAATAAATCAATATATGAGATCTACTAAAATACCAGGGATTATGGAGGTCGCTGAAGTTATCGATATGAGCAAATATAATTGTTGAGATGATGTTCTCAAGGAGTAGTATGACATATCAAGATGTAGACTCTGCTGAAATAATATGGCTCATGAGGTCGCTAAATTGCCGGTAAGAGTAAAATCACCATTAAGATGACCATTTTTTAGGAGTAGTATGACAGATCAAGATGTAGACTCTTCTGAAATAATAGGGCGTATGGGGTTGTAGAATTTATCAGAAAGAGTATAAATTACCGTTGAGATGGTCATTCTTGAGAAGTAGTATGATAAATCAAGAAATTGGTTTTGCTAAAACAACATGTATTATAGGGGTTGTTGAAGTGTCTAGTGTGCGTAGAAACAACTATTCAGATGGTCATTCTAGAGGAGAAGAGGAGAAGGAACATTCAATATTTATATTTTGCCTTGTAGATGATGTCTTCATCGAGGTTTCATAAAAAGAGACTAATACATATATGACATCTTAGAGTATTCAAGTCAAGTTGGAGATTTGTGGAATATACTTGAATATTTAGGTTAAAAAAAAGTTATTAAGTTGTCTTTAAGACAACTCTATATCTAGAAGAGATAGACGATAAATCATTTAGGTCCTCTATCATTGACTAATGCACATAGGTCACCTCTAGCATTGATTAGTGCATCTAGGCCACCTCTAGGATTGACAGTGCATCTCTTCCATCCAACATTAGCGAGTGCATTTGGGTCATTTGACACTGGCTATGGTATTTGGGCCATCCGGCACCACGAGTGCATCTAGGCCATCTAACACTAGAGAGTGCATATTGGCCATCCGACACATTGAGTTCTTCAACAACATCCGACACCAACGAGTGCATAAAGGCCATCTGGTATCGAGCGAGTGTATATGGGCCATCCGACATCGAGGAGTCATTTGGGTCATTTGGCCCGGCGAGTGCATCTGGGCCATCTGACACCGGAATATGCATCTAGCCATCCAACACCGATCAGTGTATTTGGGTCATCCGACGATGCGAGTGTATCTGGGACATCCATCACCGACGAGTGCATCTGGGCTATTCGGCACTAGCGAGTTAATTTAGTCCATCTAGCACCACAAATACATATGGGTTATCCGACACCAGCGAGTGCCTCTAGGCCATCCGACAACGATGAGTGTATCTGGGTCATCCGACACCGACGAATGCATCTGGGAAATCCAACACCGATGGTTGCATCTGGGCCATCTGATAGTGACGAATACATCTTATAAGTTGTCTTAGGGCAATTATGGATCAGAGAGAAATGAGATATAATATTTGGGCATTGATTAATTCATTTGGGACATTTGAGAGAAATCAAGTCAAGGTGGAGATTTGTTTAGTTGTCTTGAATTAATGATGTAAGGAAAGAGAATATTGAAGAAAAGAAAAGTATATCTTTTTGGTGTATAATTTTAATTTAAATAAATAAGATTAACACAAAAGAAAATCTAATATTTTGTTATGTTAATATAACTAGGAAAGTATTGTGATAATATTTTGGAGATTATTGCCAAAATATTAGTGTTGACCTAGTTGAAACTTATTTAAAGATATAGTTAGACACTTTAGAAAGCTAAAGTTTTTGTCTTGATAACATAATTTCTAGTCCAAATTCAGTATCCGTTAGAATTTGGGGGATCGAGTGTTATATAAGCTCGTGTCATAATCCTATACTATCTTGATGTAATCTTTGTTCTGGTCTTCTAATAATACTCTCTCTTTCTAGTGGACGTAGTCAAGTTTAATCTTGGTGAATCACGTTAAATTTGTGTCTTCTTTTATTGCTTACGTTGTCTCTCACATTCCCATTACAACAAATTTAGTGACTATAACATCTACTGGTGAACTGATATTTTTTGAATATGCATTGACAACCTTTCGCCTAAACTTGGTGAGGCGGAATTTGTTGGCATATTAAGATTACATGTATTTGAAGTGAGACATTCCTAGGAACCTCCTATTATCGAGGATGAGGACAAGATTCTTGGAAGTGAAGGGGTTAAAGGAGATGAAGGAGGATCCTCTAGTCAATAAGCGATATTATGGTGGAACCTATCGATATTATTGAGATTGATTAAATTGTGAAGGAAGCTCATAAGGTCTAAATAGATATTTTACAAGATTTAGAGAACAAGGAATTGGATATGGACTATTGGTTGTTTGAAACGATTGATCTATTTAACAATGCTCAGTAGAAAATGAAAACTGCAACTAAAATGTGGGAGAGGATGAAAGAAGAGAGACTTAAAGAGGTGATGGGCTCAAGTGTAAACAAACTAGAAGAATTATTGAAGTCTTTTATTTAACAATAATAACGTAATAAAAATTAGTTCATTGTTAAAACATATTGATACGAAAAATAACCATCTTCATATTTATATCATTGTAGTAGTCCTTCCCAGAACCAATCACTATAACATTCTTAAGATTCTCAATATTTTTTCCTCTTTAGTAAATATTTATTTTCCAGAGTTTCATATCTTCATAGTTTTTCTTATAAGATCCAATAGTCAAAGCCAACATTTGGTATCAGAGCCTATCTAAAAAAATGTCGTCAAAATCAATCAGAGATGCGGCGACAATGAATATTGGAAGAGAATGGAATATGATGATCTCCTATCTGTTACTCACGAAGAGTAACTACTCAGTGTGGGCGTTGAAGATGCGGGTAAATTTACAAGCACAAGGAGTGTACGAGTTATACAAGACTCTCTACAGACTACGTCAAACACCAAGTGTGTAGAACACTTGCCTCAACAAGAGAATGATGAGTATCAGTTTCATGAAATGTTCTCAAGAGCATGTTGTGTACACGAGAAACCATGGAGAAGAAGTACTCATTGTTGGTGTATACGTCGATGACTTGATCGTGACAAGATCAAGCGTAAAGAGTGTTGATGAGTTCAAAAAACAAATGATGGAGTAGTTCAAGATGAGTGATCTCGGGTTACTCTCGTACTATTTTGGTATAGAGGTGGACCATAAGAAAGATGACATCGAGGTGAAGTAGTAAGATTATGTAGATAAGGTTTTAAAACAATTTGCAATGGAGAATTACAACTCGGGCAAGTATCATATGGAAACAAAGTTGCAGCTCAGAAAAAATGTGGAAGAAAGCTTAGTGGATCCAAAAGAGTATAAGCGTATCATCGGGTGTCTCAGGTACTTGACGCACACTCGACCTGATATCTATTATGTAGTTGGCATAGTGAGTCGATACATGGAGAAACCTATCACTCTACACCAACATGCATTAAAAAACATTCGTCGTGATGTGGAGGGAATGACGAGCTATGGGATTGAGTTAAAAAGAGGACGAGAAGTTGAAGAACTCGTTGGTTTTACTAACAGCGACCTAGCCTGTGATACAGACGATAGAAAAAGCACCAAAGGGATGGTGATTTATTTCAACGGGAATTTAATCACCTGGCAATCTCAAAAGCAATGAACTATTGATTTATCTTCATGTGAGGCGAAGTTTATGGAAGTTACTGCAGTATCATGTCAAGGACTTTGGCTAAGAAACTTGTTGAGCGAGGAGCTCGGATGCGAGCCGAAGCTGGTAACCCTTTATGTAGACAACAAGTCTGCAATAGCATAATTGAAGAATCTGATGGTTCATGGACGTAGAAAACACATCGACACTCAGTTTCACTTCATTCGTGAATGCATCAAGAAACCGACAAATCATTGTAGAGTTCGTAGGCACTAGAGAGCAGCGTGCAAACATTCTCACTAAGGCACTAACAAGAGTCAAATTTTCAGAGATAGGAGAGCTTCTCGGCGTGAAGAATCTCGAACAAAATCAAGATTACGGGGAAGATTGTGAGTTTAAGCATTGATTGTCAAAAAATTGAAAGTTGTAGGTATTTATTGCATTTTATACAATTAAGGCTTATTTAATTATTAATGGGCTTGGACCTGTATGTATAAGTAATTTAAGGTTTCTAGACTAATCATTTATAAGGGTTTTTTGTAAAGGTTTATAACACAACACTTAAGATTCTCAAAACTTTTTTTCCTCTTTAACAAACCAGAGTTTCATATCATCATAACTCTTCTTAGAAGATCCAATAGTCAAAACCAACATTTACTATCCAATAGTTAAAGCCACCAAAATCAACAATAAATTTGATAATATGTTTAGGCTGTGTTTGATAGAAGATACTACACATTTGGGATAGTATAATTATCCCAATATTAAAATTGTAAGGCTGTTTGATTGGATTAGTTTTATATCTATAGAAAAATCAAGGTATAACTTATACCTTGAAAAGGGTATAAGTTAGCCTACACATGTTAACAAGAAGGTATTAAAATTATAAATTATTTTTCATATTTTTTAATTCTAATTTTTTAATATTAACAGTAATTTGTTTTTTTATTTTTCATTAAAGTTTTTATTATTTTTAATTTTAGTTTATATTACTTTTTTTAAAATAAACTTATTTTATAAGTTTTAATATTTATAATTTTAAATAATTTAAATTTTATTTATTTTTATAAAAAACAAATTAACGTTTATTTTATAATTAGTAGTATAAAAATAATAATATTATTAATTATAATTATTATTTCTTAACTTTTAGTTCAATAATTTAAAAATTATATATTATCATTCCTATTTTAAACAAAATTCTAAAATAATTCTAAATATTTATTTTTATATATTATTATTAATTTAAAATAATAACGTAATTATTTTATTATTTATTTATTTATTTGATATAATATTAATAATATTTAAAGTAATTAAAATTAATTTTAAATTACATTAAAATATCAATAAGATTAATTAAAAATAATATTTAAAAAATAATTAACAAAGATAAAAAAAAATTAAAAATATTATTTTAGTCTTATAGTTAAATTTTATACTATCTACCAAACAAAATATTATAAACCTATATATATATATATATATATATATATATATATATATATATATATATATATATATATATATATATATATATATATATATATATATATATATATAATGATGCTTAATTTTTAAAATGTCCAGATTGTCGGGTCGAGAGTTGTTGTTAACTTGAATATATATGTGAGAGTAAATGGATACTTGTGTCGGAATATGGGTTAACTCGCTCATAAACTAAAAACAGTTAAAAATAAAATTAAAATTGTTATATGTATGTTTCGAAGTTTGAACTTGCAACAAGTACAACTTTTTAACCAACTAGACTAATAACACTTTATATTTTAATTTCAACAACAAATTTGATAAACGTGGGACATTTTAACTAATATATATATATATATATATATATATATATATATATATATATATATATATATATATATATATATATATATATATATATATAATGATGCTTAATTTTTAAAGTGTTCGAATTGTCAAGTCGAGAGTTGTTGTTAATTTAGATATATATGAGAGTAAATGAATACTTGAGTCGGATTGTGGTTGACCCTGACCCACCATAAAATTAAAACGGTTAAAAATAAAATAAAAAATGGTATATGTATGTTTCAAACTTACGACATAACAAAACAAGTATAATATTTTAACCAACTAGGCTAATAACACTTTATATGTTAAATTCAACACCAAATTTGATGAACGTGGGACACTTAAAACGGTTAAAAAAAATTAAAAAGGCTATATATATGTTTCGAACATGGTACCTAACAAAAACAAGTACAACCCTTTAACCAAGTTTAATTGAGATGTGTTTTTTCGAGAGATAACAAGACGATATCAATTGAAAGTGGTTAAAATATATTAATCAAATATTTGATTGACCAAAGTGTGAGGTCACAATGTTAAATATTAAAATTATGAATCTAATATTTGATTGACCAAAGTGAAAGTACAAGGTCACGATATGAGAGGTTTATTCGGAAAAATTATGTGATGAGATATGTGAATAGATAAGTTGTTTTACCGAAGTAAATAAAATGTGGAATGAAAGTGTTCTACTTTTTTTTTAAAATATTATTCGTAATTTATCAAGATTTTTTTAAACATTGAATAAATATTATTATTTTTTCACTAAATTTATTTTATTTATATTTTTATCTGTGTGTATCGTACGAAAATTTTCTTAATTTATATAATGTCTTATACTTCCAACCAAACAATAATAATATATAACTTATACTCTTTTATACCTCCTTATAATTTATACTCAATATGTTGTACTTCGTATCAAAAACAACCTTAAGCACTATTATAATGACAATAATGTTAAAATAATATTTTTTTACTATATTATTATATATCTTAACCGTAAAGCAATAATACTATATTATTACATATATTAACCATAAAGAAATAATAAGAATTACAGTCCTTACCATGTCATTAGACATGAAACAGATTCTTGCAACGTAATGAGATGTTTTAGTGTGTTCTTATTCATCTTTGAATTTCACAATCTAATTTTTAAGAAAATCAATTCAAGTGGTTTCAAATTCACAAAATTAATTTTATTCCAATGTGAAGGAATTGCCATATAATTTACTAGTAAGAAAGTCTTCAACATCTAGACAAAAGTGCGAGCTCTTTTTTGTGTGGTGAAAATATCAAAGACTTTAGAATATTAGAAGCTCTCTTAAGCATCTAACTTTAACAACCACACAAACTTATACGGTACATTTTGATGCAAATGAATCTGGAAAGAAGATTGTTAGTTTTTTTTTGTTTTCCTTAGTCTATGAAGAAAAGCCCAGCAAATAGGCCCGTCTTGGACCTCACTTAATACACTTATTTGGGACCAAGATAAAAAGGATAAAAGCTTCTTTTTCAAGAAATAAGAACAAGAGAAAGAGAGAGAGAAAAATCAAGAAGAAAAGAGGGAAAAACTTCAAGTTCTAGTAGTCTTAGTGTTTTGATGATCGCTGGAGTTTGCACCGTTGGATCATCCTAATTTTTGGACAGCAACTTCACAACTTCTGGATCAATATTCTGGACGGTGGAGATCGGATTCTTAAGTCTGGAGGTTGGGGTTTTGTTGCCGGAACAGTAGCAGTTATTTCGGTGATATTCTTCCTTTCTTGTTCTTTGATTGTTTCCATATTCTTGATGTGCATGTTTCCAAGGGTATTATGAATTTTTATGCCTCTAGTATTGTCTAGAGAAGATTTTTGTATTGTTCTCTTGCTGGTGATAGCGGATTTTATTAGAATCAAGTAAATGATGGTTCAACTTTAGAGAGCTTAAAGGAGTTAGGCACATTTTAAAAATCAAGAATAACTTGATTGATTTAGGAACACTTAATGATCAAATATATAGTGTGAGTGAAAAAAAAGGTGTCTTGAAGATAATAAAGGAAATTTTATAGTCTTCAAATTGAAAAAAAAAAATGAGTCAGGCCTTTATAGATTAGATGGTGCACAAGAGATATGTCTTGTAATAAATTTTGTCAAAGATTCTACAAGGTTATGGCACTTGAAATTAGTTCATATAAGTGAAAGTGGCTTGGAGGAGCTAAGTAGTTAAGGAGAACTTGGTGATCCAAAACTTAGTCAGCTAGAGTTTTGTAAAATTATGTGATGGAAAAATTCATAAGGGTGAGCTTTGATGTTTCTCGATCCAAGTTAAGTACAATCTCCTAGATTATATACATTCAGATGTAAGAGAGATAGCTCAAAATATAAATCATGGTAGTGCCAATTATTTTATTATCTTCATTGATGATTACTTTAGGAGATGTTGGGTGTTTCCTATGAAGGCAAAGAGTGAAGATCCAAAAGTTTAAGGATTTAAAGATTTTGGTGGAGAGACAAACCGGTAAGAAGATCAAAAAGCTAAGAATCGATAATAAAATTGAGTTTGTGAATGAAGAGTTCAATCAACTATGCAAAGATCATAGGATTGCAAGATATTTCACGGTTGTATACCCTCACAACAAAATGGAGTTGCTGAAAGAATGGATCGAATGTTACTTGAAAAGGTTAAATGTATGTTTTCCTTTTATAAAATTATTTTAATGTTTTTGGGGTGAAGCATTAGTACTACTTTCTACTTGTTACAAGGTAAATAGGTCCCCCTTAGTAGCTCTAGGTTTGAGGATTACAATAGAGATGTGGAGTGAAGTCAAGTTAAAAGTTATTGAGAATTTTTAGATGTAAATCTTACTCAAGGAAGGAAAGTTATATCCTATAGAAAAGAAGAGGATTTTACTCGGATATAAAGAAGGCACTAAGGGATATAGAATATGGATAAGACAAGGAGCTAGAAATGTGATTATCTCAAGGGATGTTCAATTCAATGAGGTTGTTATAATGGTTGATATCGAATCTACCTCACTCGAGAGAGATTTAGGTGAATAATTTTTGGAGAATGAAACTCCATTTGACAATAAGGAAAAATTGAGGCCTGATGAGGAATTTAATGGAGAAACAAGAGAGGCTCCATGTCAAGTTCCTCCACACCCGTGAGGTGTGACCCAATTCATCAAATGCGCTATGAACCTATTCACATCTTCTCAAGAACCGACGATGAAGAAGATGACCAAGTTGAGGTGGAGTACATTCATAAAAGGAGTACAAGACCTAAACTTGTTGCGATAAGTTATGGATACATTTCTTCATATGATGAGCTAATTGTTTATTCCATAACGATAACTAATGGTGAAAAAGTAGTCATCTTTTTATCGATAAGCAATTACTTCTAAGGAATGTTGTTATTGAAAAGTGGAAATTCAAGAGAAATTTGGCATTTTTTAGAGGAATAATACATGGAAGTTAGTGAAACTATATAAGGGACAATAGTTAATGGGCTGCAAGTGAGTATTCAAGAATAATCTATATGAGAATGTAATTGAGAACCCGAGATACAAAGTTAGAGTGGAGGCTACAGGGTTAACACAAAGTGAGTGTATTGACTACAATGAAATTTTCTCTCCTATGGTGAAATATACTTATATTAGAGTATTGTTGGCTCTAAGTTATTTTTTATGCTTTGAGTTTTAGAAAATAACCATTTATATGAGGCAACTTGAGGGTTCCATCATAAAAGGTGATAATAACAAGGTATGTTTTATAAAGAAATCTTTGTTTGGACTTAAACAATCACTTAGGAAGTGGTATAAAAGATTTAATAGATTCACTTAGGAAGTGGTATAAAAGATTTAATAGATTCATATTAATAAATTCATTCAAGAGAATTATGATTATTGAGTGTACATGATAGATGTTAAGGATGTCAAAGATGAGAAAATTGCACACAAAATCTTTTTGTTATCATATGTGGATGATATGTTAAAAATAGAAAATATGTGAAGGTTATTGGTGATCTTAAGAGACTTCCAGAAAATAAATTTGATATAAATGATTTGGGGAAGGCTAGGAAGCTATTAGTAATGGAAATCAAGAGAGACATGGGAAATGACTTTTTGCATATTGTGCAACAAGGCATCTTGCAAAATGTGGTGTCTAGATATTTCATGTCTCAATGCAATGGAGTGACTACTCCATTGGCACCTCACTTCAATTTATCAAGTGATTATTCTCCCATGATTGAATATGGGGAGAATAAGATTAATGACATAGATTATGCTAGCTCCATGGGGTCCTTAATGTATGGAATGGTTTATATTAGGCTAGAAATTGTCTACTCATCGAGTTTTTTAGAAAGGTTCATGTAAAATTCTGGTAGAACACATTGTGAAGCTGTCAAGTGGATCCTAAGATATATTTCTAATTCTACTCAATTTGGTTTAATTTATAGTATAGATAGGAACATTAATCCTCTATGTTTAATTGGTTATGTTGATAGAGACTATGTTGGAGATTTGAATAAGAGAAGATCAATCACGTGATACTTGTTTATGCTTGAAGAATATTCAATTTGTTGGAAGTCAAATCTTCAATTTATTGTGGCTCTTTCTACAACTGAGACATAATATATAGCACTTAGAGAAGGTTTTAAGGAGGCAAAATGGTTGAAAGGATTTTTGGAAGAACTCGTTAATTTTGAGGTGGAGGTTACTGCCTTTGGAGACAATCAAACTGCATTGCACTTGAGCATGAATCCATTACGGTAAGAGAGAACCAAGCATATAGATATCAAATTCCATTTTGTGAGAGATTTCATCGAGAAGTACATTGTCAAGGTAAATAAAGTTACAACCCGAAGTGAATGCAAGTGACCTCTTGACAAGGGTGGTTCCAAGGGAAAATCATGCTTAAGATTCCAAGATGGGAGCATGCTGGGATCATGGGAATTAATTGTCCAAGGTAGAAAAGACCAGTACATATGGAGTATCGACTATGACACATATGCAACAAGGTAAATTTTTTGGGATTGATGATGAATATGTTAATACTAAGTCCTAATCAAATTAAATACAATAAGAATAAAGATTAATTCTTTGTTGAAAAATTAATGTTAAAAAAACTCAAAATAAAAGAGTTAATCTCAGTGATTTATTTTGATTAGAGAATAGAAATATAGTTGTCATCTCATTGATCTAAATATTGATCTATGTAGTGATCCATGTTTTGAAAATGACATCAATAGAGCTTCGGATAAAGCACATCATATGGGAGAAAAACAAGAGAATATGACATGTTAATTTGATTATTGGTCGCCTAACCAAAACTAAAAGGGACAAAGTACTGATGGAAATTTCCAAATTAGAAAATTGTGGTAACAATTGTATATCTCCTATTTGACTTGTCCTAAATCTCTAATTTTTTGGACTTTTTCTATTTAGTGGAGGCTAAAGAGAACCTCAAAAAAAAGTTTAAGCATGGACCATGGCTGTGGGGTACCATGTTAGTTCTACTTTAATTCTAAAGAAATAGAACCCCAAAAGATAGAGCTGAAATTAGAAGTGAGTTGAGAGATATTCATTTCTAAAGTGAGGCTATCCAAAAGAATATTCCAGTTTTTCATGTCTGAGTGTTTTTTTCTAAATTTGTGTATCTTCTTTTAACTTCATTATTTGATCTTAGTGAATAGCCTTTTTTGTATTGACAGTTGGATGTATGCATTTTTCTGAACCACTATAAAAATTTTGTGTTATTCTATAGTTATTTCCTTGCTTAGTTCATTTCTCCTTTCTTAAACATTATCTCTTTGATAAAAATTGCTTCTGTGGAATGTTATCTACAAGTTTGGTTGGTTTGAGCATTGTTTAGTTGTCTAAGTGTAGCAACCTATTGCACCACAACCTCAACAACATGAAAATATGACAAAGAAAAAACAACAAAATAAATCTCTATGTAAATACTATGGGTATTTTCATTTGAATGAAAATACGACAAAAAGACAAATAAATAAATATACCCTATCCAAAGTCAAAAGCTAACCCTAACCGAGTAATAAGTCAAATATCATTCTAGAATATCACATTTCTTGCACAACCAATTAGATTGGAAAATTAAAAATCTTCAGATGTATCCCTCTTAGGACATATGAATTTTGACAAATATGAGTGGTCGTATTTTAGAAGTAAGTCACCACAATAAGTCAATATAATGTAAGACACCTAAATGTTGTAATGTATATTAATTAACAAATGAACGAGAAAGAAGGCAGACATCTCTTAGTGATGTGAGAAAAAATTGGGACACCCCTTGGTGACACGAGACTGAAAGGAAATAATTTTAGATGAAAGTCTAGTCGACACAATAGCGGTTCAAGACTGAATCTCAATGGAAAATGTTCTCAATGAATTTCTAAGTCGACGCAAAAATGACTCAAGATGAAATTCAAATGAAAAACATTGTGAACGGATGTCTAATTCAACTCAATAGCGTTTTAAAATCGAATCCCAATGGAAAACGTTTTGAACAAATGTCTATGTCAACTCAATAGCAACTCAAGACATAATTCCATTAGAAAATGTTCTAACGAATGTATAAATCGACTCAATAGAGGCTCAAAACATAATTCTAATAGAAAACGTTCTGAAAAAAAGTCTAAGTTGACTCAATAGTGTCTAAGGATAGAATCTCAATGGAAAACGTTATAAGTAATGTCTAAATCGACTCAATAGTATCTCAAGAAAAACTTCAATGGAAAACATTCTGAACTAATGTCTACGTCGGCTAAATAGTGGCTCAAGATAAAATCTCAGTGAAAACATTCTAAACGAATGTCTAAGTCGATTCATTAGTTGTTTAGACAGAATCCCAATGGAAAACATTATGAATGAATGTCCAAGTCGACTAAATAGTGGTTCAAGGTAGAATCCCAATGGAAAATGATATGCTCTTATATCTAAGAGCAACTACATCTATTCTAAATCTGAGTATCTAAAATACATTAAAGCAACATGAACTTACTTTAGCATCTCAAATTTTAACTGGTCAATACATCAGTTACTCTAAATTTTACAATTCTATCCTACAAAATTATAAAATATTCGTTCCCTCCAAAATCTATTATTATAATAAGAGAGAAAGAATGGTATAGGAGAGAGAAATAATTATTAAAAAATTATAGAAGAGAGAGGAGAGAGAAAGAATTATTAAAAAGTTATAGAATTTGTATTTGGTATGCTAAATTTAAACTAGGAGAGTCAAAATTTTAGAATTTTCTATTTTAGAATTAATGTTTAGATTAACTGATGTATGATCTTTTTTGAAGATTTTTTGTTAAAAAATCTAATATAGCATAGATGGTTGTGTTTAGAGTAACAGATGCACTTGCTCTAAGTCGACTAAATAAAGACTCAAGAAGGAATCCCAATGAAAAATGTTTTGAAGGGATGTAAAAGTCGACTCAATTGCGGCTCAAGACTGAATCACAATAGAAAACATTTTGAACGAATGTGTAAGTCGCCTCAATAGTGGCTCAAGATATAATCCCAATAGAAAACGTTATGAACGATTGTCTAGGTAGACTCAATAGCGGATCAAGGCAGAATCCTAATAGAAAACGTTTTGAACGATTGTCTAAGTCGACTCAAGATGGAATCCCAATGGAAAATGTTCTAAACGAATGGTCTAAGTCGACTCAATAGTGTCTCAATAGTGGCTCAAGGTAGAATTCTAATAGAAAATATTCTGAAAGAATGTAGAAGTCGACTCAATAGAAGCTCAAAGAAAAATCTCAATGAAAACATTCTAACTAAATTTCTAAGTCGACTCAATAGCGGCTCAAAATGGAATCCCATTGGAAATTTTTCTAAATGAATGTCTAAGTCAACTTAATAGCAGATCAAGACGGAATCCAATAAAAAACGTTCTAAACAAATGACTAAATTGAATCAATAACATCTCAAAACTGAATCCCAATAGAAAATATTATGAACGAATGTCTAAGTCAACTCAATAGAGGCTTAAGAAATAATCTAAATTAAAAACATTCTCAACGAATGTCTGAGTTGACTCAATTGTGGCACAAGGTAGAATCCCAATGGAAAACATTTTGAAAGAATGTTTAAGTCACCTCAAGATGGAATCTCAATAATGGTAATTTTATAAACGAATGTCTAAGTCGACTCAATAGTTTATCAAGATATAATTTTATTGGAAAATGTTTTGAACGAATATCGAAGTCGACTCAATAGCGGCTCAAGATAGAATCCCAATGAAAAATATTCTGAACGAAAGTCTAAGTCGACTCAATAGAGGCACAAGACAAAATCCCAATAGAAAACGTTTTGAACGAATGTCTAATTTGACTCAATAGTGGCTCAAGGCAGAATCCCAATGAAAAACATTATGAACGAACGTCTAAGTCGACTCAATAGCGGCTCAAAGTAGAACCAAAATGGAAAACGTTTTAATGAATGTCTAAGTTGATGCAATGGCTCCTCAAGACGGAATTCCTATGAAAAATGTTCTGAACAAGGATCTAAGTCGAATCAATAGTGACATGCGATGATATCTGAGGAAAGTTATTTTGGACGAAAACCTAGCTAGTTGATTCAATAGCAACGAGGACATGAGCCATTATGATCAAGCAGAAGACCATAACATACCCAAGTCTTCAGATAGACTAGTCAGGTTCGAAATATCTATCACTTCAAATTATTTTTAATAAATAAATATAAAAAATAAAGTCTGAGAAAATTATAAATGAGAAGGTGAATATATCGCAAACTTCAAAATATGTTTTACTTAGGGCTGCAAATGAGTCAAGCTGCTCGTGAGCTGCTCGCGAGCCGCTCGATCAAAGTTCGGCTTGAGCTTGACTTTGATCGAGTTCGAGCCGAGCTCGAGCCGGCTCGTTTAATATTCGAGCCGAACTCGAGCTCATATAATGCTTGCTCGACGGCTTGTCGAGCTTTTTCGAGCCTGATAATATATAATATATTTATTTATTTATTTAATATAAAAAGACTTAAAATTTAAAACAATTTTTTACCTCTCTATTTTCAAAGCCCATATAAAAAGCTCATAATCCACATTATTATATTATATTGTCATAAAACAAAACCCTAATTTGTATCAATCATAAGTGACTCTTCATCTTTTTTTCTTTTTCTTTCTTTCGTCTTCATCGTTTCTTCTTCTTCTTCCTCATCTTCACCATTTCTTTTTTTTTCTTGTTCTTCCTCTATCTTCACTATTTCTTCTTCTTCTTTCTTCTTCACTATTTCTTCTTCTTTCGTCTTCATCATTACTTTCACTCATTCATAATAGGTTAATACATTTTTTTTATGTTATCTCTCATCTACACTATTTCTCTCATTCATTCACAAGAAACCTACAGGTAAATTAAAATATATTTTTATTTCTACTATAGTTATTGTTCATACTTTTAAATAACTTTGATTTTTTTTGTATTTTGAGAAATTTGTGCTTATATAGATCATTTATAGATCTATATGGAAAAACACTATTATATATATTAATTGTTCATAGATCTATATGGAAAAACATTATTATATATATTAATAGTGTTCAAAGATCTATATAGAAAAATATTTTTAATATATATTGATCATAGATCTATATAGAAAAACACTATTATGGTAAAAAAAAATATTATATTATATTATATATAATATTGAAATATTAATATATTATATATAATAAAAGATAAAAGATAAAAAAAAATGTTAGTATATATTTTGTATATATATTATGAAGTGATAAAAAAGGTTAGTATATATTATATATAATATGTTGTGAGAAAAAATGAATTTATAATATTAATAATATATTGTAATATATAAATAAATTAATAGATTCTTTCTATAAATAAGTCAATAAATTCTTGTTATATTTGTATCCCAAATAATTTAATTATATATAATAATATTTAATAAAAAATAGGTTGAATTTGTTTTTGTCCGTATCCATCCTTAAACCTTAAAGTAAGTTAAATTTTAGTTATTTGTTTTAACATGTATTTTTTATATTAATTGTTTTTAAGTTTAAATGTAGGTAGGTGTACTTGTGCTATGCTTGAAGAACGTGACTTAAAAAATATTAATATATTGAATGTTCAAACAATTTATATAGTATTGTACTTTAATTTTAGAATTTTATATTTTAGGGGACTAGTAATTGTTGTTGAATGCTTTTTGGATTATTATGATTTTGGAATTTTAAATAGTTATAATTTTTTCATATTTTCAATTTTAAATATTATGTTTTAAATGTTGTATATGTATGAAAATTTGATATTTCATTTTAAAAATAAATTTTAGTTTGAGTTCGAGCTTGAATTCGAGCTCGAGCTTGAGTTTGAGCTCGAACTCGATCTTGAATTCGAGCTTCAAGCTTTTCGAGTCGAGCCGAGCTTATAGGTAAATAGTCGAGTCAAGCTCGAGCTCAAATTTATAAACTCGTTCGAGCTCGAGTTCGAGTCGAGCTAATAAATACTAAATCGAGTCGAGTTCGAGCTCAAGCAAATTCGAGCTCGACTCGGCTCATTTGCAGCCCTAGTTTTACTATATCCAAATTTTGTTCACAAGGGAATTTGGTAAACAATGAATTGTATACCCACTTTATAATTTCTAATTAATCCCGAGCTTACAAATTTAATTTTCTAAAATTAAAACATATTTAAATTTGGGCTCAATTAAACTTTTTAGATTCCATATTAATTGAAAATGATAAAGTGAGCTAATTAAAAAGTGAGTATATATATATAACTTTTAGTTAAAACCTTAGAGCATCTCCAGACATCTACCCTCTTATTTTGTCAAAATCAATCTTTCATTTCATCAGAAAGCGGGCACATGTTGTACTTGGGCAAACACTCCAATGCTTCCGCAACCGAACTTTTCTCTAAATAATTTAAATGTGAATTTTATTTATAATATTTTAAATAAATAACTAATTTATACTATTATAACTAATATTCCTATATTATAGGAAAATTTGAGAATTTAAACCTTAAAATGTGTTAATATAATTAATAAAAAAATATATATTAATTTATTTAAAATATATATTTATTAATTAAATATATAACTAATATTCCTATATTATATAGAAAAATTTGAGAATCACCCTTAAAAACATGTTTATATATTATTAAAAAAAATTAAAATATATATTTATTTAATGTTATTATAATGTTCCTTAAAAATAGTATAATTAAATATATAACTAATATTCCTATATTATGTATTATATTATATAATAATGAAAATGTTAGAGTTGGGCATGTTCGGCATAGAGGGCACTGCTCTCATTTTTTTTTACATACAGTTCATAAAATTAAAAAATATCAATGACATGTCTTTTTCCACGGTGTACGATGTGGACACAGGTCATGCGCTGGAGATGCTCTTTTTAAACTAATATGAATTCACCTTTAGTCTTCATAATCTCTAAAACTTAATAGTTTAGTTTATTTTATTTATGTTCTTAATACTCATTCTTAACCAATAAAAAGATTATTATACTTTAGTTCCAATCAAATATGCTAATTGTACACTTTTACCTTGAACTATATATACTATTAAGTTAGTTATTTTTTTCTCTCATGAAATTCAATAATGTTTTTTTACCTCTATTATACATTTTAATTTATATTTTATATTTTGAGACCATAATAATGCCTTAAATAGGCATGTGCTGGTAGATGTTTTGTTTCCACTTTCCAAAAATAGGATAAGATTTGTTCTCTCTATTATCCCTTTGCCAAAATATCTCACACCTCTCTCTCTCTCTTATCCCTTCGCCAAAATATCTTCGAGAAGCAAAAATTATCCGTAACAAATTTAAAATTGAAACCTATATCCCAAATAAATAAATTGCAATTAATTAATTAGATTGATTATTATTATTTTTTTAGAAATTAATAATATGTAATAACCTCATTTGGGAAAAATGATTTAACGTTATTTCATTAAAAATTCCCAAAAATAAAAAAAAAAAAAAAAAAAAAAAAAAACACGAGTTTAAGATCATTCTAGACAGGCCTAGAATGATTTTGAAGTCGTAACATTCTGAATAAAAGCTAAAAAGCTAAAAAGTTAAAAACGTAAATGAATTATCTGATTACAATGTTTTTAATTATAGTGAGTTTAAAAAACGGTAAATTCCAGTTCCTACAGATATTTCAGTTCTGCTTCGTGCTTGGATTCTTGTCCACGTTCCCGCGAGAGCGCTGCAATCCGATACAATATCTTTCCATAACTCTTCAACGCTCCTGCGGGTTCTGTCATATACCCTTGCATTTCTCATTTAAATTTAAAGTGTCGACTCTTATCACCGGGCTACTAAATCCTTTCAGATTTGTTTTCAAATATATTTAGTAGGTAGTTTTGACTCCAATGTTAACGTATTACATTGTCTCATGATCATAGACAAATTTTAGCCACAGCTCCACTCTATAAATTATATACAAATACTCATATATTACACACAGCTCCACTCTATAAATTCCAGACCTCTGCCTCTCTCCCTTCTCACCATAACTGAGATACATAATAAGAAAGATATGGCTGTATCATTCTCTAACCAGTTATTCCTCGCCCTAATTTCCCTTGTGGTGATACTAAACTCAACCTTTTCCGGCAGCAGCCCCGTGGTTGAAACAGAGAACATAAAGTTCATAAGAAGATCGTGCGGCATCACTACTTACCCTACACTCTGCGTCTCCTCTCTGGCCGCCCATGCCAACGCTATCCAAACGAGTCCTATGCGCCTTTCCCACACCGCTCTCTCCTTAAGCTACGACGCAACCCGGTCCACGTCAGTAACAATCGCCCTACTGGCGCAATCCCACGGTCTACTTCCCCGGGAAGCCGCCGCCATGCGGGATTGCGTGGAGGAGTTGGGGGACTCCATTGACCAGCTGAAGCGGTCTCTTGCAGAGATGAATGAGCTCAACGGGCCGAATTACGGGCTGGTGATGAACAACATTCAGACGTGGGTTAGCGCCGCTCTCACAGACGAAGACACGTGTACGGAGGGCTTTAAAGGTGCCCCGACGGGAAGCAAAGTGAGGAGTCAAGTAAGAGAGAGAATTTTGAACGTTTCCCACATGACTAGTAACGCCTTGGCCTTAATTAACACTTATGCTGCCGTCCACGGCTAGGTTTGGGTACTGGAATTCTTCAACTCGACCGAGGTTATCTTAATTTATTTTGATTAAGTTTAAGTAGAGTAAAAGTGAAATGCAGATGAAGATGAAGATTTGCACTCTGTCTTGTAAAACTGTGGATATGTCATAGATGGGTACCCTTGTTTTTTTGTCATGTAGTTAAGGTCGGTCCGGTTTCTTTAGGTGTTCCAAGAGCTGGTTCCTTTTGCCACTCTTTCTGTCATATAATATTATAAATGAATGTATTGCTAAAGTATTTATAGTATTAATTTTAAAAATAATATAAGGATAATTCTTATTTTTATTTCTTAGTACTGTATATATTTAGGTGGAAATAACAATTTTATGATTAAAGTTAGAAGTATTAAATATCTGTACGGATAAGAATATATATATATATAATATTATTTATCTATAAATAAGTTAGATAAAATTATTAAAATCCAATTAATTTAAAATTAGTTTTAGTTTGTACAAAGTAAGTTTTAAACTTAATATTAACATATAATTTATTTCATCATTATCCACTTAACTCATTAATTGACTCAATCCCAATTGATCACAGACGTCCTATTCAACGTCAAACCAACCACTAACCACCACCCGACATTCATCTTGTGACCTCACACTTTTAAATACTCGTCAAACTAATCATTAACTTCAAACTCACACTCGACAAACCACCCACCACCCGACCTCCATCTCGTGACCTCACACTTTTGAATGCTCGTCAAACTAACCATTAATTCTGACTTCACTCTCGATAACCACCCACCACCCGACCTCCATCTCGTGACCTCATACTTTTAAATGCTTGTCATACCAATCACTAATTCCGACCACACACTCGACAAACCACCCACCACCTGACCTCCATCTCGTGACCTCACACTTTCAAATGCTCGACAAACCAAAAACTAATTTTGATCTCACACTCGACAAATCGCCCACCACCCGACCTCTATCTCATGACCTTACACTTTCAAATGCTTGTCATACCAACCACAAATTCCAACATCACACTCGACAAACCACCCACCACTCAACCTCCATCTCGAGACCTCACACCATCCGACCTCTATCTCGTGACCTCACACTTTCAAATACTCGTCAAACCAACCACTAATTCCGATCTCACACTTTCATATGCCTATTATTTGTTTAAAAGTTTCACCACCATATATTATAGTCAAGAATACATTGTTGAAAATATAAATTTGCATGTTTGGGGATTGGAATCCTAGTCATAAGCATGAAAATTGAACACTTAAACTGTTAAACCACTTATGATTGTTGAAATAATTTTATTATTTTGTGTATGTATATATATATTCTGTATTTAATATAATATTTATTACCAATTAGTTAATTTTTATATTAACATAAAATTTATTTATACTCATAAAGAAAAAATTATATATATATATATAATGAGAGAAAAAATGTTTTATGGAGCTTCATCCAAGCATGGCTATGGAATTGGAATTCTCTTGATAGATCCCAAGGGAACATATAACCCAATCTCTATTAAGTTAGAATATTTCGTGACCAACAATGAAGTCGAGTAAGAGGCATGTCTCTTAGGTCTCATAATTGCATATGAACAAGGAGCAACTAGACAAGACGTAGTTGGAGACTCTAACCTGGTTATATCCCAAGTCAATAGAACATGGAAAGTACGAGGGGAAAATCTTAAGCCATATCATACATGCCTACTCTAGTTTATTGACAAGTTAGATCACGTGTCTTTTGTTCATGCGCCAAGAAGTCAAAATCGTTTTTCCAATGATTTGGCCACGCTAGAAGCCATGATCTAAATCATTGTAGGAATTAAAGGTTAAACCTCTCAAGATCCGGCATAATTAGAAGCCCAAATTCGAAATCAGAGTGGTAGCCTCCATTCAAGCTCCCACCAAATATGGTTCAACATTCTTCAAAAATACATTGAGTATGGAGAATATCCGTCCCATTTCCGAGCTAAGGAACTAAGATCCCAACGCTAATATTCCACTAATTATGCTTGGATAGCTAGCAATATATATATATACGATCTTTTGATGGTCAAAATATGTTATGTGTCGTTGGTCCTGATGCACGATGGATCATAGAGGAAGTACACACAGGAGTATGTGGTCCACATATGAATGGATTAGATCTTGCCAAGAAAATACTCCGTCTCGGATATTATTGGCAAAATATGGAACAAAAATGTGTCAACTATGTAAGAAGTTGTCACCAATGCCAAGTTTATGCTGACCTAAAACATACCCCGACATCTTTTCTTTACAGTATGACATTACCATGGCCCTTTTATACGTGGGGTATTGATGTCATTGAGAAAAATTTATCATCATGCCTCAAATAGACATGAGTTCATACTCGTTGCTATCGACTATTTTTCTAAATGGGTCTAGGCCACGTGTTACAAGATTCTGAAATCTACTCAAGTGGAAAAGTTCATCTACATTAATATCATAGTTAGATGTGGGATACCTCATGCCATTATTTCAGATAATGGAAAACACTTTTAGGAAAAGGTTTAATCATTGCTCAAAGAGTTCAAAATTGAGCACCAAAAATCATCGCTCTATCGACCCCAAACTAACGACGTGGTCGAAGAAGCTAACAAAAATGTGATTAGAATCATCAAAAAGATGACCAGAAAATTCAAGGATTGGCATGAGAAGTTTTCATTTGCCTTATGGAGATATCGTACGACTGTTCGGACATCGACAGACAAAACTCCATATTTTCTAGTATACGGTATGGATGTCGTGCAACCTATTGAGATTGAAATCCCTACGTTGAGAATCCTTTAAAAGTCCCAGGTCATTGAAGAAGACTGGGTAAAATCTTGATATGATTAGTTGACATTGATAGAAGACAACAAGTTAGATGCGTTATGCAAAATTCATGTTTACCAAAAACGAATGGTTGATACCTTTAATAAAAAGGTCAAGTCCAGGAATCTAAAAGAAGGTGACTTGGTGCTCAAATGAACAAGATAACTGTTAAATCCTAGGGGAAAGTTCCTATCATGATGGGAAGGACTCTCCTAATTAATAAAATCTTCTTTAGAGGTGCAGTTCGCATATCTACAGTTGAGGATGAAGAATTTATTGCTCTAAGCAATCTAGACGCACTGAAGCGATATTATGTGTAATATCAATACGTGCAAAGAACGGCTCACAATCCATCCTTACTATGATTATGATGGCTCTGATTCAACCCTACTAGGATTAAAACAGATTTAGTCCCCAGCCTCGAATGAACTAATCGACTTCTAGTTTTGTATAACTACATCATTATAAAGGGAGAACTGATAGAATGTTTATCATTATCCTAATCATGAATATAGACTATAATTATAACACAGCGGAAGCGTACCTGAAGATGATCCCATTGTAGATCTGGATTGATCTGTTCTTGAAAGGAACGACTAGGTCTTCCAAGACTAAGTATGATCCGTTCTCCTCTGATATTGACGGGGGAAATCAAAGGACAAGAAAACGGAGAAGATTTGAGAGAGAGAAGGCGTGAGAGTTCTTCTTTGAATCTCCCTCTCATATTTCTTAAATAATACTTGTCTTAGGGACCTAACCTAGTTGAAGCCCATATATTGTTAAAGCCCACAATATAAGAAGGCCCACCATATTATTAATACTTGTTTTGTCACGTCACCAAATAAACAAATACAAAACGGGTATCTACAATTATTCATTTCATAATCATTAAGCCCATGACTTTAATCTAATAATATGTTCTACATATATATTTAAATCCATATCCGAATGAACACATTATTCTTCAAGAGCTCAATTTATCAGTCAATAAAAATAAAGGGCTTATAACAATCTTGTCCATCAATCATAGCAATATAGGACTAAAGAAGCATTCGTCATATTTATGGCTAAACTAACAATAATCACTGATACTACTGCAATCAAACGACATAGATCAATTATGAAACATGTAGAGAGAAAATCACATTAATGTGACCTGAATATGTCAATTTTCTCTGGTCCAAACTTAATGAGATCGTTATCTTTGAATATAATGTACAAAAGTGTCAAAAATAAACTTTATTTCTGATCAGAAAAGTGCTTTAGAAAACATCGCGCAATTGATAATAAATTAATTGTAGCATACTCTCCCACTATAATGAAGCTTCCTTAAATTGTAACACACCCATACGTGCAGTATGCCCGTAAAATACCATAGGTGTTACACCTTTAGTTAGGGGGTCTGCTAACATAGATTTTGTTCCTAAATGCTCGATGCAAATCTGACCACTTTGTACCATTTCTTTCACACGTAGGAACTTAATGTCAATATGCTTTGACTTCGACGAGCTCCTATTGTTATTGGAATACAAAACAGCTGAATTATTGTCACAAAAAATCTTAATAGGTCTTTCGACCCCCGGAATAATGTGCAGCATTGTGACAAAATTCTTTAACCAAATTCCTTGATGTGATGCTTCAAAACATGCCACAAATTCAGCCTCCATAGTAGAGCTGGTAACAAGTTTCTGTTTGGCACTACGCCAAGAAATGGCTCCTCCGGCCAATGAAAAATGCAGCCAGATGTAGATCTCTTACTGTCTGGGCAACCCGCAAAATCGGAGTCAGAATACCCAACGATCTCCAAATGGTCTAACCTCCTATATGTGAGCATATAATCCTTTGTTTTCTTTAGGTATCTCATCACCCTTTTAGCTGTTTTCCAGTGATCCATTCCAGGATTATTGAGATATCTACCTAACACACCAACTATGAACGCAATATCCGGACGCGTACATACTTGTGCATACATAAGACTTCCAACTACATAAGCATATAGAATCTTTTGCATTTTCTGGATGTCTAAACTTGATTTTGGACATTGATTTAAACTGAATTTGTCTCCTTTGGCAACTGGGGTATTTCCTAGTTTGCAATTCTACATGCCAAATCGTTCAAGCACTTTATCGATATAGCTCCTTTGAGATAACCCAAGAATATACTGAGATCTTTCACGGTATATTTGGATCCCTAATACAAAAGATGCTTCACCAAGATCTTTCATTTCAAAGTAATTCGAAAGAAATTTCTTAGTTTCGTGCAAGAAGCTCATATCGTTTGTGGCAAGCAGAATGTCATCCACATACAAAACCAAAAAAATAAATTTACTCCCACTAAACTTTTGATAAACACAATCATCATCTACATTCATTTCAAAACCGTATGAAAGAATTATTTGATTCAATTTGTGATACCACTAGCGAGACGCTTGTTTTAGTCCATAGATAGATTTTCTTAATTTACAAACCATTTGTTCGAATCATCGACCTCAAAACTTTCAGGTTGTACCATATAGATTGTTTCATCAATGTCACCATTTAGAAACGTTGTCTTTACATCCATCTGATGAAGCTCCAAATCAAAATGTGTCACTAGATCCATGATTTTCCTAAAAGAGTCTTTCGAAGAAACCGGAGAGAAAGTCTCTTTATAGTCAATTCCCTTTTTCTGAGTATAACCTTTAGCTACAAGACGTTCTTTATACCTCTCCACATTTCCATTAGCATCCTGTTTGGTTTTAAAAATCCATTTACAACCTACGAGTTTTGAACCTTCTGGTAATAGGACAAGTTCCCAAACCTTATTGTCTTGTATTGATTTATACTCATCACGCATTGCTTCGATCCATTTATCTGAATTAGGACCCTTCATGGCATGAAAAAAGTTGATAGGATCATCCTCAGTCATGCCACCATTGTCCTCATTTTCTTGAAGAAATGTCACATAATCATTCGGAATGGCATTTCTCCGTTCTCTAGTGGATCTACGTAATAATGTTGGCTCTTGAACAATATGTTCTTGAGTTTCTTGAGTTTGTTCTTCAGCTACAACTTGGTGTTCCCGTTCAATTTGAATGGGTTCCTCAATTGTATCTTGAAACTGTATGGGAGTCGGAATGACTAATCCTTCTTGAGGTGTCAGGTCAATCACTTTGGTGATTTCTTGATCCTCTAAAGAAAAGTCTAAAACTGTATTTCTCCCCCAAACTCAACATTCTCAAAGAACGTGGCAGTACCTGTCTCAAAAATGTTTCTTGATGTGGGATCATAAAACTTATACCCCTTTGACCGTTCTGAGTAACTAATAAAGTGACTACTATAAATGCTCTCATAGTTGATACTCTTGATGAACATATTGCTTTCAAGTCTTGCATCATACACACACACCATATATAATTAAATCTCATACACAAGACGATCACCAAATTATCAAACATGTATGGCTACTTTCACTAAAATTCAGATACCAGACACCATCATGAAGCTCTCAAACATTGAGAATGGAAAAATTTTGTGAATGAGGAAGTTTGGGCACTACAAAACAAAAAACTGTCCTTGTGTGAACTCGGAGATGGAACTCAGCGTTAATTTATTTCATTGATTGTAATATATATATATATGATTTTATTTGATTGCATAAATAACCTCCCATCCCTTAAATTGTCAAGGGATATGTATAATTGTAAGGAAATCAATATATAAAAGATCTAATATTTCCCATCTTTGCCTCACTCTTGTTAACTTCATCATGTTATTAATTTAACGTAATATTAAAATATGATCAATGTACATGTTTCTTGAAGATGAAATTATACAAGTGACATCAAAATAAGATGATAGCATGTGGGAACACTTGCATCCCATTGTTCGTTCTTGTTAGAATGAATTTATCTAACTTTAAGAAAATTGCACCTTAAGCATTTGATCAATTATGTATTATGCATGGAAAGGAAAATAGAAATAGTACCTGAGGACAGAAGGTGCAAGAGAGGTCCAAAATAATTGGCTTTTGCCATCTCTACAACATTCTGATCTATGAAGGAGAGATTATGGAGGAGTTGCTTGGCATTTCTGGTAGCTTGTTCATCATTGCTGCTGCACATGGTGGTTACTAGGAGAAGTATACACCCTTGTGCTTTCCCCATAGAACTTCGTGCCTTTTACCCAAAGTAAATCCAAAAAGGGGTTAAAATAATTTAAGTATAATTTTAAACATAAGTTATGTGTAATTTATGGCTTAAAATAATTAAATAAATATCCCAAAAATATCCAAAAACACCCAAAAATAAAATAAATGAACATATTTTTATTATGTTTGTTTAAAATATTTTTTATATTAATTTGGTGAAGAAAAATACAAGAAAGGGTAAAAACTCGATTTCAAATAACCCTTTTATTAAAAATATAAACTAATGATTATATGTGGCAGAAATTATGTTTAAACTTTACAACATGATCCATGGCTATTAGATGAGCATTTGGGCTTCATCCAACGTGCCAGGATGTTCCATGCAGTCGGCTGTAACCAAAGCACTACACGCCTGAGTCCACACGGGATCAGCTAACGGGACTTTAACCCTGTTAGCCCAGACGGACCGCGAATGGAACGCAATGAAGCGTTTCATATTAAATAAAATGACGCTGTTTTATTTGTCTTTACCGATGAGACAGGGGAATGCTAGAAAAATACGATGGACGTCGGCGATCTTCCAAAAACCTGATCTTCATTGTTTCTCCTCCTTATACCTCCAAACTTCGTCAACGTTCACGTCTCTCCATCGCCTTTAATTCCTTTAAGAAAAGAATTCAAACCCTACCCTAGAATTAGGTTGGAGAAGACAAAATAAAAATCAAAGGATAAGGTTTTAAAAGCCAAATTCAATATGAATTCGACTTCAAAACTGACCTAGATTGAGTATAAATACTCCCTAGGTCTTTTTCTTTCAATCCATCGAACAAGATCCAATAATTACAGCCTGGTTGAAGATTTCTATTGGAGCTTCGGCGACTAGTTTTGAAGAAATCATTCCAGCGTTCTAAACTTCGATCCAGAGATCTGGAAAGCTTCATAAAGATCATTGGAGTGTTCTCCAATCACTAGTAAGCTTACAGACCTTCTGTAATTCAAATTATGATTCATAGTTGGAATTTTTCAAGTTCGACCGGGTTGATCTTATTTAGGGTTCAATTTTGTGCTTTCTATAGTCGAAATTAATCCCTAGATGATGTTCAAGCTTTCTATTGAAAAAGATATCATCAATTCAACCCCAATCATTTAAACCCAAAATTGATTTTAAAATCTGGAAATTTTGATATTCGTGTTCTTAAGCTTTTAGGCTTGAATTTTAATTCAAATAGTTGCCTAACATATTTGTAAACATGTTAGGTTGATTTTCAAATTATAAAATATGTATCCCGATCGAAGTGAAATTTTTGAAAAAAAAAGTTTAAATTTCAGTTTTAAAATTTGTTACAGATCTCACTTAATGTTCTTGTTTTGGTCGTGTTTGATTGTAAACATCATTTTGAAGCTATTGGAACAAGACATAGGCCATGATATGGCCTAACTCAAAAGTTCTCAAATTTTTCCCTTAAATTTTTTTAAAAATCAATTGTCTTAAAGTTCGATTTATCGGTTTTAGGATTAGGGTTTATGATCCCTACATCAAATAGAGTTGATAGCAACTTACAGATTATGTTTTCATGATCTGTATCGAAAGATACAAACATGTAATGTTCATACCAAAAGAAGAACATTCGTTGTTCTTGGACCGAGTCTTGTAGGATCGAGGACTAAGAGATAGGTCTGAGACCAAGGACCGAGAAAATTGACCTAATACCTAGACCAATGACCATTGTTATTGAGTTAGGACCGAGCCTAGGATTGGTGTTCTTGAGTTAAGATCGAGCCTTAGGACCGGTGTTCATGAGGAAGGACCGAGAAATCCGACTGTGGATTCTCACCTAGGACCTAGAGATCTGACTTGTGACCGAGACTCTCAAGACCCACGACCGAGAAATCTAGATCTGGGACCATGACTCCCATACCTAGGACTGAACAATCCAAGTTCTGGAACCGAACAATCTGAGTTCAGGACCGAGCCTCCCGAACCTCATCATCGAACACTTCAATCCTCTAATCGAGTATCCCAAGCCCCAATCAAGAACTCCCTCGGTCTAGACCGAGCCTATCCGGTCTCTAACTGGTAAAAATGGACTCAAGGCCTAGGACTCCAGTCCTAAGGCCTGTATGGTTCCACTTTTTAAAACCCAAAATTATTTTTGTAATTTTAGAACCCCAATTCATTTTCAAATAATCCCGATAGGTCAGAAAATGATTTTAAAATATTTTTAAGATATTTTTCAAAATTTTATTTTGACTAAGGCTCCGTTCAGAATTTATTTTTAAATTCTAATATTTTTCTGGTATTTGTCAGGTTCTTTTACTCAATCTTTGTTAACCACAATCATAGGTACGCAATTCTAAATAATTTTGTACAATTATTTATGTAATTTAAATGTATCCTTGTTTAGGACCCCGGATCACTAATTAAAGGAAATAAATGTTATAAATAAATATTTTGATAGTCATACTTTAAAAAAATAAAACTATTTTCAACGGGCGTGGAGGACATAACGCAAAAATCCTTTCCCAAGCGTAACTAAATAATGAAATCCTTATGGAAATTCTGGTATAATTACTAATTTTTCTAAAATCATTTGGCGACTCTATTTTTAAATAAATAATTTTTTCTTAGATTAATTATATTTGATTAATTTAAATTGGATTTCAAATCAAATTGTCATTTGCTTACAACAAATCCCCATATTATTAAAATTTGAATAAAATTAATTATTTTACATAATTGATTTTAAAAGTTGTCAGGTATCGGTTAAAATCTTTAAAAATAAATGTTTTATTTTAAGAAGATGTCTAGCACACAAACTAATGTAGAATCATCGAACATCGAGCCATTCCGGATCCCCATATTGCTAAGCTACGGACTAAGAGGATTTCCCGGGGTTACAAAAATATATATAGTTAAAATGAAGTTGTAAGAATAAAATTAGAAGTATAAAGTTTTATTTTTTGTTTTATGTAATATATTTTATTTTAATTATTTAATTTAATAAGTTTAACTTTAATTATGTATATTGTATTTATAAAATTAAATAAAGATAAAATATGTTAATTATTTTATATATTTTTATTTTAATATTTATATAATGTATTTTATTTTAATATATAATATTTAAATTTTTTTAATTATTTAATAAAGTATTATTTATTTTAATTATATATTAAATTAAGTAATTATTAAGTTTATAGAAAGAAATATGTAATCGTGGGTTATTAACCAGTTTAGTGTGAGAACGTGCATATTTTGGAAAAGTGATTGAAAATGTGGGTATATTGAAAAGAAAAAAATGAAAATTAGATAGACAAAATGATTATCATTTTCTCCCCAAATTCTCTCTTCCTGACCCTCTTCATAATTATATTATATGATATAAAAAATAATAATTTAATTGAGTAAATATAGATAAAAGAATTTAAATAAATAAATTTAAAATATATTTAATAATAAGTTATAACATTAAAATTATATAAAAATACAAAATATAAATAATAAATCAAGTTAATTTTTAAAAAATAAACAAAATAAGTTAGTGAGAAGTTAAACTTTAAATTATGCTACTTTTGGAAACCAACTGTACATAAGTTATGTATAAAAAAAATGGGGACCGGTTCAAATTGCAAATATTTGAATCATTAAAAATGGCAATAAATAGCCTTAAAATGTGCAATAAATATTTGTAAATATTTTTTATTTTGTCAATTTTAATTATCTTTATTTAATAATAATATAATAAAATAGTTAAATGAGGAAGTATTTTGTGTATTAAAAAAAGTATAAAATCTAAAATAAAAAACAATATCAAACAAAGTGATATATGTCAATACTAGCGACGTCATAGCTTACGATTGTCTTAGATTATTAATTGTTGGTATCTACTTTGCATCCGCATTTCATATTTCTTTTAACTTTCTAAGATCGAAATCTTGCTGTAGAACGTGAGACACGTGTTTGACAAAGAAAGTCAGATGAATCATAAGCAATTTAACCAAATTATATATTTTCTATCTGAAATATAATAATCTATTATTTATTTTTATAGACTTAATTGTTTGAAAATTAGTTTGAGTTTATGTCAAAATATTGTAAATTAAAAGTGACACTAACTTTTCAAGTACATATTTTAGAAATTTGAGAGGTTTTGCCCTCAAACTTTGACAACATCTAGTTAAACTTTTCCTTATTAGTTGATCCTTCACTCATTCTCTATCTTTTGATGCAATGGAAGAGTTTTTTCTTAATACATGTGAGAATTTCCAACTAATCTCACTCTTTTTTTTTTCTTTTTCTTCTTTTTATGTAGTTTCATTTTGTTGGGTTTATCTAGACTCTAAAATATATTTTTTGAAATCAACTTGGTTTGCTAAAAAAAACATAAATAAGAATGTCACATTATTTTATTATATTATATATACAAAATAGATTAATTTATATTAGTATTCTATTTTAAATATTGGTCAGGTAACTACTGCATTAACTTATTTCTTAAAAAAAAATGATAAAAGTTGCTAGTGAACTTATTAATTTTTTTTAGAATGTCTAAGTTGGTTAATGTTAGTTTTTTTATATATGTCCTTTGATAAATATTTTATGTTTTCAGGGTTGTTTCTAAAATGATTAATTTTTTTTTGGATGTGATTGGTGACACCTAAGCATTCATATTTTTTTTATTTAATTAAATTCAAACGACTCTTATTTATATTATAATTCATATACATTTTTTAAAAAAAATATTTTTTATTTATTTGAGATGATATATGATAAATAAATAAATAAATAAATAAAGGGGAAATGATTATTTAAGGTTTAGTTGAACTCCAATTTTTGTTTGAATTCCTTTTCTATATTTTGAAAAAACAAATTCATTTATATATAGTTTATCTAAACATGTATATTATAAAAATGGGTTCATTTAGTTTTACCTAATTACAATTATTCATTATCTTAATTTCTCATTCATCATCTCACCTCTCTTATTTAGTTTTTTTTAATACTTGAGTATATTTTATATTTTTTGTTTTTAGTATTAATAAAATTTTGTATTTCAATTAAAAACGTTTCATCTTATATTTATATATTATTTTAATAAATTATTAAAAATTATTCATTTTATTCAAATAACTGCAAATGATTAAGTTTAAATTTATTTTATTTTCTCTTATTAGTTAATTTTTTAATTGATTCTTTCTAAATATTTTTATTATTCAGTTTTAATAAATTTATTTTTAAAATGTATGTAATTATTTTTAATTTATAAACACAATTTACATAATTTTAAAATATATTTATTAATTTATAATTAATAAAATTTAATATTGGTAAAAATATTATATTAATATATGTGAACTTATATAATAAAAAAGATTTATTATTTATATAATTTTTTAAATATCATATATATATATATATATATATATATATATATATATATATATATATATATATATATATATATATATATATTAGATTTTATTTAGATTAATGTGTCAACTACTTTATTTTTTAATATATTTTATAATATTTAAAATATAAATTAATTTAAATTTAAATTATTTAGGTGAGAAATACTTTATTTATATTATAAATAAAAAATATTATAAACTCATTTTAATAAATAAAAAGTCAAATAAAAATATTAACGGATTGAAAGAAGAAATAAAAAAAAAGTTAATACCGTATTAACTTAATATGTGATAGACTAATGTACAGATGTGACATTGACATTCACACTTAAAAAGTGTTTTAAATAAAAATAATAATTTTTTATTTTTTATAATTATTATTTTTTTTATTTTATTTTTCAATTAACCTATTTTAAGGAGTTATTAGTATAATATATAATTTTCATATATTTATATATTTAAATAAAATAGTAAAACAAATACATAAATAAACTTTATGTTATATATTTTAGTGTTAATGATAAAAATATTTTTATTTTTATTTTGTTATGTGCACTTATAATTACAAATATTGTGACATATAATTAATCTATTGAATGATAACTTCCAAGTAATCAATTATTGCCCAAAGCTATCTTAACCTAAATTCAAATTTATTTATTTAAATATTAAAAATAAAGTAATTATTTTTTAAATAATATTAAAATAAATGATGAATTATATAATTAAATAAATTTCATAGACGTAATATAAACATTTATATTAATTAAAACTTTAATATAAACTATCATTTTTTAATAAATATATTATTAATTTTCGATGTCTTTTTTTTTTCAATAATCAAGTATTAATTGTAGAGCTCAAATTATTTATACAATTTTAAATTTTATTTATATTTACTAAAGGGTATACCTATTTAAAAAAAAATTTAAAAAAAAATTATTCTAAAATTTAACCCTATTAAAATTTCATATTTTAAATTTCTAAAATATTTAAACAGGTCAGCATATCATATCTCGTGATATATATGTCTATATGTTTTTATAAGGAAAAAATATATTTTATTATATATTTTAAATTTTAAATAATTAAATTATATTTAAATAATAATAATAAAGGATCAATTATATAATTAAATAAATTTAATAGATATATTAAAAAAATATGCATTCTCTGTAAGCAATAACACGTGTTATAAGATATATAAAATTTCTATTCTCTCTCACTCTATCTATATAATTTTTTATTTTGATTTAAATTTTAAATCCATCTTCTATATTTGAGCTACTTAATTATGTTATTTTTAATACTAATTTATTTTTGTAACTAATTTAACAAAAATAATATATAAAATGGACGGATATATGAGAAATTAAATAATAACCCTAATAAAAACTGACCCTAAGTTTTATTAAAACTATATCTATATTATTATTATATTTATACATATTTTTAAATAACTTATTTTATTTTATATTATTAGTATTTATTAGAGGGATTATTCAAATTCCACACTTATACTAAATCAATACAAACAAAAAAAATATTTGATTCTTCAAATATAAATTTGGATGCTGATTGATGTACAGACTATTCAAATAATTGAATATCCGCTCTATATTAATTAATACTATAATTAACTAAATAATTTTGTATACCCAATGAAGCCAACCACATATTTAATATATTGGGTATACATGATTGAGTGTAATGTAGATCGTAGATAGAGTGGGATTCAATTTAAATTTATTAAATAAACACCCACCTAACAAACTTAATTATACCAAGAGATATACTTAATAAATGGGGAAATTTGAGGAATGACCACTGATAAGGGTGAATAATCAATTGTGTAAGTTCATAATTTACATAATGCGGTGATTTTTTTTTTAAATGACAATTGTACCCTTGCGTAATGCAATCGAATTTTTTTTTTTTTAATTTTGTTTTCGTCTCGCGGTTGCGTAACGCAACTGGGACATTTTCGTCCAAAAAAAATCCATAATTAAAATTTTTTGAAAAATAAAAAAATGCCCCAATTGCGTGACGCAATTGGGACATTTTCGTCCAAAAACAATAAAATGGGTCACCAGCGTCTTTTATTTTATCTTTGCACTATCCGCATTTCACACCTTTTTTATGGTCATCCCCTCACATTTCCCTAATAAATGGGTGGATAATTTTGTTAATATAGCGTTTGAATTTGTCCACGTAGCAAAGAGAGAAATAACCATTGTTATTTGTTAATCAGTGTTTGTGTGTGAGAGAGAATGAAATGTTAGATTGTTATGACTTATCCGAGTAGAACAAAACTTAGAAATAGGAGAAGTTCATATATAAAACCATAGTCATTGGCTTTCTTTCCCTTCTGCAAGACTGCAACTACCCTTTTAAGAGAAAGAGAGAAAGTGTGTGTAAAAATGGCAGCAACAGTAAAGGCACTAGCTGTGTCCATCACCGCACAAGTTCTAGCCCTAGCAGGCACGGTTATGGTGCTGGTTTGGTGTATCCACTTTAGGGGAGGTCTAGCTTGGGAAGCCAAAAACAAAGCCCTCATTTTCAATGTAATTCTCTTCTATTCTCTTACTTTACTATACATAGTAATTAAGAGGTTAATTGTTTAATTTTATTCAGATCAAATTTCCTTTTTTTTGACTGTTCAGATTCACCCAGTTCTCATGTTAATTGGATTCATCATTCTAGGAGGAGAAGGTAAACTAATATATATTAATACCCTTGATTGCTGATTAGCTTATCTAAGAATTAAATGTTTAATTACCCTTTGTTGTTATTGTGAGGTGGTGCAATCAGAAATAGATTTGTGTATCCAAAAAACATATTTATTATCTATAAATCTTTATATATCTTGCTTTTTAAAATTTATAAGAATCAATCTATTAGTTTTGAATTTTTTAAGTTTGTTTATAATATTTTATAATAAGTTCAAATCTTTGTAACTATAATTTTTGTTCCTGTAATACAGCCATCATGAGCTACAAAGCTCTTACTCTCAAAAAAGAAACAAAGAAACTAATCCATCTCATTCTTCATGGGATTGCTCTTATTCTCGGCATTATCGGCATTTACACCGCGTTTAAGTATCACAATGAGAGCAACATTGCCAATTTATACAGTTTACACTCATGGCTAGGACTTGGCACCATCATCGTCTATGCCCTACAAGTAATTAATTCAATTTTTATTTTGGAAGATATGTTCGGTCTATCAGTCATGACACACTTTAATTTAATGCATTCTAAGTGAAAATCGAATACGTTACATTTGATTTATTTTTACAGTGGATATATGGATTTTTGGTGTTCTTCTATCCCGGGGGAGCTCAAGGTCTTAGGGCAGAGTCACTTTCGTGGCACGTTATTGTTGGTATTTTCGTCTACTTATTGGCGGTTGCAACGGCTGCATTGGGATTCTTGGAGAAGTTAACGTTTCTCGAGAATGGGGGACTAGCCAAGTATGGATCGGAGGCTTTCCTAGTTAACTTCACCGCTATCGTTACAGTATTGTATGGCGTTTTTGTCATTCTCACTACTATATCTCAGCCGTCTGCTCAGGTTGAAGATCAATATAGTTATTCTGCTATTTAAATAGTTTCAACTAGTATTTCATGTCACAACACCTTCTTTGCAATGGTGGTGGTGGTTGTTGTTGAAAAGTTTTAGTTTAATTAAAATAAAGGCTATCATTTTGTACTAAAATTTGAATTAGTGGTAGTTTGACTATTAAATTATTATATATATTATCTTGTTTCTCATATAATTTCTCTACAAACTATAAATTTGTTATCATTTATATGGTGTATATAAATCTTAGTCATATCCAGACAAGCTGAAAAAAGATGGACTCCAATTAAGTTAGGTAAGAATTCAAAACAAATGAATTGAGTAGATCTACCAGATGTCTAAATTTGGTGATTGTGGACTCCAATTGAGTTAGGTAAGATTTCAAAAATTGAATAAATTGTCCAGATTTTGTAGTTTGAAAGGTGACCACAATTTTTGGTAATATCAATCTACTTGCACATTTCAGACTAAGCATGTTTAGATATGTATAATATTTTCTTTTTGGGTAGTTTCTTGGGTGATCTAGATCGAAATTTAAGAACAAGTGAGACTAAAATTAAATATAAAAACATGAAATTTACAAATATTGAAATGCAATTTTGATAATAACTCTTTGATTGCACTAAGAAATGTCTGATGTTCAATTGGAGTAATAATTGTTAGAGGTCCTACTAGCTTTCATAATAAAATAAAAGTAATAATAATTAGAAGTCTTGGTTCACTCTATGGAACCCCCAATAATTAATTCACACCTCATACATAGAATCTATTAAAAAAAAAAAATCATAGCCAATTCAATATAGTTTGATGAACAAATTGGTCAATAAATAATGTTCCACTCAAGTAGTAAGTAAGACAACTAAGATTTTAACATTTGACAATAAAATATATATATATATATTGTACTTTTATTTCTATCAAAAACTATTATCCATAGTGAGGGACTCATTCAAGGATTAATTTACAAAGAGATATCTTCAAAGCACCATTATGATGACCACCATTTACAGCCAATTTGTACCCCAACACCACACCCAAACATCACAAATTCTTCACTAAATATAGTATTGCATCTCTTATATATATAAACATAATAAGAAACAGGTGATCAAACCAGCGAGTGATTTCTCTGTGTTCGATTACACACAAAACACAAACAAAAAAAACCCGCATTGTGTAAACCCGAGAGATTCCACTCATCAGCCAATAAACAAACCTGTCATGCACTTATTTCTGCGTTGCACTGATGTTCTCTGCTACAACTTCTTCTGCTCCAAAACATGCTTGAACAGCTCACTTTCTCTAGCCACACACCTTCAATCTTTTTCTGATCCATTGTCATGGATTCTTCCAACCCGTCTTGTGTTTCATCATCATGTCGTTCACAAGAGGGACACATTGGCATGGAAACAGAAGGAAATGGACTGCATGTAACCGGGCAGAACAGATCCTGAGAAACCGAAGCCACGCGATTTTTTTGAATATTGGTTGGTGGGACCCTTGTTGAAACATCAGATTCAGATGAGTAAGGTATGCATGATGGGGTACAGAGGCTGAGAGACATCGGAACCTTGTTTAGTTCCTTTGGCGGAGGAGTGGGCAACTTCACGAAAGATACAATACTGTGACGACAAAGAGGACATGGAATGGAGCCAGCTGGGCCTCGCGATTCAGAGGGCATGACGCTGGTTGAACAGAGGCAGAGAGCACATCTAACGCAAAGTTTATGCCCACAACCTGAATAACAGTATAAGGAAAACCTAGAGTTTCATTGTTATGCATCCAGAAATTGGTCAGAGCAAACCCATAAACTATATGTTCATTAATTTGAAAAAAAAAATATTTTTGAACATCAATTTTAAATGAGATTATTTTTCTGTTCAAAACTCTTACACACATTAAGGATGATTTTTAACCTTTTTTGCTAACTTCATTACATATTTATGGACATGCCTTTTTTTCAGTTCAAAAATAAAAGGGTACAGTATCAAAATAGTCCTGGGAAAATCTTACTAAAATTTGCTGTTTAAAAATGGTTTAAATCAAAATAGTTGATGGGCTTATATAAAAAAAACAATAGCTTGAGGATGATTTCAGAATTAGTGAAAATTATGAGTTTACTCTTTGTTTTCCAACAAAAAAATGTTTGTGATAATATGAAGATAGAAGAAGAAAGAATTAAAACCTTCTGCAGCAACAGTGCATAGCCTCTCTAAGCAAACAGCACATATATCAGCATCATCAGAGCATTTGGTGGAAGAATGTAAACCGTAATCTCTGACAGACAAAGAATACGATGAGAAATTGCTGTATATTAATGTTTGAAAGACAAATATGCTCTTCTTATGCATAAAACAGCAATCACTAACAAGACAAAGAATTATTATTAGACTTCTGAATTTCATAAACATTCAGAATGCAGGCTCCCAAATAACATTTAAAAAACAACACACTTAATAATAGGTATAATTAATCAGACTAAATCAGAAGCTATTCGATATTGATATATGTAAGAAATTCATATCAAATCAGACTCAGAATGTAGCTTTCAGATAAACCCAATATTTTGACCCGAAAGACAAAAGAGGGAAGGTACACAAATATCAAAGAGTGACAGAAACCGTTTCCATGATAATATCAAAGATATTTATTACCTTGCAATGTTGAGTACACTCATAAGAGGCAAGGACAAATAACTGGAAGGACGAAACACTGGTACTGCTGTGGTAGCAGCGTTTGGGTCTAGCAATGGCTCAAGCCAATGTCGGCCCCACATCTTGGCTACATCTAGTGGCAGCCACCTGCAAGATTACAAAATAATCATCTAAAAAAAGGATCAAAAGCATGAAAACTTTAATTGAATTTACAGAAACATAAAAGCTATTAGAAGCAGGCTTTGGTTATTGATTCCAGAACATATGTAATAAGCATGTACCCGTTGTTGTTTAATGTCAATCTACTGGCACCATTAGCTAGGAGGATCTGCTAATAAAATGAAAATGTCATTTTTCAAATTCTTCTACATAGTAGTGAGTCAGAGTAAATCGCTTAAGAAACATAACTTGCCTGACAACATTTCAAATTTCCTCCACGTGCAGCATAGTGCAGAGGGGTACTTCCAGTGCCTGCAAAAATGAACTCAGTTATCTGTCAATGGAAACATGAAGAAGAAAAAAAGAGCAAAGGAAAATGTGATACTCAATTTGAGACAAACCTATCAAGTCCACAGATGTTCCATATGGAAATGTCACCGCCGAGACATTTGCATGAATATCAAGAAGGAGCTGAACACAGTCAAAATAACCGTTTAATGCAGCCATATGGAGAGCAGTGATGCCACCGTCAGCAGTTTTGTTTATAAATTTTGACAGCGTGCTGCAAATATTTGTTTTTAAATGTTAAATTTTGTAAAAGAGCTGTAGAAATAATACAAACAATGTCTTGGTAGTCATTGTTGGGCATTGATATTGATACTGTCACGTTAAAGTAAATAAACTAGATTTTTCTATTATCTATTTCCTAGTTTCCTTCACAATATTGAGCTGACTCCACCCAAACAACTTTACAATGTATTAGAAATCACGACCAAGTCAAGGAATAAGTCTAAGAAAATTCTGACTTTTATTTAGATTCTTATTTTGAAAATTGTTTGTTTTAAACTGTAAGAATATAATTCTGTGTGGAAATATTACCTACTATCACTATAAATTCTTGCCCATTCTTAGTTAAGACAATCTTATTTCTAGAAGCGTCAATGTTTTCATTATCATGACATACTGAAACTAACCGTAGTGGAAAAAAAAAGCACCTGCGGTTGCTTATCACAATGGTATCATCACGCACTTCATCACTTGCATTTATGGAATCAAAGGGAATACTTGGAATGAAATCTGCCACAACAAGCCTCATACATCTAACGTGTCCATTCATCGCAGAAAAATGAAGAGCTGTCCTTCCACTAAGGTAATCAGCTCTTGTAACCTATTTGTAAAGCAATAGGACACATTATAAAGGAGTTCAAGAAAATCAATAAACTTTTTGGAAATTTTTGTTAAAATTGAGATCTTGCCCCTTGTGAAATCACTTTAAAACTCACATTGCATTTGAAAAGGAGGAGAGTTTGAACAACTTCCCAGTGTCCATATGTGCATGCTTGCATTAATGCCGTCTTTAAACACAATTCCAAAAAAAAGTCACACAATTAACCAGAGATCTACCCATTAACAAAATCCATGAAACTTCCCAGCTTCAATTCCTACAAACTAATAAATAAAATAAACAGACACATGGAAGATTGATTTCATAAAGGACAAGTTATAGACATGAAAGCAACATGAAAAATGATCACATTAAAAACTGGGATAATAATAATAATAATAATTCAAAACAAGCAAAACCTAAAACCCAGATGAAAAATAATGCCCTAAAACCCAGATGTTATACCTGACCACAGTAATTTCTAGAATTCACATCCGCTCCATTCTCGAGCAATAAAGCAACAATCTGCATTATCCCCATAAGTCAATTTGATTGAAGAAGAGAGAAACTATGAAGGAGGAGAAATGGGTGTTTGTAATGGAACCTCATCGTGCCCTTTAGCAGCGGCAAAGTGTAGAGGAGAGTTAAGGCCACCAAAGGTGGAGTATTTGGCGAGATAAGGGTTGCAATCAAGCAGCATCTTTGCTTCAACAAGATCACCATCTCTGGCCGCTGATACCAACCTCTCTCCTGACGCTGAGCATCCAAACGAATTCCCCATCTTCTCTCCTCTCTTGTGCAAAGCCCCTTATCCTTTCTAGCTCTCTCTTTCTCTCTAGATTCTACACGGCTACATAATGAGTCCTCATTTGGGTGAAAAGTGAAATGGGTATCTGGAATTAGGTCAACTGTCGGTTAAACCAGATTGAAAGAGTAGCAACAAAGGGTCCGGGGAATAGAGCGAAATTGGAGATGAGACAAATCACTAAAGCAAAAAGTGGTTGAATGGGGCTTTTCCTTGTTTCATACCCATTCTAAACAATACTTTTCTTCTCTTTTTAATTCATGCTTTAATATTTTTTTTATTTATTCAATTTATGTAATAAACTATGCTTAGTTATTAAGTTTTAATAATTATGTGAAGAATCATTAATCATACTAACAGGACAAAATCCATAATTAAGAATAGTTTCAGCTAAAAGTTATGTTTTCTTATTGTTACATTACAATCTTATTGAAGTTTACCCATAGTTGAAATTGATTTTTCATTTGTTATAAGATTGTTGTTCATTTGATAACTTATTTATTTGCTAAGTTGGTATCCATATTTTTACATCTAATTTTTGATATAGTGGAGAGAGTTTTAGAATTATAACATAAAATATGAGTGTTTAGGAAAAGATTCCGGGTTCAATTTGAACAAGTTTAGGGAAATTAAAAGTTGCTCTATCGTTGGGTAACGAGGTATCTGACCCCAATTAGATATGAAACTACTTTTCGATCCCGAACTGGTGAATATCATATTCATTCTCATTCTCGATTATGCAGGTACCCAATCCCCGTTATCTACCTTAAATACCCTGTAGAGAATTTCCCTCCTAATCAATCAAAGACTTAAGAAATATAACAGCAAGAAACCAATAAAACAACACAAGATTTGATATCGGAGTTCGACCCAAAAAAGATGGTCTACGTCTCCGTCGAGCTCTGTTACGAACTCGATTCCACTATCACAATTAAACGTTTCAGTTACACCTCGTTTTTATATATATCACTCACACCTCTAAAATCTCTAACCCTCTTGTGTGAATTACTCATATATATATATATATATAAACAACTTGTCCTAACTAACTTAACAAACTTAACAAACTTAAGCCTTTGACACTTTAGTTAATTGGGCCTATTTAATTGGGCCGACCCATCAACTCAATTTCAACAATCTCCACCTTGGGTTGAAGGGTCCTTCTCTTGTTCTAGTGAAATTGAATATGTTCATCACTTCATTGCTCGAAGCCTTCATTGCACTAAATCTCTTGAACTCTAAGCAAATCCAAACAATGTCTGAATTTACTTAGAGGTAGTACCTTGGTTCCAACATCAGCCGGGTTATCTTTTGTTCCAACCTTGTTGATTGAAACCACCCCTTGTGCTATCTTCTCTCGAATGAAATGATGCTTGATATCCACGTGTTTTGTTCTGTCATGGAACACGGGATTCTTGCACAAGTGTAGTGCACTTTGGCTATCTGTGAACACCGTCGCAGGTCCTTCGAACACCTTCAGTTCTTGCAGCAGACCCTGAATCCACATTGCTTCCTTTACAGCTTCAGTTGCTGCGATATATTCGGCTTCTGTTGTTGATAAGGCCACTACTGATTGCAACTGGCTCTTCCAACTGATACAGTTACCGTTCACCAAAAAATAGAAAGCCGAAGTTGATTTCCTTGAGTCTTTATCTCCTGCATAGTCTGAGTCCACGTAACCAATTACACTAACATCTGCTCCACTTCTTTTCTTGTAACATATCCCCACATTAGTAGTCGAAGCTATGTATCTTAGTAACCACTTCATTGCGAGCCAATGTTCACGGCCTGGACTCGCCATAAACCTGCTCAAGACACTAATCGCATGTGCCAAGTCTGGCCTGGTACAGACCATTGAGTACATCACAGACCCAACTGCACTTGAATACGGAATCTTTTCCATGTAAGTCTGATCTGACCTGGTTTTTGCCGAGTTCACAGACGACATCAGATACTGATTCGTGATTGGCAACTTTGCTGGCTTGGCTCCTTGAATTTTGAACTTGTCAATCACCTTCTCGAGATAGCCTTGCTGGCTGAGAGTCATTACACCATTCTTCCTGTCTCTCTTAATCCTTATCCCAAGAATCTTAGCAGCTTTGCCTAAGTCCTTCATATCGAACTCGGAACTTAGAACAATTTTCAACTTCTTCACACTTGAAGCTTCTTTGCTGATTAGTAGCATATCATCTACATAGAGCAGAAGATAATCAGCTTCAAGTATATTCTTCCCTCTAAAGTATAAACAAGTATCATAGCTACTCCTCATAAAGCCTTGTTGAGTAATAAACGCATCAAACCGTAAGTACCACTGCCTTGGTGATTGTTTGAGTCCATACAACGACTTCCTAAGCAAACACACCATGTTCTTCTCTTGCTGAACTTTGAACCCTTCTGGCTGCTCCATGTAGATGGTTTCCTCTAAATTTCCATGAAGAAACGCAGTCTTAACATCCATCTGTTCTAACTCAAGATCGAACTGAGTTACCAGCGAGAGCATTATCCGAATGGTTTTGTACTTAACAACTGGTGAGAAGATCTCATTATAGTCCACTCCTTCCTTTTGAGAGAACCCTTTAGCAATTAATCTTGCTTTGTACTTGACCCCCTCTTGAATCGAAATACCTTCCTTGATCTTATAGATCCACCTGCACTTGATTACAGATTGTTTGACAGGCCTTGGAACAATCTCCCAAGTTGAATTCTTATAAAGTGAATTCATTTCTTCCTTCATAGCTTCCATCCATTTGGATCTATCACTAGAACTCAAAGCCTCTTTGAAATCTTCCGGCTCAGTTTTGTCTAACTCAACTGCTGTCATAAACGCATATGCCAACATATCGGTATAAGCTGAGAACCCATACCTCTGGATGGGTTTTGGTTGCCTCCTTTCCCTGTCCCTTAAGAGTTGATAACTAGCTTCCGACTGAGCTGTAATTTTCTCGTCTTGTGCCACAACAGGTTCAACATCTGTACCAGTAAATTCCTCCTGATTATCAGCAACCATTTCAGTGTTTTGATCTGAAATCAATGGCTCCACCTGACCATGATCCCCTGCATTAATCTCCACTTGACCAGTCCCCTGCTCGCTTTTACCTAAGTCACCTTGATTAGATTGATTCTGAGAGAGACACACAAACTCCTCTTCATTGAATACTACGTCCCTGCTGTTTATGGTTTTAAAACCGCCAGACTGTTTTAACCACAGCCTATAACCTTTCACTCCTTGAGGATACCCAAGAAACACACACTTCACACTTCTTGGCTCTAACTTGCCTTCTTTTTGATGAGCGAAGGCTGTACATCCAAATGGTCTAAGATGAGACAAATCTGGAGGCTTACCAGTCCACATTTCTTCAGGAGTTTTGAACTCAATTGTTGTCGACGGACATCGATTCACCAAATATGCTGCTGTCATTACAGCTTCTCCCCAGAAAGACTTGGACAAACCTGCACCGAAAAGCATGCATCGAGACTTATCTAACAAAGTCCGATTCATTCGCTCAGCAACTCTGTTTTGCTGGGGTGTGGATCGAACTGTTCTATGTCTTTGAACCCCTAGCTCACGACAATGACTATCAAACACTTCGTTGCAAAACTCTAACCAATTATCTGTTCTTAGGATCTTTAATTTTCTACCTATCAGATTCTCAACCAAAGTCTGCCATGTTTTGAACTTCTCAAAAGCATCACTTTTGTGTTTCAGAAGATAAACCATACTTTACGAGAATAATCATCTACGATTGACAAGAAGTACGAGTTACCTCCATGCGTCGATGTTTTCTCAGGACCCCATAAGTCTGAATGGACATACTCCAACACGCCCTTGGACTTGTGAACCCCGGTCTTAAATTTCTGCCGATGCTGTTTGCCTAACACGCAATGCTCGCAAAAGCTTAGACCCTTGACTCTATCTGAGCCTAATATATTCTTTTCGCTGAGAATCTGCAAAGCCTTCTCACTGATGTGACCGAGTCTCCGATGCCATATCGTGGCCTTCTTGTCTTCATCTGAAACTACAAGTGCAGACTGTCTCGACACAGTTTCACCAATCAGCTGATACAAACCTTCTTGCTTGATACCTTGCATCATTAACCTGTTTTCCTTCATTATCTTCATCTTCCCCGACACTATCTGATTTGTGTATCCTAAGTCATCAAGAATCCCGAGAGAGACGAGGTTTCGTGACAGCTGAGGCACAAACCTGACTTGTTTCAGAACCCTTACAACACCATCGAACATTTTTATGCTGACATCTCCAATACCTTCTACTTGACATGCATTGCTATTTCCCATCAGCACCTTGCAACCACTCAGTTTCTGGAAATTAGAGATCCAATCTTTTCTGTACGTCATGTGGAAAGTACAACCGGAATCAAGAACCCAGTCCCTTCTACCATCTTCCATTGACGCCATCAAGACCTCTCCACTGTCATAGCCATCACCATAATTCGCAGATTCTTTAGTCTCCACTTGTTTTTTCTTGTTATCTTTCAGCCAACTATAGCAGTGGTTTCGAAGATGACCAACCTTTCCACAATGATAGCATTTTCTTGTTTCCGCAGATTCCGATTGTGATGTTTTTCTTTTCTTATCTTTCGATTTGTTATTGGTACGAGGTTGCCCTTTGTAGAAGTTTTTCCCTTTGGCCATGTAATTCTCGCCATTTGAACTCGCTTTCTTTTCTGTCCTTAATTCCAACTCTCTCGACTTCAATGCCGAAATCACCTCTTCAAGAGTGATACTTGTTCGTCCATATTTGATCGCATTACGGACTTCTTTGTAGGATTCGGGAAGAGAGTTGAGGATGATTATTGCCTGGTTTTCATTGCTCATTGCTTCGTTCTCGCCTGAGTTTGCCAACTCGATATTGAGTTTCAAGAACTCATCAAGATTTTGAGTAAGAGTCTTTTCTTGCATCATCTTGTAACTGAACAGCCTTTCCTTCAAGTAAATCTTGTTAATCAAAGATTTGGATTGGAACAGCTCGTCTAGGCGCATCCACATCGATGCCGGAGTCTTCTCATTGTCTATCAACCGAATTACAGAATCTGAGAGATGGAAAATGATTGTACCAATCGCTGTCTCTGTCATCTCGATCTTTTGATCTTTATTCATCTCCATTGGCCACGAGACTGGTTCTTCTAGAGTTCGCAGAAGATGCTGCTGTGCCAAGAGAGCCTTGATTTTCCGCTGCCAAATGCGAAAATCTCCATTGCCATCGAACTTGTCAATGTCAGTCTTCATACTTGAGATGGACTGCCACTGGAATTCCCAAGGTGCCGTTTTCTGTGTTGATCTCTTTCTTGTATAATATTGAACCTTGTCCACTTTGTCTCTTTCTGCGCCTGAGCCGGAATCTTCCTTATCCGTATCACTAGCCAGCATTAAAGACCTTTCCAAGATTCTTCAAGATTCTTCAAGATTGATTCTAATCTTGCCCAAACCGAGCTCTGATACCACTGTAGGGAATTTCCCTCCTAATCAATCAAAGACTTAAGAAATATACAACAAGAAACCAATAAAACAACACAAGATTTGATATCGGAGTTCGACCCAAAAAAGATGGTCTACGTCTCCGTCGAGCTCTGTTACGAACTCGATTCCACTATCACAATTAAACGTTTCAGTTACACCTCGTTTTTATATATATCACTCACACCTCTAAAATCTCTAACCCTCTTGTGTGAATTACTCATATATATATATATATAAACAACTTGTCCTAACTAACTTAACAAACTTAAGCCTTTGACACTTTAGTTAATTGGGCCTATTTAATTGGGCCGACCCATCAACTCAATTTCAACGTACCCTAAGTTGGAGGTTGAAGAAGACAAACTCATTAATGTATATAAGTGTTGAAGACAACAATGATTTTGTGAATAGAGGCTACTTGACATTAAATCTCAATTCAAACAAATCTATTTATTATCTTTGACAGTATTCCAATTAATGTTCTACCTAAGCTATAGGTTTTGACTTCAATCTTTTACCTTCTTAAAAAAAATCTACAAACACTATTCAAATCAAATATAAGTTGTATATTTAAAAAAAAAAATTATATATATGTAGAGAATGGCACACCCTTAAAATGCCTATTATCATAAAATTATTCTAATTATCATATAGAATATAAAAATACCCTCATTTCATTCTGTAATATTTTATAATTTCAAGGATATTTTAAGCCTTTTGACACAAAGAATCCAAATGAATCAAAAATAATTATTTTTACTTGAAAAACCCAGATCAAACAAGCTCAGCTTTTCTTCTCTTTTATTAACATTGTTTTATCTTGAAAATGAACTTTATAAAGGAGCCGTTTGATTAACAACTTTGGATCAAAATTACCCTTAATTAACAACACAAAGTGAAACATTAAAAGTAACTTATAAATGACCCCTAACAAACGATTATACAAATATCGATTTCACTCTAAGAATGGCTTACACAAGAAACAACTGTTTGCTTAGTGAAAATAAATCACACTTTCAACGATCCTCAACGATTGCCTTTGCCAATCTCAACAAAAAAGTGTGTAAACTTGACCACTTAAACCCATATGCAAACAGCAATGCTTATCCTGCAAAAATAACACTTCAATCACTCTCAAAATGCTTAAACAAGTGAAAATTACCAAACCAAGATCAAGATTTTAATGTCAATTTCAACCTAGCCACCATGATTTTATTTTTTACTTTTTTTTATGATAGCAGGAGGAGGTGCGATACTAATCTCTGACTGACTAGTGAAGAAGACATAGGTACCGAAAAGAAAATGAAAAAGTTTACCAAAAATAAAATACACGATATTACAAAATACTAGATTCTAAATACCCTCGTTATGGAGCAGTAGAGTTGAACATCTTCTTACCCTGATCTGCAAGTGGAACCGGTCAAGCGAAAACAACATCCGACCTTAGCACATACTTGATCCCCTTGGTAACCTTTTGGGCTTCATGCAGCATACACTTATGACCATGAATATGAAGAAGAGCCATTCCTTCAGAAGGAGGCACCTACAGAATTCATTAAAATAGTTTAATATGACAAAAAATGAAGAAAAACTGAACTTACTTTCATTAGAAACAAAGCAAGAACTAACCTCAGCAACAATGCTGTTTCTGTGACCATAAAAGACTGTTTCTCCACCAACTAGAGTCTCAGAGGAGGCATCATCCTGCAATGTATTAGAATCCTTTTTCGATTTCGGTTTGAACCCACCACTTAAATATATCAATAATGTGTAGTGTGTACGTTTTCCCTCTCCAAGATCAACGCTTTCATCAATATGCTGTCCAAAACACTGGCCAACCTTGTAGCTAAAGGATCATTGTACTTTAGACAATTTCAATTTATGTACAATCGAAGCTGATGACAAATAAGAAATGGCATTACCGGTACAATCGAATATTTGGGTTCAATCCAACAGCAACTTTGGATCGAATCTTGAAATCGGAAAGCAACTTGTCAAATCCCGACGCCCATATCGTGTATGCAAGTACAGGATCATTGAAAGATATTCGATCATTATCTCTAAAAGCTTCACCTTTTGTTGGGCCTAGACTTCCTTGGTGCGTGAATCCAATGGATTCCGCAACTTTTATGAATCCTTTTGATTCACTAGATGTAAAGAAATTATGCACCTGCAAGTATTAACCAAGAATGGATTATTAATAAAAAAAGAAAAGAAAGAACAATTCACCTGTAAAGAATGGTCGAACAATAGGTGAGGTGCAGAGTAAATCATCGGGTGTTATGGTATTCATCTGAATGATGATCCGAACAAAATTGTATATTTTTTATGTTAGCGAATTCACAATGAGCATCCAAGCAAAGCTATATACCAAATGAAGCAGAAAATCATACTATAAATGATACAAAAAAAATTCATAAAAAGAAAGAAAAGATAGAACAATTCATCTGTAATGAATGATCAAATAATAAGTAAGGTGCAGAGTAAATCAACAAGTTTTATGGTATTCATCTGGATCATAATCCGAAAAAAAAAAAATGTATTGCAAGAAACACACTATATTCCGGATCATGATCCTGAAATAATCTTATACCAAACTGAAAAAGAAAAATCATTTCTCAATTTATACTTTGGCAATTGAAAATCATGATTGTGACAAAATACCTTCCAACTATGCTCAATGGTTCCAACAAAACATACAGAATTAAAATGGGCTTGTGCCACAGGAGTTGATTTGATCTACTTCACACAGCTGTGAGATTACAGGGTTAGTTAGGGCTCATGAACCCTTTCTTTGTGTCAATCTATTGCAAGAATTAAATCATGTCCAGCAAGCCAATACTAGGTCACATAAACAAGATCCTGTCTTGAGAAAGAAACCAAAAATGGGGACAATCACATATCTAAAAGATGTGAATGTAAGCTGAATCAGAAAGTAACAATTATAGTAACCATGTTCATGAGACTTTTATGATATATTAGTCAAAAAGGTTCTAGGCATGGATATCATCAAAGAGGTGAAGTTGCTTATATCTTGATTGCGTCAGATTTTTCTTTCCTTTGAATAGAGGATAGAGTTATTTGTCTTGGATTTCCTAGTCTAAGCAAGAGACAATATACCTTGATATTTTCAATCAGAATGATACACTCCCTAAAACTGGATTCTTAAGTTTTGCTAGTCAAACACATTAGTAACATCCAATAAAAGTCATGACCCTGAAATTCAGACAGAGGTATATCTCCTTTTCGGAGAACTCAAATCCTCGACTAAAAAGAAAAATCTTATTCTTCCCCAAGGGTATCTCACTAGGATGGTAACAGAGTGAATAGTTTAAACAAAGGGAACACTAGGATGGTACCCAAATGAAAAGTGATTACGAAATCACTTTGCAATTGGGTAACATCTTAGTGTAAGTGTAAGGTTTTTCCTTTCCTTGAGCTATTCGATTTCATCCACGACCTATTATTTTGGGTCATGCCAACAATCTCCAGTTTTATCCCATAGACCTGAATCTATAAGGAACTATCAAATTACAATAATTCAAACATAAGAACTCGCGCAAGCCGTGAATCAAGACGCGGATGCTGAAAATTGGGGATACATATAGCAAATCAATCATATGATGGAACTTATCTCTCTAAAAAGAAAGAGAAAACATCAACATACCAAACTGCAAGAATAAAAACGAGATGCAGAAAAGAATTGGATATAGGTAGAGAAGAAACCAAATTGGACGGAAATCGTATCGTACAGTGAAGAGATCGTTTCCTTTAAGGTGAGTGATGCTGAGATTTGACTTAGGTTTAATCAATGGCCATGCTATCATCGTTGCTTTCTTTTCTTCTTCTGTTTTCTTCCTTTCACCCATTTTCCTTTGTCTGATTTCTGTAGGTTCCTTATTATGGGTTTGTTTCGAAACCCCTAAATCCGGACCAAATAGGCATCCGGCTTGGATCATATTTAGAAATATTTTGAGGAATATGGTACTCAACTATTATGATGGGCTTAGCTCCAGATGAGTCTACTCAACAGACTCACCACTCACAATTTTTTTTTTAATTAAACATGAACTAATCTATTTTAAGAAAGATTATAAATATGGAAAATAATTTCAAGGAAATTATAAATATGATATTCTTCTACAAAATTGTATTTTTTTTTTAAAACAAAACTTACCATAATTTAATTTGGTAAGCATTACTAATTATATTTAGCTTAGTGTAAATTATATGGGAATCAGTTTATTTATATAATAAAAAGAATAAAAGATTATTTTATTCTTATATTTATATAAATTATTTTAATTATTTTTTAAATATTTATCTTATTTTAGTTTTTATTATTAATTATATTTAAATTATTAAAAATAATATTTAATTATCATATAAACATTTTAAAATAATTTATATATTATTTTCTCTCTTCTCATTCATACCACAACCATAAAAAGCCGCATCATAATAAAATGAAATGAGGAGATACTTATCACATATAAATACATAATTCACATGGGTCAGTCATTAATTGAATATGTCACAATAAACACTACTCCAATGCACAATATCTTTAAAAAGTACGATAAAGTAAGGAAAATAATATATAAGTGATTATACTTTTATTTTGTAGATGAATTAGTATACTAGGAAATTTATGTGGATGATACAGATCAAACACATTAAGCTTCTTTACTCGCCTTATTGATAGATTTATGAGCATTCCCTAATAACTATAACAAAAAGTTAACGGAACATGTTTAAGCTATAGAGTCTAAGTGTCATGTTTAGGCTAGAGTATTTGCTAAGTCAATACAAATGATAGAGTTAATGATTCTTTTGACTCTTGAGGAAGAAGTGAGATTAAAAGTATTTTAGTTGATCGAATAATATGTAATGAATTTACATATCTATAAAGGAGTATGTAATCTGTTGTAAGAGCAAAAGAGAGAAAGAAAAAGTTCTTATGACAACTCTAGTGTAGTGCGAGAAACAATCATAAGAAGTTAGATGCAAATTGCAAAAAGATACTCGAGTCAATGTGAATTAGATCAAAGTTCTGAATCGCATAGAAAAGTACGATAAATGTGGCATAAATTCATAACCCATTCTCCAAATAAAAGACTCTACAAGAATGGAGTCTCATCTTTACTATGAACCTACTCAAATAAGTTGAACATTTTCAGAGATATTTTTGTGCTTTGACAATGGGAAATGTTACACACATGCAACGCATCATCAACGGTCGCCCTCGGTTATAAGGACAACCTTAGGCCGGTCGGAATTTGACGAAAAAGTGATAGAGCTACGATAACAGTACCCAATAAAGCATAATCAACAAACAAAAGCTTCGACTCGTTGTGATAGAGCATAACAAAAATGGTACGCGAATCGAGGCGAGTACCGGACATTGGAATTGCGAAATGAAGTTCGTACATGGAGGGTATGTTTAGGGCCACGACTGAAACGACGTCGCCTCTTCCGATTCCGATTCCGGCGATGGATGAAGCTAGACGAATACAATGGATGTGAGTTTCTGCCCATGTACGGGTGGCGGCGCCGCCGTGGATGGTGGCGGGTAAGTTGGCGTAGGCAGTGGCGACTCTCTCTAAAAATGTTAATGGTGTCCATGGACAAGAATTGCAAACTGAATCAGTAGCTGAAACAGGGGCGAAGCTAGGATGAAAAATTACTTGGGGCTGACTCCAACTTGCATCTCAGATTTAACTTTCTATGTTCCGCTTTTTTTTCAATAAAATTTCCACGATTATTAGAAGATGGAAACTCGTCATGCCCTCTCAATGCACACGCTTGCAAAGTGAGCCACCGAGTGCTTTCAATAGTTGTTGTAAGCCGTAATCTGTTATTTTGTTTTTCATCTGAAAACTGTGCATTTAGTACTTTGTCAATATGACAAGGATATTCATTAGATTATCAAGATATTCAACTACCCTATTATGTGGTGAAATATTATATCCTATATGCATAACAAAAGAGCATCTATCCTCATCATTAACTCGCTTTCAATATTTAAATCCATCTATTGTAAATGTAGTTTTTGGGGTTGCTTATGTTAAAACAAGAAACATGAGAAATAAAATGCAGCATCTTTCAAATGAGAGTATTCTAACCAAGTAAATTTCTTAAACCAGTGACTTTGGAACCGTCGATTTTGATTTCCAAATTTGGTCGGCGGGTACTCATCTTTAATATGTTGATATGACCCCATCTTGATATAAGCTCGTCTAATTTCATCCCTTTAATTAAAAGGATATTTTCATATCGGAATACGTAATGTTGGATCAAGTTTAAGAGAACTTATATCAATATCAATTCTAGGATATTTGTTAAGTTCTTGAGTAGAGATATCAAATTCTTTATTTTAACTTGTTTATTAATATTAATTTATATAACCCCATCTTGATATAAGCTCGTCTAATTTCATCCCCTTGATTAAAATGATATTTTCATATCGGAATACGTAATGTTGGATCAAGTTTAAGAGAACTTATATCAATGTCAATTCTAGGATATTTGTTAAGTTCTTGAGTAGAGATATCAAATTCTTTAAAATAAATAATATTATTATATGATTTACAAAATATAATAAGTTCAAGGTGAGGCCAGGATTTGATCACCTGACCTCATATTCACATTTCAATAACATAGCCAACTGGGCTAAGACTCACATGTGAAACAAATATATAAAACATTTTCTTTTAGGAATTTAATTTAGGTGGGGCTGGAGCCCACCCTAGCCTATGGGTGGCTCCGCCCCTGAGCTGAAAAAATTGTCCCAATTGCTGTCAAATGAATTATGAAGAATGATACCCTTTAAATATGTTCTAATAAAAAGGAGGAAAAGAAGCACCTGTGTCCAAAGGACCTATGTTCATTTTCTTCAAGAACTTCATAGCCAAAGGAACTATGTTTATGAGTATCTTGGATTTACAACATATTAAATAAAATTATGCAAATTGTGTATTTTAAATAATGCAAATAAAACTATAGAATTTATTGTTAATAGTATGGTAAAGTTATGAATAAGATAATTGCAAGCATAGTTACATTATCATCAATAATATAATTTACTTTTGAAAATGCGAAAAAAGTTGCAGATCAATTACATAAATATAATGTAAACCACTTCAAATCTTCGTTTTCGAGAGGGATGATCAACTCCGCAAATATCGATCAAAACTTTCACCCAGATCAAGAGCGATGAGCGAGTTAATTAGGTTGCATAGCATAAAAAAATACCCTATACTAATGACGTAAAGGGTATTTTTACCCAGCGAGTTAACTATGGACCCTGTATTTAAACCATCAGCTTCAGTTCCCTTTTTTGAGTTCAAGTACCTGTTACTAGAAAAGAGACTAAGACGTCAGCCGCTTGAAAAGCCGGGATAAATCCTTCCACATGTCCTTGATCTGGTGCCTGCGGCAGCACTTCTTGAGGCGCGCTCCCTCTTGAGCAGACCTTGGCTAGTTACCGCTCCGTGGGAACATACTATTTGCGATGAAATAAGTCTTAAATAAGAGGATTTTTATTTCTTTCTCGATGCTTAGAATTCTGGCTTTGATGGCTCAAGCTAGTCAAGACCCATGGATGCATGCGAAGACACGTCGACCGGAAAGACAAAAGCGGAAAGGACCGGACTGTAAAACAAAGAATAGGCCACTGTTTCGACCGGAACGGAACGATAGCAAACAAGCTAACAACAAAGGGGGTAATTCAATAAGTAATTGATGAAATGGGTGAACGCCCAAACCCGCGGGAGTCGCGGTATTTGTGTGATAAGGCAAGCAACTCCTCTTTCCAAAGAAGTCAAGTGATCAATTAAGGTAGACAAAAAATACGCTGCTTTTCCCCTTACAGCGATATTCGCGCGGAGGCGTTCGACTTTATCGAGTCTAAGGTCGAACCCGTAAGCGCGATGCGGCTTGGACAACTTATAACGATGTTTGTCCCGCATATCACTAGGAAGATCGTGTGTCTCAAGGCTTGGTTCGTAAGGCCCAGCGCTCACCCCTACAGTAGAAGATAAGGCCATAAGTAGCATCTTTAGTTTAAGAATTTGAGTTAAGACTCCCTTAGCGGCCCTATACATTGACCGGCTTGGCCCTGTTATTGGAAAGGGGGCCTCTGCCTCTGGCAACGGAATTTCCCGAACTCAGATAGTTGCCCATCATATGGCCACCAACTGAACTTGCCTCTTTGGGAGGATCGTAACGTGGTCGGGATACGAGCCTTGGTATACGCATATATATATGTCGCGAAAGGATCTCGGAGACCCACCAAAGCACGAAAGCCAGGATCTTTCAGAAAATGGACGAAAATATATTAGGTAATATTTAATTTCAAACAAAATAATACAAATATAATTGCAAATAGATTTATAAATGATAATGCAATTATAAATGTAAATATTACAAAGAGTATTGCATAACATTATTTAATAAGATATTGCAAAGAGTATTGCTGAGAGTATTGCATTACTCTAAATATAGAGTATTGCAATTTATGTTAAATATATTTTTTTATATAGATAGTGTAAATATGGTTGAATAAAAAAGTTTAAAATTAATTACTTCATTTTCATATATTCGTTATATTGAGCATTGCAAAAGATATTGTATTACATAATTTTATAAAGTATTGTAGTTTATGTTGGATATTTTTATTTATTTAATAGATTTATCGTATTGCAATTTATATTGCAAAACATTGTCTTTATTAATAAAAACATATATTGCAAATATATATTAACCATGGTTAGTTAAATCTTAGAGAAAGAAGATTTTTTTTTGCATTATATCTGGATTTAGTGTAAATGATGTTGAAATAATTATTGTAGAACTAATGCAAATTTGCAATTAGGCTATTTGCAATGTTTATGTGTGTACAAATTTAGTTGTGAAGTTCGTAAATAATGCTATGAAAATTGCTAAAATTCGTTTAATGTAAATAAGGTCACCAATGCACTTTTTACAAATTAGCATTTTGGTGTAGTGAAGACAAGTTAATGTGCAAATTTTAAGAAAATCCTCCAAACAATAAATGAAGGATTCGTTTGAATCTTTACAATAACTCCCTCTTAAATCCAAGTAAGTTTATGAGTGTCTTAAATTTACAACAAAATTTCATATTATCAATGTATCCCTTTCTAACTTTTAGATTTTAAATCATTATAATAATAGTAGTATATCAGAGAACAATAAGTGTGAAACAATAAGATATCGAAAATTAGATGCGACATTGAATCAGGAACAAAGCTTTTAGATGCATACAAAATGAAGAAAAAAAAATAAGAGATCTATACAAAAGATTCACATAATAAAATTTTACCTTTTTGATCGACGAGAAAACAGAGAAGCGATGGTGGGATCGGCTCATGTGTATTACAATTTTCGTTCGGTCAAACATGAGTGGTTAGAGAGAAGGGAACTTAGTGAGGGAGTACAAGAATGACCGAGAATTGAAAATGATTGTTGAATAAGTGTGAGCAGATGGAGATAGAAAGATACCGAGTGTGAGGAAATAGAGAAGAAAATACATGTGTATTACAATTTTCGTTCGGTCAAACATGAGAGGTTAGAGAGAAGGAAACTTAGTGAGGGAGTACAAGAACGACCGAGAATTGAAAATGATTGTTGAATAAGTGTGAGCGGATGGAGATAGAAAGATACTGAGTGTGAGGAAGTAGAGAAGAAAATATAATTTTTGGTATTAAAATAGACGGAGGAAATGGACAACTGAAATTTTTTGCCATGTGTACGCTATTATGTTATTTCCTAATAGAGGAATGACATGGGAAACGAGCAAGATCACAAGTCATACGCGGCCTATCACAAATCCTAAGATTAATGCAATTGTTCGGAATGAATGAGAATATGTTATAGCAAGTATATATCTTGAGCATAACCATACTGTAACTGATTATCCCCCGGTCTATGTCCCGTTCCATAGCTTATCACGTGCTTGTGAGTCACGTGGAGGCAGCTCGAGGTTCGATGATTTCAACCTTGGTTTGCATGCTAGGCATCTTTTAAAATGAAACATTTGATTTTTAAAAGATTTTGAAAATACTTGGAGTAGTAAGAAATTAATTATGTAAAAATAATTAATCATTTGTTCAAACATTAATAATCTAGGAGGCTAAATAACAATTTAACCTGACCCGATTTAAATCAATTAAACATAATTAATTTAAAGATTATTTATTTGAAAATCAGAGTCGCCAAGAGATTTTATGAAAATCAATAAAATGATACGTGTACAAACGTATTTATACCAGAGTTTCTGAAAAAAGTGGTTTGTTGTCTGTTTACGCTCGGGAAAGGGCTTTCGCGCTATGTCCTCTACGCCCGCCTAAGGACGGTTTTCAAAATCCTTCTATAATAGACAAAGTCTGGCTTCTATAAATCTAATTATAACATTCATTATCTTTAATTAGTAGTCCATGAGTCCTAAATGAGGATAGACTTTAAATAATTGTACAAAATTATTTAAACAAGGTGTGTACCTATTGCGTTGATGTTCAGATTTAACAAAACCTGAAAATATCAGAAAAATATGTTAAAGAGTATAACCAAACAAGTCCTTAGAGAAACATTTGCTTTGAGAAACATCCCGAAAATTTTGAGAATTGTTTTCTGACCTCGGGAATACTATTTTGATAAAATGGTGTTTGGTTCTAAAATAGTTTTGGATTTTTTGAAAGTTGGAACCAAACTAACCTCTAGGTTCGAGTCCGATCTTGTCAATTTGGGCTTAGTAGGGTTTGAGAAGTTCAATCTTGAGTGAGGGTTCAGACTTAGGCCTAGGGTTGTGGTTAGGCGTAACAGTCTTAGGCTAAGTAGGGGTGTGATCCTAGGCTAGGGCTATGGCTTGGTCTAGGCTAAGATGAGGCTAGGCTTAATTGTTGGTCCTAGTTTAGGTGTCAAGGTCAATCCAAGATCAAGTGGCAAGGTTTGTCCTAGGCTAATTTGGTCTAGGTTAGTTTTGTCGGCCCTAAGCCAATTCTATCGGTCCTAGGCTCACGGTCCTGGACTGATTCCCTCGGCCCTAGACATGTTTTCTCGGTCCTAAGGCAAAATTTCAGGACCTAGTGTTCTTGTTTTGGTCCGAAATTTCAAGCGGCGGTTGTGGACCTAGTGTTTTCTTGTTTTGGTCCAAAAGAAAAGGATATATTTTTTTTAATAAGTTAATTACCGAAAGTTTTAGTAAAACTTTCGGTTTTTATATTGATCAAAACCGAAAGTTTTATTTAAACTCTCGGTTTTTTATCAATATAAAAACCGAAAGTTTTATTAAAACTCTCGGTTTTTATCAATGTGAAGACCGAGAGTTTTTTTAAAACTCTCGGTTTTGATTTTCATATTTCCGAGAGATGTGAAATAAACTCTCGGTTATGATAATTATTTCCCAAAGTTATATAATTCACTTTCGGTTTTACAACTTGACAAATTTTTAAATTAATTGGTTTATCACTTTCTAATAACCTTGAACAACATTAATTTAACACATTTGATATCTTTAAAATATTTCCCAATCCATATGATCAAACATTACACAAATACATAGGATAATCAAACATAAACATTCATATACACTTCTCTATATAATCAAACACAATCATAAACATTGTAACATTAAACACAATATTAATTTTTAAAATACAACCCAGACTTTATTATATTAGTTAGGAGTCTATATTGAAAGGTAAAAACACTTTAATTTAAAAAAATTGAGAAGTGGTAATTCCGAGAGTTATATCATTAACTTTCAGAAATAACTATCAAAACCGAAAGTTTTAGATAAAACTCTCGGTCTTGACCTTAACCAGTATATTTTTGGGGAAGGGTAAAACCGAAAGTTATATCATTAACTTTCGGTTTTGATGGTTATTTCCGAAAGTTAATTATATAACTTTCGGAATTAACAATTCACAAATTGTTAAATTAATTGGTTTCTCATCTTCTAATGACCTTGAACAACATTAATTTAACACATTTGATATCCTTAAAATATTGCAAAATTCATATGATCGATTCTTTATACACATTCATAAGATAATCAAACATAAACATTCATATACACTTCTCTATATAATCAAACACAATCATAAACATTTTTAACATTAAACACAATATTATTTTTTAAAATACAACACACAATTGAGTATATTAGTTAGGAGTCTAAATCAGTAGGTTAAAAACAAAATAATTTAACAAATTAGGAAGTGGTAAAACCTAAAGTTAATGGTATAACTTTCGGTTTTGATATGTATTTGCGAAAGATTTAAATAAACCTCTCGGTCCTAACCTTAAATGGAATGTTTTGGAAATGGTCAAAACTGAAGGTTTATTTGAAAACCTTCGGTTTTGACACTACCCCCAACACTTATAATTTTTTATGATTTTTTTAAACCAGGGTCTAACACTTAGAAAATTTTTTGAATTTTTTAAACCAGGGTCAAAATCGAAGGTTTTCAAATAAACCTTCGGTTTTGACACTACCCAACACTTAGAAAATTTTCTGATGTTTTAAAATCAGGGTCAAAACCGAAGGTTTTCAAATAAACCTTCGGTTTTGACACTACCCAACACTTAGAATTTTTTATGAATTTTTTAAACCAGGGTCAAAACCGAAGGTTTTCAAATAAACCTTCGATTTTAACACTACCCAACACTTAGAATTTTTTATGATTTTTTAAACTAGGGTCTAAACCGAAGGTTTTCAAATAAACCTTAGGTTTTGACACTACCCAACACTTAGAAAATTTTCTGATTTTTTAAAACCAGGGTCAAAACCGAAGGTTTTCAAATAAACCTTCGGTTTTGACACTACCCAACACTTAGAGAATTTTTTATGAATTTTTTAAACTAGAGTCAAAACCGAAGGTTTTCAAATAAACCTTCGGTTTTAACACTACCCAACACTTAGAATTTTTTATGATTTTTTTAAACCAGGGTCTAAACCGAAGGTTTTCAAATAAACCTTCGGTTTTGACACTACTCAACACTTAGAAAATTTTCTGATTTTTTAAAACCAGAGTCAAAACCGAAGGTTTTCAAATAAACCTACGGTTTTGACACTACCCAACACTTATAATTTTTTCTGATTTATTTAAACAAGGGTCTAAACCGAAGGTTTTCAAATAAACCTTCGGTTTTGGCAATGCAATTTTTTTTTTTAAAAAAAGGTGAAAAGCAAACCAAAAGAAAATAAGTCATGAACAAGATATTAAAAACCAAACCAAAAATAATAATAATTCATAATTATGAAAACAAAAAACATCAAAATGTCATCGTTCGTACGGAAAAGAAAACACATAAATTAATCAAACGATATAATCTAGAAATTATTAGATGGGGGGAGGAGGGGGTGGTTGATTCTGTCGACTCCTCAACAATTCAAGTTGTTGTTCGAGATTCTATAATTTTTGGGCCATTTCAGCCCTGTCCGCTTTAATTTCACTCAGCAATCGGCCTCTTTCCGCATCCCTCAATCGGATTTGCTCCATTTCCAGCGTCATATTTCTCACCTCTTCCTCATGTGCCACGATTTCTATTTGTGCTAGCAAATTCTGGTAATACCGAGACAGTTTCTCCGGTGTACGCCAAAGACTATGCCATTACTCACCCATCCTAAATGCATTTCATATATATACATATATTAATCAAACAAAATAACCGTAACCTAAATCTAATATAACTTAAATCAAACACAATAACAAATCTAACAAAATCATATATATTTAACAAACTAACCTAAATCTAATCTAAACAATAACAAATCTAAATCAAACTACCAAACAAATAATCTAAACTAGCCTAAATCTAGATAATATAAACTACATGATAAGAAATCTAAATCTAATAATAAACAACAAAAAAAAACAAATCAATCTAACCTGAACGCGAGAAGACGAAGAAGAGAAGCGGCGGTGGAGGAGGCGGCTGCGGCACGGAAGAGAGAGAGAAAGGAGAGAGTCGAATGAAAAAGAGAAGGGTTAGAGTTTGTATTTATAGAGGTAGTTACCGAAGGTTTTCATATTACTTTCGGTTTTGATATTAATCAAAACCGAAAGTTTATTGAAAACCCTTCGGAAATAAACATCACCAAACTTAGAATTATTTTTAATTGTTTTGGGATGAGTCAAAACCGAAGGTTCATTGAAAAACCTTCGCAATAAAGAATTTCAAAAAAGGTAAAACCGAAAGTTCTTTAAATAACCTTCGCAATTAAAAATCTCATGAATTGCAAAACCGAAGGTTTTTTTAAAAACCTTCGCAATTAACCAACATCCAACACTTAGAACTATTTTTGGTTTTTTGGGAAGGTAAAAACCGAAAGTTCTACAAAGAACTTTCGGTACTAATTAGTAAAACCGAAGATTTTACACTCCTCTCGGAATCTTTTTTTAATACCGAAAGATTTGTTCCTCTTGGGAGTATTTAAGAGAGTTTTATAAAACTTTCGGTAAAAACCGTCGGTAAAGGTCGATTTTTTACGAGTGATAAATTTTAATTTCATATTTTAGTTTGAGTTATTTCTTTTTTTTACTTATATATAAATGTAAATATATAAATTATTATTTTAGACTTTAAGTTTTAGTATAGCTTCTATATTTTAGACCGAATAAAAATTGATAAAAGTAAGTGCAATTTTTTTTAAAAAATGGACAAAATATTAGAAATAGAGACTGTTTTTAACCAACATGTGAGTTATAGCGCCAAAATCTTTTTCACGTGTAACAACCAAGCACCGAATCCCTAAATAATCTATTTTACAAATGCGTTATTGTTATACATACCAATAATTTATTTATTTTCCTAATTTTGTAAGAAAATTTAGGTGGAGTCAAAAACTAGTTTTTAAACAATTTCTCGATTTGATTTAATTTTATTTTAAAATTTTCAAAGAGATATTTATATTTTATATATATTTTTTAAAAGTCGAAAAAATCATTTTTTCGGAATGAGCGTTTTTAAATGCGTACAGACAAAACGAGAAGAAATATGTTTAGAAACGAATAATAGAAACGAAATGAGACTTACCATTTCGAACGATAAAGCTGAAGAAGAAGGAGAATGGAAAAGACGCCGAAACCGCACAAGCAATGGGCAGGAAAGGAGACGCCTTAGTCGCACAAGTAATCACCGGAGAAAAGAGACTGAAAGAAGAGAGTAAAAATGGCCAAAAATACAAAGGACGATAAATAAAGGGAAAAAGAAACATAAATTATATTAATTTCTTTTAATGCGGATGTGGGGAGACATGACAAACCACCTACAATTCGTGACATTATTTTCGCTGCCCTTATCGCTATCATTTTCCTTCTTTTTATCCTACATTTTTTTTTTACTTCGGCTAAAAAAATACATAATTCCAGAAAAAAAATAATTACTCTGCTCTCATAATAATTATTTTATTTCATACTGTTTACAGACTTACAATTTGATGAACGATTTTAAAATGGGGAATAAGGACTCAACTTTATCAGGTTCAATGAAATCAACACCATGATAACCATCTTTTCTCCTCCAGATCTCCACATCTACCCCATTCATCTTCAGTTTCTCAGCCAGCTCCATCTGACGATCAATCAGCGGGTCACCATCACAACCAGTAACTAAAACCCTCCACCCAACCGACTTCATTCCTAATGCACACATCGTCAATATTTCCCCATCCACAGTTGGATTTGAATAAACATGGTCACGGTCACACCCAATCGGCAACGCCAAGTCCCACAAGATATCCGTCGCTAATAGCGGAAGAATCCGATCATCAACTCCTCTCAATTCCGATACAGTCCTTTCAACACCACCCAAGAACGGCTGATGCAATATCAAACCTCTAATCATCAACGGCACAAGATCATCAACTTCTGCGGCTGCACGTAGACCAGCGTTATATGCTATATTCCCCCCAGCGCTATCTCCCATTAGGAAACAATTTGACAGATCTACGAAATCTCGAAGCCAGTCGTCTTGGAGAGACTTGATCCAGTGTAAGGCGTCCATGGCATCATCGTAGGCTGATGGGAGACGATGCTCCGGCGCGAGGCGGTAGTCAACGGAGGCGATCATGATACCTAGCCGAGATGCCATTTCGTAGCAGAGATTGTGGAAGTAAGTGAAACCGGGTTTGCAGATGATGAAGCCGCCGCCATGGAAGTAGACAATTAAGGGCAGCTTTGTGGGTGGTTTAGAAAATGAAGAATCATGAGCATTGCGAGGTAGGTATAGTCGAATCGATGTGTTGTTTTGAGTATTAAAGGTTACGTCTTTGGTGAGAACGGCTGAGGAAGAATTAGGATCGGCTGGGATGGAGATGGTTACTTGTTCTAATCGAGTGATTGAGCCATCGGGATTCTGGATGATCGGTATGTATTGGGTGAGATTATTGATGGATTCAGAGAGAACTTTCTTATGATCCATCTCTATTGTGGAAAGTGTGGTAGGTGGGTCAATCTAAACGGGCAAGTCTATTTTATATGTTAGACTTGAGAATCTTAAGCCTGGTTTGTTTTGAGCGTAATTACAGAAATAGTTTGAATATTAAAATAATGTCCCAATTACCATTTTGAGGATTGAACTTGAGATGATTTTAATAAATAAGCTCGAACTTTGAGTTGAGCCATTTAAGGCTCGAACTATCAATTATTTTGCCATTTTGAAGTTTTTCCACAAATTAACTTTTACTCATTTGTTTTAAATGACGTGCTAATATATATTATTTTTATTTAATTTCATCTATGTATTAATTAATTTAAACTAAACTTATTCTCTCTTCTTCTTTGACAAACTCATCTTCTTCCATCATTTATTCTTACATCTCATTCTTTAGATAATTATACTCTTTCTCCTTATTATAATTCTATATATTAATTAAATTAAATTAATTGTAAGAGTAACATTTAATTCTCAGATTGATAGAATTTATGGAGCTACATCCTTCCCTTTTTCCATATTATATGTTAGAGAATGAGTTACAACTTTTATAAATGTCGTCAAATGTATACAAAATTGAATATCCTTGAAGAATTGCACCATAGACAACTTGTTAGCAATCCCATCGTGTTCAATTTCTTAGTAAAAGTTCTAACTCTTAGAAATTAAAGAAATAATTCATGCTTCTATGTTAATGTATTTCATATGCAATAATAAAATATAATCGGGATAAATGACAAATTTAGAACTTTAGTAGGAATGTTTTGTCAAATTTAAAATCCTCCTAATTTTTTGTCATTTAAAAAACTATAGTTATAATATGTTGTTATATTTAAGACTAATACTTAACGGTGTTAATTATATAACTTTGTTAAACTACTTGTCTTTTATATTAATTTATTTATTTAATATAATCTTCTTACATGTCATCTTATTTTCATCCATGTCCGGCTACAGCTACTGCTTCCCTTCCACAATTGACATAACGATAGTCACATGCCCGTTTCCCAACCTCTTACTGATGCAGCGTGCGTGGCTAGGATGAACCTTTATCAAGATTCGTTGATTCTTACGAATACCGAAAGTCGATAGATATTGAGGAAACCTCGTTTTCTGATTAATAATCTTCCCCTCACAAAGTGTTTTAAGATTCTTTTAAATACTCAAACCCTAGCTTGCAAAAGAAGTAAACAACTTTTAATAAATTGCAAAAAAACACCCGAAACTAATAAAAATGCGATTTTGAGCCCCTAAACGTTTCCGCCCGAAAAACACTAGGCAATCGTCGAAATCTGACACTTGCGAGATATTTTCGGATGCTGCAACTTTCGCATAAACGCCTCTTCGACTCGCACCGCATCATTCCCCCCAGGGTAGAAAAGATTCGTCCTCGAATCTGGAACCGCATCATCCTCATCAGAAGAAGACTCACCCACAAAAGGAACAAGATGCTTCACATTGAACACATCAGAGGTACGCACATGGCTGGGAAGGCGTAAACGATAAGCATTGGGGTTGATCTTCTCCACAATCTCAACAGGACCAATCTTCTTAGCAGCAAGCTTGCTATATTCATGAGCTGGAAAACGATCCTTAGTCAGAATAGCCCACACAAAGTCACCAACTTCAAAATCAATAGCACGCCTTCTCGAATCAGCCTTCTCCTTGTACTTGGCAGTAGCAGCAACCAAGCGGTCATGAGTGGTCTGATGAACCTGAGCCAACTGACCAACAAAATCCGCAGCAGTGGAATGAGGACGCACCTTGCTGGGCAGCGCTAACAAATCAAGAGGAGCACGCGGAGACAGCCCGTAAATCACATGGAAAGGACTGAAACCAGTGGAGCGATTAACAGCATGATTGTGAGCAAACTCGGCCTGAGGCAGCTTCAGATCCCAAGCCTTAGGATGATCCCCAATTAAACTGCGCAGAAGGTTCCCCAAAGACCTATTAACAACTTCAGTTTGGCCATCAGTTTGCGGGTGATAGGCACTGCGAAAATTCAGCTGAGTATTAACCAAACGCCAAAGACTCCTCCAAAAGTGACTCACAAAGCGAGTGTCCCGATCAGAAACTATGGAGGCAGGAAGTCCATGAAGGCGATACACATCCCTGAAATAAAGCTGTGCAACAGCCACAGCATCAGAGGTTTTCTTGCAGGGAATGAAATGAACCATCTTCGAGAATCGGTCAACCACCACAAAAATCGAATCAGAACCACGCTGGGTACGTGGCAGCCCAAGGACAAAATCCATACTGACATCAGACCATGGTTGAGTGGGAATAGGCAGAGGCAAGTATAACCCGGCATTAGTCGAAGCGCCCTTAGCCAACTGACAAACACGACAACGAGCAACAAAACGCCCCACCTCTTTGCGCATCGAAGGCCAGAAATAAGAAGCTGCAAGAAGCTGGAAGGTACGATCACGCCCAACATGGCCTTCTTTGTGGAGTTCCTGAATCATCCTCAAACGCAGGCTGCAATCTGGAATGCACAGCTGCACACCACGGAAAAGGAACCCATCCTTTTTTGGGGTAAGAAGGGTCGGGACAGCACAGGGACTAAGGCTTTCTCGAATGTGTCCCTTAGCCAGCAAGTCCTCCACCTGTCTACGCAACTCTTCATGTTCTTTGGGACTCATGCGGTAATGAGGACGGTTGGGTAGGGCAGCACCTGGAACCAAGTCAATGTGATGCTGGATATCACGTAAAGGAGGCAAGGCACAAGGCAGATTCTCAGGAAAAACATCTGCAAACTCCTGTAACAGCGGCTGCACTGGAATAGGCACCTCAGAACTAGCACCACAGGTAATCAGCGAACAAAATGGAGCAAACACCATGCCCGATTCGACCATGGCGGTCTGAAAAGGACCCCGAGACAACAAGGTGGTAGGGGGGGCGCATGATAAGTGGGGGCAGCACCCTTCTTGGGCTGATTTGGCATCAACACAATCTTGACTCAGCCAGGACAGACGATAAGGCTTGGGGTGAGGTTCAGTGGACAGACCCAGCTTCGAAACTGCAACCTCAAAAATCACATTCTCACAACTCCCAACATCAATGATGAAGGTGCAAACTTTGCCACCGATGGTACAAGTGGAATGGAACAGATTATTACGTAACCACTCGTTGTCAGGAGCACGAGGGGTTAAACATGATCGACGAATCACCAAAAGGGGGCCAACATCACCAGAAACATACTCCTCCGCTGCCTCATCATCATAAACATCATACACTGGGGCTGAATCTGAAGGAAGAGCAGAGTCAGGATCCTCCACCTCAGTAAAAAGACCACGATTTGTGGACTTTGGGTTGCGACACTCTGCTTGGCGATGGCCAACTTCACCACAATTGAAACAACGCAAGCCACCGGGACGTCCCTGCGGGGGGGCTGTAGTGCTGCGAGGGGGGGCTGGGGTGGGATGGGCCGGCTGGGAAGAAGAACCAATGCCACTAGTGGGGACAACCTGTTTTCCAAAGCTACCCGAACCGCGCCTGGCTAGCTGTTTCTCAGCCTGTGAAGCACGCTGATGTGCCTCAGAAACAGTCAAGGGATCAAACATATTCAAAATATCCTGCAACTGGAGGCGAAGGCCACCAATATAGCGAGAAACCAACTGGAGAGGGGACTCAGACAGGTCAACACGAGCCACAAAGGTGTAAAACTCAGTGGAATAGTCATCTACGGAACGAGAACCCTGACGAAGATTCTGGAACCGCTGGTACAGGTTACGTTCGTAATTATATGGTAGAAACGCAGCCCTAATATGCTTCCTGAATTTGTCCCAATTCGTGAGCTTTGCCTTACCATGACGAACACGTGTCTGTTTCAACTGCTGCCACCATGCTTGTGCACGACCATGTAAGCGGATCGTAACAAGGGGTACACGACGATCTGCAGGAACTTCCTTGAAATCCAGAATCTCTTCAACCTGAGAAAGCCAATCAATAAACTCTTCCGGTGGTAGACTACCATCGAACTTAGGGATGTCCACCCTGAAAGCCTGCTCCCAGCAATGATTGGGGCGTTCAGGGGATCGATTCCGAAGACCACCGAGAGGGTTTTCATCTGTCATCGTAACATCATCTTCAGGGTGGTGCATGTGCATAGATGCATCCATCCGTTGCGTCAACCATTCAACCTGCCGCCTCAAATCGTCGTTATCACGGCGAAACTCAGCGTTTTCACATCGCAACTCAGCAAGGTCACCATCATCAGCACCAGGGGTAGGGTTGCGCGGCTGTCTTCGGGGCGGCATACCTCAGGGTCGACTGGGCTCTGATACCAACTGATGCAGCGTGCGTGGCTAGGATGAACCTTTATCAAGATTCGTTGATTCTTACGAATACCGAAAGTCGATAGATATTGAGGAAACCTCGTTTTCTGATTAATAATCTTCCCCTCACAAAGTGTTTTAAGATTCTTTTAAATACTCAAACCCTAGCTTGCAAAAGAAGTAAACAACTTTTAATAAATTGCAAAAAAACACCCGAAACTAATAAAAATGCGATTTTGAGCCCCTAAACGTTTCCGCCCGAAAAACACTAGGCAATCGTCGAAATCTGACACTTGCGAGATATTTTCGGATGCTGCAACTTTCGCATAAACGCCTCTTCGACTCGCACCGCATCACTTACCTATCAAAATCCACGGCCCTAACCCTAATCACCGCCAAATCCAAAATGGGCAACGACTCCGCCGTTATATACCGACCGTTTAATCTCCGGTATGGGTTACTTCTACAATTTTTTGACGTTTTGTCTGTAATTAAGGTCTTCAAGGTTTTCCCTTCTATGTGTTCTGTTTTTTCTCACTTCATACTTTATGGTGGTCAGAAATCCTAAATTCAACAATAACCCTAGCTAGATACTTAGGTCGTGGACGTGAACGCATTCAAACGCAGAAATCATGGCGTTGATGTTTCTGCTTCACGATCATGTCGACTTCTCCATTTGTCATTTCAGCAATCACCTAATGCAACAAATTCAGTAAAGATCAACAATATGCAAATAATATGCAGAAGCATAAATCAATTAAACATCTTGCACAGATTTTCCACATTCTTTTAAGTTCACGAATTCCGTTACTCCATAATTCTTCATTATAACAATTACATTTGTTCTTTACAAGTTAGTCCTCATCTGATTCATAACTGATAATATTTATTCAATACCGCAATCTATTAGAATTTATGTCCACACCAATAATCCTCGAAGTTTTGGCGATCCTTACTCCTTCCGCCACCTGAAGCATAATAGAAAGAAGATGAAAATCTAACAAGATGGGTTGAGACTTCAGATTGGACTTGTTGGGTAGTATGTTTTTGCTTTTGAGAATGTGTTGTTGATCGAAAAGTTATGTGATTGGTAGAAAGAATTCCATTCAATATTAGTTTTCACTTTTTCTCTGTTGATCGTATCTAATTTGATTGATTTTCAAATTTAATATGTTATTATCACAAAATCTTATCGTCTTCCTCATTCTCATATGCTCCACCAGTCTGATAGGGGAGTTGAAAAGGCGGCAATGATAGATGTGGGGAAGCGGATGTGATTGCGGGAGGGGAGAGAATCGGAGATGGCGAAAGTGAAGCTGTAGCCGCGGTGGAGAGGATTAAGTAGATGGGGAGAATTTGATGAAGATGTTAATGCGTATAAAAATAATATATTAAAAAAATAAAATAATATATTAAATAATTTAACAGAGTTGAATATAAAATAACACCGTTAGAGTGGAGTACTAAATATAAGACGTTAACAAATTAGGAGAGTCCTAAATTTGACAAAATCTTTCAACAAAGATCCTATATTTGTCATTTATCCCAAATATAATCTAGTCTGAAAACTAGATTGAGAACAATGAATAACATGATATTAGAATCTAGCATGATTCTCGGTATAAAAAACTAGCATTAACTAGCATATTTCTAACCACATTAATCATTTCTTGAATTGCCTTAACATGTATAAATTCTTCAATAGATAAGAATTAACCTTAATGACACAGTATCAAGACAATGAGATCTTTAGGGCACAAACTGTTTCTAACTATTGCTATTGGATGAACCGAAAAGTATGGCTTGCTGCAATATCTCCTAATATGAACCGTGTTTTCATCGATCAATGTGATACAATAATATATATATATATATATATATATATATATATATATATGAGTGTGGTTATTTGAAAAATGAGATAAAAGAAGAACGGATGGAAGAAGAAGATAGGTTAATGGAGGAGAAGTCGATGGAAGAATGGGGAAGAGATAATGATTTTTTGTTTGAATTAGATAGGTGTAATTAAATAAAAATAATATATATTGGCACCTCATTTAAAACAAACTAAGTAAAAGTCACTTTTTTATAAAGCCTCAAATGACAAAATAATTGATAGTTCGAGTCTTAAATGGCTCAACTCAAAATTCGAGCCTTATTTAGTAAAATCATCTCAATTTCGAGTCTTAAATGGTAATTGGGCCTTAAAATAATTAAATACATTTTTTTATTAAAGGACATATGTGTGACGCATTGTTTGTAAATCACTTTAGTTCATCTATGTTGTGCGGAGCTGAGCATCTTCTATTCGCTGGGATAAGGCTTTTCCTCTACAGAGGCCTTGTGCAGTAAACCCCCTACGGGCGGTCGTTTGTCGTCGTAAAGTAGTCCCCGCGAAGCTTTCGGGAAGAGGGGTAGTCTTGTGTGTAAGCATAGCATTTCTGGTCGAACCCGCCCAACCCAACTAAGAAGAACCGAACCTGACAGACTGGATTTTGGAGTTACAGTTGATTTCGTATACTTAATAAAAACAATGTTGCAGCAATTCTAAAGCCTCTTACATAACTATCTATATATATTATATATGAATCATTGAGCTTTTAATATGACCCGATAAACCTATACAATTTATGTCATTTTCCTGCATTATTATCTTAGAGCCCTTTTGACAAATTATCTCCAGCATTGGGATCGAATTTTTAGCACAAGTAACCCGATTGTCATCAGTTTCATCCAGACAAGATTTCAATTCAAATTTCCCAACAGAATGACCGGTCAGGTCTAGGGTACCAACCAGCGACCCTAACGGTCCATTCTATGCAGCAAGTCCAATAACAACAAATTTTTTTGAAATTAAAGTCCTATAATTTCTATATGCAGTTCTATATTTTCCTATCAATTCAATCATATCATTACAATATGAATCCCCAATATAACTATTCTCATATAATTCATCAGCATGTGGAAAAGAACTCATATCCGATGTTGTATTTAACATAGAATCAATAGGCTCATCTTCTCCATTGTTTAGGACTTCATCCATGATTTCTGGCTTCTGTTTCCTGGGATTGTTAAGAGACCCGCGAGTTCGTCTATCAGAGCTAGCCTTGCTGCTTGTTGACGACCCCTTCAGCACCTTTTTAGGATCATCAGGGCGGACTTGAATGACGCCCTTGCCTGAGTAACTAAACTGAACGGGCACATACTAGTCATTGGAAAGATCAAGCGCAAACTGCATAATCTTCAAAGGAGCCAAAAAGGTTGGAATTCTGCAGCAAAGGGTGGACGCAAACAACACGATTGGAAACCAATCGCACCAGAATAGGGGCTTGAAGATAATTGCTCAAACAAGAAAGGGTTTAAGCAATTTTGGAACGGTCTGTAGCTACGAAAGCTTCCTCCACACCGAACACTTGATTCAAACGGCGAGAAAGAAGTTCAATGGAGACCTACCCGTGCCTCGCGGTATTGTTTGATGTCCCGACCGAGATCCGAACTAACCTGTAAATGAAAAGTGAGAAGAGGAAGGCGACCGACGCCGATTCACGCCAGGTCTCTGTAGAAGGGGGTTTTGACGAAATGCTCCGGTCAATGGTAAGAGAAGATGACCGCGACTGTTCCTTGCACAATAGAACACGTCCAAAAGGTGCACGACAACCGATCGAAGGCGCTGGAGAATGGCGGCCAACTTCCGATGTAGAAACACGGTTGCGGCGAGAATCCGTGTCGTTTGTGTCGTTCGTGCCGATCGTGCCGACAATGACCCAAATATTCGATTCAGAAACTATAATCGCTATATCTCCCGATTCCTCCAGCCAAATTGAAATTCCTTTGGTCAGATTGTAGGGAGGAAAGAGACGTACCTACTAGAGAAATTTGAGATCATTCCGACGTCAAAAGCTCTTGCGGCGTTGATGTGCCGGTCGTGCCTGATGTGAGAAAAAAAATCTCCAGAGAAAAATTTCTCTCTCTAGGCGCGTTAAATTGTATTGATTTTCTCTGTATGTATACCTCAAGTTAGTATTAAAATTTAGAAGAAAATTTGTATCCGTTTTTGGTTTATATAGTGATATTTTGCTAATTGGCCTCGTGATTTTTTTACTCTGTAGGTGCAGAGGATTTTCCAAATAAATCTGGTTTTGTTTATTATTGTGCGTTATCTCCTATTTTACATTTGGATGCCCTGTCCATTTACTTATGTCACATCAATTGATTATAATAGAAAAATATTATTCATTTCAAAATTTCCAACAAGTGGTATCAGAGTTGTTAGGTTTTTTTTTATTGAAGAGTGATTTTATAGGTTGAGATGAAAGGCAATAGAACAATGATCAGGATGGAAAATAATAACTGACAGATTTAATTAGAAATCCAAAATGGAGGATATATTTTATTTTAAAGACTTGTATGAGCCGATTGAAGGAGATAGTGCAAAACCAAAAGATATGATGACATTGATTGGACAAAATTAAACCGGAAAGCAATCGTCACAATTAAACAATAACTTGATGATACTGTGTACCACCATGTAACAAGTGAGAAGAGTGCACATGAGTTGTGGAAAAAGCTGGAGTCATTGTATTAGCAGAAAACAACAGGTAACAAAGCGTTTCTAATTCGTAAGTTAGCAAATTTGAAATTCAAAGAATGTACACGTGTTGTTGAGCATTAAATGAGTTCCAGAGCTTGATTAATTAATTATTAGTGATGGAGATGACCTTAAAAGATGAACTGTAAGCCTTATTTCTTTTGGGATCATTGCCCGACTGTTGGGAGACCTTGGTTGTGACAGTTAGTAATGCAACTCCGAATGGTGTTCTTACTATTAGTATAGTTACTAGCAGCTTGTTCAATAAGGAGATAAGAAAGAAGTCAACTAATACAAATAGTGCCCATGCCCTAATCACAGTGAATAAGAGAAGAACTGGATACCGACAACAATCAAAATGTCATAACAAGTCCAGAGGCATATCAAAATCTAAGGGAAGACAATGTTATTAATGTGGTAAACAAGGTCATATGAAGAAAGTTGTAAAGCATTGAAAAAACTATAGAATGAAGGCAAAAATCAAAAAAAGGATGATGAGAACATAAACACTACATGCACAATAACTATAAATGATGTATTGATTCTCTCTTGCTATCATGCTACACCAAATAAAGAGTTCTTCACGACTTACAAGGTTGGAGATCTTGGTACATTGAAGATGAGTAATACTAGTCACTCGAGTAGTGTGGGTATTGGTGATATTTGTTTGTAGACAGAGCTGTGACATTGATTAACACTGAAAGATGTGCGGTATATTCCTGATTTGTGTCTAAACATGTTATTAGGTGATGCATTGAACAAAGATGAATTCAAGCATTACCTTGAAGGTGGAGAATGAAAGTTTAGAAAGGGATCAATGATTGTAGAAAAAAGGAAATATTGACACTCCCTATACAGAACCCATGTGAAGATACTCAAGAATAGACTAAATAAAGTACAAGATGAAAACTCATTAAATTTGTGGCATCAACGTCTTAGCCACATGAGTGAGAAAGGGTTGCGAGTTCTAATGAGGAAGCTTCACATCCCCTCAACCAAAGACAAGATTATGGATATATGCGACTACTGCACAATTGATAAGAGACAAAGAGTCTCTTTTAGTCAAACATCAGAAAGGAAACGTAATGTGTTAAACTTGGTTTATTCTTATGTGTGCGGTCCTTTTGAGAAGGGGTAATTGGGTGAGAATCAATATTTTCTAATATTTATTGATGATGTATATAGAATTTATGGGTTTATTTTATGAGAACGAAAGACCAGATATTTAATTATTTTCAAGAGTTTCATGTCACGGTAGAGAGAAAGACATACAATAAGCTGAAATGTCTTCGCTTTGATAACGAGAGAGAGTATACCTCTAAGGAGTTTAAAACATATTGTATAAAATATGGAATTCGACATGATAAGATAATATTTGGAACTCCGCAACACAATGGTGTGACTAAGAGAATGAATTACACCATTGTAGAAAAGGTGAGATGCATGTTGAAGATGACAAAGTTGCCAAAATAGTTTTGGGAAGAAGCAGTTCGCACAACTTGCTATCTCATAAAATGTTACCATATGTTCCTTTGAAATTTGAAATACCAGAAAGATTATGGTCTAAGAAGAATATTTTATACTCACATCTAAGAGTTTTGGATGAAAAGTATATGTGCATATTCCATAGGAACAAAGATCCAAATTGGATGATAAAACAATTCCATGTATTTTCCTTAGATATTGAAATGAGAAATTTGGGTACAGATTATGAGATCCAAAAAAGAAGAGAATTGTCAGGTGCAGAGATGTAGTGTTCTTCGAGGGTTAGAATGAGATAAATCTGGAAATCAATGAGAATTTAGAGAGTTGATGAGTCCATAGAACTCATACCAATTCCTTCACATGTACTTTTAACATAACAAATGAAGATGAACATAATGAAGAAGCCACATAGGAAATCTCTAACATGAATGGTAGTAATGATGATGAAATTGTTTATGATGCTCCTGAATAGGAGGGCAACATTATCAAGAGGAGCCAGAAGAGCTCCAAGTAAGAAGGTTTTAAAGATAGTACCAACCTTCTAAAATATACCCTTCTTCAGAGTATATCCTATTGGCATAAGAAGGAGAGTCATTGCAAGAAATGGGCACATATGAGCTGGTGAAACTTCCTATGGTCCAAAAGACATTGAGAAACAAATAAGTGTTAAAACTAAAGAGAGATAAAAATGGAGAAATTATGAAATACAAAGCCCGACTGGTTGTAAAGAGTTTTGGACAAAAACAATGCATCAACTTTGAGGAGATTTTCTCACCAGTGGTAAATTTGACTTCTATTCATACAGTGTTATGTCTAGTAGCTATCTTAGATCTTGAGCTTGAGCAACTTGATGTAAAACTGCATTTCTTCATAGTGACTTGGAAGAAGAGATATACATGGTGAAAATAGAGGGATTTGAAGTGAAAGAAAAATAGAACATGGTTTACAAATTGAAGAAGAGTCTATGCAGTTTGAAACAAGCTCCGAGACAGTGGTACAAGAAATTTGAGTCTTTTATGATGAGTCATGGGTACCAGAGAACAGAGGTAGATTTGTGTTTTTACTTCAAAAGATTTTCTAATGAAAAGTTTCTAATCATTTTACTTTTTGTTGATGATATATTGATTGTAGGACATCCTACTTAGATAATAGTTATGTTGAAGAAAGAGATTTCCAAGATATTTGACATGAAGGACATTGGTCAAGCACGTTAAATATTAGGCATTCAGATTACTCGTGACAAAAAGGCCAAGAGACTTTGGTTGTCACAAGAGAAGTACATTGAAAGGGTGCTTGAGAGAGTCAAAATGCAAGGAGAAAAGGAAGTAAGTTGTCCACTTCTATCCATTTGAAATTAAGCAAGAAGATGTGTCCATCAATAGAGAAAGAAAAGGATGAAACGTCAAGTGTGTCATACTCCTCAACTGTAGGGAGTTTGATGTATGCAATGGTTTGCACTAGGCCAAATATAGCGCATTTAGTCGGCGTGGTAAGTAGATTCCTCTATAATCCAGGAAAACAACATTGGGAATCAATGAAGTGATATGTGTTTACTTTTGCAAGGGGAGCCATGTCATTGTAATTCAAATTGCAAAAATGTGTGGTTTTGTCAACAACATAAACATAATACATTGCAGCAGCTGAAATTGGTAAGAAGTTATTGTGGGTGATTAGATTTCTCCTAGAGCTTGGTATGTAACAAAAAGATTCAAGTGTTTCTGTTATAGCTAGAGTGCCATAGATTTGAGCAAAAATACTACATATCATTCTAAAACTAAGCATATTGATGTGAGATTTTATTGGTTAAGAGATGTAATAGAAAATCAACAGATGAAGCTGAAGAAAATCCACACGGATAAGACCCGTCAGACATGTTTGCGAAGATAGTTCCAAAAGACAAGCTCGAGCTCTGTTGTCGGCTTGTCGACATGAATACCAAGTGACGACTTGAACATCGGTGTGCCTCTCTTTGTGGGCTGGAGGGGGATATTGTTGGGCCTTGTGGGTTTAAACCAATTATTAATTAAACATTAATCCTAAGAATGTTATTAACTCTATTACTTCTAGAAAGAGAGAGCATTCTTCTAAGAGATCATAAATTGATCTCCTAGAAGAGAAGAAACAAAGAAAGAAGAAGAGAAGGAGAAAGAGCAATCTCCTTACCTTTATCACCTTAAGGTTCTAATTTCTTTTTGTCTTATATTTATATTATTTGGGTCTGAATGAAATTGAATTTTTTCTGTATATATACCTCAAGTTTAGGATTAAAGTTGAGAAAAACATTTATATCCGTTTCTGGTTGATATAGTGATATTTTGCCGGTTGGCCCCGTGTTTTTTACCTTTCAGGTTGAAAGGATTTTCAACGTAAATCTGTTGTTGTTTATTATTGTTCTTGATCTCTTATTTTAATTTAAATAACCTGTGCATTTATCCATCTCACATCAATTGATTACAATAGAAAAATATTATTGGTTTCAAAATTTCTAATTGATTATTTAGTCCTAGTCCATAACTTTGTAAATGGTATAGCCACCACAGTTTTATTCTGAAAATGTTCCACTTTCCCTCCTCCCCTTTAGTTCTTTGCTTCTATTACATACTTTTTCCAAGATACATAATGTAATCTTATTACCCCATTATTTCGCTAGCCCCTAAGGAGAAGTTAATGATCCTCTCATTATAGTGATCAAGATTTCATGTTTGGAATGAGCTGGAGTCCCATTAGTTAATTCTTTCTTTCATTATTTGATGATACTGATTCTTTCAAACCCAAAACAGTTCCATATGATCTCTCTCAATGACTATATATACCTCAAACAACCCATGCACATTCTTCAAGATTAGCATCAAGTACTCTATTAACAGTAAGGGAATCTAAATACACAAATGAAATGAAAATGTTAATAAAGGTACAACCACAATCACAATCATCAATACAGATATATAATCCATACAAGGCTACTATGTACTATCTCACTTTCCTAAAAATAAAAAAGTTGAGTAATGTATCAGCAATGATTCAAAGATTTGGTACAAACTTGTAATAGGCAACTAATCTTATAACACATAACTGGATTGTACGTAGAGCGAGTACCACAACACACATTCAGAAAAAGAAAACTAAACAAGGCAAATCTACATACTTTCTATTCAAACATTTATAAATCTTCACAACCTTAATAATCTATATAAGATCATTTAGCTTTCTTCTTAACCTTATTTGATCAAATCGCAATGGGTCAACAACCTGCAATTATAAGACACATGATTAATTATGAAAAAAACATGATATATGTAGAAGGAGGAAAATCAATGTACACCTCAGCCTTAATTATGTGATGAACCTTGTTACCCACTCCAGTGGAAATGTAGTTAATAACATCAAGCCCTTCTTCTTCTTGAAACATTTTCATGAGATTAGATAGAGAAAAATTCCCATCTTCTCCAAATACACTAGTGATCAGAATTTCCACCCCGCTATGTGGGCTCACTGTAACTATGGAGCTAGTGATGTGAAATCTATCATGATTTGCTATGGATCTAGATTCGATAGTCATGCCTGCACCCGATTGTTTCCTTAGATCGTTCCTCTTGTCTTCCAATTCCTTGATGCTCTTCTTTAGGTTCTTTACATATTTAGTTGTTTCTTGCATGTGATCTGATATAGACCTTTTACCCTTAAAAATCATCAACAAACAACAATCCATCATCTATGCCACAAAATCACAATACTTGAACCTAGTTTATTTAGACTTTTTGTTTTGAAAACTAATAAACTTGGTAAAAGAACAAAATAAAAATCATTGACAGAAAAGGAACTTGTAAAATAGGTCAAGGTTATAAAAAAAACTTAACCTAACATGTATCATGGATCGATCCGGATGCCCTTGAATTCTTCTAAATATTTATATTGGTTCTAATTGTGTAGGGTTAATTACATAATTCTTGATAAATGGGAGTTAGAGAAATGAAAGATACTAACAATCGAGTTTAAGACCTTGATGTGTTCAGGTGGGAGAAGCATGAAGAGAGATGAATAAAGTGAGTTCATTTGTTGCCTTCTTTGTCTCTCGACATCTCTGTGGGAGATTTTTTTCTGGTTTTGATGATCATCACACACTTCCCAGCTACCAGCTTCTTCCTCAGCTGATTTGGTCGATTTTCGAATCTTTTTGGTAGTGGAAGTGGACATTATTCTTGAGGAAATGAGAGTATTAAAGTGAAGATCAGAATAAGGGGCCAGAAGATCTTGATGAAGGATTAGGTTTTGATTTTGGAGATTAGAATTAATGGTGGTGGGAGATGGGAGTTGAAACACCAGCTCCTTACTTCGTTGTAAAGGGAACATGATCTTCAGAAGAAGATATGAGAGAGAGAAAGAGATATAATTATGAATAAAATGAAGCATTTTTCTTGATTAAATATACAAATTAAGAAGCAAATACAGCTATAATATTTTAGGTTTACATGGCCAGGTGTCAAGATTCCAGCAATATCTCTATAGACACACGAAGGAGGGATAAGGGATATGTACGATTTATTATTTTATTTTTTTGTTATATTAATAAAGTAGCTGATGTCACAGCTACTTTAAATAATTACAATAATTATTTTTCTAATTATTATTTATCCTTTCAGCTAAGACATGGTTTTTCTCATTTTATAATTTTTTTTTGGAATTTGAGACTGGTTTTAATTATGCTTTGAAACATAATCAAATAGCTAGCTACAAACTATACCAATTTTATATTTCATATAAGTTGGATCATAATGTTAAATTTATTTATTAAATAATAAAATATATTAACTTGGTAAAATATATCAATTTTATTTAAAATAAAAGAAATGTCAAAGCGAGACTCTAAAATTCTAGAAGTTGTTATATCAACCCATTTTTCTTTTGATCTTCAAATTGTTTTAAATATTTTAATTATTTGACCATTCAAACAAATCATAACAAAAACCAAATAACTTTATTAACTTTCTTAATTATGACCCATGTATTATTACAACTTTTCATCTATTCCCATTGAACAAACCTTTCATCCAACTTTAATCGTCTCCCTGTAAATCCCCATCTGAAGGGTAGAATTAGGACAAGAGCTTTGAGATTCAATTTGGTGTGCGTTAATGTTAGATACAAAAGGAGAAGAAATATATGTGTTATTATTTGTTGGATTCAAAAAGACATGAAATCACATAATTGGGAAGATGTCAATCAAATCGTATTATTATAAAAATGTCAACTAAATTGCCACAAGATCGTATCATGGTGGAGATGTCAAAGATATCACATGATCTTTATCTTAATTATGAATTCTAAAAGCGCGCACACATATATATATATATATAAACGAGAAGAGTGAAGTGAGACTAAAACCTAGAACAATTAGAGAGTTAGAGTTTGTAATCCTTATTATAACTCTATTGAATCGATTCTATGAAAGTATGATGTAGGACATTGTTGGTCCGAACCTAGGTAAGATTCTTGTGTCGTTATTTCGTTTATTCTTACTTTTACGCTATTGTTCTACATTCCACTACGGTTACTATTATTCCACTTTCATTCTTAGGGTGATAGTTTTCACCACTAACTAGTATCAAAGCCAAGTTGGGCTAAGGCGGTCGCAGTTTGATTTTTTGGTGAGTTTTCTTGATTCGGTCAATTATTTTGAAAATTTGAGATGGGGTTGACTTTTAAGGTTGATATCGAGAAGTTCAATGGGATGAATGACTTTGGGTTATAGAAGATGAAAATGAAGGCACATATAAGCAATATGAGAGTTTTTTTAGGAAAAACGACTTAACGTAATTTCATTAAAAATTCTCAAAAAGAAAAAAAAAACAAATGAGTTTTTGTATTTTCCTAAACAAGTCTAGGAAAATTTAGTTTGAAACAGTCTAAAAGCAAATAAATTACACAACACACAAACAATTGAAAGCGTTTATCTAACTAATACATTTTTCGTTCTCGTGACTTCTTTAAATATGATTTTCCAGTTCCAGCTTAGTGTCCAGTTTTGCTCAGTCATGGGTACTCATCTCAGCGTCTGTAGATTTGTGTTGCGGTCAAATACAATGTCTTCTCATTTCTCATATACACTTTTTCTTATTCTCGAGTGCATCATTGCGTTCTTTTCTTGCCAAATGTGGTAAACTATTGTACCAAAGATGATTTTGAAAACACTTGACCTGAAGCTTTTCCCCTTTGCTTTAAGTATGGCTTCGTTTTTCATCTCTTTCCATTCCGTAGACAGACTAGCCATTTTCATGCTTATGGAAAATTTCTTCTATATCTCCGATACAAAAGGACAACAACTAAATAAGTGATCAGTTGTTTCTTCATTTCCTTCATATAGTAGACAACTTGTATCCAGGATCTCCATATACTTTTTTACCCGATCTTTTGTGTTTAGACTTTTCCTAAATGCAAGCCATAAGATAAATTGGTGTCTCAGATGACTTTTGATGACCAGACCAGATTAGCCCAATCTACTATTTGCTCCTTCTACCAGATGGTATTTCACACTTTTCTTGAAATCATCTTCTCATTTTCCTCGGCTTTCCATTGGTGTACGTTTGTTCTTTCATTGAATTGGATATTGCTGATATGTTTGAGAATGTGTTGTCCCACCGGTATTCACCTAAGAAGATAATTCCATAACCCATCCTTAATGTCTCTAATCTTTGCGGCTTGGCAATCTCATCTGATCTTCACGTTTCTGAATGCCTCTTTATTGATTAGTGGTTGGTCCTCATACCAGGGATCATGCCAAAACAATGCGTTTCTAAACCTGGGTAAGATTCTTGTGTCGTTATTTAGATCTTTCTTACTTTTACGTTATTTTTCTACATTCCATTATTATTGCTATTATTCTATTCAAGTATTTTCCAACACATGAAGCCTCCACAATTCAAGTATTTTCCAGTTGAAGCTTAAACTATTATTGACGTGGTCGAAATCTTCTTGGCCGAATCTTAAACGTCATCGCATATATCTATGCTTCATTTTAATACTACAGTCAGATTAGTTTCGACAATAAAAGTTCATACCATAGCAATAATTATGATCGTTCACTCTAGCAATTTAATTTGCACTATTTGAGAGTTCATCATTTGCATTATGTCGAGCATCAGTCGTCACCTCCTCATATATATAGAAAATTTGATGGTATTAAGAATCTTTCTAAGATATTCCATTAATTATCCAAATTCATGTTCATCCATTCTTTATTGTGCATATACCCATAATTTCCACACAAAAAAAGACTTCTGAAAAATATGATGGTAGTAACAAATGAATTTGATTTAAGCTAGCCTTGTATTCTAGTGTAAATATCTCATTCTAATTTTCTATAATAGTGATAATATAAAAAAATTTAACTGACAATTTTTTTTTCAATCAGTTGGGGAGGATTCGACGAAACGATCTTAGGTTCCACAACGACGAAGGTTTAGGGTTCGGTTGAGGAAGACTTCAACCACGAAGAAGTTGATTTAGAGTTAGGCTGAGATAAAACTTAGATTGGTTGAGATAGAACTTAGATTGGGGAGACTTTGATTTGTATCTGGCTATGAGGGATAAAAAGTTAAAAGTTGAAAGAAAGAAGAGATGAGGTTACAGGTTGGGGAATGAGAATGAGAATGATTTTCTTTTTGTGTCTCGTTTGATCGATGAATAATTAAAATAATGAGAAGTTAAAAAGAAAATTACACATTTTAACATGTTCATCATTTAGAATTAACTTGATACATTTTTGTTATGTTAGTAATATATATATATATATATATATATATATATATATATATATATATATATATATATATATATATATATATATATATATATATATATATATATATATATATATATATATATATATATATATATAATATGAGGAGTGATAGAGTGAGGGAATTTGGTGAAGGGATGACTTGGCATCACCTTCATTGGTTGAAAAATGTAAAAGTAGGAGGAAAGAGAAAAAAAAAAAAATTATTTGATTTTTTCAGTGAATAAGATTATGCCAAGTCATTCCCTCACCAAATTCCCTTACCAAATTCCCTCACCTAATCATTTCTCATATAATATATATCTATAATTTTTACACTTAATAGATAGATTTGACCTTGTGTCCTAACTTGATGCATAAAATTGATATTCTTACTATAAATGAAACACAATCAAATAGCCACAAAGTATAACAATACAAAAACATAAAAAAGGAAAAGAAAAATGAAAAACTTGAGTAAAAGAAGAAAGCATCCTTAATATCACGGAGAAAAATTAGACCATTTGACAAGAATGATTACCTGATCAGCATGAGGTATCCACTTTCAATTGTCATTTGTAGAACCCTCCAAGGGTGGCTACAAGAGCCGGCAAGGACAAGCCGAACCCAAAACTCATACCATCCCTTCCATATAATTATTCTTAAAAAATTGTGAATAAAGAGTTAAAAACTATAACTATGATAAATAATCAAATAGTCACCAACTATAACCATATAAAAACATAAAAACCAGGAAAAAAAACCTGAGTAGAAGAAGAAAGCATCCTTAATGTCATAAGCAAATACAAATTATCAAACATGAGGTATCAACATAAGATTTTATGTTGTCATTTGGAGCTAGTTATATGGGTCACCATCAAAGTCAATTCTTCGATAAAACCAGGGCCGCCCCGAGAGTTGGGAGGCCAATAATGCAAATTCAAATTTGATGGCCCCATAAAATTAATATAAATATAATAATTATATATTTTATCAAAAATATATTAAATATATAACAATATTAACTAATATAAAAATTATTTCAAAATATATATCAAAAATATTAATATAATAAGTTGTAAACAAAAAAATATATCATAATAATTTATCATTTAATAAGTACTATTCATTTCAACAAAAATATTCATCTTTGCATTTTTTTAGGAAAATTTTTCAATGACGTCATTATACTCTAACTATTATAAACACTCTTTTTCAATTAATATCATCGCTAATTCATATAATCTTTCTTGTGACATTGTACTTCGTTAGTAAACTCTTTATCAATTTCAACTTAGAAAAATTTCTCTCTACCGAAGTAACAGTAACTGGTATAGTCAACAAAATTTGATAAATGATCCCTACATTTTGAAAACAACTTGCCTCCCATAATGACCTTATAAAATTAAGGATGTCAATCAATGTTCTTAATTCTCTCGGTAGCACTGTCTTGAAATTACTAAGCTCGTTCTCCAAAAAAAAATTACTAAGCTCTTTAAATAATTCATTGTCAACAATGTCCATTCGTTGGTTGTGTTTTAATAAATTTTCTAATTTAGTACAATCCTTCAACAATTGCTCTTCACTAACATATTTGAATTTTCTATTGAACACAAATCCAAAGAGTTCTTCATATCGTTCAAATTATTCAAATCGGTCCCGAAGCGATGTAAGAGCTTGATCTATAATGTGGAGAAATTTTGTAATTCTAAATTTATCCTTTAATGATTGATTGACATTGTCATCATATCTCACACCCTCATCAAATTTCTTCGGTCTACAATAAACTCTTTTTTGAACAAACACGGGATCACTGTCAACTTTACATGCAAGTGTTATAGCTTCCTCCATCAAATCTTCAAAACCATGTTCTCTAACATTTTCAAATTATAAAATGAGGTCCTTTATTCTTATAATTGCATCCTCAATGTCCACATTCTTTTGTTGAAGTAATTTACTAACACGATTAACTTTGTCTAAAACTTTGTAACAAATACATAAGCTAATCAAGAACTCAAAATATCCTAAAGAAGACATCTACAAGCCTTTAGCTTCTATCCTTCCCATTTGATCATGCTTTTCTGTATTTCATAATTCAACTAAAGCATCTCTAAATTCTACTACTTGATTTTTTATTGCTCTAACACTTTCAATACGACTTTCCCAACAAGTTGTCTACAAAGGCTTTGGTGTCAAAATTTTCACAAATGTTTTAAGAAGGTCCCACCATTGCGTTGAATCTGAAAACAATGTATAAATGTTTTACAAATATCCAAAAAAATATGTTGATTGGTCACAAGATTTTGTCATATCACATATAACAAGGTTTAAACTATGACATCCACATAGAATATAAAATGCTCTAGGATTTACATCAAGGAACCTTTTTGTACACCTTGATGTTTACCTTTCATATTTGAGTCATTGAAATAAATTTTATGTTGAGTTGAAGTTCAATCAAAACATCATTTAATCGTTTGAAAAGTCCAAGCCCCGATGTGTCTTCAACATATATAAACCCAAGAAAGAACTTTCGCTTTTTGACAATAATATCATTATTTTCTACACATCTTATAACAATAGTCATTTGTTCTTGATGACTTATATCCGGGGTACAATCTAGGATAATAGAAAAATATTTTGCGTTCGAAATCATCTTGAGAATTATTTTGATCTCTTCCGCCAACAAATTTATCAATTCATTTTGAATTTTGTGGCTAAGAAAATAATTGTGAATTTTTGTTTTTCATATTTTGAAGGTGTTCTTTCATATTATGATCAAATTGCACAAGGAATTCAATATGTTAATAAAAAAAGTCAATTATTACCCTCATAAATCTTCTCACTAAATCCATAGAACGACAAAGTTTCGAGAAAGATACTTCACACTCTCAATTATTCTAGTTAAAATTAATTTCCTAAAATTTCTCTCTTTGTTAATTAGTTCTTACATCTTTTTGTCAATCGTTGTAGTCTTTATTCTAGTTCATTGCATCTTAAAATATTGAGGATGTGTTCTGAATTACTTTCATGCTTTTTAATTTTTGGATAAAGGTTGTTCCAATCATTAGTTTCATCTCCATCCAAACTACTTTTCATAGTTGTATGCTTAAATAGTTTACAATAAAGACAAAAGACCTTATTAAACTCATTTGAATACACAAGCTATTTACTTTCTTGTTTCTCACCATTAAGAAGAATAGAAAAGTAAAAATTGGAGAAAAACCTCTCCCACTTATACTTTCATTAGGAAACTTATCTTTTAAAATCTTAATAGGACCTCGTTGAACTAACATTATTCTTTTAGAATTATTAATATTTCCCCACAATCCTGGATCATATTTCACATCAACATCCTTTTCAAATTCAAGCCTAGGGGTAAGTTCTTCATTATCACATTTATCCTCAATATTAGCATTCGTAGTCATGGGTTGTTCAAGTACTTCATCTTCTAGACTATTATTTTCTTCAATATTACCTTTATCCCAGAGACTATCATTTTCTTCATTATCACCTTCATCCTTAAGATTATCATTCATAACCATAGTATTAGATTGTTCCAAGACTCCATCTCATACTCTTACACTATCATTTTCTTAATTTCCATCTTTATTCAAAGGTAGAGAACTTTGATTTTTGCATTGAATAATTTGGAAAATGAATTCACTAATGATTCTTTCATTTCCTCATGTCGTTTCTTGATATTTCTTTTACAAGCACCCGACTGATATTTCGAAACCTTATTCGATCTTTTTCATTTATATCTTCTTTCTCATTTAAACCTAAAATATTAAATATTAAGATTTAAGATAAATCAAAGTTTATAAAAAAAAAAACTTAGAATTAAACTTAAGTCATCAAGATATAGCTGAACCATTCATCACAAGTTAGTTCTTTATATACCTTTTTCAAATATAACGACTAATTTGTAGTTCTTCACGTCAGACATTGTATTTGTATTTAATTTGACTGTTCTAGAAAAATAAATAAATTGACTAAAAAAACAGTAATATTACCAAATAATAGTAATATCTGATTTTTATATAAAGTTGTCCACCACATATTTAATTTGATGAAACTAATCGTAAGCATAAAAATACATTACTAACTAATAAACTAATTTCTCAAAAAAAAAAAACTAATAAACTAACTTCCAGTAACTATAGAAATTATGAATTTTAGCTTATTTTGATGCTCTCGAAATTCTCATTTTATCCCTTAACTTCTCAAAAATTTCCAACTTCAAGCTTTGGTTATTATGTTTTTATTTAATTTCATGAAACCAAACATTATTATGTATAGTGGGAATATTTTAATCAAAAGGTTCAAAGATATGTTATTGAATGTTTTATGACTTTGATGCAAGTTTATTCTAATACAATTAGACAGATAAATGAACAAGGTCTAGTTGATTAGTGGTTAATCAAAAGGAATATGAGAATTATTAAAGTTGTAGCTAAACGAATTTAAGTGGTTATTGCATTGAATTGAAGAAAGCTTAAATACTTTGAAGTGGGTAAAAACTTTCAGCTGAATTTAGTTAATAAGGAAAAGATATCTGGAACTGTGGGTTGTTTGTCTATCGCCCCTATTCCAAAAGGAAAAAATAAATCAAGGTATTCATCATCATTTTTATCGCTGAATATTTTTATAGATTAAACATTGCTCATTTTATTTGCTCACACCTCTTTGTTTTGTCATTCATAAGTGGTTTTTAATTATTTTATTTTCTAATGTCTTAATAGTATTTCAGGTATTCATCATCATTCTTGTAGCTGAACATTTTTCAGAGTTCTTTTATGTTTATCATTAATTCATCAATGCCAGTACCAAGTATATTACGTCATTACATTTTTTTATTTTTTTATATTATTACTATGAAATAATAATTTTAGTTATTTTAACTTGTTAACTATATCATAGATAGATGTGTTCGTTTTGGATGATATTCAAGAAGACAATGAATAGTTTTCATTGTTCAATGAATTAATAGGTATTTGTTTTTGTAACTTTCATTATTTTAACTTGTTGTATAAATTTTAGTGGTGCACCATTATGTTTGTTGATTACTATTATTTTTTTTCTTATCGTTGATAGGTACTTCAAATTCAGATAGTTAGTGATTTTTTAAAAAATTGAAGACTTGTATTTTTGTAAGTTGAAGATTGTAATTTTTTATAACAATCGATGTAAAGGCACAATTATAATAGGAATATCAATTGACTCAAAATGGAAGAGACATGATTGCTTTGCTAGGAGTCTATAGTGTATTTCTCTCTTTGCTCAAGTTTTCTCACATATATTTTCTCTCCATTGACGTATCTTTAATATAGTTGATCTTCATAATTCAAATATGAGCAAGTAGAATGATCATGGATCCTATACTTATATTAGGATTTGAGATAATTTATATAACAATATGTGTAAAAGGAGTATTATATGGTTGATCTTTATAGTTCAAAATCAAGCAAATAGAATGATCATGAATAATAATATATTGATATTAAGATTTGATATAATTTATGTATTAATATTATATAGTTGATATTTGTGGTTCATAATTGAGCAAATGGAATGATCCAATAGTTGTGTAAGATTTGTGCATAAGTCTCTTTTGTATTTTGGTTCAGGTGGACGAAGTAGATCCTATTGGTGTGCTTTAAAGTGGATTCATTTAAAGTATGAAGTGGAATGGATGAATTTTCTCAAGAAACTTTTTTACTTTCATTGCTTGAAATTGGTCATTTTGTTAAAACTATATAGCAATTTCGATTTTATTTTTGTAGTAAGGAAATATTTGTGACCTAATTACTGTTCAATATTAAGTTAGGAAATAGTTTGTTAAAACCTTGAAACTATATATTTTTTAATATTCTATGTTTTATTTATGTTTTAAGAATATTATTTAGTTTGTTTTAATATTTATAAATGACACTACAAACATGTTACTCAATGGTGAGGGTAAAATTGGTCGCCATAGAGCATTCTTTAGTGACGACACGTCATAGAGTTCTATATGGCGTCTATAAGGATCGTCGTTATAGAGAATTCTATGGAGAGTCCCCCTATGATGACAGTAAGAGTGGTCGTCATAGAGTCCTGCATGACGACGATAAGAGTGGTCGTCATAGAGTCTTCTATGACAACGGTAAGAGTGGTCGTTATATAGTCCTCTATGGAGACGGTAAGATTGGTCGTTATATAGTCCTCTATGGAGACGATAAGAGTGGTCATTATAGTGTCCTCTATGACAACGATAAGGGTTATTGTTATAGAGTATTATGTAGCGATGTTGGAATCCATCAGCATCGAGGGCTTTATGGCGACAATACTAAAATTGTTGGTATATGTATTTATGGGAAATAACAACAAGCACAATGCCGATAAATGATGACCGCTTTTTTAATGTCTCTAATTATTTATAGTGACGGTTTATATTCTAATACCGATGACCCATACCATCGTTATTAAGATAGTGAAAATAATTTAAGAGAGACAATATTATAAAAAAAATGTGGAGTATATATGTGGTATATTGAATTGCTGAAAAATCATCATATGTAAAATAATACACTTAAAGAAAAAATATTCATCTTCACAACTAATTTAATCTTTAATGCATATAGCTAATTGGTAATTTCAATTTATAAATAAAATTCTCACCATTAAATACTGTAAGCATGAAAATTTGACTTACCTTATTTTCAAATAATATTTTGAATTTTTATATTCAAAATAACTTACGGAATGAATTAAATTCTAATTAAGGGTTAATTATTGTGATAATTAAATCCTAATTAGAAAAATTGTTCAAAATTCTAAAAATAATTTTTAGGATAAAATATTGTATTTATTTTACCCAAATTAGACCAAAGAAGAGGTTAAAAATATTTAATTGTGATTTAATCATAAATTATGTTTAATTTATGACTTAAATCAATTGAATAAAATACCCCAAAATATCAAAAAAAAATTATGATTCCAGAAATATTTTTTTTGAAATTTTTGGTGAAGAAATGAATTTAAAAGGAATTAAAAATTGATTTTAATAAACCTTTTAAATAAAAATAAAATCAGATAATTCTGTGTAGTCGGATTTTTGTTAGAAACTTGCAGCAGGATCCTGGACCATCAGATGAGAACCTAGATCTCATCCAACAGCTTAGAACGCACCAGACCCCCGCTACGATGGATCAAGTGCTCAACCGGCCGCACCTGATCAACTAACGGGACAAACTAACCCCTTTCATTCCCAAACAACCAATCTCATCTTTATCTTCTCCTTCCATTCCCATTTTCTGCTCCTTCCATTCCCAAACAGTCAAACTCATCTCTCTCTCTTCTCCTTCCATTTCCAATTGGGCAAACCCATCTATCTTTTTCCTTCTATTTTCAAATGGTTAAACCCCTCTCTCTTTTCTCCTTCGTCAATATTTCATATTTTTACTCTATCAAAAGACCTTGAAACATCTATTTTTTGGATTCTACTATTAACATAACAGCTTTTTCATTACTTTCACTATTTCATATTTTGAATATTGTAGAATTTGAAGATCATTATATGACCAGTGCATCATATTGTCAAACTTATAATATTTGTGATGAACATCTTTTATATATTTAATTTAGTTTGTAATTTATAAATTAGATGTTTGTAATTTAATGATTATCTTTAAATTATGTGATGATATTTATATTTCTTATTCTTAAATAATGTTTTGATTATATATATATATAGTTTGTGAAATATATATTATATTTTGTTTGAGATATTATTTAGTGGTAAAATATAATTTTAATTATTAAAATTTAATTTTTTAGTTTTTGAGTTTGAGCTCGAGTAGCTCGAATTGTAATCGAGCCGAGTTCGAGTATAAATCTTGATACTCGATCGAGTTCGAGTTCGAGTATTTATAATGCAATTCGAGTCGAGTTCGAGAATTATAGTACTCAGTTCAACTCATTCACACCCTTAGTTCCGTCACACGAAACAACATTGTTTCCTTCGTCTTCTTCCTCGGACTCGCGACCTCGCCGACGCGATTCTTCCAGAAGCTCTAGATTCTTCCACATGCGATCAAATCTATTGATTTTTTCGGCCACATACTCCTCTCATCAATGCCTACGTTTCACCCTTATCCTCTAGCCTTATTTTTCCGTAGATAAGGCTTCCAACGAATGGATAGAACTTTGAAGATAAGATTGTCGGAGGTCAAATTCTTCTTGAATTATTCCTCCCCGATCAACCTATGAGTACTATAAATACTCCTTATTTCTCTGTGAAGCAAATCATCGAACAACATCCAAGAATTACACATTGAAATAAGATTTGAAGACTCCATCCAAATCTATTTTTTGTCAAAAACCTCTTCTAGCGATCCCTGCTTCGATCCAGGTTTCTGGATAGCCTCCAACACATCCAATGAGTGTTCTCTAGCCGTTGGTATGAATCCAGAAGCCTTGAATTTCAGTTTGTAATTAAAATTTTGAATTTTTTCAAATTTTCTTGTTTGATCGGATTTGATCTGTTCTTGAGTTTGGTTGTGTGAGTTCTTTGTTGAGAATCATTATATCATGTATGAACTTTATGTTGAAATGAATCAAATCACTTCAAATCAAAAATTTCGAAAATTAAGTTTGAAAACTAGATTTTCAAAAATTTTGTGTTCTTAGTTTTATTCTAGATTTTTTTATCCAGTTAGCTGCTATACATGTTTGTTAAATGTTAGAATAAATTCCAAGCAATTGTACTCACGTTTTGATCATGTTTGATCAAACTGGAATTTTAAATTTAAGCTTAAAACTGGAATTTTAAAATTCTGTGTTCTTGAGTTTTAATCTGGATTTTTTGATCCAATTAGTTGTTATACATGTTCGTTAACATGTTAGGGTGAATTCCAATTAACTTTTTTATCGAGTTGATCATGTTTGATCAAATTGTGTTTTTGAAATTTTTTGATTCAATCTAAAAAAATTGTTTTAATGTTTGAATGATATTCTTGTTTTGGTTAAGTTCAACTATATTCATCATTTCAAAGCTAATGCAACAAAAATCAGACCTTAAAATGGTCTAATTTAAAAGATCCCAAAATTTGACCTAGAAATGGATATTCGAAATTGATCTTTGTAAAGATCCTAAAATCATGATTTATGTTAGGGATTTTGTTCTTTGTGATCATATGAACCTATTATAACCTTAAGATCATGATTCCATGATCTGAATCAAAAGTTATTGACTTCTAAAATTTTAGACCAAAACAATAACACTTAGGACCGGTGTTTCTAACCCTATAACCAAGCATTTTCTTAGCCTAGGACCGATGTTTATAACCTTAGGACCGAGCCCTCACTTAGCCTAGGACCGGTAAACCTAACCCTAACCTTAGGCTCAAGACCGATAGCTACCTAACCTTAGAACCAAGCACCTAGATCGGAAGACTAAACATGGGACCGAGCATCCCGAGCCTAGAACTGAGCTATTCAGTCCCTCGACCCATGCGACCGAGCCCTAGTCCGGACCACTTCGATCTTGACCGAGCCCGACTGAGCCTAGATCAACCAAATCGAACATAGACCCTAGGACTCCGGTCCTAAGGCATGTTTGGTTCCACTTTTCAAAATCTAAAATTATTTTTGTAATTTTGGAACCTGAATCCACTTTGAAATAATCTCGGAAGGTCATAAAAATGATAATTTTTTTTATATTTCGAGATGTTTCATAAGCCAATGTTTTGGATATGGCCCCGTTTAGAATTTATTTTTAAATTCTAACATTATCCTCTTATATTTTCAGGTTTTGTTAAATCTAAATACCAGCACAACATTTACATACTCTTTTTTAAAATAATTTTGTATAATTATTTAAAACTCATCCTTGCTGAGGATCCCTGAACTACTAATTAAAAGTAAAAAATATTATAATTGTATTTATAAAAGCAAAACTTTGTTTATTTTAGAATAATTTTTTTAAACTGTCCTTAGGCGGGCACGGAGGATATAGCGCAAAAGCCCTTACCCAAGTGTAAACAAACAACAAGCCACATTTTTTTAGAAACTCTGATCTAAATACGTTTATACACGGATCATTTTATTGATTTTCATAAAATCTTTTGGAGACTCTGATTTTCAAATAAATAATCTTTTAAATTAGTTATATTTGATTAATTTAAATCAGGTCCATGTTAAATTGTTATTTAGCACCCTAGTTTATTTAATATTTGAACAAAGAATTAATTCTAGGTATTTTCAAAATATTTTAGAAAATAAATGTTTCATTTTAAAAGATGTATGTCACACAAACCAAGGTTGAAATGCATCGAACCTCAAGTCACCACGCGATATAATATTTTCCCCAATATTGTCATGTCTCCTTCTCACCACGGCACATGCTAAGCTATGGGACTAGGATGTAGAAGATCGTTTTCTGCGTTACAACTCTCTTGGCGACTCTGTTCGGGAATTAGCTTGTTATTTTGAAAAAATAAAATAAATAAAACTCTGGCTATTTATAAATTTTTATTTATAACATTCCACCCTTACAATAGTCCACCTCACGGGGTCTGTCACCCCCAACAGGTACATAGGTTTTACCCTATACCTAGGTTATACCCTAATAATTGCCTTAAAAGGATATATCACCTTATATTACGTGAAGGAGTACCAGATCGGAATTATGTACTTCTACAAATCACTTTTAGACCGATTATACTAGTCTATGACTAAGAGATGTTGCGTGAGGAAAAACTAGGAACCTAGAATGGATCTCCCCAGTCGGCTTTGATACATCCTCCGGAATTTGACCTTAGCGATGGTGGGGAGAGATTCCCACCCAAACCTCAATATAAACCTTAGCACACAAAACCTGGTTACTTAACCGTTGTTTGGACGTGCCCCAAACAACAAGGCATCGACAAGTCAAACATGTTTGTCAAAGTTGATTATACATCCTAGATTGGCCTTGTTAGATAACAAGGATCTATGTGGACTCACCACTTCCATGAGTCAGAGTTCTCAACTACACTAATCATCGCCTCCATCATGGCTTCATGATAGAGATGTAGCGCAAATGGGATCCGGTGCACCGCGCTTTCATGCTAGGAGATCGCCAGATTTACCCAACCTTCGAAGAGTTCAAAGCCATAATGATGATTCAGAACAAAAATATCCTAAGTATTAAACACTTCATGGAATCCATGTCTCTCAGACAAATCATCCAAGAGGAGCTCGGCTACACGAGAACCACACCAGAAAAAATTATCACCAGAACTTACTTGGATCTTCCTCGCTGGGTCAAGATAGCAACCCAAATTGGGGAAATTCCTCCTCTAAATTTAAGCACTTCTCTTCTCTCCATGACCATTATGGTAGCTCATTTCCTTCTCGCTCCTTCAAGCAATCACCCTCCATCCTCGAAAATCTTGGAGGTAGTCTATCATCTTAAAACTAGAAATAAGGATCCCACCGGAATCATCCTGGCTGAGACACTGATGAGTCTCAACGAATCATATTTTTCCTACTCTCTCAATCAAATAGGAGCTCCTAAAATCCACTATGTCTGGCTTCTGGAGATAATGGACCGCATACCTCCTCCTCTTCCTGACAATGTGATGGGTTCCACCCTCCAGAATCGACGCTTCAGGCATGCCAAGCTGGTGCAGCCTGTCTACGACAATGATACCATTCGAGAGCTTCTACCATGGTATGGTATCAAGAAAATTGTCTATTTGATGAAGGACCAACCCATAATTATACTTATGGGTCTCTAATGGATCATTACGTACTACACTAGTGAATTGTTCAAACAGTTTGGGCGAGACTACATGCCTCCCTGCCATGACATCGACTTCTCCGACTATCTAAAGCTTTGGAATGATTCCGTCAAAATGGGTATCCCTAGGGATTGGAAGGGCTACATCAAACAAATTATGGATGAATTCCACCGCCAAAAAGCATAAGAATAAAGTAAAGGCTCTGTCACCTCCACTAGCTATAGTCAAACTCGCTCCCCATGAAGAGGAGCTCCAAGTTTTACCATTTTTGTACAAACGACAAAAGTTTAGAAGCCTAGTATAATCAACTAAGTGAACCCTAAGAACTCTGAAATTTTGAAATGTAACATCAGAAGTTCTTTTTAAAAGTAAATATATTTAAAACCTTACGAGATGTTTATCTGTAGGTCATGTTATTTATATATATATATATTGTTACAATTGCAATTCTTTCCCTCTTCTACTGCAACATTCATCCACGATGTCCATACTAAAGAATGTCGAGTTGCTCCCTTAGACAAAGTACTTCCGTGAAAATCAGTGTTTCTTCGAAGACTACGGCCTCAACCCCATCATGAAGCTCATGAAATACGAAGTAAACCCAAACTTCATGATGAAAATGCAATAAAGGTGGAATCCTGACCAAAGAGGCTATATCCTCGGTAGCAGAATCGTATGCCCTACCAAGCTATACATACGATCTTTAGATGGTCAAAACATGCTCTACGTTGATGGTCTCGAAGCACGGCGGATCATATAAGAAGTACACGCAGGTGTGTGTAATCCACACATGAATGGCCTAGCCCTTGCTAAGAAAATACTACGCCTCGGATATTATTGGAAAAACATTGAACAAGAGTGTGTCAGCTATGTGAAAAGTTGTCACCAATGTCAAATTTATGTTAATCTAAAGCATACTCCAGCATCTTTGATGTATTGCATGACATCACCATGGACCTTTTTGACATGGGGCTTTGATGTCATTAGGAAAAATTATCTCCATGCTTCCAATAGACAAGAGTTCATACTCATAATCATTGACTATTTCTATAAATGGGTGAAAGCAGCATCTTATAAGATTCTCAAATCTACCCAAGTGGCGAAATTCATTCGCGTCAATATCATCTCTCGGTATGGTGTGCCTCACGCCATTATTTCAAATAATGGAAGACATTTTTCAGGGAAATGTTTTATCCTTACTCAAAGAGTTCAAAATTGAACATCCCAAATCTTCTCCCTATCGACCCCAAACTAACGGCTCGATCAAAGACGAGAATGTGATCAGGATCATCAAGATGATGCACAATACATATAAGGATTGGCATGAAAAACTATCATTTTCCTTATGGGGATATCGAATGACTGTTCGAGCATCGACAATAATCTAGATTTTTCAGTGGACGATTATTTAAGAGAACGTTGTGGTTAATAATAATACATTATTAACCACGGATTTAGGAGAACGTCGTGGTTAATAATGTAGTATTATTAACCACGGTTTTAGCAAAACATCGTGATTAATAATATATCATTATAAATATGGCTTCCTCCTCTAAAGTCGTGGTTAATAATCAAAATATTTTAACGTTGAGTTTTGTAGCATCGACGAATGACAACTTTAGTCACCAACATTAATAATCATTAACGTCGGCATTATGGCTTTTAACGACGACTTTAATAGTCCTTTTCCCACTAGTGTTACTAATTAACCAATTCAAAAATCAATGAAATATTAAACTATACCTATTTAATTTTTCATATATATATACTATTGACACAATATTTATTTAGAAAATATACTATTTAAAGTTTTATTACCTATTTGAATAATTTAAAAAAGATATTGTTATTAGCTGAAAAGGAGTTACATTTAATAATGTTTTTTTTCGATATTTGGTATGTGATATATATTCTGGAGATACAATGTATTTTTCATATTTAGAATAGTTCAGCTTCTAATATTATCTATAGATATATCATTATCGATGTCTTGTTGATACTGAGTAAAAAATGTCAAACTGAAGTTTATTCTTACTTGAGATCATATGATGAGATACACCTGAGTTAGGTTATCATGATGAATTTGACATGGTAACAATAAAAATCATTTCTATTAGAGGTGATTGTTTTTACTTTATATCATTCATAAATTAGTCACCTAATGATAATTTTTATTACAAATCTAACATATAATATGTGTTCAACATTTTTTTTAGGTCCCAATCTATCGCAGGTAATACATTTTGGGCAATTTTTGTTAATGTGATTTGTGTGGGTAAATTTGATTATTTTTAGGTTATCCACAACCTTTTCTATTATTTTGTTCATGTTTTTCTCTACCAACAACATTAGCAAAGATTAATGGGTTTGGGTTCATATTTTATTATAGTTTATATATTGTAATGAGCTTTAAGTCTTAAATGGGTTTATGAGTAGTAGTTTAGTTTTTATGCCTTTTAATATACTAATATAAATAGATACATTATAACCTAGGGTAACTTCGACCACTATTTTATGAAAATCTATAGAATGGACGAATCCCCGAGGATGTAGTCATTTGTTGGTCGAACCTCGTTATATATTGTGTTCATTATTCTTTATCCCTCTATCTCTATATATTCTTTTATCATGTATTTAGATTAAATATTTTCTCAATAAATGATATCAAAACATCCTTTAAGAATATTTAACATAATATATTTGTGAAAATTTGACGAAAACCCTAATTGTCATTGAAGAAGGTGATGCAAATTTGTGCTTCTGTTAAAGATTACTGGTTGTTTAAAGAAATTACATTGTCAACAAAATAATTAGAAATTGTGAAGATTTGAGTTTAAAACTTAAGTTTCTAAAGAGATATCGGCGGTCATTAAAAGTTTTCACAACTCTATGTGATGTTGTATTTAGAAGAAGAGAAAAGAAGACAATGTGTCTTTTGTTCTTCTCGTAGGTGCCAATAGGTGCAAGTGACGAAAAATTTATTGTGTAGGCAGCGACACTAGAAAGAAGAATGTGAGGTTTATTCTTTAGACTTATTTTAATTTGGACATATAGTCTATTAAAATATAAAAAGGAAAGAATTTATCTCACAATATATGTATATACATATATTATATTATGATATAATATAATAAAGAAAGAAAATGAGTCAATCAAGAATCTTTGAAACGATCAATAACTAAGACTTTTTCTTTAAGTCTAGCTTGTTTTCACAAAATGAGTTTACGTTCTATTTTATTCTAATTTTCACAAGTAAAGTCTTGTTTGATTTTAAAAAAGTTTCTAAAGATTTGTTTGATATGTATTGAGACTTGTTTGACTTGAATTTCTCAAAAATCGAGATTTATGATTTATTTCTTAAGAGATTTGATATTCGTCAATGTGGAGATTAAAAATTAGAGTTGAAAAAGAAAGTGAAGTATTTATTCAAAGTTGCAGATTGTGGAAAATAATTGATGCAAAACATAAATGGTTTTCTAATTAAAGTGGGTGGCTTTAAATTTTGTTTGTAAGAGTGTGATTTTGATGTGTGTATAAGGGCCAAATTTGGATTAGAATCAAATATTGTGAATATGTTTGTTTGACAATCTTTAGTAAAGTGCTGGTGCGAAATTGTGAAGTGGGTGTTGATTACCTCAAGGATTCTACTAAGAATGATAATTTTTAAAGTATGAGTTGAGGGTGCATTAATCATATACATGGTTTGTTAGATTCTTTCTATTTAGGTTTGGATAGAAAATATGGAGAACAAACGAACATCTTCATGCTTGTAGAAAATTAGGTTGAGGTTTTTTATAACTGATTGTTGTCTTGACAAACTTGAGTGACATTATTTGAAGCTCTTGTTGACATACTCTTAAAGATAGTCAAAAGTAACAAAAATTTTCACTATTTTGAGAGTTTTGACTTGAAGAAACTCTCGACTAAAATGAGTTTAGAGAGATTTTATTTGAAAATACTCATTGAAGAAACATATTGGAAGAACTAATTAATATGAAGACGGTTGTGAGATTATGTGCTTTACACTTGACAAAGAACATGATCGTGTATCGAAAGTTGTTATAAAAAATTTGTTTATCGATGACAACATTGTCGACATGTTGATAAGGAAATTATTTCGACTAAATCTCAAAATTGTATTGAGTTGGTATGTGATTAAGGATTTGGCACTTTTCTAGTTAACACAAATATGAATAAAAGACCAAGAAGGGAAAAACTATTGAAAGACACTTATAAGTTGAGGTAGAGACATCGTGAGAGCAACTCTCAAACGAACCAAGAAGAAATTATTGCATTATCTTCTAATGTGAGAAGATAAATAAGACTTTGAGTGAGATTCCTAGTCATGAAAAAAGGGGGCTAGATGGGAGACTCGATTAATTCAAAGGTGATGATTTTGTTACTTCTTTTATTCTATCTTAATTGTCTATGCATTGTGGATCATAGTTTAGATGAATGATGTGATTAATTTATCATCCTATTGAGGAGAGGATTGAGACATTTCATGAAATTTCTAGTCATAAAAAAGGTCCTTGATTATAGGCTCAATCAATTCAAAGGCGAAATGAGATCATTGAACTGTCATCTTATTAAGGAGAGGATTGAGACCTTGAATGAAATTCCTAGTCATGAAACATGGGCTAGATTAGAGGCCCGGTCAATTCGAATGCGCATGAAATCATTAAATTTTTATCGGCAAAAAAGATGAATGAGACCTGAATCAGATTCTTAATCATGCAAAAATGTCTAGGTGAGAGGATCGATCATTTCAAATTGAATTATATTTACAATTTCTTTCAGAGATACTATGGATAATCATTTGAAGTAATGGTGAAGACAATGAAGAGAGTTAGTAAATTTTGAAAGGATATTCTTGAATTGCTAGTCATTTTGGATTTAAAAACTAATATATTGTAAGTAAATTTGTTTAAAGAGGAGTATGAGGTTAAAGTTGGTTGAGTGCACAAAGTTTAAGGCAAAATGGGTGGCAAATATTTGGTCAAATCTTGAGCTTAAGAAAATATATTTCAAGATATACTTAATAAATTGTTATGAAGTAGACGATAAAATTTCGTCTTAGGTCTTCTCGTTTTTGATCGATATCTTATTTTGAGGAAGTAGACGATGGAAGTTCGTCCTAGGTGTTCTCAGCTTTTGATAAACATCTAATTTTGAAAAAGTAGACAATGAAAGTTCGTCTTGGGTCTAATCGGTGTTTTGTTTTAGCCGATCGTTGGACTTGAAGAATAGACACTCAGTTTTTGTCAAACAAGTGTAGAGATAATTTTGACATAATAATGATTTTTTTTAATTCTAGTTTTCGCATATATAAATGGGTATGAACACAAATTAAGAAGACTTATTGAATGTTCAGTTGTTGAAGTAGCGTGGTTGCCCAAGTTTACTTGGTTTATAAACTTTGTGATTTTATTTTCTAAAATTTGTTTTAGCATAAGTGGATGCACAATAATTTTTCTCGTAAACGGCTCGAGAAAATGTGAAGATTTATGTGTGGCTCATAACATTTTGATGGCGCAATATACGTGATGTTGGAGATTGTTATTCTTCTAAGGACTCTTGAGTGGAAATTGAGGCATGAAAAGTTATCTCATGAATGACTCAAGCAAATATGAAGATTGAAGTGTTGAACCCACTTATTTCTTGATGGCTTGACTTTGTCAATGTGGAGATTGATGGGTATAACTCGTGTATTTCATGTATTCCCAAAATATATGAAATTCGTCAAGGTGGAGATTGTTGAATTTTGAAACTTATTCATCAAATATCAATAAGTGTGGTATTCACCCAAGGTGAGGATTGTTGGGTTTGGACTCATATTAGAGTTTATATATTGTAATGAGTTTTCAGTCTTTAATGGGATTAAAAGTAGTAGTTTAGTCTTTATGGATTGTGATGTACTCTTATAAATAGAGACATTGTAACTTATGGGTATTTAGACCATTATTCTATAAAAATCTATAGAATGGACTCCGAGGATGTAGGCATTTGTTGACCGAACATCGTTATATCTTATATTCATTATTCTTTACCCCCTCTATTTCTATATATTTTTTATCGTGTGTTTATATTATAACAAAGATCTTATCAATTGAACATGGGGTGAAAAACGGTGTTCGTTCAATAAAAGGAGTCTAGTAAGTTTAATAAGACTTACATGTTCTAATCGTGTGGATGTTGATACCTTAGCGATTCAAAATTTGGTTCGAGACCTCCCAAGATGTACAAAATAATATCAAATTTAGGATCCCCTCTTTTAGCCTAGTGGCAATAAGAGGTGGATATTAACCCTAAGTTCCTGGGTTCGAGCCCATGAGGTGGAAAGTTCTACGTCCGATTAAATGGTTAAGTGTGTTTGCGGGCTACATACTTAATTCATTGTCTCATTTTTAATCCCCTCTTCTAGCCTAGCGTCAACAAGAGTGGATATATTACCTAAAAATCCTGGGTTTAAATGATTAAGTGTGTTTGCGGGCTACATATTTAATCCGTTTTCCCATTTTTTTCAAAAAAAATTTCAAAATTTGGAATTTTGTGACCTACCATTGCTGGAGTCGTAGCTTTCATCATCTGTAGATATTCTTGTAAAAGTGTGTTTTTATTTTACGAGAGATTAAATTTGAAGTATTAGTTGAATTAGTTTCAGAATCGATTGACTAGTGAACATAATTTTTAGGACTAGCCATAAAAGTTCTTGTTGTATCACACACAAGTTTTGAATAGAGTATTTCTCATCCTTTATAATTTGTACTATTGATTGTCATTATATTTTTAATTGTTTTTTACCTTTCATGTATTTTTTTGACATTGATGTAAAAATTTCTTCTTTGGTTAGATGTCGACAAATTACTACCAGGAAGGGTCTAAATAATTTATGATTTAAATATGAAAATTGTGTAAGGGATGGTTGTGAAGCTTGTATTGGGAAGGAGGCAAGAGATATGCAATTCATCAAGGTACACACATCAACGTTTTCCTTAGTCTACCGAGTAGAAGAGTGATAATAGCCCCCTTCACTCACATAAGAGCTTTCCTTAGTCTACCGAGTAGAAGAGTGATAATAGCCCCCTTCACTCACATAAGAGCTTTCCTTAGTCTACCGAGTAGAAGAGTGATAATAGCTCCTTCACTCACATAAGAGCGGTAACATAGTGATAATACCCCCTTCACTCACATAAGAGCGATAACAGTTTCATCAGCCAGATTAGCAAGGAGTAAGTTTGGAGTAAGTTTGTACTCTATGTGGTCAAGAGCAACATAGGCAATATTGGGACAATCTGTTTCACTCACATAAGAGCTTTCCTTAGTCTACCGAGTAGAAGAGTGATAATAGCTCCTTCACTCACATAAGAGCGGTAACATAGTGATAATACCCCCTTCACTCACATAAGAGCGGTAACAGTTTCATCAGCCAGATTAGCAGCGAGGAGTAAGTTTGTACACTATGTGGTCAAGAGCAACATAGGCAATATTGGGACAATCTGTTCTAAGTAAAAGCGTTTGCGTTCAGTAAATCGCAATTCTTTTTGTGTGTCGGGCAGCGCAGCTTGCTTTAAGATTCATGGTGTGAATGATTGAGCGAGGTAATTGATCTATACGGGTTATATATTCGTTGTTAAATTAAAAAATATTAATAATGTAAAATTTCATTAATGTAAAGTTAAATCGAAAGTGAACATTATTGTTTTTGTTCCAATATTTTATTACTGAATTAGATGATAAACAATAAAATTGAATAAAAAAAAGTCTATAAGCTTCTTAAAAGAATGAAATTTTAATGTAGATAACACTTATTTCTTTTCATCAATCCTTTGGATATACATAATATGACTACATAAATACAATCTCATATAAGGTAATCAATTAATGCAACATATAAGTAAGAGATATTGAGTTACTTACATATACTAGTGTCTCAATAATAACAAAAGGAAAGATTATGAAGACTTGTTCTCTTCATCATCATCCCACTCTCTTCTTGCATATCTAATAGTATGTCTTCTCAACCATAACTGGTACATAACCATATGAAAAGCATCATATGGCTCAGCAATTTCATTCCAAGTAAAATGTTGTTGACTCACTTTCATACCAAAATCTCTCATTCTCCCATATTCATTTTCTTCTTTCCCATCAATCATCTTCTTCACTATCTTATTTAACTCCCCTTCCCCCTGTTTTGCCCCAACAAAAACAGCAATATCAGACCATCTCAACAAATCCATGAAAGGAAGGTCTTGAATTGGTCTATCTGTTATCACTACAGGCAAGCATCCCAATCTCAAAACTTCACCCAACCAAGACATCTCATCATTAACAATACTATACCTAATCAGACAGAATCTACCAGCAGCTAGTCTAGATTCATTGTTCATCTCATTAACCAGCTGAATTTGACTTCTTCCATCTCTATTATCCCCAAAAGCATAAAACATCTGAGTAGTATTAATCGCAGCATGGGACAACAGATCTAATGGGTTATCGTTTCCAGGGTTTGGTGGAGGAAGAGTTATGTCCTTGTGAGGAATAAAGTTACCTGGAATAGTAGGAAAGCTTGAGATCTGAATAGCGTTCTTCTTTAACTCCAGTACATTCCGATCAGCGGCGTAACCAATTCCTGTTCGAGATAGATAGAAATGATCTGCGCCGAGAGTTCGATTCCAGAAAGGGAAGTTTATCCTTAGGTCTTTAACTAATCGAGAGAGACTACGAGTGGACATATTGGGAAATGGAACGAAGAAGAGGTGAGCTTGTTCTGGATCTTGAGTCACAAAGGAGCTATGAAGGAGTGATTTGTAGAAGAGTGACTCAGGCTGTGTGTTGAAGGTTAATGGGTTTGATGGTTTGTAAATATATATCCTGAAGTTTTTGAGCATCTTGTCGTAATTCTTGAAAAGGGTTGTCGGTGATAGATAAGGGGAAGTGACATCGTTAAGGAGAGGTTTTGAATTGGTGTAGATGATGATGGACAGAGAGATTACCAGAAGAAGGAAGGGATGAGAACTCATAGCCATTACAGGAGCTTAGCAATTGAAACTGGGGAACACGGATTCAACTGTATGTCTTTCTTTTAAGGTCTCCAATGGAATGCTGAAAAGTCAAAAGCAATTTCTGCACTCGGCCACCGGACAATCATTGAAAAATAAATTAAAAATGTAAAGAGAGGGTTTATTTGAAATGAAAAAGATAAGTTACAAAATATAAGTAATGATGGATCGAAATTAGGAATAAGGATAGTAACGAGGCGATTCGGGGCGAGGAATGCATTTACTATTCCTGTCCCGTTTTTATATCGAAGATTTTTTTACTACCATTCCCGCTCCTATTTTTTTTTCGGTTTCAGGGAATCCCGCGAGATACAGTTAATAAAATAATTTTTTTTTAAATAATAAAATTATACAATAAAATATTTTTTTAATATAATATATATTGTAATATATTAAAATTTTATATTATTATAAAAAAATAAACTTACTACTCTTATAAAATATTACTCTTATAAAATATAGTGAATAAATAAATATATTGGTGATTTAATATATTTAATTATATTTATAGTATTCGGGGAAGAATCGGGGTGAGATCAGGGCGGGGAACACAAATAACATCCCCGCCTCATCCCCGTTCGATTTCGGAGAAAAACCGTCCCAAACGGGACAATTCGGTTCGATTTTTGCGGGGTTTCAAATTGTCATTCTTAGTTAGGAATGAAAACAATAACGTGACTTGTACAGAAGAAAGAAATGAAAAAAAATCTCACAAACTTGGCCATATTCGAGATAAAAAATTTTCGAACATGATTATTTTTCCGAAAAAAATATGATATTTTTTCTCATGCACATAACTACGTTCAGGGACAAAATGTCCCGAATATGGTCATTTTCTCGAAAAATATTAATTATTTTTTCTCTCTTGCAAATGGTCATTTTCTGGACAAAAATTTCAGAATATGATTTTCTAAAAAAAAAATCTCTCTTATAGATGTGTTAAACCATATCGAATTTGTGGTATTATTTTCGTTATAATTTCGTTAGCACATCATTTTTAATAAAATATTTTAAAAACTTTAATTCATAAATTATAAGAAAAGTTTTACAATAATATCAATACTCCAAGATTGTAATTTCAAACCTTTAAAAAAAATACATTGGGGTAAAGATGTAATTTCAATTCCAATCCATTGACAATCAACTCTTTCAAAAATACATTTCTAATATTTTGGATTAGAAGGGTCTACAAAGGGTTCTCTACTGACTAAATCCCAGCTAATTTTTTGTATTATCTATTTATTTCAATATTTTACAAACAATAATTATTATATTAGTTGTCTAATGATTAATGTAACAAAAAATTTAAATCACACCATCCTTCTCTCTAGCTGGTGTAACTCTAATTTCACTTAATTCTAATTCTTAGACCATCCTTGGAGAAAAATTATAAAAATTATATATGTTTGAATAAAAATGATTATTCTCTCATACACAACTTCACTTTAAACACTAGAAACGTATTCTCAATGAAGGAAATGACATGATTTGAATATCAAATAACATGAGATAATCACTGGCCCACAATAGAACAAATGTGATTTAATTGTCTTGTCTAAATTTATTATTCATATTGTTTTAGTGCTTTATTCCCTTTAATTTATGATCTTTTATACTTTTACAATAATAAAGTGAAATAGGTAAGTTGAGAAATATTAAAAGCATAACATATACAAACAAGATAGGATCCAAAAGTACTAGAAGAAGAAGCAGGGTTGTGACAAAATGTGTTGGAAGAATAAACTAAATATTGTTTAAAAAATTTAATGTATGCTTTCCTTACTAAAACTATTTAAATATTTTTGGGGTGAAGCTATAGGACTACTTGTTATTTTTCCCTCAATAAGTCATCAATTCATTAGTAGCTTTAGGTGAGATGTGGAGTGGAGTCAAGCCAAACTACAAGCTCTTGAATTTTTGAATGTAAAGCTTATTATCGGAAGTAAATCTATATCGATCATAAAGTAAAGAACGCGTTACGATATAGAAGTATAAGTACTAAAATTTTACCTACCGAATTTATAAAATTAAAAATAATTATTTTAAATAAATAAAATCAAAATTATTAAAATTAAGGGCAAAGCACAATTAAATAATTAATTCAATTAATTATTATAATAATTAAACTCAATTAATTAAGATAATGGTTAAGAAAAATAAATAAAATAATTTGAGATAATTGTTGTATTCATTTTTTCTTAAAAAATTTTAAAAAATTAAAAGAGAATTAAAATAAATAATTTAGGATAATGTTGTATCCATTTTATCCGAAATAAATTATTTATTAAAACCTAAAATATATAGATAAAATAAATAAATGGGCAAATAAATGTCATACTTATTAAGAATATTTTGTAAGTCGAAAATGGAGACAAAGAGATTGAAAAAAAATCAATTTCAAACAAGCTTTAAGGTTGGAAAAGAACTAGAATATGTTGTAACCAAAATTTAAAAAAGAGATCAGTGCAGCAAACCTCACCCATTAGATGAGCATTGGATTGTCATCCAACGCCCAATAGTCAACCGCTGCAACGTAAGAGACGTGCATTCGCGATAAAGCAGACAACTAATGCGCGCCTCAACGTCGTTAGCCTAGATGCGACGGAACGCCCAGTCGTCCGCGCTTGGGCCTAAAACGACATCGTTTATCTCCTAGTTTGTCTTCTTCCTTGCGACGACAAACAGGAAAAGAATAGCTTCCATCTTTGATTTTTCAAAGATGGAACTTTGTAGTTTCTCTATTATTTGACTCCGTTCAAAAAGTGAAAAGATCACTCTACTTTGATGATCATTTTACCTACACCCTGAATCAACATCATTACCTATGCGGGCAACTAGTCGAAGATCAAACAAAAACCATTGATGGTCTTTTGACTAAATCGAATCCACTCGGTCAATCGACCAACCTTGGGAGACTATAAAATATACCCCTTTGGGCAAACCTAAAGGAAAAGATCCACCCTCAAACTTTCAATCAATTCAAAACAAAAACCTCCATTGAAGCTTATAATAATGTCAAGGAAATAAATCTATATCGATCATAAAGTAAAGAACGCGTTAGGATATAGAATGATAAGTACTAAAATTTTACCTACCGTATTTATAAAATTTAAAATAATTGTTTTAAATAAATAAAATCAAAATTATTAAAATAAGGCCAAAGCACAATTAAATAATTAATTCAATTAATTATTATAATAATTAAACTCAATTAATTAAGATAATGGTTAAGAAAAATAAATAAAATAATTTGAGATAATTGTTGTATTCATTTTATTTTAAATAAATTTTAAGAAATTGAAAGAGAATTAAAATAAATAATTTAGGATAAATGTTGTATCCATTTTATCCCTAATAAATTATTTATTAAAACCTAAAATATATAGATAAAATAAATAAATGGGCAAATAAATGTCATATTTATTAAGAATATTTTGTAAGTCGAAAATGGAGACAAAGAGATTGAAAAAAAATCAATTTCAAACAAGCTTTAAGGTTGGAAAAGAACTAGAATATGCTGTAACCAAAATTTAAAAAAGAGATCAGTGCAGCAAACCTCACCCATTAGATGAGCATTGGATTGTCATCCAACGCCCAATAGTCAACCGCTGCAACGTAAGAGACGTGCATTCGCGATAAAGCAGACAACTAACGCGCGCCTCAACGTCGTTAGCCTAGATGCGACGGAACGCCCAGTCCTCCGCGCTTGGGCCTAAAACGACATCGTTTATCTCCTAGTTTGTCTTCTTCCTTGCGACGACAAACAGGAAAAGAATAGCTTCCATCTTTGATTTTTCAAAGATGGAACTTTGTTGTTTCTCTATTATTTGACTCCGTTCAAAAAGTGAAAAGATCACTCTACTTTGATGATCATTTTACCTACACCCTGAATCAACATCATTACCTATGCGGGCAACTAGTCGAAGATCAAACAAAAACCATTGATGGTCTTTTGACTAAATCGAATCCACTCGGTCAATCGACCAACCTTGGGAGACTATAAAATATACCCCTTTGGGCAAACCTAAAGGAAAAGATCCACCCTCAAACTTTCAATCAATTCAAAACAAAAACCTCCATTGAAGCTTATAATAATGTCAAGGAAATAAATCTATATCGATCATAAAGTAAAGAACGCGTTAGGATATAGAATGATAAGTACTAAAATTTTACCTACCGTATTTATAAAATTTAAAATAATTGTTTTAAATAAATAAAATCAAAATTATTAAAATAAGGCCAAAGCACAATTAAATAATTAATTCAATTAATTATTATAATAATTAAACTCAATTAATTAAGATAATGGTTAAGAAAAATAAATAAAATAATTTGAGATAATTGTTGTATTCATTTTATTTTAAATAAATTTTAAGAAATTGAAAGAGAATTAAAATAAATAATTTAGGATAAATGTTGTATCCATTTTATCCTAAATAAATTATTTATTAAAACTTAAAATATACAAATAAAATAAATAAATGGGCAAATTAAATGTCATATTTTTTAAGAATATTTTGTAAGTTGAAAATGGAGACAAAGGGATTGAAAAAAAAATCAATTTCAAACAAGCTTCAAGGCTGGAAAAGGGCTAGAATCTGCTGCAACCAAAATTAAAAAAAGAGATCAGTGCAGCAAACCTCACCCATTGGATGAGCACTGGATTGTCATCCAACGCCCTATAGTCAATCGCTACAACGAAAGAGACGTGCATTCGCGATAAAGAAAACAACTAACGCGCGCCTCAACGTCGTTAGCCTAGATGCGACGGAAAGCCCAGTCGTCCGCGCTTGGGCCTAAAACGACATTGTTTATCTCCTAGTTTGTCTTCTTCCTTGCGACGAAAAACAGGAAAAGAATAGCTTCCATCTTTAATTTTTCAAAGATGGAACTTTGTAGTTTCTCTATTATTTGACTCCGTTCAAAAGGTGAAAGGATCACCCTACCTTGATGATCATTTTACCTGCACCCTGAGGCAACATCATTACCTATATGGGCAACTGGCCGAAGATCAAACAAAAACCATTGATGGTCTTTTAACTAAATCGAAGCCACTTGGTCAATCGACCAACCTTGGGAGACTATAAATATCCTCCTCTGGGCAAACCTAAGGGAAGAGATCCACCATAAAACCCTCAATCAATTCAAAACGAAAACCTCCATTGAAGATCGTCAAGCTTTTTATGAAGTTTTGAAAATTTCGTGTAAGGGTGTAAAGCTCGGATCCAAGTATTCAGTAAACTTCTAAAAGAGTTCAGGAGTGTTCTTTAACTCACAGTAATTTCCAAATCTATGAATCAGCAACCTGATGTAACCAAGTTGTGGCATATACGACTTGGACATATGAGGGAGATGGGGATGTAAATTCTGTCCAAACAGGATCTTCTATCTAGCCACAAGGTTATTGTTGTAACGGAACGCGTGGGATGACGTAAGCAATAAAGAACGGCACATATTTTAACGTGATTCACCAAGATAAAATTTGGCTACGTCCACAAGAAAGAGAGAATCTTATTAGGAAATCAGAACAAAGATTACAACCGTATAAACTAGGGTTATGAGACGAGTTTATATAACACTCGGTCCCCTGAAACCCTAACAGTTACAGAACTGGGACTGGAAACGATGCTCTCAAGGCAAAGACTTCAACTTTTTGAAGTACCCGACTACACTTTTAAATAGTCTTCAACTAGGTCAACACAATATTTTGGCAAATAATCTCCAAAATATTATCACAATACTTTCCTAGTTATATTACCATAACAAAAGATCACATTTCCTTTTATGTTAATCTTATTTCTTTAAATCAAGATTACACACCAAAAAGATATATTTTCCTTTTGTTCAATATTCTCTTTGCTTGCATCATCAATTCAAGACATCTCAATAGTTATCAACCTTGAGTTGTGTGAACACTGCATTTTCAGGAAAAAAACATCGTAGTAAGTTTAGTAAGGGAGTTCATAAAACTAAAGGCACACTAGATTATATTTATTCTGATTGTTGGGGTCTTGCTCAAGTTGAAGGTATATGAGGTTATATCTATTTTGTAACATTCATAGATGATTAATCAAGAATGACTTGGTTGTATCTTCTGAGACATAAGAGCGAGGTATTTAAGACCTTCAAACATTGGAAGACACTAGTGGAGAATCAAACTGGAAAGAAGGTTAAGAGGCTGCAAACAGATAATGGACTTGAATTCTGTTCATCTGAGTTTAATGAGTTTTGTAGGGGTATGGGGATTGTAAGACATCATACTGTCTGAAGTACACCACAATAGAATGGTTTAGCATAAAGGGTGAATCAAACAATGTTAGAGAGAGTTAGAAGAATGCTCTTTAATGTTGGATTTGCTAGAAAGTACTAGAGTGAGGCTGTCTTAACGACTTACTATCTGATACATGTGCACCGCATACTGGGATTGATTGTAGAATCCCTTATTAGGTATGGTCATGTAACATTGTTGATTATTTTCATATGAAAATTTTTGGGTGCACATCTTACTATCATGTTAATGAAAAGAAGTTGGAACCAAGGGAAAAACAGGGTATTTTCATGGGCTATGAAGATGGAGTTAAGGGATATAGAATATGGTCATCTTCTGAAGGTAGAGTAATCCTAAGTAAGGATGTCACATTTAATGAGATGTTTATACTTAACTCCTCTATCAAGTCATTCTAAAGAAAATGATAGTACCGAGAAACATGTGGAGCTTGAGGTGGCTCCACTTCAAGGGACAATTGACATGACACACGATACTGATAAACCATCCGAGGAAGTTTATCAATTTGGAGTACTTGAAAGTCAATCTGACATTTTTACACGACCTAGAAGGCAAATTAAAGCTCCTGATAGGTTAATTCATTCAATCGAGGGAAGAAAGATCTCAACTGGTCTTGGAAGTAGGACAATCAGTCGCTCTATGAACGATACTGAAGAAATGGTAAGTTATGCACTTTAGGTAGCTGAAGATGTCATACATAATGGGCCATATTCTTACAATGAAGTTGTTAATAGTGGTGATTATACGCAATGGATTGCTGTCACGTGTGAGGAAATTGAATCACTTCACAAGAATAATACATGAGAGTTGGTTACTTTACCTAAGGGGAGAATAGTCATTGGTTGCAAATGAATTTTCAAAAGGAAAGATGGAACGTCTAGTGCTGAAGACACCATATATAAAGCACGATTAGTTGCAAAGGGATTCTATCAAAAGGAAGGCGTAGACTACAATGAGATATTTTCACCTATAGTCTGACACACTTCTATTAAGTACTACTAGCTATAGTAGCACATCAGGATCTAGAACTCGATCAATTAGACGTGAAGATTACTTTCTTACATGGTGTGATTGAGGAGGATATATTGATGAGTCAGCCTGAAGGGTTTCTTGTTCCTGGTAAGGAAACACATATTTGTAGTTTGAAGAAGTCTTTATATGGACTTAAACAATCTCCTCGATAGTGGTATAAGCAATTCGACAATTTCATGATTGAACATGGTTACAATAGGAGTTGATCGATATTGATTAGTGATTATTACCTTTGGAGCACGTAAGTTCATACATGTCAATCATGCATTAAAAAGCCAGATAAATGACTCTGAATCCTCACTAGACGGTAAGACACATCCTAACAAAATTGATTATCCAGGATGATTAACACCGATAAAAGGAGCAAATGGCATATCATAGCAGGTTGTCAAATATGCTGTGTCAAATATAATAACATCCGAGAAGTACTCGTATGCATCCCTACATCTTCCATCAGCCCAAAAAACATTCTTTATCCGATTTTCCTCGTCCACATCATATACATAAATAATTTAAACATCTGTTTTGAATTTTATAGAAATACTAACATAGTGCTTCAGCATCACCATTTTCTAACCGCAACCGTCTAGCTTTTGAAATATAGTTTTTGCAGCTTCTCTCATCAAAAGTCATATTATCATATCAATCAGCTTCAACTACAAGTATTTGATATGTTTTGACAAAATAATTACAGCTTCGCCGTTTAAATCGAATCTTCTCTTCGCACTTCGATCTAGAACCTTGTGAGATCTAAGATGTCTAGACTTTCTAGAACTCAAGATATGGTTATGGTCATGGAAGACACTAATTATCTCAACAACACCTTCATTCTGAACTGCAACATTTCTCTTAGCATTGTAGTTCGTCTTGGTGGAAGGTCTGCATTGTAAAATGTTTTATTCCTTTGTAGAACATGCACCACTTTTGGCACAACCAATGGAGAACCACTTTTGTTTTCCATCTGGACCATTCTTTGCTCGTACCTTAGAAATGTCAAAACCCTTTGATTGGGCATATGCATTGTGAAATTCGCGAAGCTCCTTTTCAGAAGGAAAAGTCATTCTAATAGTGGGGATTTGAACATCATGTATTTCAACTTCGGGATCAATGAAGCTAAAGAATAAGAGACAAACTTTATTAACAAAAAGAATAATGACCAATCCATGTTGGCATCCAAAATGGTCTCTAACATGGCCATGTACAAGACCAATTGGTTTTGTACATGATCATGTTCGGGATGTTCATGATCAATTGGTCTTGTACATGCCCATATTCGGGATATTTGGGATCAATTGGTCTTATACATGGCCATATTCGGGATGTTCGGGACCAATTGGTCTTGTACATGCCAGGATCAATTGGTCTTGTACATGCCAATTGCTGGATCAATTGGTCTTGTACATGGCCATGTTCGGGATGTTTGGGACCAATTGGTCATGTACATGGCCATGTCCTGGAAATAGACCTACAAACAGCCCAATATTACTAAATAGACAATATTACCAATATTTCACCTCGGTTTATCAGACATTACACTTTATTTTTAAAAATAACATTAAAATTTAGACATTACACTCCACTAAAAAGTTTAGACATTACATTTCAGTTTATACATTACGGTTTAAGTTAAAAATAACATTACAGTTTAGTTCATTGGCCGTCTTCTTCGCGGTTGTTTTGTTCACGGTAGTCGTCTTCTTCATATTGGACTTCACGACGGTCTTCTTCTCAATGGTTCTCTTCGCGGTAGTCATCTTCTAGGTCGTCATTGTCTACTTCGAAATGAATTTCTCATTGAGAAAGAAATTTAAAATTCTTACTTTTGAACTCTTTTAAATAGAATAAAGCTATGATTTGATATAGTCCGACTACAATATAATTAAAACGGTAAAATAGGGTGCCTTTTAATTTATTTATTTTCTACCCCTGTCATTCACATACTTGTATTCATCTTGTTCAATTCAAGTAAGATAGCATGCCAACACTTTTTTTTATTACTAATTAGTAATTGTGAGTAGATTACGTTAACTAATAATAATATCTAGTCAAATGTCAATGATAATAAATGAGTGTTTAATATATTGTATTTAATTAAATATTTAAAAGAATATTTAATTAAAAGAATTTAATTAATTAGTAATTATATTTGAGTTTTTTGATTGGATTATTTTAATCATTTAAACAAAATTAAATATTATTTCAATTTTTTTATTAATTATATTCCTTAATTTATTAACTAAATACTAAAATATTTATATTTTAAATTATTATTTATATTTTATTTATTTATATAAATAAATTTATTTATCAAATATAATCACCATCTCTTCACAAGAAATAAAAAAATTATTGAGAGAGAGAATTTGAACCATCTCTTTACAATTGGAAAAGAGAATTTGAGGGAGAGAATGACCTGGCACAATTTGATTTGATTAGCCAAAAAAATAATAAAATTTCTCTCTTCACCTTTTATCTTTTTTTTCACTAGTGATGATTCTGTCCCTCCTTTTATAAATATTAATCAATAATTTTTTATTCATTCTATAACATTTTCATTTTATTCATTCTATAACATTTTCAAATAACCCCATTCCGAGGGAATTTGAGCAAATGACCCTAAAAAGAGGCCTAAATGCATTTGGTGAGGGTGACTAATTTAAATAGCGCTGGTGACCCTTTTTTTTTCTGACGAAAATGCCCCTATTGCATCACGCATCCTCAGGTTGCGTAACGCAATTTTTTATTTTTTTATTTTTCAAAAAATTTTAATTATGAAATTTTTTGGACGAAAATGCCCCAGTTGCGTCACGCAACCCCCAATCGCGTCACGCAATCCCAGGTGCGTCACGCAACCCCAGGTGCGTCACGCAACCGCGAGACGGAAAAAAAAAATTTTGAAAAAAAAAAAAAATTCGGTTGCGTCACGCAACTGGAGTTGCGTTACGCAAGGGTATAATTGTCATTAAAAAAAAGAGTTACGAGTGCTATTTAAATTTATCACACTCACTTCCCTCAATTCAGCCTATTTGTAGGGTCACATGCTCAAATTTCCCCATTCCGATGACTCGCACGGTCCGAAATATAAAAAGGAAATGATACTCCTCTCTCACTTTGTCCTTTTGAATTCTCGTTTGAAAGTGTCTTCGGTCTTTGATTGATGATTGTAAGCTTAAATCAGAAGATTCTCCATTATGACTCGCCATTAGCCTTTCTTGTTCGATATGGAAACTATTCCCGTCGCGCTGATGCAACAGAAAGTATGTTATGTTGATCATCCATAGGTCATCTCTGTAGTTTTCGATCCAGTTACCTGTGAGGATCTAACATCAATTACCGGCACTTCAGAGTGAAGCAGATGGACAACTGTTACGGTGATTCGTTGCTTCTGATCGAATTCTCTCTTTCACTTTCCTAAACATGCAAATAGGATTTCCTTGGATTCCGCCTCGCAGCTACGAACACATATGTGCTCTCTGTTATATAGATTCTTATTGTGATTTTGCAAAAATGATTCTTTTATGCTTCATCATTTACTTTTATTTACCTATGTTCTCATATCTTTTCCGTTTCCCCCATTTTGCCGTGAATATTATTGTTGGTTTTAGGGTTTAAGATTATGATTTTCAGTAATTTGGCCAATTTGTATTGAAGATGAAGAAAGGTTTTGGAGAATTCTATCTTAAATTAGACAAGCTAATCACTTAATCCACTCCGATTAAAAATTCATCCTGTTATGTTTATGATTCAGCCTTTATATCATTTGGGAATGAGAGCTGATGTTTTCTATTCATAGCTTGGCTTTCCCTTGGTAATTTTTAGAAAGAACTTTGTAAGCTGACACCTGATAAGCTGCTACAATTATGGGCTTTTTCACTTGCCTTTTAAAGGCTTATCTGGAATTATCTGAAGCATTTGGAGTTTATCTGGAGGATGCTTGATGTCACACTTGTTTGTCTTAAATTTTAGTTTGCTATGCAGATGTGGTGGTTCCTTTCTGTGGATATGGAAGTGCATGAGGTACCAGTTTCGCTGTGTGTGGGTATAAATTGAAGGCCATGGAGCATTTATGAGAAAGGATATTGTCCCTTGGTTGCATTGAGACAGTTACATTATTTCTAATGGGCGCGAGCTATTTGTCAATCTCCGCAGGATGCACATTGCTGAGTATTGGTTTACTCCATTGGGCAGAAATCTCACCTTACAACATAATATCAGATGGGATAATCTTTAACGACCATCATCTTCTAGAGCTGCTTCAGGGTTCTGCTACAACTGTTGTGTTATATGCGAATCTTCTATTAAACACATTTATCCTGTTTACCTTATGCCTTAAGGTTAGTTAGTTTGAGTTGCAATCCATTTTTTACTTGTCATATATGCTATGTATAATACTTGGGCTATTATGGATTTCATTGATATTATTTGGAAGGCATATCTAGAGATGGTGCATGTAAGTTAACTAGCATATCTATGCTGTATTGTTGGTGTTTCTTTTCTTTTATGTAAAATCTTGACATTGACTCGACGTCGCCTTATAAATAAATTCACCTGTTAAAAATCTTATTTTAGATACTTATGCAATGAACGCAAATCTGGAGTAACCTGATAGGTTGTTTAGCAAAAAAGAATTATATAGGTTCAACACAAAAAAAGGCTACGGAGCTTTTATTTTTTGAACTTGGATTCTGTTAAAGGTCGTAGTTGTGCTGCATTTCAATTTCTTTAGACAATTATTTTCTCCTAGAAATACTAAGATTTAGTAAGCATAGATGTCACTACTATGCCATATACTACTTATGCTGATGGGTTTTAGCAAAAATAAATAAAGATATGCTTAGGCATCATAAACTTCTATCTATTTACTTCCCTGTGAAGAATTGGAGTAACATTGTTCCTTCATTTTGTGTACATGTTAATTCCATGAGAAAGTTGGAATATCATATTTATTCTCACCATGATTTACTTACATGTAACATTTTAATTTTTTGTAAAAGATTCTAGTGTACGAACACAATTCAAAGCATTTAGAAATTCTTTATGGGCAAATGAAGTACATGGTTGAATATAGATACTCCTTTTTTTTTCCTTTTGTTAGATAAAGTATTTAGCAGACATTTTATCTTTTTTGCAGACATTTTTCTTTGGCGAACTGTACGCTTCTGAAGTTCGCAAACTGGTGGAGAGGCTTAGTGATTTTCTATATTACAAGGTAACTTTGGAGAGGCTTAGTGATTTTCAATTACAAGGTAACTTTGCAATCAACTAACAGTTTGATCGACAAGGTTGAGATTATAGTTGTTATTGTTGACATTTATAATAGAGCAATCCTGCTAGCTAATCTGTCATGTTATATACAGTTTCTTTTCTAATTTGTATTACTTCTTACAAACAGTGCCTGGATAATCAGATAGGACTTGTAATGAACCTTAATGAGTTCTAGGCATATGGCATAGTTGTTTATAAATCTCTCTTCCTAGAAACATGAGATTTATTATTTGAGCTGACAAATGTTGCCTTAACTTAATGATTACTGAACAGGCATCATTTCTTCTATTTGTTATCAAGCCAACTAAACTTCAAGCTGGAATATGGCTGTCATGGTTGATCGTCCTTTGTTCATTAAAGGTATTGTATCATTACTATTATGTTCACATACAGTGGATGATGACTGATGAACTTTTATACAGATATGCCAAGGTTTGGCTAGCGACCGACTTGAACGATTGAACACATCACCTTTTGCTAGCCCATTGACATATTTTCGGGTGTATTCTGTACTTTTGCTGGTTATATCTGTTGATTTTCTATGGTACTTATAACCTCTCTCTCTCTCTCTCTGTAGAGATTACAAGCTTCATCTTCATAGTTTTATACCAAGATATGGGACTTAGCCATGTTGGATAAGTCATTTACACATGCAAAATTCTAATTTCCACTAAAAAACAATGGGTTTGTTTCCTACTTCCCCTGCCTGAGATTTGGTTTACAAGCTTGTGAATAAGGATTGTTTGAAAAGGTCTTGTGAGGAGAAGGAAGGGCCAAACTCCAAAGTTGTCGTACACATGGACGCACATATATGTGTGTGTGTAAGAAAGAGGGAGAGAAAGATGGAGTGAGTGATTGCGGAAGAAAAATGAGGGAGAGAAAGCATAGCATTGGGAGAGAGGGGGAAGCTTCATAATATCATTGCATGGATCAATTTAAAAAAAAAAAAAGGGGGAAGCTTTTGGCTGAAATTATTTGTAATTACACTAGCTCTGATAGTAATTGAGGTTGTAGAATGAAATCTAATTCTGTGAGATGTTTTCTCCAATTAGTGACAAGCCAGGATTCTGTTAAGTTGTGACAAACATGGCTAATCTAAAAGGTACCTGGGGTTGAACTTGAGTTCAATCTTGCCATTTTTAATTGGCCTGTTGGATTTGACTAGATAAATTTGTACTTAATATCCAATGCAATGCAGTACATGAAGCTTTTTATGCTGAACTGGTTAATTTGTTTTTCCCATTCAGAATAGTCACTTTGCAGTTTTAACTAGTTGTCGGTCATGTAAAAGCATCTGTTAAGGGGAATAAGCCATTCATTGTCTTGTACGATTTTGTAAATCTTCTTGTTATTTTATTTTGTTTGAAACAGGATAGGGCTGTGTTTGGTGGTATACAGGATGTTAGGATCATCATTTCTTGTTTTATTATTCTTCGAACCTCTGGGTACTGCTTTTGGGATTATGCAGGTACTCCCAATGCACTTTTCACCATAAATGATGAATCTTCACCTATTTCAGTTACAAAAATATTTGTTTGATTTAGCTGTCTCTCAACTTTTTGTATAGGGTATCTTGGTTTATGGGTTTCAGTTATTGGAAATATGGATGGATCATTCAGCTGGAGATACCGTGAACTGTCCGCTTGTAAAACATTTGTACATGTCAACTGCAGGTGGCTCTTAGAAGCTTTTGTTATACATTCTTCTCTGTCTTTAGAATAAATGCCTTAAAATTTGCAATACAAAAGGGATCCTCATTTAACTCTTCACGAGTTGCACAAGTAAAATGGTATCATTGTTAAAGAGACGAAAAATATCTTTTTCCATGTGTCATATTGGTGTTATATAGGCTCAGGACCTAAATTTTCATTTTATAACTTAATGATCCCTCTTTTGATCATCAACACCGTGACTTGTAGTTGTCCTCCTTTGTGTATCCATCAATTAAGTTTTGGGAATACCTCAAACACCCTATTTTCATTAATAAAATAGTATCTTTTAGGAGAAGTTAAGTAAAAATAAGTGGTGAAGTTTCACATGTTTTTGAATTATATTATTAGTGTCAGTTCATTTTGATATGTGTTCATGATGCTCTATAAATTAAGCAAATACCCAAATTTATCTAATACATACTGATTATTTTACTTTTGGTTTAAGTTTTTTACAATGGTAATTTAAAGTCAATGAAAAAAGCACTTTGTCGTTATCTACCATGATCAGTGGCCTTTTCATACTAATAAAGGCGGGAAAGATTCTTGTCTTTATTAGCTTGAATAAAAGAGATGCCTGGCCGTGTTAACATTATAAGCTTTAATGATGGACATATTTTCCGTCTTAATAAAAATAACGATGGGCTTTTTACTTTTAACGGTGGATAAAAAATGAAGGATGGACAGTTAGTTTTGGGTATAATTGCATAATTTATGGAACATCAGGCACATTATATGAAAATGAAGAAACATTATACATCTAAGTCAAAATTGGTAAAACATCATGGGCATATATATTTATGCCTTTTCACTTTTTTTTTGTCCTTCTTAAATTTGGTTGAAGTACCATAAGCAAAGAATAGAATGTTGTAATGCATCAATATTGAAAACCTGTAGATTACAGTTGAAATAGCGGAACATAGAGTCAATTAAATTATGGTATCTATTATTCATGGGTCATACTCTGTAAATACACAATACACAAGTATTCTATCCTGATAGAGAACTATTCCTAAAATTATGGGATAATTGTTTCTAAGATAATATCATTTTAACCTATTATCTAAAAATTAATCCTTTGTGAATTTGAGATATTTCAAAATTCTAACTGCCTCCATGTGTTCTTTAGTAGGATTATGCAAAATTGTCTCACTATGCTAACTGCAAACAAATTTCATGTCTTGTATGTGACAAATAGATTAATTGACTTACAAGTCTTTGGTATTTGCCCTTATCCATTAGTGTGTTTTTGAGGTCAACTCCCAATTTCTTATTAGGATACATGAGAGTATTTGTTGGTTTACAGTCCAACATTCCAGTGTCCTTTAAGAGATTAAGTATACATTATTTGAGTGACAACTATTCCTTTTATTGTTCTTCCAACTTCCATGCCTAGGAAATATTTCAAGTTTCCCCTTATCTTTCAGTTCAAATTCTTGAGTTGTTTCAGCTTTTGGATTATTTTCACAAAATCTCATCTTATCTTTTTTCATCTACATAAAGATTTTTTGTGTGTGAACACCACATAGACAATTAACTCAACTATTTTTTTCTTGTGCCCTCTTAATAAACAAAATATGGTCAGATTGTGCCAGTTTGTATCCACACTTAATCATAAACTTGCAAACCTCCATAACAAACACGTGGAGACTACTTTAACCCGTCTTATGATTTTTGCAGTTTGCGTGCCCTTCCTAGTTTATAATCAAACTTGGTGGAGTATCGATGTAAATTTCTTGTTCGAGATCTCCGATTAAGAAGGCATTATTCAAATCAAGTTGGGGGAGTGACCAATCATTGTTACCTGCAATAGATAGTAAGACTCTAACAATGTTTAGTTTAGCCACAAGTGCAAATGTCTCTTGTAATCAATGGCAAAGGATTTGATGAATCCCTTAGCTATAAATCTTACTTTCAACTTATATGTTTGCCTTGTATTTAATATTAAATATCCATGTACATCCCACTTGCTTCTCACCTGTATGTCTTATTCTTCAGTAGTGCTTCCATTTCCTTAAAGCACTGTTTTCTTCCATCTTGGGTGTGTAAATGCTTCACTCACATTTTCTGAAATATAAGCCTTGCCTATAGATGTAACAAAAGCTTTGTAAACATGGGACATGGAGTGGTATTTCACATAATTTCCAATAGGATGTTTATAGATTCACGCCCTCCCTTTTTCAATGCAATCGGTCTATACCAGTCGATTGTTGTCTCGTGTGGCTGTCTTAAAAGGAGTCTTTGGAGCAGAGTTGGACTCATGGCAGTATTCTAATGATTGATTCACTAGTGTGTTTCCCTAGCGTAGACACAATCAAGAGTGGATTGTGGGATTTTAGTAGGTTATGTAGTAACATATTTTGTTGAGATTGATGAGTTAGAAGATTTTTTATACAAGGTTCAGTGTTGGAAAGAAAGTATTGTTTTGGGCAAGTGTAGGATTTGGAATATCAAGAATAAAATCCCAAAGAGTAGAGTCTGAAGACTGAGATTCACTATTGTAATTGGGCATTAGCACTTGTAACCTCTTCTGTTTGGTGAACATCCCAAAAAAGGCACACTTAATAGCTTTTGTATCATGTTTGAAGTATTTGAGGAGTGATTTGGACAAAGGTAGAGAAACTAAAAACCTTTGAAGCTATTTGATGACAAGAAATTGATGTGAGAAAAACGTTGGAAAAGTGTATCGAAGAGTGTGAAATGCTAGAACTCTTAAAAGCAGCCTATTAATCAAGTAAACAATGTTTAGACCCATTTAGGACTGCATCCTCTGATACTATTTGGGCAAGTAAATTGTGAGCATGGGGCTCTAGCAACTTCAAGAAGATGTCAAATACCTCATTATGCTGAGAGGTGTTGACACATGAACTGGCATGAACTATGCCATGTGAAGAGAAATAAGACAAAGATGAGAACAAAAGCATTTTCTTGCATTATTTGTTTATAAGATTCGAATGGAGGTATGGAATTCGGTTTTGATCATTTGATAGAAGTTTTTGAAGATGGTAGCCATCTCAAAATTTTCTTTCAACAAATATACATATTCAATTGAGTATGGCCATCGATGAATGAGACAAACCACCTTGTCCTTGTTTGTGTTGGCATTTTGGAGGCTCCCCCAGTCCCCACCCATCACTATGGATTAAAGAGAATGGATGTTTTGGTAGATAAGGCACCTTTGGATACACAATTCTTGTATGATTGGTCATTTCTCAAACTTCACAATGAAATGATTTTTATTGCGAAATAAATTGGTTAATATATTGGCCAAGTACAATGAACTAGGAATGACCAACGTAGTAATTCCAAGTTAAAATGTTACTATTATGGTTTGACAAAATGGTAGAATTTGCTAAAACATTTCCTGACACATAGTCTTGTGTACGACTTTCATTGTTGAGGATGTAAGGGCCATCCACTAGCTCAAAACTGACAATGTTTGTCCCCAATTCACCTCTTGAAATTCAGATAAGGAATTATTGAACTTAGCAAACCATTTGAAATTGTGGCACAATGTTCTCATTGGAAGGAGGTTACATGCTATTTTCTCAACTAGTAGAACTCTTTTAGCATAATATTCTTTGATATTATGGTTGATCCATCTCCCAAGAGAGTGGACAATATTCAATTAGCAATTATAACACACTTTTTGTAACCTTAGCAGTGTGATAATGTTGTAAAAGTTTGGGATTACTAGTCATGTGATTTGATGCTCCTGTATCTATAATCCAGTTGTTGTTTTGTTTTTGGGTAGAATACAAGGCAGTAGATAAGTTACCTTGATGAGCTATCATTCTTGAGTGTGATTGGGTAGGAATAGAGCTCATTGTGTTACTAGTCAGTTTTTGCAAGGTGATTTGTTGCTCCTTGCTAAAACCTTGTGACTTCTTTCTTCAAGAACACGCATTGACCTTCCCATTTATGGTGACTGGTTTGTCATGGATCTTCCAACACTTATCTTTTGTGTTTACTATTTTCTTACCATGTTCATGCCAAAGTTTTGCATGTGGCCGTTTGTGTCTCATACCTAGGACCTTGCACTGTCAAGGCAGATTCTTGAGTTGGTATATTATGCCATAATGGCTTTTCGGTTGCTTTCCTCGGTCTTGACTTCAAAGACTACTTCTCGAGGGTTAGGAAGAAGATTGATAGACATAACCCATAACCCTTCATTCTACCATATCAAACTCTTTGTTGAGTCTAAGCAAGAAATTGAAGACTCTTCTCTGCCCCCACTTCCTTCTTGTATGTTGTTGCATCTTCAACATGCTTCCAAACAATGTTTTCATAACAAATTGTTTCCATTCAGTTAGTGAAAGAATGGTGGGAGTCTTAGCTCAGGTTGCATCAATCTCAAACACTTCAGCTGTGCTGTGAGTCTTGGAGTGGGAAGGAGCATCCTATATCTCCTTTCTAGTTCCAGAAAGCAAGAAGTCTTCCACTATCTCATTTGTTATGGAGTTGATTAACCAAGACATAACCGTATAGTTATCAATCTTCCATTCTTTGTATGTTGGGTCTCCCTTGTTGGGATGTTCATCTCGTCTCTTAGATACTCATCTTTATCCTTCCCAGGCCATCATAGCTTACTGGATTAATTACCAATTGTAGATAATTGGTCCCAGTTAGTTCATAACTTGTGATTGGAGTAGAGGATGGATCATGTGAAAATTGAGGGAGAATGGTGAGCAAACTTCAATGAAGTTTGAAAAGCAGCTCCATATTCAACTAAAGGTTGAATCTTGGCTGGAATACTAGGGTTAGGGTTCTTAAAGATGTTTCAATAGAATTTCTAAGATCTTTTAGGGTTTTCTCACAATTGTGAATCTGATAGCATTAAAAAATTAGAGTGAATTAAACTTGGACCATGCCCTTTAAAATACACGGAGTATTCTGAAGATAATTATCCTTTTAACCTATTATCTAGATAAAGATTAAAAATTATAATATTCTTTAACACTTGTCTGCCTAATTAATATTAGGATAATCCCAATATTCTAATTAATCGGGATCTATATACTTCAACAAGATATTATTATTTGTTCCTTAACTATGTAAGCCTTTTGTATTGATGTTGATTGCTTCTGAAGTAGGATCCAATGACCATGATTGCAGGTTCATTGTGTGAGTGGAAAAACATGCTGATTAGGAACTTGGGCTTTTACCTGGAAATAATGATATCTTTGATGTCAATTGCTCATTATGTGCATATTTGGTTACTTCAAGGCATGGCATTCCATCTTTTGGATGCCTTTCTTTTCTCAAACATACAAGTAAAAGCTTCTTTAAATGCCAAAAAATCACCCACAAAAGGAAAGTGTGAAAACCTCAAAGCTTATCTTGACTTCTTTTGTTTACTTTGTATTTATGAACAGGCCTTGATTGTCGTGGTGATAAAACGTGTCCATGGGTTTATTAGGTTGACATATGCTTTACGTTCTCTTCACGCATTGCTTCCAGATGCAACATCTGATGAACTACGTGCATATGATGATGATTGTGCTATCTGCAGGGTAGGATCCTTCTTATAATCCTATTTGAACCCTTTTCTTTCTCTTAGCTTTGACCAAGTTCTGTAAATTCATGAAACAACAGGAACCAATGACAAAGGCTAAGACGTTATCCTGTAATCATCTTTTCCACCTCATATGCTTGAGATCTTGGTAAGCACTCTTAGGCCTTGTTTGTTAGATTATTTGGATGAAATCTAAATAAATCAACATACCTACTATACCAAAGTATCCTTACTTTATTCTTTATACATTTAAAATGATTAAATGTCAAGAATATTTTGGTCATTTGATTTGAATAACCCAAATAATTCACTTTTTCCTAAACTAGATTTTTTTCTATGAAAAAAGATTAAACAAGCCTTTAGTGATCAGCATTTACTACTGGTAGGTAGGCTTCTTATTATTTATTTATTTTGGAGAGAGGTAGAGGAAAATATTTTTATAGGCAAGATGCAAGGGAAGCTTTCATTTGGTAGTGAAAGAAATGTCTCTGTGGCAGGTTGGATCAAAGTTTAAGTGAAAATTACTCTTGTCCCACTTGTCGGAAACCATTCTCCTTACGCCGAACAGAAGTTGAAGAGAACTCTAGTGCTGTAGATGTTTCGATAAATGAGCAATCTTCTCACCACACAAGTACCGGGCTTCATCAGCAAAATCCACATAATCAGGTCCTTTCTACATCAATGCTCCCCAATCAAGCTCAGAATTCTTTTGAACATGTTCCATGGAGGTTTGTTTACAAGCTTTATCCCATTTAATCATCTCCTCATGAAAATTATAACACAAATGTAGGAAAAATTACTTGTAGGTAGTGCATTTATTAAGATATGGACTTTTTTGTGTTTATAATCCATTGTAGTATTATAATAGTAAAATTTAGGAGCAAATACGCGAACTAATTTTGATAGCAAAATTGCTCTTGAACTTTTGATAAATAGACCAATATGCACAATGGTTACCTCCACAACATCAAATTCGTACTTGTCATTAATTTGAAGGAGAACTCAATTAGCTTCTCATTTAATGTCTATTTGACGGGAGTTTTCCTAACATTTTCAAGTTAATAGCAACGTATACAGGACAAGTTTAACACACTTCTTTTATTGTTTACTCTACAATAACATTCACAGGGGATCAGAAGCAGATTATGCCCTGTTTCGTTCTTTGTCAGGCCAGGGGCTTGATGGTGCCGGTCCATCTTCTAGATCGTCAGTCAGATTGGGTAGAATTCAGACGATGATGAGGCATCTGGAAGCTGTTGGGGAGACTTATTCCCATGCAGCACTTGATACTGGTCCTTGGAATCTTTGGCCCCTTTATGCCTCTCAAGTTAGTGCATCCGGTTCAAGTGTTCCTCCTGTTGGTTCGTTGAGATTCCCTGGAAACACTGCTAGTTTACATGCAATGACTTCCAGAGCAAACATACTTGCCATGGTAGAGACAGTTAGAGAGGTGCTTCCACATGTTCGTGATGATTTAATTCTAGAGGTATTATTCTCCTGTTCTTATCATGTTCTAAGATTATCTATGAAATGGTGAGTTTTGCTGCATTGAAAAGTTAGATAGTTATGATATATATTGATTTTGATGAATTAGTTGTCGTGTGGCCTAAACATAGCTGGATAAGGAAACTAGGTTTTGCACACAGTGTCATGTTATTTATTCAGATTTGATTTGGAGCCTGTTTGATCTGGAATTTTTAACCAAGTAAATTGGATTTTAAAGACTTACAGATGAAAAAAGTAGTTTAATTAGGCCAAATGAACCAATCATCCTTAGTATTTAATATTTTAAAAGATTATATTCAATAAAATACAGATATTTTGGTTGATGATTTGATGAAAAAAGTAATTGATGATGTGATATTGAATTCAAATAAACGACATTTAACAAGCCCCGACCGACCTTGAAAATGTTAGCATCCATGCTTAGGGCTTATTTTATGTGGGGTTATTTGGTCAAATCAGATATTTGAAACAATATTGTGTGATGAGAAAATGGATAATTTAGTTTATTTTAGTATTTGATATAGATAAAATTGTAAAGCATAAAAATTGTAAGGTATTCTAATGAATTATTTGATGGAAGAATATCAGGTTGATTTGATATAGGATTATTTGGGGTTAATCTAAGGCTTATCTGGCTTGTTTGATCTAGGGTTATTTTCAAATAATCTTATATGGTGTACAATCTGGGTTATTTGGATAAATGATTGAAAATAATCTAGATAACCCACATCAAACAAGGCCCAAGATCTTGTTTGATGTGGTTATCTAGATTAAATCCATATAAGGCCACATCTGATCAATCCATAGATTAAAATATCTAAGGATATTTTGATAAATTTGACCCAAATAACTCATTTTCTCAATATTAATTTCAAACAAGGTCATAGTCTAATAGTCATGGCAGCAGCACCAATTTTTTGTTGGTTTAAAATGGTTATCTCTGTTTGCTATTATCCTCATTTATTACCAAACTGTTTTCTATGTCCCATTGCAATTTGTCCCTGCAACTGTAGGATCTTCTACGCACCAACTCGGCTGAGAGAACCGCGAATAATCTGCTCCGATTGTGAAAAAAGGTGGAAGGGTAACAGTTGGGTTCGAACGAATGAAATCACCTTCGTTGTATTTACTGTGCTAAAAGTTTATACAAATAAAAAGCCCTGAAAGTGGTTCTGGTTTTAAATTTTCATGCTAAAAGTTCAATGCTTGTAGCTAATATACCAGTGTAGATTAAAAAAAAAATAAGTGGAATGATTGTGCTTTTATATTTTAATTTCCATTGTTGTATTTTAATTTGTTTTTCATAGGGATGACAAAAGTTACTTAACACTCCTAATGGATTGAAGTAGGTTATTATGTATACATCATTTTCAATTTAAATGTTTGCAAGTTTACATATTTATCTTTTTTGTAAACATAATATAATTGAAATTGTATCATTATTTTAAAGTAATTTTAACATAATATTTTAAAATAACTAAACACATTAAAAATAGATAAATAAGAAGGGTTTTGGTTATTTATTGTTACCCTTACTCCCAGACACCAAATCCAATTTTATATACTTGAATTTGTATGGAGTTATCCACATGTATTGAGTTTATGTTTAACCAAATGCCATTCATTTTTATTCATTATAATATTGTGCCTAAGGTAATTAAAAATATTAAATTTACTCTTAAACACTTATAATTTTTACTATTTTAAAGAAAATTAACAAATTATGTTAGATAAATTATAAGTAGTTAAACTTTTACGAATTTAAATTTAAATTTATGAACTTACCATTTTAAAAGTTTATAAATTGTTTTATTTCACAATTATAAATGATTTTACATATATAAAGTGAATTTATATTTATAAAGAGGAGTGATGGGAAGAGAAATTGGGAGAGAAAATGATGGGTCAATAGATAAAAAAGTGAGGAGAGTAAGAAAAAAAAATTATAAATTCTTCCTTCTTATTTATTATTTTTCCAGTTAATAATGTAATTTTCTTTCCCAAATTCTCCCTCCCAATCATTTTTCATTTATAAATTAAAAAAAAAATATTATTTATTTAAATAAATTATTTTAATTGATTTTGTAATTATAAATTTTTATTATAATTGTTTTGTAGATTAAATGTATATTTAATTATATATAAAAAAATAAAATTTAAATTCTCCAAGATCATATAAGCAATAATTCGTCAACTGTTGGCAGTTGCTTCCATTATGTTTTTCTTACAAATTTAAGTGCGTAAATATATTAAAATTATTTAACATCATGAAAATCATAAATTTAAATCAACTTAACTTAAAGTATCCCTTAAGCTTTGTACTATTTCACATACATAGATCCTATTTTCCTATTTTCCTCTAAAAAAATAAAAATAAATAAATAAACATTTATTAGTTGGAAGCAGAGGATCTCCCCTCCTCCTTTTGATATATGAAATCACTAATTACTTTTTTCAATTAGAGAATCAATCCGGACATATCCATATAAAATATAAATTACATACATTATAAAAACATAATTTCCAACACTAAATTATTTTTTTATCAAGACTAAGATTGTTTAGAAAATAAATAAAGAGAAATTAATTAGCAAAGAAATAACAGTTCAAATTCTTTGTTGATTTTACCTATTAAAATTGATTGAATTATCTATGGGTAAATTTGAATCTTTTACTTTTTCTTTCAAATCTCTATTTGGAGTTCTTATTGTTAAAATTATATTAATACCATTATTTATTATTTAAGTGACATTATTTTAAAAAAAAAAATTAAAACAATACATATCACTAATTTTATAACATGTCACTTTTTAAGTAATTAATTAATATCCATATAAAACCTAAGTTTAATTTTTAGTTCTGTGTTCCTGAATATATCCATATAAAACCTTAATTAATTATATACAGATTATAAAAATATAAATTTTACAATAAAGTAAACTCTCAATTTTTATTTAGTTATAAAAATAAAGTAATGTTAAATTGAAAATGCATAATTGAATCACAAATTAAAGAAACTCTTCATTGTGTGGCAACATATTTTAAGAAAATAAATATTGGAAAGATGTTCTAATTAAAGTCTATAAACAAAACATATGTAAGAAAGATTGATTGTCCTTTTTCAGCTAGATGAGGCAGACACATACCTACATTTGTCTATTCTGGTTGGTTTCTCAATTCATTTGTGTCTTCTAATTATACTTGCCAAACTGTCTTTGGCTTTTTAGTTGTGGGATCATTATTTATTATTATTATTATTATTATATATTATTTTAAAATTTAAAGTTTATTTTCTTATCATAATTCTCTCATGTTCATTATTTTATTTTAAAGAGTTTTTTAAGTAAGAATGTAGGGAGGAATTTAGTGTTTAAGAATGTATTTATTTTATTAAGAAAAAAAAGTTTATTTAAACGTATATATTTGTACAACTAGTTTAATTATACGTATAAATTAATAAAAATTTATATTTGAAAGTATATATACTTTCAATAATTGACTCATTTAACCTCTATTATTAAACATAGATATATTTTTAAATTTATATATTTATTAATTAAATATTCATTTTTTTCCTAATTCTTCTTTATTTATTTATTAATTAATTTATTAATTAATTAATTCATTAATTAATTAATCTCTCATTTTTTTATTAATTAATTATTAATCTCCTTTTATTAATTAATTAATTAATCAATCAATTTATTTTTATTTATCTATTTTTTTCCATTTGTCTATTAATAGGTTAGCATTTGATCTTTGATTATTTTAATTATATATTTTTTTTATTATTTTGTGTTATTTTTATATCAATATTTAATTATTTTAAAATTATTTGGTCTCTTTTAAGGCTAATATTTAAATATTACCGTGATTCATCCTTTTGAAATTTTTAGTAAAATATAGATAAAATGAAATAAATTAATTAACTAATAAATAAAAAAAAATAATTAATAAGAAGAAAAAAATTAATATTTAATTAATAAATATATATATTTTAAAAATAATTAATTTTATTTATTGACATAGACTAAATAAGTTAAAAAAATTTATTGTATGTATATTTAAATAAATTTGTATTAGTTAATATGTTTAATTAACTGATCTAGTTATACATTTAACTGGTCTACTTATACATGAGTTTTGTTTTTTTTATTCACGTAGAAAGAAAAAAAACATAGCACATGTATGATTTAGCTTGAGATGAGTCCCTAATTAATTAATCACCTACCTAATGTTGAATTATTATAATTTGCCTAACTCCTGTCCAAGTCATTTTCGAACTTTCTGTCTCATTCACCCCACGTGGCTTACAATAGTTAATGAGGGAAAGTTTGTTATTTGTGGTCCAAGATGACATGAATATTTTATGAAGGTTTTTCAATCAACTTGTTTTAAATAATAGAAATAAAAATAACTTAGAACTTGTTCCATTTGAATTTTATGATTATAACAACAATTCAACTTGTCATTGAATTTAGAAAAGCAAACATCTTAAACCACACCTTTATGACCAATTCTTTCAAGGGTTTAGTAGAGTAGTTAGTATAGAAGTAGTAACATATACAAGTCATTTTGTGTCTATGCGACTTTTGTAAGTGACTCCGTACATTAATAACAAAATTACATAAAAGGTACACACCTTGGATATAATAATGTTTAATTTGAATTTTCTTGATATGTCGGGTGAGAAATGTGGTTAATATATATATATATATAAAAGAGTAAATGGATACTCTAATCAGATTGTGGGTTGAATCGCTCATAAACTTGAAACGGTTAAAAATAAATTAAAGATGTTAAATGTATGTTTCAAACATGTAACCTAAAAAATAAGTACAATTCTTAACCAACTAAGTTAATAAGACTTATAATTTTAAATTCAACACCAAATTTGATGAGTGTGCGACATTCCCAACAATACAAGTTTAAGTTTTTAACAAACTAATCTATATATTAATAATTCTTAATTTAAATTTGATTAATTTTTCGGGTCGAGAACTGTGGTTAATTTGAATATATATGTGAGAGTAAATGGATATTTAGGTCGGATCGTTGATTGAACCCTCCCATAAATTTGAAACGGTTAAAAATAAAATTAAAAATGTTATATGTATGTTTCAAATTTTCAACATAACAAACAACGTACAATCTTTTAACCAGCTAAGCTAATAAGACTTTATATTTTAAATTAAATATCAAATTTGATAAACGTGCGACATTTCTAATAATATAAGTTCAACTTTTTAACTAACTAATCTTTATAAAATAATGCTTAATTTGAATTTGTTTGGTTTGGCGGGTCGAGAGTTGTGGTTAATTTGGATATATATGAGAGTAAATGGATACTTGAGTCGGATCGTGGGTTGATCCGTTCATAAACTTGAAATGGTTAAAAATGAAATTAAAAATGTTATATGTATGTTTTGAATTTTCAACCTAACAAAACAAGTAAGCTCTTTAACCAAGTGTTATTGGGGTGTGATTTTCTAAGAGATAATATGTCGGTAACAAATGAAAGTGGTTAAAAAATATGAATCAAATATTTGATTGACCAAAGTGTGAGGTCACGAGGTTAAATGTCGATTAAGATTGGTGTTTTATTTTCCTAGGATAAGAGACGTGTGAAAGTGTGATTGAAATGTGGTTTGTCAAGGGATAAGAGGTGAGTAACAAAGGATCGTGAGGTCACAAGATTAGAGGTCGATTAATATTAGTAGTTGGTTTGCCGAAGGATAAAAAACGTGTGAAACTGTGATTAAGATTGGTGGTTGGTTTTCTGAAGAATAACATACGTTTAAAAATGTGATTGAGATTGGTGGTTGGTTTACCAATGGATAAGAAGCATGTGAAAATATGATAAAGAGACATATGAAAAAATGTGAGTCACGAGATGGAGGTCGAGTGGTCGGTGGTTTGTCAGCCAAGAGATAAAGAGGTATATGAAAAAGCGTGAGTCACAAAATGATGGTTAATTGGGGAGTAGTGGTTGCTTTGATGATGTATAAGAGGTGTGTGATCAATTAGTATTGGCTGTTGATTTGTTGAAGTGGGGATAAAAGAGGTCGTCTAAGATTGTTGAGTTGTTTGTCAATGGGTAAAGATGCATATAAAAAAGTGTGAGTCACAAGATGATGGTCAATTAAGAGATTAGTGGTTGGTTTGACGAGGATAAGAGATATGGATCAATTGAAATTGGTTGTTGCCGAGGGGATAAAGTTACGGATTCTATTCACATTAAAAATACTCTAAATTGAAGTGTACTATGATTATGGGGATTGTGCTAACTTCTTAAATTTTAAAAAATAAAGTATTTGAAAAATAAATTCTAAGGTTTGTGGAATGTTCTCGTGTATGTTTAGTTGTTTCAATACTTTACGACTATTTATGATTAAGATAAATTTATAAAATATATTTTTTATTTATGTCGTCTTTATCTTTATTTTATAACTAGAACCGTGCAACATGGTATATTAGCTATAAATCACTATTTTATTTTTTTTAATTATTTTTAATTTTATTTTTTCTCACATTATTTTATATATATATATATATATATATATATATATATATTATATTTCTCATCATATAAATATATTCTCCTTCATTATTAATTTTGTATAAATATTTTATATTCTCCTTGTATATATATTTATATAAATAAAACATAACTATTAAATATATATATATATGAGAAAGAAAATAAAAAAAAATTAATTAATTAAAAAAAATATTATACAAATAATAATCTTTTATCGTTAATTTTATATAAATATTTTTTCTCTTATTATATATATATATATATATATATATATATATATATATATATATATATATATATATATATATATATATATATATATATATATATATATATATATATATATAAAAGTAAATAAAGGCTTAACATATAACATTTTTCATTTTTTTTTTTAATTAAGAAAATTATGATAAGAATATTATATATATATATATATAAATATTTATATATAAAAATAAATAAATATATAATTATTATATATTATTAAATAAATTAGGAAAGATATTTTTAATTAGAATAATATATATATATATATATATATATATATATATATATATATATATATATATATATATATAAATATTGTATATTGGAAAAAAAATGATAAGATAAATTAGTTTTTATTAATAAATTTATATAATATATTTAAGAAATATATGATAAAAAATCTAATTATTTTTATTACATATTAAATTATATATGTATATAAGAAATTTAGTTATTTTTATTATATATTAAATTATATATATAAAGAATTTAATTATTTTTATTATATATATATTTATTAAAAAGATTTTAAAATAATTAATTATTTTATTGATCAATAATTTTTTATACTCATAAAATAAAATAATATATATATATATATATGACATTATTTTGTATGAGTATTAATATATATAATATATAATTATTCAAAATTTTATTTACAAATTTTATATTTATACATAAAATTATAAAATTATTTTAAACATGTTTACCACTATTACAAACCATATTATGAGGATGAGAATCGACAAGGAATCCAAGTCTACGTCCTCCACCCAACAGACGAGTGTTCAATCAACTATTGTGTCTAAGCGCCCTGCAACTTCCATTCGTAAGGCACCCGTAAAGAAAAGAAAGCAGTCGACGATGGAATCTGTTGCAAGTTCCACTAGCTAGAAGAGGGCCACTATTGAATAAACTACTGAGGTTGATTCCATTCCAAAGAAGGCTGGAATGGAGGAAACCCCTATTGTTATTGTCCCTCAGTTCTTAGCCTCGTCTTCTCTTGTAGCTGAAGTCTTGGCTAATCAATTCAAGGTGTTGGTCGAGCCGTCTGCCCATATTCAATCTGAACTAGTGTCTACAGAAGTTGCTTGTCAGACGGAGGCTTCCCTTGCATTTCAGACAGATATTGTTCCTACTAGTCAGACAACCTCCGAGGTAAATCTCATTTCTTCCTTGGCCATAGAGCCCATTATCGCTCCCGTGGTGGAACATATTACTGAGCCAATTGTTGAGTTAGTTGGCATGCCTGTTGAGAAAAGACAGGGGAAGACGCTATTGTCTCCCTTGTCGCACTAGTGGCATCTAAAGCTTCTGGTCAAGATCTTATTATATCTGTTCAGACGGCCAAGGAGTCGTCTGCTACTCATGCAATAGAGTAGGTGGCTGTTCCTGCGTCTGAAGCTGCTATACTTGAAGGAAGTATTGTTCAGACGGTTGCTAGTCCTTTTGCAGTTGCTATGGAAAATGTCTTTCCTAAGAACGTCTCTCCTTTTGTTATGCTAAGAGCAGTTCGAGTGGTTTAGGGAATCACATTCAGAGAGCTTGTTCCTGACCCCAAGCCTTCCGAAGATGTAGGGAAGGGAAAAAGAAAAGCCGACTATATTCCTGAACTTTAGGATGAAGTGAATCAGACCATCGACCTCATCCTAGAGGATGTGGAGGTCGCGATATCTGTGCAAATCGATACATTTGACAAATGGTTAAGCACAAGGCTCCACATAAAGTTTAGTGATGTTATTAAAGGATCCAGTGTGGTTAAGTAGTGGAAGAAGTTGCTTCAATTAGAGGAATCGGTCCTTTCCTGGACCAAAACACAAGATATCAACGAAACTCTTAAGAGAAGAGAGCTCGTTGCAGCATCTGCTAGAGGGCGCTCTCTCTACCCCATCTCTACCAAAGGGAAGAAAATTTTAACCATTCGGACAAATCGGTGAGAACAGATGCGAAGGTTCACTTATGTCTTCAACGAATCATGGAATCCTATTGTTACACGGATCTCTATTTTGTCTATGGAACTGAGTCATATCGAACTGATGAACTTCGGACAAGGCGTCAAATCCAGAGTTGAACTGCTTAGACAAGGATAAGTAGATGCCTTTTATTAATGAGATGCCGTTCACTCGGGATGAGTCGCATCTTATATCTACTGTTGAGAAGATGCTCTTGGTGGTTAAAGAGTAGGCGTCTCTTCATATCATCGAGCAACAGCGGATGTCTATTGAGGAAAGACAGTTTTTAGTGTTTCAATCTGTTGTGCAGCAGATCCTTGCATCTGAAGTGCAGTAGCCTCCGTCTGTTTAGAAGGAGACATCTAAAAATGCTCCCCTTGCGTCTGAGCAGATGCAGACCCCGTCTGCTGAGGGTGAACCCTCTAAGACAGCTGAGAAGACGCCCAAGGTCAATGTTCAGACCATCCTATCAGACGAGCAGGCATCTGAAGAAAAGCAATCTGAAAGATCGGCTAGTTTTCTAAAGGACTTACACAATGAAATTGAAGGAGCGGGCGATGAGTCTCGGGCAATAGTCAATGCGCCTCGAGTCTCTTCTCAAGACAAGGAACAAGAGAAATCCATTCAGGTAAGTTTTCATCCTGAACCTATTCGCTCTATTCTAGTCGGTTCCCACATCGTCTCCTCTACTCCCTCTTCTTCTAAGGAGGCTTCTTCGGGATCAATGGATTTATACAAATTCATGTTGGATGTTTTTACACCGATGCAGTAGATAATCCATTCTATTGTTAATAGATTGGTGATTCTGGAAGAGCGATCTACTAAGGCATCTCGGGCTCAATCTGACGCAAACAAGGAAATTGAGAAGACTTTGTGTGATGTAACGAAGCTCATAGATCAGATGAATAGGATGGAGTCTACTTTGATCAACAGTAATCTCCACCTCCACATAGAGACAAAATTTTCCATAGAAATTCTCACTCTCCAGATTTTGGAAATGTCCAAATCCCTCAAGTTTGCTGAAGCTGAGCACATAGAATATGCTGACGCGATCGCTCATCGCTTCCAAGTTGAAGAAGACTCAACTACTAAAGCCGTTAGAGCCCTTGTTGTTGCTCCCTAATAATGTTAAAGGGGGGAAGATAACATTCGAAGGGGAATAAGCAATCGAGGTACTCGCTCTAGGCTATTGCTGAAGCAAGGCTACTATCAGCGCTTCTTCAGGATGCTACAGAAGGAAGGCTTCTGCCAGCGCTTCTTCAGACTGCTGCTGAAATAAGGTTGCTGTCAATGTGCTGAAGACAACTATACAGTTGGCAACCCTGCTACTAATGATTCTTCAGCTCTGTTGACGTCATCTCTGTTGCTCGCGCCTCTTCAGCTTGACCTGCGCATTAAACATTTGTAAAACTTAGTTTTATTCAATTATCAACGCATCATCAAAACTACGTTGTTAGATTAAGTTAAATAAAGAAAATGGCAAAATTAATTAAAAGAGAAATAATTAATTAAGGAAAATGTTTTAATAAACTTAAGTGAATAAGCTTAAATCAATACGACATAGTTGACATAGTTTTAATGGTGTGATCTAAACAAAACTAAGTTGTGTAAATTGTCTTTACGCAGGTACTGCTCAAAAGACGTATGTCTTCAGATGTAGTTTAAAGTAAGAGCGAGCAGACGTAGTCTGAACTTTAACAGACGGGTAGTTTGTAGAAGTGCGCGAGTAGACGTAGTCTGAACTTCAATAGACGGGTAGACTAAAGAAGTGCGCGAGCAGACATAGTCTGAACTTCAACAGATGGGTAGTCTGAAGAAGTGCGCGAGCAGACGTCTTGCTTCAGCATTCGTCTAAAGAAGTGTACGATGTCTTGCTTCAGTAGTCGTCTGAAGAAGCATCCAATTATCTACTCAGTTCATCAGCTTGGCAATCAGTAGTATTCATTATCAATTGTCTGACAAGACAGCTTAACACGCTATAAATGTTGGTCTTCCATGTACTCAAATATTCCTCCAAGCAACGTTCTGTACTGTACTGTATTGTATTGTCCTGTACATTACGTTCTTTTGAATATTTTGTAGTACGATCTGACACGCCACGATCAAACGCATATACTCTGATGTACGATTTCGTACTCCTAGCGTGCGTCCAACGGATAACTAACACGTGTCCAAAGGAAGATTCAACCGTATGTGCACTTCATTATAAAAGGTGATCCAAGGACAACGACGAAAAACTATTGTTCTTGAAATTCTTAGCAATTGGCTCTCTTGAACTCTATCTAACGAACTGCTAAGTTCTGTGAGCTTTAAGATCATACTGTAATTCATCTAATATTCTTTCGGTATGAAATTTCAGCATTGTAAGTTGAACAGGATTGTCTGTTTAATAAAGTATTAGCTAGGAGTTCAGAAGTAGGTAGTTGTTAAGTCATATATGTTTGACTGGGTTTGTGTAGTCGCTATACAAATCAAAGCCTTCTAGTGAATATCTTTCTGAAAATAGAAGAATGGGTGACGTAGGAGTTTTATCTCCAAATATTCATAAAACTCCTTGTGTTATTTACTTTCTGCATCGTTCAATCGCTTATTTGCTTATTCAAATCGAGCAAGCACTTTCGCACTTGATTCCGTTCAAGAGCTTGCGAAGATTTATGAAGAATAAAAACATATTTTTAATCTCTAACATGATTAAAATCTAAATGAAAGTATTAAGCTGTCAACTATCTTCAGACCCCCCCCTCTCTATAGTTGACACTGGTCCTAACATACGTCGTATTGATTTTTATTATCCTAAGTTCATTTTAATCAATTAAAGCATTTATCTTAATTCAACTTAATTAAAGATTTCTTCTTTAATCTTAATTTAATTAATTTTAATCTAACAATTTCCCCCTTTTGATGATCTTAAAACTAAGTTATAAGAGCAGGGAAATTAAAGTAAATTATATATTTACATAAATACACAAAAATGTTTAGATTTAAGATATCCCCCCTTTTGATTTCTTCCGAGTCCGCTCCTAGTTGACTCACAACCACCTTCCTCCTCGTCCCGGCTTCCCCTACCTAATTTTCCACCTCGACTATTTTCCCCCCTTTTTAACAGCATCAACATCTTCTATACGTTTGTTTGTTGCATTCTTGAGGTGGTTTGTTAATTCGATAAGCTGAAAGCCGAGAGAATCAATTTTTGCGGAGAAATCTTTGTGTTGTTCGAAGGCGGTTTTGATCAGAATGGATTTCAGCCGAGTCATGGACTCCTTGATGATGGTTATCTCAATAGAACTCCTCGATACTTGGCTAAGGATTTGATCATACACCACAGCTATCGAGGCCAAAGCCTTTGAGGTAGCAGCCGACTGCTCCTTGAGGGATTCCATCTCACCAAAAATAGCGGCAACGTAAACTATGTTACATAGGCGCAATGACGTCTTACATCAGACTTTGAAGATCCACTATTCCTCGAGATAACTCCTCTAAGAGTGAGGAGCTGACTGTTCCATCTGAGAATGAGTAGGGAGGATCTGAAGAGGAGTAACATGAATACTTTCCTAAATGGACGACGGAGCTAGGTCCTTTGAAGATGAGGAAGCCCGAGAAGACGGGACCTTAACCAGCATTCGGGATCCGCAACTAACTTCCTAAATCTATACGCATATTTCTTTAATAATCCCAGATGGCTCTTCAGAATAACTTGATGCTCAGTCGAGAGGGATTGCTGCTTGGATGCAGAAGGGTTATTCTTGGCAGTCGGATTGGGTTTTGGCTCAGAATTTGAAGATATCATCACAGTACCCTGAGACATCTCTTTCTCAAGAGCGGGAGAGGAGAGCTAACCAGCAGATTTGGAAGATTCTTTCTTGATAGCAAGGGAGGAATGTTGCTCAAGAGCTTCAGAGGACTCCTTCTCGAAAGTAGAGGTGGAAAGCCTTTCAGAAGCAGAGGATGGCTCCTTCTCATGAGCAGGGAAGAAGTGATGCTCAAAAGCTTGTGAAATCTCTTGTTCAGCAGTTATGGGGAGTTGATGTTGCTTAACAGCTTGAAGAGGCAACTACTTTGTAAATTAGATAGGCAGCTACTTTACAGAAGGGAGGAACAGTTGTGCTTCCACCATGGAGAGCTTCTATACATCAGCAGGAGACTAGCTTCTCAACGAAGAACAGTTGCTCTTAGGCATCTGAACTATTCAGCACAGCCAAAGACGTCCCCTTTTGTTGTTCAACATTACTAGAGGACTGTGTGCCTTATATGAACGACAAAGCAATATAGCTGAAGGAGTCCAGGGTCTGTTGCAATCTGATATTGACCCTGGAGTCCATCCATGTTATTCCCTCTAGAGGATCGTAGTTGGCTTGTCTTTGTTTAATGATCGGGTGCAGGGCACCTCCTCTAGCAACGATCGCAACTAGTTCTCTCCTCTTGAGAGCTTCCTGAATGTTCTTGGTGCAGCACCAAGTCAAGACTGATTTCTCTATATAGAACAATGCCTTGCACTTTAGATTTATGTCGGCACCGTGGAGGTATTGAAAGAATCTCTAGTGAATCCTTATGTTGCTCCACCTATCGAAGACTCTGACCCTCTCTAAAGTAGTCGTCTCAACCTCCTCCAGGATGAGATCGATGGTTTGCTTCATAATGGATAGAGGCTCGGGGAGAAAAACCACAAGGTCTTTCCCTTTTCCTACAACTTCGTTAGGCTGAGCAGTAGGGACAGATTCCTTAAATGTTATTCCTCTAACATCTTGAGCCTTTCTTTTGATTGCCGCTGGAAAGACGGTTGATAAAGGGACAACAATTTTAGAGGTTTCAGCTTCAGGTAGTGCTGCACCATTTTTTATAGTTGTCTGAACAGCTGGGGTTTCAACAACCTAGCCAGTAGGCACAACAGTTGGTGGTATATCGACCAGTCCCACAACTTGGACTTCTGCAGGCACTACGGCCATAGTAGATTCAGAGATTGGCTTAAGAAATACCTCTGCAACAGGGGATTCCTCCATTCTTACCTTTTTTAACTTGGAAGAAACCTCAGCAGTCTCTCTAATAGAGGTACATTTCTAACTGTTGGAGCTCGCAACCGACTCCTCAATCACTAGTTTCCTTCTCTTTGTCGGGGTTGGATGCCAAGATAAGGCTGAACGCTTAGAAAGAGTGGTTGATTGTCCGCTTGACTGCTGAGTAGAGATTCACGACTTATTTCCAATTGTATTGTTGGTCAATATTCTGTTAGGGTGAATGACCGCTCCTTTACCTACATTGACCTATAGGTATTCAAGCAATCTTCTGATGATCTGAACAGCGAAGCTAGAGTGCTGCTTCTTTAGCATTGTCACCATCATTGCCAGGGTTGAGAATAGAACAGACGACCAGTTGATGGCCATTCCATTGGATAAAGCCACCATTATTTTGAATATTTCCTGAGTATAAGCATCGAAGGCGCCTACCTTTTCCTGGAGAGATTTTGAAATAAGGTTGTTGAGAAGACAGAACTCCATCTTCAGGACTTCTTCTTTTCGTGAGTCTCAACGAGAATAGAGACATCTGAAAAGACTGTTTGCATTTCCGTGATATATTCGGCCGGAATCTGGTCGAACGATGTAAGCCCTTCCGTTAGAAGCCTAAAATTTGGGCGAAGATCTCTTCGAAAATAGAAACTTCTTCTTCTTTCACCGTTGCCTGAACAGCGTCTCCGACCATCCTCGCGGTTTTGAAGAACTCGCGAACCTATGGTTCATGAACGGTGAACGGACCCCCAAGAAACTTCCTTAGACCGAAAGTTTCTAGGGTTTTGAATATTTGAACCATCGCTAGCATGTGCAGACGAATTCGAAATCCATCTGCATTATGTTTTGAGAAAACGAAGTCATTTCAGATTTCTAGGGTTTTGATGAAGAAGAAGGCTAGATTTCTAGAGAGAAGGCAAAGATTTTAAGGTTTTAGAATCGCAAAGGAGGTAATGAATCGTTTAGGCGTGTTGGGTAATCTTTATAGATCCTAACTGACCCATGTCATTAAATAAAATAAAAGACATTATTTAAATACATATGTGTGTGGTATTTAATTAACTATGCATGTAGGTCTCATTTTAGAATATGACAGACACATGTCTTCATGTTATTTTAAAATAAATGGAGGGAAATGAAATATTTTAAAATGTGACCGTTCACTATCTAAAGAAGAGTTAAACGATAGTGTATTGATAAGATTAAGATGGATGTTCCACTTGACTTGAGACGACTCGTCTGATTTACACTTGGGCAGTCGACTGACCAAGTTGTCTGCTAACCTTTTATTTTAGTGTAATATTACAACTCTACTAAAAGTGTGCTGCTGACGCACAGCTATAGCCGTGTCGACAAAAGACTTTGCCTAATAGCTGAGTATTATTATTAGACTAAAATTCTAAGTGGCTTAAGCTTAGTCTTGTCTGATGTACAGTGTCATCAACCGACTTCTCTTTCAGCACGATTGAAGACATTCGTCTTAACACGTCTGGCTTATCAGCTATCTGAAAAAATCCTCCTAAGTTTATGCATACTAAATTAATTTAACTCTAGAAGACCTAAAATATTTCTAAAGTAAGAAAACTTAGTCTCGGAAAGTGGTTTCGTAAAGATGTCGGTCACTTGTTGATCCATTGGCACATATTCCAGCCGAATGTTCTTATGTGCCACGTGATCCCGGATGAAATGATATCGGATGTCGATATGCTTCGTTCTTGAGTGATCGCAATAGCGCTGGTGTTATCATAGAAGATCGGAGACTCGTCTTCCTGGATGCTAAAGTCTCTCAGCTGTTGTTGAACCCACAACAACTGAGAACGGAAGCTATCTGCGGCAAGATATTTTGCTTCTGCTGTAGACATGGCAATAGAGGTCTACTTATTGTTAAACTAGGAGATTAGACGATCACCAAGGAACTGAAAAGTTCCACTAGTGCTATTCTGATCGATCTTATAACCTACATAGTCTGCATCAGAGTAACTAATTAAGTTGAAACTAGAATCCTTCGGATACCACATTCCAACACATTGAGTTCCCTTTAGATATTTTAAAATACACATAGCAGCTATGTAATGAGATTGTTTAGGATTAGCCTGAAATCTTCCGCACACGCCGACAACAAACAAGATGTCTGGTCAGTTGACTGTTAGATAAAGTAGGGAGCCGATAATTCTTCTGTAGGCAGTGATGTCGACGTCCTGACCATCCTCATCTTTATGCAACTTGCTTGAGGACTTCATTGGTGTTGAGGCGGTTGAGCAGTTCTCCATACCGATTTTTTTCAGTAATTCATTGGTATGCTTAGCTTGATTGATGAAGATGTCAACTTCAAGTTGACGAACTTGAAGACCAAGGAAGAACGTTAACTCACCCATCATACTCATTTCAAACTTATCCTGCATCAGATTAGAAAACTTTTTACATAATTTGGGGTTAATTGACCTAAATATGATATCATCCACATAAATTTGAACAAGTAATATATGTGAATTTTTAATAAATCTGAAAAAGTGTTTCATCTACTGTGCCAATAATAAAATTATGCTCAAATAGAAATTTAGTCAAAATATCATACCAAGCTCTAAGAGCTTGCTTAAGACCATATAAAACTTTATCTAATTTGAAGACATGATTAGGCAGAGAATGATTTTGAAAATCAAGAGGTTGTTCAACATAAACATCCTCATTAATTGTGTTGTTTAGAAAAACATTTTTAACATCCATTTGATATACTTCAAAGTTTTTGAAAGCTGTATAAGCTAAGAAGACTCTAATAGCTTCAATTCTAGCTACAAGAGCAAATGATTCATCAAAGTCAATTCATTCCTCCTATTTATATCCTTGAGCTACCAGTCTGGCTTTGTTTCTAACAACTAAGCCATTTTCACTTAGCTTGTTTCTAAAAACTCATCTAGTTCCAATAACAGAATGATCATCTGGTCTTGGATTAAGATATCAAACTTTGTTTCTTTCAAATTGATTTAATTTTTCTAGCATAGCATTGATCCAATCTAGATCAAGCAATGCTTCATCAATTTTCTTAGGCTCAATTTGAGAAATAAAAACAGAGTTTGCAAATTCATCCATTAGTTGATTTCTAGTTCTAAGAGGTGCAATAGGATTATGTTGGGAAAAATTAAGTAAAGAGTCAATTAACTTAGAAGAAATTGTTGGGAAAACTAAGTAAAAAGTTAATTAACTTAGAAGAAACGGAAATTATAAAATATTAAACAACTAAATTTTGATGATGTTTAAATATGAATAAAGCTAAGTTGTCTAATTGTTTCTGTGCAGGTGCATCAGACTTTGCTAACTTAGATGTGGTCTAAGAAGGATAATTAGACGTGTTACGTAGTTAAACGTTGGTGTCTAACTCCTTCAGACAAGTCTAAAGTGATACGTAGTTAGACGTTATAGTCTAATAGATACATAGTTAGACGTTGAAGTCTAACTCCATTAGACATGGTAGTCTAATGGGAAACGTAGTTAGACGTTGACGTCTAACTCCTTCAGACAAGTCTGAAGTGATACGTAGTTAGACGTTGAAGTCTAACAGATACGTAGTTAAATATTGAGGTCTAACTCCATTAGACGTAGTAGTCTAATGGGTAATGTAGTTAGACGTTGGCGTCTAACTCCTTCAGACAAGTATGAAGTGATACGTAGTTAAACGTTGTAGTCTAACAGATACGTAGTTAGACGTTGAGGTCTAACTCCATTAGACATGGTAGTCTAATGGGTAACGTAGTTAGACGTTGGCGTCTAATTTCTTTAGACAAGTCTAATATGATACGTAGTTAAATGTTGTAGTATAACAGATACGTAGTTAGACGTTGAGGTCTAACTCCATTAGACGTGGTAGTCTAATGGGTAACGTAGTTAGACGTTGGCGTCTAACTTCTTTAGATAAGTCTAATGTGATACGTAGTTAAACATTGCAGTCTAACAAATACGTAGTTAGACGTTGAGGTCTAACTCCATTAGACGTGGTAGTCTAATGGGTAACGTAGTTAGACGTTGGCGTCTAACTCATTCAGACAAGTCTAAAGTGATGCGTAGTTAGACGTTGTAGTCTAGCTCCATTAGACTTGGTGGTCTAATGGAACACGTTATTAGACGTTGATGTCTAACTCCCTTAGACTATGCAGTCTAATAGAGCACATCTAATGCCTCGCTTCAGCAACCGTTTGAAGTTAGCATACGTCTACCCACGATCAACTAGTTGTCTGTTACTCTACTCCACTCACTCCTGTACAGTCTAACAAGCCAGTTAATTATATCCAATGAACGAACACCACGTATGAAAATGTCCTTCCAACGGTTTGTCTAGTACAAGACAATATCAGAGAGGATATTTGGCGCACTACCAGTTCGGTATGGCCACGATCCATTTGCTCAGAGTCCGCTGTACTCTTGTCCTATGGGAGGCCTTCCAATGGATGTTTGCCATGTGTCCATGAAGAAGATTTGACCGTTGGTGTCCTTCTACTACAAATAGATGCTCAAGGACAACAGCCAAATCATTGGTCAACTTACTAAATCACTCTTGTCTTACTGATTTCCTTACATTCTTCAAGTTCAATAGAGAAAGAATCAAAACACTATCTAGCAATGAGAATATTGTTCATAATATTGTAAGTTGAACAGAGCATGTTCTGTTCAACAGAGTGTTAGCTATTTCAGTCAACTATATTTGATTCAAAGAGTTTAGTGAAATCCTTCCAGTTGTAGAAGAAGGGGTGACGTAGGAGGGTTTGCTCCAAACATCCATAAACAACTCCTTGTGTTTTTTACTTTGTCGTTCATATTTCATTGGTTCAAAGCTTCAAATTCGACGAACACTTCCGCACTTGAAACTGTTTCAAGAGTTCGAAGGATTTGTGAAGAATATAAACAGATTTTAACTTCTAACAGAGTTAAAATAAAATCTTTTGTCATAAGTTGTTATCAATAGTCAGACCCTAGTCTCTATTGACTATACTAATCCTATCAATTGGTATTCGAGCCTCGTTTTCTATTCTCAAGCAACAAGAACCTGAATCATGTCTGTCATCAACCAAATCCATGTGCTCTCAAGAGAAAACTACGATTATTGGATGATGAGAATGTAAGCTCATTTGGTTTCCCTTGATTGCGACATGTTGAATGTCATCTCTAATGGTCATATAAAAATTGAGAAGCCAAGATGTAGTTGGACGACGGAAGATAAGATGATGAACAACCTGAATAATGTTGTAAAAGATGTATTGTTCAAGTCGATCAACATGATTATATTTAGTGAGATTAAGTCTTACTCCTCTGCTAAGAAAATCTAGGAGAAGCTAATTCAAATTTATTGTTGTAATGTTCAAACAAAGAAGAACTCAACAGAGCAGAAGGTTCTTATAAGTGTTGAAAGTAAGTCCAAGTGGGCCGATAGTGACTTAGAGGACTCATCTTCTAAAAGCGATAACGAAACTGTCACATGCTTGATGGTAGACAACAAATAAAAGGTATTCGACTTCTCCCCTAAAAGGTTTTACGAGAGATGAGTTAACTATTGCACTCAATTATATGGTCATTAAGTACAAGAAGTTATCAGACTTATTTAATGAAATGAAATCAAAATATGAGGCCAATAGCTCTCTTTCATCTCAAGTTTCTGAACCAAAACTTTCTAAAAACAAAATAGATGAGCTCTCATCTGAGAATGAGACGCTCAAAGAACAGGTCAAAATTATATTTTCTGAAAACAAATGTTTGACATATGTGGTCAGTTCCTGGACGAAATTTGGAGACGCTGTCAGACAACAAATCTATATGTTGAGGTATTCCGGATGTAAATCTGATTTAGGATTTAACAACAATGACTCAGATATGTCCTTTAAGATGTTAAACTCAGCAAATGACAAGCTTAAGCCAATAAGCTTTGTCAAAGGGAGTTTAACAAATACTGGAACTGATTCAAGCTGTGTGAATCAAACTTTAAAGGATGAAATAATTTATGTTCCGCCAACTGTAAACTGACTGAAACCTAGGTTAGAAGCAGCCAGCAAGTCTGGCATATCAAAACCTGACAGGAAGTCAATGAGTTTTAAACAAATATAATCCTCTAAGGTTAAGGGATCAGCTGCTAGCAGGAAGACGTCTTCTAAGCGTAAATCATATGCATTAATCACAATACAAAATGGGAAATCCATCAAGATAACTCAAATATGGATTCCTAAGGGACTGATTGATCGATGACCCAAGTGAATGTAGGTACCGAAACATGTAAATACATTTTTGTGTGGGTGATATAGGGTAGTTGAATGAAGGAAACGTGGAGCACACTCTTTTGAGAACATGCTCTAGAAGCTCAACAATTGGCACATTTGCCAATTCCACAGACTAAGTGTTTCTTCCTTAAAAATATTTTTGGTCTTGAGGACCTCAAAACATTCATTTATTCATTCTGTAAATATGCATAAATTGAGGGGGAATTTAATGTTTAAAATTTTAAACCAGATGCACGTAGATGAAAGCTTTAATCGGTCTATTAGACGAGAACGTTTAAAAGAAAAGAAAGTACTTAGACATATGTTTGCTTACATAGTCTGTGCTTCTAAGTTGGATTGTCTTGGTTCAAAACCTACGCGGTTAGACGTCGAAGACTAATAGACGTTTAGACGTTTATAAGACTAGTGTAATTAGACGCTAACGTCTAACCAGACACACGTCTAATACGTGTTGTCCATGCGTAATTAGACGTCTACGTCTAATAGACGTTTAGACATCTATAAGACAAACGTGATTAGACGCATGCGTCTAATAGACGTCTATTCAACTTAGATGCCAGAATGTATAAGAAAATGACACGTCTAACTACGTGTGCAGTTAGATGCTTCATCTTCAGACTAATTGAGGACAACTATCTTCTTGCGCGGTCATCTTCAGACTAATCATCCTTTGAGAACATGGGGATTTTTTTAGGATAGATATGATTCAGATATCTCTGTTTTTCTTGAGAATAGAAAACCTTGCTCTAATACTACTTGTTAGGATCGGTGACAATAATAGAATGGGGGATAAATATTGTTGTGCTAATCTTCACTTTGAATGCGATTTTAATCCTGTTAGAGATTAAAATTTGTTTCTATTTTTTGGAAAATCGTAGCAAGCTCTTGAACGGTTTCAAGTGCAGAAAGTGCTTGCTAGATTTGAAGTGGTAGATGCGAGACTGAATATAGCGGTAAAGAAATAACACTGAATTTTATGGATGTTAGGAGATAAAACTCATACGTCACCCCTTCTTCTATTTCTATAAGGATTCCACTAGAAGACTTTGATTTGTATAGCGTCTACACAAACCCAATCAGAACACAAGTCTTAACAGTTGCATGTTATGAACTCCTATTTATCACTTTGTTGAATAGACAACGTTCTGTTCAACTTACAATATTGAATATACTCTCAAATATTATAGTAAAATAACTATCATCTTGGCGTAAATGAAATACAGAATGCACTTATGAAAGATGAGCTAAAGAGAGTAAATTGATCGAGAGTTAAAGCTTTATGTTATTCTCTTGTTATAGATTTTTGTTCTAATGTCTTCTTTGTTGTAATTTGGAGCCTTTTTATATTGACGCGTAGCAACGGTCGAATTTAATTCTTGGATACATGATTTGACCGAGAGGCCAGATATTCAGAGATCGTAAATTGACCGAAGGTCCATATATTCAGGGATCGTGAATTGACCTAAAATCAAGATATTTAGGGATCGTGAATTGACCGAGAGGATTCGTCGTTGTACTCAGATGTCTTTTAATATTGAAACATAGCAACAGTCGAATCTCATTTGTAGATATGTGTCAACTTTCTAATGGTTGTATGTTAGGTGGCATTCTACTATTGGCGCAACATAGCTGTTGATATAAAACTATTGTTGGTTTCTTCAGGCTACTACTAGAGCTTCTTCAGGTTGTTGCTGAAGCAATGCTGTTGTTAGCGCTTCTTCAGGCTACTATTGAAGTAAGGTTGGTGCCAGCGCTTCTTTAGGCTGCTGCTGAAGCAAGGCTGTTGTCAGCGCTACTTCAGGCTGCTTCTGAAGCAAGGTTGTTGCTAGTGTGTTGAAGACAACTCTATTGTTGGCAACCCTGCTACCAATACTTCTTCATCTCTACTGACGTCAGCTCTGCTGCTCGCGCCTCTTCAGCTTTACCTGCGCATTAAACATTTGTAGAACTTAGTTTTATTCAATTATCAACGCATCATCAAAACTATGTCGTATTTATTTTTATTATTCTAAGTTCATTTTAATCAATTAAAGCATTTTTTTAATTCAACTTAATTAAAGATTTCTTCTTTAATCTTAATTTTCTCCTTTTTTCTTTCTTTAATTTAATCTAACAGAATCACTCACGCTAACTATGATAGATGAAGCGTAAATTAGAATGTCGGTTTAAGTAACGTAAACATTTGTGTGAAAACTTAAGGGTTCGTCCATACAGGGTAAGTGAATGCCTAAAATTATGCCAAAAGGCATAATCGAATGTTCAAATGTTTCATCATGTATCCTTTGAGTTAGGGCCTAAGATCATAATGAAAGGCGTAGTCAAATATTTATGAATGTATCCTTAAAAATTGCAAGGTTCATCCATAAAGAGTGAGTGGAGGCCTAAAATCATGCTAATATGCATAATCAAACATAAGTTAGAATGTTGGCTTAAGTAACGCAAACATTGGTGTGAAAATCTAAGGGTTCATCCATGGAGGGTGAGTTAGGGCCTATATAATGCTGAAAGGTGTAGTCGAATGTTTAAGAATGTATCCTTAAAGACTACAATGTTCGTCCACGAAGGGTAAGTCAAGGCCTAAAATAAAATGTGTAATCAAATGTTTAGGAATGTCATCATTGAAGATAATGTATGGTGGGAATTGAGAATGGTAAGAGGTTCATCCACGGAGGGTGAGTTAGGGTCTAAGATCATGTCGAAGTGCGTAGTCGAATGTATGTCAAAAGGCATAATCGAATGTTTAAGAATGTCATCCTTGAAGATAGTGTATGGTGGAAATTGAGAATGGTGAGGGGTTCATCCACGGAGGGTGAGTTAGAGTCTAAAATCATGTTGAAAGGCGTAGTCGAATGTTTAATAATGTATCATTTATGACCACAAGATTCCTCCACGGAGGGTGAGTTAGGGCCTAAAATAATGTCAAAAGGTGTAATTGAATGTTTAAGAATGTCATCCTTGAAGATAATGTATTGTGGAAATCGAGAATAGTTAAGGGTTCATCCACGGAAGGTGAGTTAGGACCTAAGATAATGTTGAAATGTGTAGTCGAATGTATCTTTGAAGATCATAAGGTTCATCCACGGAAGATGAGTTAGGGCCTAAGATCATGCTAAAAGGCGTAGTCAAATGTTTAAGGATGTATCATTGAAGACCGCAAGGTTCGTCCAATGAGGGTGATTCAATACCTAAAATCATGCCAAAAGGCATAATCGGATGTTTAAGAATGTCATCCTTGAAAAGATAATATAAGGTGGAAATTGAGAATGGTGAGAAAATCGAATGTTTAAGAATATCATTGTTGAAGATAATGTATAGTGAGAATTGAGAATGGTAAAAATTAATAATGTGCATCGTTGAAGGATAATGGATAATGTATGGTGTTAGTTGTGGGTGTCAATTTTAGAGATTAATAATATTTTTTCTTTTCTTTTTAGTATTAAAATTATTAATTATTTATATATATATATATATAATATATAAATATGAGAAATGATTAGGTGAGGGAATTTGGTGGGGGAATTTGATGAGGGAATGATGTGGCATAATCTTATTCGCTGAAAAAATCAAATAATTTCTCTATTTTCTCTCTTTCCTCTCATTTTTACATTTTCCAATGAAGGTGATGCCACGTCATTCCCTCACCAAATTCTCTCACTAAATTCCCTCACTCTATCACTCCTCTATAAATATATATACATATATATTCAAATAATAAACCAAAAAATAAAAATAAAAATTCTATTTTGACATGTTTTAAATAATTTATAAATATATTTTATTTTACTTTATAATGTTTTAAAAAATATTTAAATTAGAAAAGAAATTTAAAAAGATATTTAATTTAAGTTTTAAAGTGATTGAAAATTTATTTTAGATTTATATATATATATATATATATATATATATATATATATATTATATTAAAGAAAAAAAATGAAAAGATAAATTATTTATATTAATAAATTTATATAATATATTGAGGAAAAAAAAAAAGTAGGATATGAGATATAATTATTTTTAATATATATATATATATATATATATATATATATATATTAAGAAAGAGTCGACTTAAGAGACCAAAATGTCACGGTTTCGATTTTATCTGTAAGCGTTTTGAGTTTAAGCGAAGAGTTATGACTATGGGGATATCATAATAGCTCTCCTTTATTCAAAATATAAATATATATATATATATATTTATTAAGAGGTTGGTAATATGTGTGAGATGTTTAAAAAATAAGTTCCAAGTGAAGTAAAAATTTTATAATATGAGAGGTCCGAAAAATGATATTGGTGGTTAAAATTATATGCAAATGCAATGAGTTGGTTTTCAAGAATAATGTCGAGTAAAAAATGTTTAAACAATGATTATTATTATTATTTAAAGGAATTAATATTAATATTTTTTAAAATAAAATATTTTGACATTTCTTAAATAATTTATAAAAATTCGCTATTTTAATTCTAATATTCTAGATGTATATTTTAAAAATTACTTAAATTAGAAAATATATATATATATATATATATTTAACTAAATACGTTAAGTTTTACAATAATTGAAAAAATATTTTAAATTTATTTATTATAATAAAAAAAATTATAAATTTGAAATAATATTTTAGAATTGAACGAAGAATTAAAAAAAAATTATTAATTATCACATATTTTTTATAATTAATTATTTATATATATATATATATATATATATATATTCTAATTTATTAATAAATTAGAATGAATTTTATAATACGAGACATGTAGGGGTGTTCATCGGTTCGGTTTTCGGGTTATTCGAGTTTTCGGTTCGGGTTCTTCGAATTTTTATTTTTTTTAAGCAAATTCGAAAACCGAACCGATTTGAATAAATTCGAATTCGGTTTATTCGAATTCGGTGAATTCGAATTCGGTTCGAATTCGGTCGGATATTCGGTTTAGACCAAATATAGAACATCATCTACCCATAAGATAAATTTTTTTAAAAGAGTTAACAAAATAAATAAGTTGTTAAAGAGATCTTATCTACTTAAATTATAAAAAACTATAAATCACGCAAACTTAGCTTAACGCTAATATATATTCGACAATTAAACGACGAAAGTAAAATAGTGTCGCCGACGACAATATATGGCGGTTGAGACGTGTTGACAACTAGAGAAATGGGAAAATGAATTAGGGATTATGAATTTAATGTAGGGATCTAGTAGGAGGTATATGATAATTTAATATAAATATGTAATAAGTTATATAATATATAATAAAAATAAATAATAAAAATGAATTCGGTTTTCGGTTTGGTTTTCGAGTTGAAACCTAAACTCGAAAACCAAACCGAAAACCGTATTTGAATTCGAATCGGTTTAAAATTCGATTCGAAAACCGAAAATGTATTTCGAATTCGGTTTATTCGAATTCGGTGAATTCGAATTCGGTCGGATATTCGGTTCAGACCAAATATTGAACACCCCTAGAGACATGTCATTTATAGGTTAAAACTTCGTTTATATTTTTCCGTACAAAAAAAATCGAAATTACTCATAATGCGCGACAATAATTAGGGTTCCGGTGGTAGGAGTAATCTCGTGGTCGTTTTCATCGTCTCCTTCATTATGTTTTCCTATTTAAAAAATCATCGAACTAACCTACATTTTTGTAAAATAATATTTAATATATTAGTTTTTAGAAATATTTAATGTTTTCGTTAAAAAAATGAATCGATCTAAATTGAATACAAAATATGACATATGCTAGATTGAAAGAGACTATACTCATCTCTCCATTGTGTTCTTTGTTGTCGTCATTATTATTATGGTAGTTGTTTCCATCGTCGTTCTATTTTTAATCGTCAATATTTATGTTCTCAATCGGAGGGTTTCAATGGTTGGAGCTGCCTCATAATCGTTTTCATCATTGTCATTTTTTAAATATTCAGAAATAAACGAATGCAATTTTAACTCTAAAGTGTTTTTACTTAAAAAAATGACATATCTAACAAATTAAATACAAAATAAAACATAGACAAACAAATAGACGTTAATCACCTATATATATCTTCGTCACCAACAGAAAACTATTACAAAACTCTTATTGATTCTTAATGCAGGTAAAAAAATAATAATAAAATACTTTATAGAATTATTTTGAACAAGTAATTTATTGCCTTAGCAAATAAAAAGAAATTATGTTAAGAAGTTGGATGACCTGATCATTTATTTAGACATTCAGATTTTATTTTTTATGGGTCTATATCAAACCATTGACTTTATATTTAAGAGTTAAATTTGCACTTTTTTGGTGTATATATACGGAATAGGCTCAATAATTGAGAACTCCATGAAGACAAAAGTTTTATGTAGTTTATTATCTCCTAAACATATACATGCATTTAGTTATTATTTTATTATATTTTAAATATTGGCTCTTAGCATTATACATAAATATCTCCTTCGTAAAGGCATATAAGAGAGTTTATTGTGCATTCGATATTTAGATACTTAACAACATATTTAAGTTTATTGGGCATTAGATATTTAAATACTTAAGTTTATTAGTATTATTTAGATGTAGTTCAATGTGTTATTACTTATTTATTTTTGTTATATATATATATATATATATATATATATATATATATATATATATATATATATATATATATATATATATATATATATATATATATATATATATATATATATATATATATATATATATATATATATATATATAATTATCAATAATTAATAGTAATAAAACAAATAATCAGACATTTGGTGCGAATTAAAAATTATATAAGATATAAAAATATAAATAGTAAGAAAGTTTAAATAAGATGGTAGTATAAATTGTATAATTTATTATTGTTTGGTTCGAACTATAAGAAATTCATATAAGTTGTATATAAATTATAATTTTATATTTAATATATATAATTGGATTAAATAGACAATTTTATCATTTTAATTAATTAAAGTGAAAATATGAATTTAAAATAATTTTATATAATTAATATTTAATTATTATTATTATTTTCTTAATTTAATTATTATTATTACAAATTATTGTACTATAATTATTTAGTATTGTAATTATTATATTAAAATTTAATAAAAAATTTAATTTTAATTAAAATATAAAAATTAATTATAATATAAACGAGAAATAAAAATATAATATATAATAGACAATATACAATATTATATACAATTTAATTAAAATATTTATTTAATTTAAATTTATTAATAATTTTAATAAAATAAAAATATAATATATAATAGACAATATCATATACAATCTAATTAAAATATAAAAAATTATAATAATAATAATAATAATTAATAGAATTGTTATTATAAAAAGAAATATATTTTTTTATTATTAAATTATAATATTGGACTACTTAAAAATTATATATTATATTTAAAAATATAAAAATAATAAATATTTAATTTAGTATATAATAATAATATTATTAAAGGGTATAACAAGAAATTAAAATTTAAGTGGTATAAGAAAAGTATTTCTACTTGAGAGAGAAGTTAGTTATAATTTTATATCAAATATTAGATATATATATTTTAATATATACATTTATATTCATAATAAAACTTAATCAATACAAAATTAAACAATCTTATAATTTATAATTATATTATAGCAATAGTATTATATACCTTATAATAATACATACCAAACCTTACCATAAGAGATTAATAATTACAAATTTAATTCTCTGTTTTAAATTTAATTCTCTGTTTTAAATTGTATTGAAGTGGTATATATTAACTTGGTGTAATTAAAAATAGCAATAGAACACTTAAAAATAAATTTATTTTTAATAAATTTTTAATTTGATTGAATTTAATAAGAATTAATTAGTTTAAAAAATAAAAAAAAATTTCCTTGTTAATGGCAGGATTCAAATTTTAGTCTTATCCATTTTTTATATTAATTAAATACATAAGTTAAATGTTTTCAATATTCAATTTAAAATATATATAAATAATAAGTATTAATTGATAAATACTGAATTATAAATAGATATTAGTGAGGAGTGATTGTTCAAAATAAAAATATATGGAATGAGTAGGTAAGTTTCGTTAATTTATATTAAAATGTATTTGATTAAAAAAAAAATTAACTTATTACGCAAAATTACTCTAATATATTATTAAGCAAACGTTAAACGCTGAAAATTAAACGCTATATCAAATGTACCAACATCATTACTATAATATATTTATTAATTATAATTAACATAGTTAATTATAAACATTAAAAATTTACACACCAATTTATAAAAAATAAATATTTAAATTTATTTTTGAATAAATAAAATTAAAATAATTAACTTCATAGCCAATACCTAATTAAAAAATTAATTATATTAATTATTATGATAATTAAATTCTAATTACTTAAGGAAAATGGTCTAAACAAAAAAATAAAATTATTGGGGATAAATGTTATACTCATTTTATCTTAAAATAATTTTGAAAAAAATTAAGGAATTAAAATAAATAATTAAGGATGAAATGAGGTACCCATATCATCTCCAAAATTATTTATTTAACTCAAAATTATACCCAAAAAAAAAAATATTGGTAAAATATTTGTCATATTTATTTTAATATTTTATGTATTTAAAAAATTAATATTAAAGCCAAAAGTGTGAAAAAAAATCAATTTCAAATAAATCCTTAAGGTTTTAAAATAAAAATAAATCAGTAACCGATCGAGTGTAGATAAAATCCGGAAGGAATCCTACCGCCGGAACCGTGCCTATTGGATCAGCGTTGGATTCTCATCCAACGCTCTAGGCGCGCCCGCGTAGCCCGTTGTAGTAGAAGGAGTGTGCACTAGCGAGGCACTAGATCGGCTAACGCTCGTTAGCCGAATCGCTAACGAAACGCCCAAATGCAAACGGCGTTGGATGGACCGCTGACAGGACGCTTAAACGCGCACAAAACTACGTCGTTTTGAGTGCCACCGCCGTCTTCAACGCGATCGTTGGATGGATAACCATCCACAACCATCTTTGATTTTTCAAAGATGAAAATATGTCGTTTCTGGACGGATTGACTCCATTCAAAAGGTGAAATGATCATCCTACCACGATGATCATTTTCCCTACATCTATAGCCAGTGCCTATATCAAGAACATCCAAAATGTCATTGCTTGTGGGCGATTCGATCCACTTGAAGCTTCACTGACTCAGGGATGCTATAAATAGATTCCTAAATCAATTCAAAGGAAAAAGATCTTATATCAAGCCTTTAATCGAAGAAAATCAAAAATCCACCATTAAAGCTTCAAGCTTTCAAATTTTTCAAATTTTCTATTTAAAGCTCTAAAGCTTGGATTTGAGCATCCAAAAGGCTTCCCCAAGGATCTAGGAGTGTTCTTCAATCCTGGTAAGATTCAACCATCCTCTAATTCATATTTACAGTTTAAATTTGAAATTTTGTATTTTAAATTGCATAAACTTGTATGCTTGCATTTTGTGGTGTTTTATGGTTGGAAATCAGTCATAGAACCATTTATGAACTTTCTAGATAGGTTAGAGACCATCAATCAACGTTAAACAGAAAAACTCAAATTTGAATTAAAAAAACGTATTTGTTATTCTTGGGCTAATTCTCTTGAATCACAGCCTAAAAAACTTTACAACATGATTGTAATCATGTTGGACAGCTGTTTGGATCATGTTCAATCCATCTCGATCATTATTGATCAAAATCAAAATTTTCAAAATAATTGAAAATTTTGAGTTCTTGATTTGGTCAAAACGAATACATAGTGTTCTTGTTTTGGTATCAATCAAGTATATGAGATATGGGGAAACTATTGGATATCTCATTTCTCTTCAAATTAGTTTTAAAACTAAAAATCCAATTTTTGATCATAAATTGTTTTGAACGATTTGATCTTCATTCAAGTTGATTGATACCTTGAGATGATGATCAATATTTTCATGGGAGATTTGTGTAGCTACCCAAGCCTTGGATCAAAGAATCCAAGCTTAAATCAAAATTACAAAATCTGTACTTTTGTGATCTTAAGGACCGAGAGGTTCGACCGACAACCATCGGTCCGGACCGAGACCTAGGACCCACTAATAACAACCCAGGACCGAAGGTCCGACCGAGAAATTCAATAAGATCGAGAGATTTTACCAATGTTCTTGAGCTAGGACCGAGAGGTCTGACTGATAAATTTTACATCCGAACAAGAATTCAAACCTAGGACCAAGGACTCCCGAACCTAGGAACGACAATCTCCACCCAGGACTAGGAGGTTAAATCTAAGACCGATGAATTTTGACCTCAACATGGAATTCTCATACCTAGGATCAATAAACTTAATTAGAGTTAACCTAGGAATAGTGGGTTTATACACCCAAACTAATGATCTCAACCAAGGACCAAGAGTCCTTAGCACTTTGTCTGAGGAACTTCGTCACTCTGACCGAATATCCCGAGCCTCAACCAAGAGGCTCCTTGACCTAGACTAAGGGTTTTTAGACCCCGATCAATAAAAACGGTTCCAAGGCTTAAGACTCCGGTCGTAAGGCCTGTTTGGTTCCACTTTTCAAAACTCAAAATTATTTTTGTAATTTTATAACCCAAAATCATTTTCTACAAATCCTAAGTAATTTAATAATAATTTTAAAATATTTTTGGGATGTTTCTACAAAAAAAAATATTTTGACTAAGACTTGTTTGGTGTTTATTTCTAAACCCTAAGGGCATCTCCAACACTACTGCAAAATGAGTTTGCAGTAGCCCATTTTGCTCCAACCCTACGACATTCCCAGCGGAATTTTGCAGATCCGACAAATATGGAGAGAGAAGCCGGCAAATTTGGCGTACTACTATTCATCACTGCAATTAGGCATAAAATGTAATCATGTCCTCCAACTTTTGTGTTTCTTTTAATTAAGGATTTCTTTATTTATTTTTATATTAAACATTTCTCTAATTTTATATATTTATAATCTTTAATATATAATCTTTTTATATATATATATATAATTTATTTAATTATTTAATAATTTATTTATTTAAATTATATTTATATGTATGAATTGTTAATTTATAATTAAATTTTGTTTCATAAACAAATAAGAAAAGATTGGGGTTAAATTTATAAAGTTGATAAATATATAGATAATATTAGTAAAGTTAAAAAGTTGGTATAAAAAAGAATATTCTGAGAATATTCTTTTGAGTTTGGAAATGGGTTTTTGGGTTGGAGATGGATTACTGTTTGATGTGATGTTTATTGCATTTTGGAGTTGAAAATGGTGTTGAGGGTTGGAGATGGTCTAACACCCTTAAAAATAACTTTTAAATAACGCTAAAGCCTAGAAGTATGATTAGGACAATAAAAATAATTGGTTAAAACTTAAACGTTATACAATCGATATTTCAAAAGACAACTTTATAAGTAAAAGACCGTTTTTAAAATGAATACGGAGGATGAAACACAAAAGTCATTTCCCAAGTATTACCAAACTAAGAACTAAAAGAAAACTCTAGTCAATACGTTTGTATACGTATGCCATTTTTTATTGATTTTTAAAAATCAATTGGCGAGTCTGTTTTAAAATAAATAATTTTTTAAATTAATCATATTTAATTAACTTAAACTAACAGATTTCTAAAAATCAAATTGTAATTTGATTATTGTAAATTCCCAAATTATTTAAAATTGAACCCCGAATTAATTATTTTTAATTAATTTCAAAAATTATCAAGAATAATTATAAATCTTTACAAAATATATTTTATTTTAATAAAACTTTCTAATACGCAAATTGAAGTTAAAATTTTTGAAACTCAAGTTTTTCATAAAACCAAAATAACGAAACAAAGGATTTTTCGGGGAGTTACATTAATTAATATAAATTATAAGGCTAGTAAAAAAACAAGTCAATTATGATAGGAAAATAATTATTAAATTATATTTTAATAATTCTTTATACTATTAGGTATCTTTTTAATAATTAAATTATTAGTTAAAATTAATATATTTCTACTTATTACTAATAAAATTTAAATTTGGTTATATAAAACAAATATCTAATAATTTAAAAAAAAATCTCATCATACCATTTTAAATTAAGATTAAACAAATATTTATTAGTAATAAAAAATAAGTTATTGGAATGATTTAATTTTAAAAAATGTAAATTTAATATATATATATATATATATATATATATATATATATATATATATATATATATATATATATATATATATGATATTTTACACTTTTAAATAACGAGTCGATCATTATAGGAAAATAATTATTATATTATTTATGTAAAAATAATTTTAAACAATCTAACACAAACAATTAATAGATAAATTTGGTTAGTTTATTCTCAATCAAAATTTATTGGCTACAGATTATTCAGTTTATTATAAGATACGTTTGATATGATTGAGATTATTCGTTTTAATTTATTCGTTAAAAAATTGAAGTATAGAAAAAATTGAATTTAAACGCAAAATATGTTTAATTATAATTTATTTATGTTTACTAATTATACCAAACTACTATATTAAATTATTAAGCAAACGTGGGTATGTTTGGACAGGTGAAATTGAATATGACAATGAAATTCTAATTCCAATTTAACGAGAATTAGCATTAAATTACAATTCAATTTCTATGTTTGGAAAAGCTATCGAATTCTAATTTAATCCCAATTTCTATGTTTCAAAATAAGAATATAATAAAAATTAATTTTAATATATATTATTTATTTTATTAAAAAATGTTGATTTGACGTAACCAATTAAGTGATAAAAAAAATAAATTTCAATTTTAATAAAAAAAATATATCTTTCAACCACATGTTAACTTCATAGATTTAAAATGAAATATAATAATTCAATATATTTACTTTTTAAATTAAAAAAACAATATATGTTAAATATTTAACTTTTAAAATTAAAATATATGTATATATCAGTTCAAAATTTTACATACAAAATTAAAATAAAAAAGAAAAAAAAACATTGTTTTATATTTTAACATTTTAAATTCAAAATAAATAAATTATCGATTGAAAACTTTAATCATATTTTAAATAATGAAATAATAAATTATTTTATTTAAAAAAAATATAAAAAAATTAAATTATAACTTTTAACTAAAATAGTGAATTTGAGAATTAAAAAGTTACACTAAATTGAATTATATTAAAATTTTAAACCTTTTAATATTAAGATATAAAATTAAAAATAGACTCTAATTTAAATTCTAATGTAAATTTTAAAGTTATTCAACTCATCCTAAATCAAATACATCATAATTTTTTTTTGCCACATCCTATATTATTTAAATAATTTCGCAATATTACTTTTCAATAAAATATTAAGATATTTTGTTTTATAAATTAATTTTAGATATAAAAATATTTTGTTAATGAAAAAGATAGCTAGGAATAATGGATTTGGAGGGAAAAAATGGGAATTGTGCAATTTAAATGAGTGAAAAAATAAAATAAAAAATAAAAATTATCACTCTTCTTCTTTTATATTTTTTATATTGATATTGTCTCCTCCAATTTTTTTCACCTATCACTCTTTTTTATTAATTAACTCAAATAATTCATAATTTTATTGAACAAAAATTTAAATTCACAAGTATTTTTTTTTATCAAATTGTTCAAGATCAAATAAGCATAAGACCCGGTTTGAGGAAAGAATTTTTTAGGTTTTATTTGGATTTATTAAAAAAATTATTATTTGAAAAAAAGTATGAAAAAACTAGTTTTTTAAATTTAAAAATTAATTTGTCATTTAACTTTAGAAGATATGGTGTATGTGAGAGAATAATGGTTTAAAGAGAAGATAAAATTAGAAGATAATTTTGATATTCAAATAATAAAATTATTTAATTTTATAGTTGATAAAATATTTAGGTTTTGAAATAAAAATTAAGTTTTATTAAAAAAAACTCTCATCAAACGACAGCACGTGTGATTGGGGCCCAGTCCGGGGTCTACGTGGAGAGTTGCATGGCTGCAACTAGTCGAAAACGGGGAGTAAGCGGGACCCACAGATGTTCACATCATGACATTGTTATATTGCAAGATTTTCGATCCACGTGGCATCTCCTCACTCATCAACTGGAACCGAAAGCGACTATTGTATATTGATGCATAAACTAATGTGGCGGGACCCACAGAACGTGGCCACGTCAGAGTGACAGGTAACATCACTCATTGGCCGAAGAAATCGCGTGGGACACGCGTCTCAATTGCTGACTGGGACACAGGTGTCTAGCGTGTTTTCTCAATTATTTGCTTTTTCAAATAATTCTCCATAGGTCTTGTTAGGATTAAGGATTATTTAAAAAAGTTATAGATAGAAAAAAATAATCATTATTTTTGTTTAAAATATTTATAGGAATTGATATATATAAATAAAATAAATAATATTAATTTAAAATAATGTATATTTTAATATTTTAATTAATAATTTAAATAATATAATGAATTTTATTTAAATTATTTAATAAATTAAAAGCCTAAATAATCTAATTTTTAATGAAGTGGTTGTATAATTAGAATGAGTAGGTGGTTTCATTTTATTTGTTAAAAAAAAAATATTTTTCAGATTTCCTTTCTTATTCTCTGTTCTAGATTCTCTATATAAATTTTCATCTAAAATATATATAAAATTTATGACATCTGAATTAATTTACTAAAATATATTTTATATTTAATATTATAAAAATTAAATATTTTAATTAATAATTAAAATAACTTTATTAATACATGGTTATTTATTAAACAAAGTATGTTGAGTTATTTGAGAATTTTATTGGATTATTTTTTAAAATAGTGATTAAAAAAATATTTTATTTAAAATTTTAATTTTTTGAATTATTATAATATTTTTTATTTGAATTTTATAAAATTAAATAGATATATTTATTTATTTTGATTAATAAATTGAGTTGTATGATAGTTTAAGATAATAATACGTGATACTAAGTTTTTTTTTAATAAGTTCGTTTGATGTTGAGTTTTTTTTTTTTAAATCATAAAATTAAGTCATCTCATTGAATATACGATGGAACCACTTAAACTTGAGTATAGCTTACAAACATTTAATTGGTTAATATGTACATAATTAAAATATATCACTTTACCAATAAAATTTTTTAAAAAAAAATATCCAAATTTAAATCTTAGCTGAATCTAGCTATTCCAACTAGGGTATGTATTTTTTTTCAATTATCAAATTACTTCATTTTTAATAAAAAATTACTTAAAATAACTTTAATTTAAAATTTTAAATATTAAATACAACCAAAAATCTCTATATATATAATGATGCTTAATTTTAAAAGTGTCTGAATTTTCGGGTCGAGAGATTTGGTTAATTTGGATATATATGTGAAAGTAATGGATATTTGGGTCGGATTGTGGGTTGACCCGCCTATAAACTTAAAACGGTTAATAATAAAATTAAAAATGTTATATGTATATTTCGGACTTGCAACCTAACAAAAACAAGTACAACCCTAATCAACTAGGCTAATAACACTTTATATTTTAATTTTAACACCAAATATGATGAACGCGGGACATTTTAACAATATAAGTTCAATTTTTTAACTAACTAATATATATATATATATAAAAGGATCCTTAATTTTGAAAGTGTCCAGATTACCGGGTCGAGAGCTACGGTTAATTTGGCTATATATGTGAGAGTAAATGGATACTTGGATCTGATTATGGGTTGACCCTCCCATAAACTTAAAACGGTTAAAAATAAAATTAAAAATACTGTATGTATGTTTCAAACTTGAAACCTAACAAAATCAGTAATACCCTTTAAACTAACTAGGCTAATAACACTTTATATTTTAAATTCAACACCAAATATGATGAACGCGAAATATTTTAACAATATAAGTTTAACTTTTTAACTAACTAATTTATATATATATATATATATATAATGCTTAATTTTTAAAGTGTTCGGATTGTTTGATCGAGAATTGTGGTTAATTTGGATATGTATTTAAGAGTAAATAGATACTTGAGTTTGGTGGGTCGGGTCGTGGGTTGACCCGCCCACCCATAAACTTGAAAAATTAAATAAACATGATATATACACAAGTAATACCAATTTATATTTTAAAATCAACTTCAAAATTGTTGAACGAGTGACATTTCTAATAATATAACTTCAACATTTTAAATAATTAAACTAATAATATTTTAAATTCGTTTATATAATTTATTATATATATATAACATTATATATATATATATATATATATATAATTGTTAGTCATATCAATTATATATTCATATATAAATTTATAAAAAATAATCAACAATCTTTAGTGGTGTAATGATTAAGTGTTCATTTTACATAATAAAAATTGAGAGTTCGAATCTCACTTAGTGTAAATTTGTAATAATTATAAAGAGGGATTAAAGAATATGTTGGTCAATTGACGGAAGTGAGTTGGTACGTGGGTGAAAATAATATTATTGTGCTAGGGTCTAAAATCAAGGCCTCGGTCCTAGAATAATTCCAGCAACCTTTCTTGGCACCCGTTCTCGGTCCTATTGTGCACATGGACCATATTTCTGTTTTGTTGTTTTAATATTTTGTGTTTGCTTTCCTTTTCTATTTTACAAACCGAATTCTGTTATTTTCTAGTATTTGTTGTAACCGAATATTCTGGGGCAAAACATGACCTATATAAGGCTGATCTTTCTTCCCCAAAGACCCATGAATGAAATAATGAAGATATGAACTTCGCCCCCATTCGTCTATTATTATTTACTATGGACTGTTTGGTATAGACCAACAGTATTTCTCTTCGCACCCTTGGTTCTTCTATCCCCTCCTCCTAAATTCTCTATTGAAAACATTTCGCTGCCCTTTGATTGTAGAATTTCCACCCAGTCCTAGAGTTCAAGAACTTGATTCTTGAGATCAAGAACCCATAATCACACTTTACGAAACAAGTCGTAACATTCTTGGTATCAGAGCAAGACGATCCTCAAATGAAAGAAACCCGGTAGCAAACAAAGATGGATGCTCTTAAGACCCTACTCGAAGGCTTGATCCAACAACATGCCTCCATACAAGCTGCCCTGCAACAACACATGACCGAACAAGCTGCTTTGCACAATACCTTTCTGCAAAATATGGACAGAAGGTATGCTGCTGGAAAAAGCTTGACAACCATTGAAAGAGGTGCGTTTAATAATGGCCAAGATCCCCGCACCCGACCCTATGTTAATGCTTCTTACTACCTTCCTCCAACCCGGCTCATAAATGTTAATATTCCTGAATTTGATGGGACTGATTTGGAGGGCTGACTCTTATTTGCCGAGCAAGTCTTTAGGATGGGCAAGACGAATGATGCCACAAAGTTGGACATTGTCCACACTCACTTTTCAAAAGAGGCAAGAATGTGGCGTGAATCATATGTGCAGAATCGCAACCATATGGAAGCCTTGATATGGCATGTATTCAAGAAAGATCTCTTGTTGCGATTCGGTCGCAGGCCCTTGTACAGCGCTAAGCCGTTGCTTCTGCCCAAACCATGCAATGTTAACACGGCCTGGCCGAGCACAAGCCGGACAACCGATCCCAAGGAAGACCTTTGTTATACTTGCAATGAAAAATGGGAGCCCAATCATAGGTGCAAATCCAAAATATGCATGGCCCCGGCTAATCAGTAATAAATCCAAGAACTCGTTCAAGAACCCGTCCAAGAATCGGGTTTTTATGACCCACTTTTGCTGTTTGAGACAAGGGACAAACGTGTCATTACTTTGCACACTTTCACGGTCCAGTAGGGTACCCCTCGGTCGCGGGTCAACATAATACAAGGCAACCAGCTAGAAAAGGCCTTGGAAAATTATAATGTTGTTGTCACGCTACAAATAAAGAGCAGGAACGAATGTCAAATTGTTTTACTTGTTTTGGAAGACACTCTTGAAAATTTCCAGCACATAATCAAAGGGCTCAACCAACAACCCAACAACCGACCACCAGCCAGGAAGGTAGTTAGAAGACATGGCTATGTTGTTGCACATGTGTTGCTGGTCTGGATAAAGGACTAGGCTTGGTTGTTTGAAGACATTCTAGAGTAAGTCCGGAAGAAAAATAACCCTTTTGCTGCACCGGGCGTGTTGAGCCGAAGGAAGGACTGATTGTGGAGCAGGAAGACCGAGGGCTTTTAAGAAATGCGGTCCTAGACTCCGACACTTGCTGGACTTGCTGAAGTCCGACCGAATTCTTTGAAGTTTTGAGCATGCGCATCAAAGGCTCGGCAGACCACGGTCTTTTTCGTCGAGGGCGATGAATTTTGAAGGGGGAGATAATGCTAGGGTCTAAAATCAAGGCCTCGGTCCTAGAATAATTCCAGCAACCTTTCTCGGCACCCGTTCTCGGTCCTATTGTGCACATGGGCCAGATTTCTGTTTTGTTGTTTTAATATTTTCTATTAGAGCAAGACGATCCTCAAATGAAAGAAACCCGATAGCAAACAAAGATAGATGCTCTGATACCAAGAATGTTACGACTTGTTTCGTAAGATGTGATTATGGGTTCTTGATCTCAAGAATCAAGTTCTTGAACTCTAGGACCGGGTGAAAATTCTACAATCAAAGGGCAGCAGAAGATTTTCAATAGAGAATTTGGGATGAGGGGATAGAAAAACCAATGGTGCGAAGAGAAATAATGTTGGTCTATACCAAACAGTCCATAGTAAATAATAATAGACGAATGGGGCGACGTTCATATCTTCATTATTTCATTCATGGGTCTTTGGGGAAGAAAGATCAGCCTTATATAAGTGATGTCTTGCCCCAGAATATTCGGTTACAATAATACTAGAAAATAACAGAATTCGGTTTGTAAAATAGAAAAGGAAAGCAAAACAAAATATTAAAACAACAAAACAGAAATTTGGCCCATGTGCACAATAGGACCAAGAACGGGTGCCGAGAAAGGTTGCTGAAATTATTCTAGGACCGAGGCCTTGATTTTAGACCCTAGCATATTGTTTGTCATAAATGAATTGATAAAGCTTGGCAAACAGGAGATGGATGGTTGGATAATATATAAGAATAATGATAAGGGGAGCGAAAGATTTGTAGGGAATGGGGCAGCGAACGACGTGGAGTGCTGACTAGACTGACTCAGTATTTATTTATTTTTCTTCTTTTATATTATAGATGACATTCTCTCTTCTCATTACTTACATTTTCTCTCTTTTAAATAAGACGCATTCAATAAAAAAAAATCATTTTTAATATTAAAAAACACTTAATAATTTATCTCTTTTATTTTTATTATTATAAATATTCTTTTTTCTTTTAAATTATTGTACATATCACTATAAACGCATTTTAATTATTATTTAATTTATTTTCTTTTATTTATTAAAAAAAGCAAATTTTATTTTTAATAATATAAATGACTCAAATTAAAATAAATAATAATTAATTATGTTAATTAAAATTTATATATAAGAGAATAAAAAAAAATTAATTCAAATAATTAATTCTATCATCTATCAATTTAATAATATATATTAATAATAATAAAAACAAAAATTATTAATCATTTTACTCAATTCTCTTTTTTAAACTCTTAAGTGTTATTTCTCTCTCTTTTCTCTCCTTAAAAATCTATTTCTTTTCATGTCGGTTCATCTTCTGGGATTTATTAGAAACTCAATCAATTATTGAATCTCAATCAACTACATAAACTACATAAAGGTAAATACAACATTCAACTAGCACACCATATTAGAATTAATTAATTGAATTAAATTTATTTTTTTATTCTCTTATATATAAATTTTAATTAACATAATTAATTATTATTTATTTTAATTTAAGTCATTTTTATTATTAAAAATAAAATTTATTTTTTTTTATAAATAAAAAAATAAATTATTGAGAGAGAAATAATTAAAATGCTTTTATAGTGACATTTATAATAATCATAAAAAATTAATTAAATTAAAAAAAATTAATTATATTCATATTTAACTTCTTATTCTTTTTTATATATATGTTTATTAATTTTCACAGTTATTACTTTTAAATATATATATAATAAATTAAATATACAATTATAAATTAATAGATAAAAGGAGAAAAAAAATATAAATGAAGAGAAAAGAGAGAAATTATTAATGAAATGAGGAGAGATAAATAAATATATTAAAGAAGACCTAGTCATCAATCTTAATCACTTTCACACATTATTCGCTACACTTTCTATTTTCGCTCCCCCTATCATTACTCAATATATAATATGTTGGCTAACAAAAGTGAGTTTATAAATGGGTGAAAATAAGATTGTTGGTTGACTTAAGTGAGTTGTTAAATCTCGGTAAAAAAGAGATAGTTGGCTAATAAGAAATATGATGCTTGATTGACGAAAATGAGTCAATAAATAGATGATGATAAAATTATTATTTTTTTAACTGTACAAATATGCAGAAGCTAGTTATTATAATAATCCTCATATAACCATGACTAAAAAAACTCTTAACAGTCCAGTGGTTATCAAATTTTTTATATTTATCATTTCAATGTTTAATTAATATTTTTATCAATTAAAATACTATTTTTTTTTTAATTTATGAGAAAAATTAGGCCATGTAATTTGATCATAAATATTTGAAAACCAATTTTTATTATTTTGAATCAAACAAAGGTTTTTGTAGTAAAACCAGAGTAAAATTAAGAAAATTCATTCATCAAAGTAGTACTTACTATAATTGTTAAACATTTAAGTACACATTCTTCCCAATTAAATTATTATTATTATTATTATTATTATTTTCACCTATCAAAGAGATCTTAAACATATAAAAAGTAAATAAAAAAAAGGCTTCTTTGATTTTGAGATATTTAAATAACCCAAAAAAATTAAATATCACTTCACTCTCAATCTCATTCATCAAATTAATCAATTCATTAACAAAAAAAAATACTAAAATACATTTTATTTTATATTTTATTTATATATATATATTAATACCATTTAATTTTTTTTACCAAAAATATTTTTTTACCTATTTAAAATCATTATTAATCATTATTTTTTTTCTTTCTCTAAATTATTTTAATAACCCCAACCGAACAAGAAAAAAAAATCAATGCAATCTAAATTGAAAAAAAAAAATTATTAATATATTAATCTTCTTTGAGGTATAAAATAAAATAGAAAACTCAATTTCATTATCTCTTGATCATAATGTGTTAAGATATTTGATTAATAAACACCTTATAATTATTGACCATATTAATACATGTAGAATAGAGTCAAACTATAAAAATATGTTGAAAGGGAAAATGTTCGAATCTTGCATGTGTTCTTCTAGATTTATTCTAGTATTTTTTTTATAGTAGTCTTACTGAATAATTTTAATTTTATTTATTATTAATTATTTTTTGGCTCATCATACAATTGGAAGCAAACTGTCCTTATAACAGGCATTTCAAGAGTCAAATTTGATAGAGGGTCATTAAGAGCTTGTTTTATATTTTGGTCATCTGAGTAAATTATTTTTTATTTTATTTTTATTATCATTACTATTATTTTAATTTTTTTTTAGATTTTCCTCAAAATATTTGTTCAACGAAAAGATATATTTTGTGAATTTTTAATAACGTAATAAAATGAATTTAAAAAAACTAGATAAAATTCTAAAAATAATTCAAAAAAACATATATCTCCTCTACATTAAAGGAGAGATAGATCTATGTTAGGAATAAGGTTTATTGAATAAATCACTCTAAAAAAATTGTATAATAAAAATATGATATTACTCATAATTTTTTAATTTTTTAAAATTATTATATATTTTAATTTAAAAAAAAAAACTCACATTCATCATTGGTTTCATCAATTATTTCTCATTTATTTTCTAAAATCCACTCTAATTTAAATTCCTATGTCCATTCATATTTATATTAACATATTAGGTTTAATCTAATATTTTGTAATTAATCATTTCAAATTTAAAGGACTACGTTGTGGTTTAAGGATGAAAATGAAGCGAGGAGTGTATTTAACATCCTAGACTCGTTCTACTTCCATTTTTTTACTACTATTCATGTTTCGTTCGATTTCGATGAGTCCTTGTGGACACATTTTATATTATATTTTTGAAAAAATTAATTTTTTTCTATAATAAAATGATATTTTATATGTTGAATATTAATATTATAATAAAAAATTAAAATTAAAATTTTATAAAATATGAATTATAAATAAATAAATTGATGATATTATTTATTTAATTATGTTACCAACAATTACACACCCAAAAAAATGACCAAATGTAACAATTAAAAAAAACGTGAGACATATTATAATTGTATTCTTAGTTACAATGATATAATGTGTGACCTATTAAATATAATATATATATTAGGAAGATTTTCGTGCTATAAAAATATAAACAAAATAAATTACTAAAAAAAAATTATAATTATACATATTTAAATGTTTAAAATTCTTAATAAATTACGAATAATATATTAAAAATAAAAACACTTTCATTTCACATTTTATTTATTTCGGTAAAACAACTCATTTTCTCACATATCTCATCACATATTTTTTCTCAATAAACCTCTCATCTTGTTACCTTACACTTTGGTCAAATCAAAAATTTCAAACATTACTAATCTTCTTTTTACCCTCACTTTAGCCATCAATGCTCAATCGACCTTTCATCTCATGACCTTAAAACACTCAAACTGACCAACCATCTCATTTCACACTTATCTACCAATTCAAATCAGACTTCTCATCCCGTGATGTTAACTTTCACTTTGGTCAAACTACTAATCTTTTCACATATTTTAACCACCAATATCAATTTATTTCCCAATCGACTTCTATCTCTTTACTTTACTTTCACTTCGACTAATCAAAAGTCATCTCATTCCATATTTATCCATCAATCACTATTGACCTCTATTCTCTCAAAGACCTTACATTCACTTCATCAAACAACTCATCTTCTCACATATTTTATTATATACAACCTGACATTATTATCCTCACTTCGGCTAACCATATATCTCATTCCACATTTATCCACCCTAGTTGATCTCTCATCTTGTTACCTTACTTTTACTTTGACTAATTAACCATCTCATTCCACATTTATCCACAAATTCACAATCGACCTATCATCTCGAGACCTTACTTTCACTTCATCAAACAACTCATCTCCTAACATATTTTACAATATACAACCCAAATTTTTTTATCCTCAGTTTGGCTAACCATCCATCTAATTCCACATTATTCACCCCAATAATCGACCTCTCATATATGACATTACACTTTCACTTCGATCAAATCAACCATCTCCAACATTACCAATCTCTTTTACTCCTCACTTTGGTCATCAATCCCCAACTAACCTCTTATCTCGTGACCTATCTCCTCACATATTTTACAATATACAACCTGACTTTTTTATTCTCACTTCGGATAACTAACCATCTCATTTCACATTTATCCACACCCTAATTAACCTCTTATATTATATGACCTTAAACAATTTCATTTCGGTCAAATCAACTACTTTTAAAGTTATCAATCTCTTTTATCCTCACTTTGACCCATCAATCCCCAATCCCCAATCGACCTCTCATAGTGTGACCTTACTTTATTTAACCAAAACAATATCATTCAAAATTTGATCCCACTAATCTCAATCGACCTTTCATCTTGAGACTTTACTTCTTTTCGGTCAAACAATCCATCTCCTCACATATTTTAAAATAAACAACCCGACTTACTTATCCTTACTTCGACTGACTAGTTCCACTCTAATCGGACTTCTCATACTGTGACCTTAAACTTTCACTTTGGTACGTTGTCAATCTCTTTTACCCTCACTTTAATCCACCAATCCCCAAGCAACCTTTCATCGTGTGACATACTCACTTCGACTATCCAACCATCTCATTTCATATTTTTATCCACCTCAATAGACCTCTAATTTTGTGACATTACACTTTACACTTTCACTTCGAGTAAATCAATAAACAACAAACCATCTCCTTCTATATCGTGAATGTCATTTACCCATCAATATCATTTGCATCCAACAATCTCCTCACTTCGATAAACCAATGTTTTTAATTCACATATTAACCATCAATGTTTTTTAATAATTTAAAATTTGTGACTAAAGGGATTTGAACCATAGTCTCCATTATATAACATTAACACTTAAACCACTAGACCACTTAAAATTGATGATTTATATTTATAATTTGTGTATATATATATAATTTATATGACTAACAATTAAAAAAAAATTGATATATATAATATTTGTATTTTTAAATATTTAATAAATACTTATTATTTTAATATATTTAATTATATTTATATTTTTAAATTTTATTAACATTTTAACTGAGTTTGATTATATATATAAATGAATTATTATACTATTAATATTAATTTATTATTATTGTTTTAAATAAATTATAAATTATTAATTTTATTTATTTAAAATTAATATTAAAATAAAAAATAAAGAAATGTGTCAATTTCTTTCCTTATTAACTTTTATATATATATATATATATATATATATATATATATATATATTAAAGAATTTATTAAAGAGTTATACTTCTCTTTGTTAGGTTGCAAGTTTGAAATATACTTATAGTATTTTTAATTTTATTTTTAACCGTTTTAAGTTTATGGGTGAGTCAAATCACAATCCAACTCAAGTATTCATTACTCTCACATATATATCCAAATTAACCATAGTTTTTGACTTGACAATTCAGACACTTTAAAATTAAGCATTATTATATATATAGATTAATTAGTTACTTAAAAAGTTGAGCTTATATTGTTAAAAATGTCTCACGGTCATCAAATTTGGCGTTGAATTTAAAATATAAAGTCATTTAACCTAGTTGATTAAATGATTGTATATGTTTTGTTATGTTGCAAGTTTGAAACATACATATAATATTTTTTATTTTATTTTTAGCCGTTTTAAATTTATGCGCGGGTCAACCTATAATCTGACCCAAGTATTCATTTACTCTCACATATATATTCAAATTAACCACATCACTCGACCCGACAATCCGAACACTTTGAAATTAAGCATTATTATATATATATATATATATATATATATATATATTAGTTAGTTAAAAAAATTATTTTGTTAGGTTGCAAGTTTAAAACATACATATATCATTTTTTATTTTATTTTTAACCGTTTTAAGTATGTGGGCGGTCAATCTACAATCCGGCCCAAGTATCCATTTACTCTCACATATATATCCAAATTAACCACAACTCTCGACCCGGCAATCCGGATACTTTTGAAATTAAGCATTATATATATATATATATATATATATTAGTTAGTCAAAAAAATTGAATTTATATTGCTAAGAATGTCGCACGTTTATCAAATTTGGTGTTGAATTTAAAATATTAAGTCTTATTAGCTTAATTGTTAAATTGTTGTATTTATTTTGTTTAGTTGCAAGTTCGAAACATACATAAAACATTTTTTATTTTATTTTTAACCGTTTTAAATTTATAGGAGGTCAATCCACAATCCGACCCAAATATCCATTTACTCTCACATGTATATCAAAATTAACCACAGCTCTCCCGACAATTCGGATACTTTGAAATTAAACATTATTATATAATATAAATTATAATAATATTAATTAATACAATATTTAAGATGAATTTAAACTCAAATTACAGTAATACATTTATGATTAAATAAATCAAAATAAATAAAGTGTACATTTAAAAACACTTAGAATTTTTTTTTTATTTAAACAAAAATACATTATCTTATCATTAACTAAGTTTAATTTCCAAATTTCAATAATTTAGTTTCAGATAAAAAAAAATTAATTTTCTAGATCTTTCTTTAACAAAAAAACAAAAATTTTTTTGGCATTTGATCTCCCATCCAAACGGATCTCTCTACGAATCCAGATTTTCATAGACACAATAAAGAGAAAATATATAAAGTGTATAATTGTCTGAACTTTTAAGGTTTTTAATTGGATGTCAAACAAGTCCTAAATATCTATTAATTAGCAAAAAAAAAAAAGGAAAATATAGAAGGTCCAACAAACTTAAAATATGAAGAAATATTTAGGACGTGAGATAAACTACATTTACCCGGTTCCTAATAATCAATTAATTATTTTCAAATAACTTTTTTTTAATATATGTTACTCAAAATTATAGTATTTAAGGTTATAATAAAAACAAAAATATATAATAAAAAAATATAGTTTATTATTTTTACTAATAATTTAAATGATATAATTTCTAATAAGATAATAATTGTTTAAAATTAATCTCAAATGACTATATCAATCAAGGCACAAAAGAATGATTTAAAATTTTAAATACCATTAAAATAAAATAATTGTTAAAACTCAGTTTTAATTTTGAACCTATTTACAAACTATATATTTTTTTCTCATAATATTTAAAAACTACTTGTTATAATTAAGTTTATATATTGATATATCCATTAAATATTTACAAACATTTTAAAGCTCTTCTTTCTCAAAATAAAGTAAGAGGAAGACAAAGAATAAGAATAGTAGGGAAGACCATATGATTCAAGAACTCCTCTTCAATATGGATTTTATTATTATATTATTTTTTTTTGTTTTCTTTTATACAATAGTACCACTATTGTTACTTAAAAGGGGTTTATAATTGTATGAATTCGGACGGAAAATGCATTTACTATTTATATTTTATTTCGGGTAATCTTTAAAAACAATATATTTTATGATTAAATAATATTTTTATATAATATATTAAAAATTCATGTTAATATAAAAACAAGCTTATAAATTTTTATAAAAATATAAAAAATAAATTAATATATTTATAATATTATATATTTAATTGTGTTTACAAATGATAAAATAATGAATTACATATATTTAAATATTATATCCAGCTATAGAAATTGACTCATATACATTTGAGATCCACATGGGAAAGAACTTTGTCCTATGACTTAAAACATCACACAAAATTGGGACTTCTAATAAATATCATCCATAGAATTAAATCATGTCCTAAAAACAAACAGAAAATTGAGAATCTAAAATTTTCTATTTTAAGAAACATTGATTAAACCCATATTGAATTATCATTAAAGCTATACATAAATAAATGATATACCCTACATCAAACAAGCCCTATACATAATACCGACATTAATAAAAAGGTTTGCACGCGCTATCTCGTAGCGTGTTGAAAAAAAAAAATGGCAAAACATTTATTTTTTTCAAAACCTTTTCCTTTTGTTTCGGTCAAAATATAACCTTATTTTAATGAACCATCTCTCTTCTTCTTGTAACTCCTCTCTTTGTTTCTCTCTCTAGTTCTCAGGCAACCAGTTCCTCTTCTCGTTTTTTGCTTATACATATAAATCTTGTATCTATATCCCATATCCCTGTCTTTGCATTTCCTAGGGTTTTCGTTCTTGTTTCCTGTCTTCTTTCGTCTTTCGAAAGGTAATGCTCTCTCCGTCTCATACTATATTTATGCAATTTTTACATGTTTTGATGATTCTTCTTTTCTGTATTGAAGGTTTTTCTTCATTTTATTGCATTTCTGAAGTGTGAATATATTCGCGATTTTGGATTGGAGCCTCCCGTGAACAGGTTTCTCTTTCTCTTTGTGTGTGTGTTTGTGTGCGTGTTGATAGTCGAGCATGGTATAATTTGTGGATCTACGAGGAATGCGCTTTATGTTATTTGATGGAAATTATTTTCTCTGAATATGGTTCTTTTCGGTTGAGATTAAGGATATGTATGAGACGAGTATTTAGTAATGATTTTACATGAACTAGGTGTCGATCAACAGTTGAGTTGTCGATATACATCGGAGCTAGGTACTACTTACCATGGTAGATCTATCTCCAAAAGGTTTCTGGATCGTTCTTGTTAGTTTCCCTACATTAGCACCGTAAAACAGGATGTGTTTTAGCACGGTTTCCTCTCTATGCTCTGAAATTGAACCTATCATATCCCTGTTGGAAAATTTCTCTAAAACCACTAAAAATTGACGAGCAAAGCAATTTGATACTCATAAGATGATTTCATTGAGATGTGATTATATGATTTGTGTTTGTATCTTCATTTATTAAGAGTTAATATGCTATTTATCTCCGTTTCTCGATAATTTTAGGTGGTAATTACTCGTGATTATGAAAAAAATGACCATCTTTTTTATCTGAGCTTAAATTATATGCTTGTTTAAGAACTGGTAGTTTGAATCATTTTACCTTACCTGTACATTTCAAAACCTCCAATTGAACAAGTCAAGCCAAACTAAGCAACAACTATTCTACAGAGAATAGGTTTGAGTTGACTTATATGTTTTGGACCTTGGGTTATTGCTGTATTTTCTCAACCACCAGACAGGTACCCCTTACATTGATTATTATTTTTCTTTGATTGAGCTGGAAGTGTATGTCACAATTGTGATGTGGGCTCAGTTTTCACATCCAATGTAAATGTCATCTTATCTGTGCAAGATATTTCTAAATATTATGTCAAAAATTTTAATTGTAAGGTTAGAGTAATAAAAAGTTTCCTTTAACTGACAGCTTTCTAAAGCTTATCTTTGTTGTCCTATTGCCAAATGGACAAATTATGGATGGATTTGGATTTATGCCTTTGTAAATGGAACTATTAATTCATTTAATTTAACAGACGGTTGATTTTGTTCCTTATTAGTACAGTTTGTGTATTTTTTCTCCTTTATTATTACTTGAGTAACTTTGACCCGTTCGAAAGAATTGTTATATACAAATTTCCCTTTTCTCCTTATGTCTAGTTATTTAACTGTGAGTTACAAGTGATTTTAAATAATTAAGATTATGTCAAGTTTTTGTTTGGATACTATTTGAACCACTGTTTTACTGGGTCATTGGTAAGCAATTCAGGAAGTTATACAGTTTTTACATATAAAATTCCTTTTCCTTTGTGCAGATCAATTACACCTTACATTGAAATGACCGACCACACGTAAGACCAACTCTTGCTTCCATTTTGGCTATATTAACTGCTATCGGGGGATATTGGTAAAAAGTTGTCATGTTTTTAGATTTTCAGGAGTTTTTGATTGATGGACTGCATTACAACAAGTAGTGAGAAGAAAACTCTGAAGCGGTGGTTTTTCATTGACAAGAGGGTTGGATAGGTAGCTTTTGTGAAAGTTGGAATTCTCTTAGCTAATATTTTGCTTCCATCAAAGCATTCTGTTACATTTGTCGAACTTGGGAAAGCAATGGACCTAAAATCAAATCATAATTCTCCTGTACTCACTGATTCAGCACCGATGAATTCAGCTGGATTAGGAATCCACACTAACCAGTTCTCACCACTGGGAGCAGTTTTTCCCCATGGACTATTCTTAAACGTTCCTAGGAAAAAGCCTGCTGGACTTGATTGGTCCAACTCATGGATGGATGCTATGAAATCCTCATCTCCCACTCATAGGAAAATTGGCATGGTTTCTCTAGATACTGATGCTGTTTACTCCAACTGGAAGGTCAGTAACTATGCTGCTACCCTTAGAGCTTGGTTGTAGTTTTTATTTTTGGATATAATTCCAACTTTTTGAACAAATATTGTTTGATAAAAAAATTGGGTTATCTGAATAAATGACTAAAATATCTTTGTGTATAATATTTGAAAATGTTATAAGAAAAACAAGGTAAGGGTATTTTAGCTGATTATTTGATTGACAAAGTGATTGATGATGGGATAAGTGATTATTCCATCAAACCAGCCTTTTTTTTAAATGAGGATTATACCTATCATGGCTGGTTTTGATATATATATCTTTGGGTTTTGCAGCTCAAGTATCCTTCAGCCATTGGATGTTTTGAGCAGATAACTAACCATGCAAAGGGAAAGATTATAGCACTGTTTCTTGATTATGATGGGACACTTTCTCCTATTGTGGACAATCCAGACTGTGCTGTCATGTCTCCTGCTGTAAGCATTAACGTTTATCTTCTCTCTCTCTCTCTCAATATATATATATATATATATATTAGAGATTCATTATTTATTTCAATGTCAAGTGCTTAACCAAATTACCACTTACTTTCAGATGCGTTCTACAGTCAGAAATGTGGCAAAATTGTTCCCCACTGCAATAATCAGTGGTCGTAGCCGTGACAAGGTACCTACCTACCTGAACTAATTTATTGATTTGTCGTTTGTGTGCCGGAAACCCAACCTCTAAGCTTCAATTTTGTTCAAATCAGATCAATAACTAGTCATTTTGTTCAAACTAATCCAAATTAAATGGAAACATTTAACTCCACTAAAAAATTGGAAAGTAGTAAAAGATCCATCTTCACCCTTAAAAAATATGACAGGAGATATTTAGTTAAACACTTAACCCTGTACTTCATTTTTTATTTGATAAATAATTATAAAATTGATAAGCTACTGATTAAAATGGTTATATTTTTTGAACTAACCTGTTCTCATTATTTTGTACAGAACCAATTACTATGTTTTCACATACTCTTATTTTATTATAATTCAGTTAGAGTATAAAGTTCAGAGGTTTATTATTTGATACATCTTTCATTTATAATCTTCCCAAACTAAGATTTTATTCCATCTTTAATGTGCTGTTATTTTTCATGTTTAGGTATACGAATTTGTTGGGCTACCTGAACTGTATTATGCAGGTAGTCATGGAATGGACATTAAGGCTCCGTTTAAGTCTGCTTCCTCCAAATTGCTTCCTCCAGAGTGCAGTAGATCTTGCAACAAGCAGGTCTTAAAGTTTAACTTATAATATATTGTTTCATTTAAAACTGTCTTTCTTCTCGTTCTGATTCTGTCGATTTTCTCTTCTTATTTCTAGGCCAAAGAAGTGAACTTGTTTCAGCCAGCCAGTGAATTCCTACCTATGATTGATGAGGTGGGGACTATATATATATATCATTTTAATTGTATTTCCTCTCGAGAACATAGTATTGTGATCATTTTTTCTTACTACATGTATATAGGTACTTAGGTCTCTTGTTGAGATTACAGAGGAGATTGAAGGATCAAAAGTAGAGAACAACAAATTCTGCGTTTCTGTACACTACCGCAATGTTGATCAGAAGGTATTGCAAGTTTATAGTTTTTATTGTTAAGATAATGGGAGATAATCTCTTTATTATTCTCTTTTTTATGGTGGTTGAAGAACTGGGCAGCAGTCGCACAACGTGTCCAAGAAATTTTGGAAGACTATCCTCGCCTGCGGTTAACTCATGGGCGCAAGGTTTGTATTTGTCAAATCAAAGCATTATTTTAAAGATCATGGTGATGTTTACGGCTTATAACTTGACTTTCTTCTGTTCAGGTTCTAGAGATCCGGCCAGTACTAGATTGGGACAAGGGTAAAGCTGTTGAGTTTTTACTTGAATCACTTGGTTAGTATCATCTATACTTATATTAAATAATACAATTTTAAGTATATTTTTTTTATTTCTTTCTGAAAATAGTTAAAACTGAAACAGGGTTAAATGACCGTGATGACGTGTTGCCTATTTATATCGGCGATGATAGAACAGACGAAGATGCATTTAAGGTAATACAGAGAATATCTTGATTTCTTCTCGGTATCATCTTGGGAAGTTGAAAAAGCTTATCTTGATTTCCATATACATCTGCTATTTCTTCAGACAAAGACTTCAGTTTCTTCCTCTTTGTGGATAGTAAATATTTCTCATGATAGATCATGGAGACATAACTATTTATTTCTTATTATGGTTTGTGTAGGTTTTAAGAGAAGGAAAACGCGGTTATGGGATATTGGTCTCTTCTGTGCCTAAGGAAAGTAATGCTTCTTACTCCCTCAAAGACCCATCAGAGGTATGCATGTATATATATATTTCCTTACCCAAACAAAAAATCTTATAAATTACATGAAAAAGAAGGGAATGAAGAAAAGAAAATTCGATTATAATCATAACTAAGCATGGTTTTGATTGATTGTAGGTAATGGAGTTTCTGAAATCACTGGCAGCATGGAAGAAGCTAAGTGCACTATAAGTAAAGTATAATAAATACTACATAGAAGAAGAAGGCACAGAGAGGGAAGAATATAAAACAAAAGTAAACATTAGGAGCATATTTATTTATTTATTTATTAATACAGTTTTTATGGCTATCTAAGTTTCTTAAAAACATATAAAAAAAAAGCTCCCATGCAGAGAGACTCTTGAGTTTAATACTTGCTACAAACAACATTTTTGTACATTCTTTTTCTGTCTTGGTCCAAATTTTATCTATTTATTTGATTCCATTGGTGGGTTTATAAATTGGAAAACATCATTTTTTATTCTATGAACTGGTATTTTAAATGTGTAATTTTTCTAGCTTATTTTATTATTGGTTTAAGAATTGACATTTAATATAGATGCCCATTTAATCACTGGCCACTTAGCATGCCTTTTGTTTTGAGTTTGACAATTATTCACAATTACAGAAGTTTTAAAAGGATTTGTAAATATTGTTAAAATTGTTTTATTTTTTAGGAAATTTAATTCCTTTGCCCATGATAGACTAAGGTAAGTTTTCAAACTAAGGTATAAACTTCAATATCAATTTAAGTTTATTAATAAAGTTGAATGAACTAATACAAAAGATATAAGATAACTACCAACATTCAAATCAAAACTGTTTATAATAAAAAATAAGTAAAACCTAATTATAAGAGAAAGGAACTCGAGAAAGGGAAACCCTCGAAGATGTCGAGACTTGAAAAGGGGTCGTTGCTCCTAGGACCGCTGAAAATGCTTGGAATTAGCGCCATTAATTAATAAATTGGATGATATATTCTTTTCTGATTGACGAACAATAGAAATTGTTTGTAAAAATGCTTAGGAATGATATTGAAGAGTGACGATAGAAAGTGTATATATAGATAATAATAGTAGCTGAAAGAGACATGTAGATAATTCTAGGGCCTTCTTTAGTATTCTCATTTGTTCTGGTCGGCTTACAATACTTCTACACGTGTCCCCTTTTCTTATACAATTTTTTTTTTTTAATTTAATGATTATCAATAAATTTTAGTTTTGATTTATAAAATTTCAATCTATGCCATATTAATTAGTTTGAAACTCATATCAAAACACTACAAAATAAAAACATACATTCTGTCTTAGACACATATATGACCTTACATATTAAGCGTAGAAGACTAATTAATATTTTTGTCAATTTAATATCTATGACAATCTTGATGAATCTATAAATAAATAATTAAATAACATTTTGTTTTAATATTTTTTTGGGATGATATAGTTTTAACATTTTTAATTTTTTTAATTTGTTTAACAATATAGTTCATTAATCATTGAAATCAACTTATATATATTTTTTTCTCAAAGTTCATTTTTTTATATATATTTTGGACCAATTAAATATAATTTTATTATTAATATTAAATTAACTAAATAGAATTAATACCAGATAATATTACTAATATAAAAAATAATAACAATAATTATAAAGAGACAAATCTGTATAATAAATTTAATTTTTACAAGAAAATCAAAACTTATATCTTAATTTAAATATTTATACAAGTTGTCTATAACTACTATACTTGAAATTAGTTGTTCTAAATGTCTGAATACTAACAATTTTTTAGGAAATAAAATCTCAAAATAAAAGAGGTATAGTAAATAAGATTTAAATATATAACCAAGAATTGAACACAACTAATTCAATTTGTCACTTTCAATGTTCATTTCTTTGTGTTATTAATCTTTTAAATAAATAATTAATAATATAACCTTAAAATATTGATTGTTATGTGAAAGGAAGAGTTGGATTAATGAATTGGTAATGCATTGCCTTGCATAAAAAAATGTGTTACCGTTGAGGGGACTTTTTTAAAGAAAACTATGATGTTATTTTATTAAGGATTAGATAACTAACTAATTATTATTAATTTTTATTAATTTGGTACTATTTTTAAATTTTTTTTCTTTATTGTTGAAAGATGTTTCCATTTCCATTATCCCATAAACAAATATTTTTTTTTTATATATTTTCAAAAAAATAAATAAAATTGAAAATTTCAAGTCATACTTTCTAACTAATATATTAAAACCATCTATTTATTTATTAATAGAGTAATGATATGAAAACAAATGATGTGGAAGGATAACTAACTTAATGATTAAACATAAATTAAAAGGCTTATTTATCTCTTCTCTCCATTAATAATTTATATTTTTTTTATCTCTCATTTAATAATTTATCTCTCTAGTTAATTTGTAAATATATGTTTACATATTTGGTTACTTTAACATATTTATTTATATAATTATTAGAGTAATAATAGAGATAATAATAAATCAAACAATATATATATATATATATATATATATATAACAATATATATATTAAAATATTATATTATATTTAATAAATATATATTTAAGAGAATATAAAATTCTTAATTATTTTTTGAATGAGTTATATTTGCGGTTAATAATTTATTTATTTATTTATTTTAAAATTAGTAATGAAAGAAAAAATAAATAAATCAATTTAATAAAATATATAAATATATATTTATTTATTCAAACTCTTTGTTCTCTTTAAAATGTTTTTTCTTCTTCCATATTACAATTTTTTTATGAAATGTATTATAAACTCAATTAATTATAGTTAACTAACTCATAGTGTTATATATTATCTTTTATACTATCATATTATTAATTTTTATTTCTAAATGTTTTTTATTATCTATAATGTTAATAATTCATAGTTTGAGTTATATTTATCTTGAATATTAGTATTTTATGATTTGAATTGTATTATCTTAATGATTAAATTTTTTTCTCATAGCCGTCTAATTTTAAATAAAATGAATAATAACAAAAATATTTAATAATACATTTAAAATTATAAAATATATAAAATATATATATATATATTTATAATTTTAAAATATTATTTACAGTAATTTAATAATAAAATATTAAAGAGAGATAAAATATTAAATAATATTTTTAAATATTAAACCATTAAAAAGTGAGAAAATATTAAATGCTTTTATGATAACATGTAATCTTTATATTATAAAGAAATACAAAATGTTAGGTGTCCTATTTTTTAGGTAAAATGTACACATCATCGCTGCCTCATTTTCTACAAAATTTTGTTTTTCCTATTATTACTCTTATTAATAATGTCTTTTATTTTATTGTTTTTTTTTTGGTTATATATGTAACAAAAATGTCAAAATTATGCAATCTTAATAAATAAAGGCTTAGAAAAACATATCTTAAGTACAAAAATAAAATAGAAAGAAATAGTGTCAAACTAAACATGTGAGCAAAACACATATTAGCCCTTAAATTTTACTTCATGTTTAATTTAACCCATATACTTTGGTGAGATCAAATTAGTCCTCAAATATATGAAATTAGATAGGTTGCAATCTCTTCAATTGGAGAGAAAAGAGTAAAATTATAGTGTATTTGTAAAAAGAAATGCCTCTCATTTTTTAAAATATGCATACTATTTTATTCTGGTTAAGTTCACTCTAAATTCCAAAATATGATCAAATTAATCATCAAAATAAAAAGGATGAACATATTTCGTGAATAAATTAAAAAAAAATCAAATTAGAAAATTCTATAATTTTATCCATAATCTCCCTACATGTGGTCAAAATATTTTAAAAGAAATTAAATGGAGTCAAATCTTCCTATTTTGGCAACTAAAATGGTCAAGTTCAACCAAACCAATAGTATGCAATTCATGAAATAGTAATAATTTAAGTCTACATATTACAATCACACAATTTCAAATTAAATTCCTATATATTGTTTAAATCATAAAAAATACACATGTAATAGTTTTGAAATTTAAAAATATACATGAAATATTTTTAACTTTATACATTTTCCTAAAATATTGAACTTAGAAAGACTATAAAATCAACAACAATTATTGGGTTTTGACACATTGAATTTGTTTCAATAAGATTTGTTTTTGTAATTCTTGGCTAGTAGAATTGATTGATAATGGTGAGCACCTTTTTCTATCAACTTATTGAATCTAATTAGTTTTAATTTTATTTTATTTAGAAAAACATATTAACATGTTTTTATTTTGGTTTTTTTTCATGCAGAGTCATCTCGGTTTATTCTTTCTATTTTGCATTTTTTATCTAGATATTTGTCTTGCTATTACATTTGATGTGAGACAATATGGTGCGGTTGGAAATAGATATACTGATGATTCTAAGGTAAATTATTTCACTTATTTGAAACATGTAGTATTGTTAAGGTGACGAGTTATCGTACGCTAGACTAAACATTTTGTATTTATTTGTAAAGGCATTTTTACAAGCATGGAAAGCAACTTGTGCATGTACAAGTGACACTGCTGTTATGGTGGTGCCGGCTGAAAAGACTTTCTTTATTAGATCTTTGCTTTTTAGTGGTCCTTGCATATCTCAATCACCTCAAATTCAGATCGACGGAACTCTAATAGCGCCAAACGATATAAATAAATGGGTGGAATGTGCATCGAACACATGGATAATGTTCTCGCAAATTAATGGTCTTAATGTTTATGGAAAAGGAAAACTTAATGGAAATGGTCTACCGTGGTGGCAAGGCACTAATCTCAGATACTTCCAGAATAACAATTTTGAACATTCATTTCAATACAATGTAAGATAAACTCTTAGGCCATTTTTATTCTTTAAAACAACATTTAAATAAAAAAAAAGTGTTTAACTCTTCATTTCTATAATTATTTTTTTGCAGCATCTAAGAATGGGAAGTTGTTCTCGACCAACGGTGAGAGGAGTTTAACTTTGAATGATTCTATCACAACATATAATTTATATTAAAATAATTTTTTTATTTGTTTTTCTTATGATTTGTTACCTCGTATAGGCAATGAGGTTTAGTCAGTGCAACAATCTTGAAGTTAAAGGATTGACTCATATTAACCCTCCGAGAAATCATATAAGCATAAATGATTGCAATAACGTCAAAATATCTGAAATAAAAATAATCGCTCCAGAGCATAGTCCTAACACTGATGGAATCGACATATCTTCTTCAACTAACATCCATATCATGAACTCCATCATCAGAACCGGTAACACCTTAATCGAAATGAGCTAATTGTAGTTATATATTTTTGCTCATTTATTAATGGGTAAGTCTTCAAATTTTGTCTATGATAGGAGATGATTGTGTTGCCATTAATAATAAGTGTTCAAATATTATCATAGAAGGAGTTCAATGTGGACCAGGCCATGGTTTAAGGTAATTAAAACTTTAATATTTGATATGTCTTTTAGTAAAAATGTCTATTTAATATAATAATATTGCTATATATTAGTGTTGGAAGTCTTGGAAAGGGTGGAGATTATGCCCAAGTGGAAGGAATACTTGTAAAGAACTGCACTTTGACTAGGACAACCAATGGAGCTAGGATAAAAACATGGCCGGTAATATATAAATATTAATAATATTGAAGGGTAATTGATTTATTTATTTTTCAAACTATTAATTATTATTTGTTTTAATGTAATTTAGGGAGGGAATGGATATGCTAGAAATATAACATTTGAGAATATTTTGCTTCACAATACAAAGAATCCTATCATTATTGATCAACATTATTGCAATACCACCCATTGTGCTGAACAGGTTAATTGTTAAACACTTTATTTCCTTAATCCAATTTCTGTTCTTTTTTTTCTCTCTAATTTTTTGTTTTATTTTTACAGATGAAAGCAGTTAAAGTGAGCAATGTGAATTATATCAACATACAAGGAACATCGGTCACAAAACATGCCATATTATTAGATTGCAGCACACATGTCCCTTGCACCGACATTGTTTTTAAAAATGTGAATATCAAATCAATTTCCGGTGAAAAAACTTACTCCACCATGAATAATGCCATCTTCGATCCTTCTCCACATCCCCGAAGGTCCATTTACTTTAGGTCAAGTGTCTTCAAACTTGGAAAGAATGAATAGTTTCTCAAATTTCAAACCCAAAATCCAATTACATGGACTATATTGGTATAGGATGTTAATTACTGCCAAATATTTTTTATTGAGTAGTAGTTAGCAGTAAAAAGAATTGAATTGTTCATGTTTTAGTGACTTTTTTGCACCAGCATGTAACATTCATAATATTTATAAGTAATATATTGAATTTACTTATCTATTTATTTACTCTTTTTGGCATTTATTGTTATGTAACATATGTGAATGCTAAAATATTGAGATTTATGTCAATTATGGTAATGATATGCATGTATTTGTTCTAATTTTTACTACAAAAGGGACATAAGAGAAAAAAATATATATTATTAGTACTTTACTGATTTACCTATGAAAACAGTTAAAGTGAACAATGTGAAGTATATCAACATGAAGGGATCGTTGACGACTAAGCATACCATATTTTTGGACTTTAGTGTCCATGTCCCTTGTAGTAGCATTGTCTTTCAAAACGTGAATATATGATTGAGTTCAGGTGAAAAAACTTATTCCACCTTAAAAAATGTAAATGGATTGTGTACCTCCACTTTCCCAAAGGTCTTTCTTTAATGTATGGGCTATTTATCAAATTTTTCATGGATTATGTTGACTACTAAGTCTTTTTTATTAAAGTTAGGAGTAAAAAAAAAGGGTTGAATTATACATGTTTAGACTTTATGATGGTATGCCACCAACATGAAACAATATTTATAATTTTCTGTAATATTTTGAAATTATCTCATTATTTATGTCTTTTGGAATTTAATATTTGTTTCTACTTTAAATGATGTGCAACAAAAATGCTAAAATGCTGGTTTTTAAAATCAATAATGTTGTTGAAATTCATTTATTGATCAATTTCAAACTATATTCTAAATACAAACTTAAATAAAGAGGGAATAATGTGGAAACATAGCATAAAACTCTAAACTATATTAGACTCTTTATCAATGTTTAATTTAAGTATTTTTTTTTTCATATCAAAATCATTCTTCCTAAATTTTAAAAATATAAATAAAATTTTCATCTTGTCAAAATGAATGCCAGTCTAATTGAAAAAAAGTTTATCAATTCCAATTCATGATTGAAAAGAAAAAATATTCCGGCATATTTTAACATTAAAAGAAAAAAACATTTTAACATATTTTTGTAAACAATCAAAGTTAAATTTGCAAATTACAATTTTATCCAAATATAACTTTTTTTAAATCTCCATTTAATAAAAACTTGTTTTAAACACACAACGATAAAACATAACATGAAAAAGAGTTCATACAAATTAAATACATTAGTAAATTGGGTAAATAATGTAGGATATATCGATCCACCACCGTACATAAACTGTGACATAAGACGCATCATATCGGCTCTCTCCATCCTCATCCTCTCTTCTATTTGAGCCTTCTCCATCCTCATCCTCTCTTTCATTTGAACCTTCTCAATCCTCATTTCATCCTTTAACCTATTTTCCAACTCGTCCCTCGCGGTCTTCTCTTTGTCCTTCTAAGCCTTCATCGTCTCTTCTATATCATCGAGTCTTGTTTACATTGTTACAGTCTCTTGACGTAGTTGTTTTTTGGACGGTGCAGGACCTTGAACTTGGGAAGCTAAAACTGATCCCACCCTATAATCTTTCTCTTGTCTTGAGAGACAGAAACTTCTTCAACTAAATCGACATCAGAAATGTCAGGACGTTCAACTCGCAAATATCTTAATTCATCCTACACTAAAATGTTATAATACAATTAATAGATAAAATATAAAGTAACATATTTTATATACTTGGCTATATAAACATAAGACACGGTCCTTGGCTTACAAAAATATCAAGATAGGGTCCTTTACTACGAAAATACAATCTTTTAATAATAGACCCAATAAAGGACTCGGTCTTCTGACTTTGTGCCTCCTTTCACACACATCTCTGCACCTTGCCCCACTCCAAGCCTCCCTTTAATTGTCATAAAAAGACTATAGCTGTGTACCTACACCACACAAGCACAGTGAGTCTAAAGACCCAGCAAGTTATAAAAAGATTTATAGATAACACTTTTAAAAGAATATTTGAATACATATGCTGGTTTATAAAGTATATCATCATTTGTAAAAGTATAGTAAGATCTTGAGCACATATTGGCCCTTTACTATTCATAGTTGATCCTGAAAGTTAGGAATCCTGTTTGAGCACATATTTGGAAAGACACTCTTTAGAGTCTATCCCTAAAGCCCACAACCTGGTTAGACAATTGTCTGTGTGGGTAGGATCTTCCAGAGCTCATTCCAGAAGTCCAGTCCCAATAGAAACTTCAGTACATATTTTGGAATCAGACTACCGGAGCTCATCCTGTGTAGCCCTCCTCCCATACCGTCAATTCTCATACATCATTGTTCACAATGATTCCATAAAACATTTCATACTTTGAAAATCAGATCCTTCTTTTGAAAACATATCCTTGTTAAAAAAAGAGATGGTACTTTGGAAAACAGATTATCCTTTAGAAAAGAGCTGGTACTTTGGAAAACAGATTGTCCTTTGAAACAGATCATACTTGGTTCATCAATAAAGATATGGATATGTAATGAAATAATGCTATAAAAACAGTATGCATAATTTATATAATATACATGAATTATATAATCATGTGTGACTTTCTAAAGAGTGATATAGAAATGTTTTCTTGCCTTATACTTTGAAACTACTAAGGTTTGATCTTGCTATGAAGGTTGGCTGTTCTTCAAGGCTTTTATTAGATGTCTTCTGATTTTTAGTGAACAGGGAAAATGGATTTATATTAATTAGTCAATCCATGGTGAAATATATAAATATAAAGAGTCAAGGTCGGTTGAGGAAAATGGTTGGTCATTGGCTTGACAAGTATGAGCAAAATAATATTTATAATGAAGAGGGCTTGTCACCTACTGGTCATAAGCATGAGTTTAATAAAAAAGCTAGGCACCTGCTTGTCATAGACACGGGTTTAATAAAAAGGTTGGTCACGTGCTTATCATAGCATGTGTTTGATAAAAAAGGCTGGTCACCTGCTTGTCATAGACATGTGTTTGATAAAAAGGTTGGTCACCTGCTTGTCATAGCATGTGATTAATAAAAGGTGATGAAGAGGGCTGATCACCTGCTTGTCATAGCATGGGAAGGATGAAGAATGAGGTGGCCAAGCATGAGGTGGATAAGCATGAAGTGGATAAGCATGAGGTGGCTAAGCATGAGGTGACTAAGCATGAGGTGGCTAAGCATGAGATGGATAAGCATGAGGTGGATAAGCATGAGGTGGCTAAACATGAGTTAGAAAAATATAATCAGTCGGACCCCCTCGGTCGGACCGCCTCGGTCGGACATAAATTTCTCTCGGTCCTAAATCTTAGATTTGCCTTGGTCCTAATTTCCAATCACATGGGTGCTTGGTCTTGGCCAGGATCGAAGGCATCCAGTCAAATATGAATTTTAGGGTGTGACAACTCAACCTCACTAAAAATGAATTTCGACCTCGAAATTAAAATTACCAAAAACTCTGGGTTTATTTCATAGATCCTTAAACGCATTTTCCTACATGAGCCTTCTTACAAAGATTACAAGTGCGGATGGATAAGATAGAAAAGTTTGTTGGTTTGGTGGGTTGTATCATACTTTGTTGTTGTTGATGGTTTTGTGGATTTCTATTTGGCCAATTATTTCTTGACTGCTGTGGGAGAGGATTCTAGTAATGGGTCGGCTGGAAGGGCTACTTCGTCTCTAACTCTTGAGATTCTCTTCCTGGATAACTTGTCCTATTGGCCTGCTCCTCCCTATAATGTCCTGGTTGTCCTTCTCGGCCATCAAAGCCCTATCAATGGTCTCACGCAAAGATGAAGCGTTGCTTAATCGACATCGCGTCGGATTGTTGCGTTCAGCCCCTCCAAGAAATGGTTCAGCTCCAAGGCAGCGTTTCCAACTATCATGGGTGCAAAATACTTGCCTTGCTCGAACTTCTTCACATAATCGGCAACACTAGCATCCCCTTGGCGGATTTCCAGGAACTTCCTAGACAGCTTATTCCTGGTGCTTAAGGTAAAATATTTTCCATAGAAAACGGTTTTGAACTATTCCCAAGTTGCTGCATTAAGGTCGAGAGTGGCCTTGGCGCCTTGCCACCAGATCCTAGCATCGTTTTTAAACATAAAGGAAGCGCACCTAACTTGGTCTGATTTGATGCACTGTATGAACGTAAAGATAGTCTCCATAGATTGCATCCATTCTTCAATCTCAAATGGGTCCGTTCTTCCTCTAAAGTCTGTTGGTTTGAAGCCCATGAACTGCTTCTATACTGGTCGTTGGCTGCCATCATTAGTGTTGCGGTTGGAATTGTGGTTGTTCCAATTACCCTGGAACATGTCACGCATCTGCTCACATTGGATTAGGTTTTGGTCCCTCATCTGCTCGTTTTGCATGCGTTTTTGATCCCTCAAGGCATCAACTAGGTCTGATAAGAAGTGGTCTCGGTCTGTCTCCTCTAAGGGTGTAGAAACATTGGACCTGGTTCCTCTTCTCATGGTTCTAATGGGAATAACACTTTTCATTTTATTATCAGCTTAACATTTTATTGAGATGCATAAGCTGAGTTGCTAGTCTTATCAATTTATTATTTTGGCAGAACTAATGTAATTGTAATGAAAATGATTTCATACTGAATTCAAAACAACTTACAGATTTTTAAGGCGAGCTCTTGAAGGTGCAATTGTAGGAGCGTGTGTGAAAGTACTAAGGTTCGTAACCGTTGCTCTAATACCAACTGTAACAACCCTGACTCCTAAATTACTTAGACAGAGTGAGGGATGTTTGAAACGTGAACATAAATGACGGAAATCAGAAACATGTACGAAAGCATTTTGTCATTTATAAAAAGTGAAACTACGAAATTTCGATTTATAAACATAAGACACAGTCTGATCACCTGCTTGTCATAGCATGGGAAGGATGAAGCATGAGGTGGCCAAGCATGAGGTGGATAAGCATGAGGTGGCTAAGCATGAGTTAGAAAAATATTATCAGTTGGACCCCCTCAGTCAAACCCCTCGGTCGGACCACCTCGATCGGACTCGGACCCCCTCAGTCAAACCCCTCGGTCGGACCACCTCGATCGGACTCGGACCCCCTCGGTCGGACATACATTTCTCTTAGTCCTAAATCTCAGACTTACCCCGGTCCTAATTTCCAATCACATGGGTGCTTGGTCTTGGCCAGGACCAAAGACATTCAGCCAAATATGAATTTTAGGGTGTGATAAATGTGGTCGGTAGTGACTTGGTGAATATGTCAGCGGCTTGAGCTCGACTTTCAACATGCTTCAGCTCAACCTTTCCTTCTTTGACTTGTTCTCGAATGAAATGAAATCAGACGTCAATGTACTTGCTCCTTCCGTGATTAACCGGGTTCTTTTCCAACTCGATATCCGACTTATTATCAACTCGAATCACAGTCCCTTCATCTCGGATAACTCTTAATTGCCATAGAAAATTTGAAAGCCAGACTGCATGACACACGCTCCAAGAGGCTGCCACATACTCTGCCTCGCACGTCGACAAAGTTACAATAGGCTGCTTCTTTGACAACCAAGTAAGAGCCGTATTTCCGAGTATGAATACATAACCCGAAGTACATTTTTGGTCATCAACATCACCACACTAATCACTATCAGAGTAACCCACTAAAGAGTAACCCACTAATCGGTAGTTATATGATTTTGATTAGAAAATACCTAGTGAAAGAGTTCCTGGAACATATCTCATAATTCTCTTCAAGGCCTTCCAATGTGTATAGCTTGGATCCTCCATGAATCTGCTTATTATCCCAACACTCAATATTAGGTCGGGTCTCGTGCTTGTAAGATACCTTAGACTTCTGACTAAGCTTTGATATCTCCCAATATCAGCTCATTCTCCTCCATCAAACTTTGAGAGTTTAGTGCCTGGTTCCATTGGAGTTGAAACCAGGTTTTAGTCCTCCATTTTAAACTTTTTTAAAATTTCAAGCGCGTACCTCTCTTGGGATATAAAAATCCCTTTCTCGACTGCTTCACTTCTAGGCCAAGAAAATATTTTTATCAAACCTAAGTCTCTCATCTCGAACTCCTTCTTCAATACCTCCTTGAACTCCTTAATCAGTTATGTGTTGCTTCTGGTGAATATGAGGTCGTCAACATAGAGAGTGACTACCATCATATCATTTTCTGATTTCTTTGTGTACAAGGCATGCTCGTAAGGACATTGCTGATACCCATTTTTCTTGAAATACTCGTCAATTCTCTCATTCCAAGCACATGGAGCCTGCTTCAGCCCGTAAAGGGGTTTTCTCAATCTGAACACCTTCTTATAATTACCTCTCTTCATATACCTTAGTGGTTGCTCGACGTACACCTCCTCCTTTAACACTCCATTTAGAAAGGCTTATTTCACATCCATCTGTAGAATCGATCATTGGTTTTGAGCAGCTAACGAGATCAGATGTCAGATTGACTCCATTCTTATGACAGGAGCAAAGAATTCATCATAATCGATTATCTCATTTTGTCTATAACCCTTCACCACAACTCGAGCCTTATAACGTTCAACATTTCCCTCGACATTCATCTTTTTTTTGTACACTCATTTTACTCCAATGGGTCAAGCTCCTTCAGGAAGGTCGGTTAGCTCCCATGTTTTATTACGATCAATTGCCCCAATTTCTTCATCCATAGCCGATTTCCATTTCACGTCTTGTACAACTTTCTAAAAATTCAAATCTTTTGAGTCAGCGAGGAGACATACAATGTGGACTTCAATTTTAGTGTCATATATCTCTTGTAGACTTCTCATTATGGGTGGTAGAGGCTCGAATTCATCTTCTGAAAGCTCGGTGATTGATGATATCGAAGGCATAATAGCCTCTGAACTTGTTTCTTCCTCAATCGGGTTATTCTAGTTCCATGTCATTGATTCCTCCAGGTGAACTTCTTGACTCACCACCAATTTCTTTTTTTAACAGGATTAAACAATTTATATGACTTAGATTTTTCATCATACCCGATAAATATGTATTTCTTGCTCCGATCTTCTAACTTTATCTTGTGCTGAATTGGTACTTGCCCATAGGCCACACTACCGAAAAACTTGGGATGAAAGACACTCAGCTTAATACCACTCCAAATCTCTTGAAGCGTTTGATATGATCGGCTTTATCGATAGAGACGGGGGTCTGACTATTGATGAAGACTTATGAAAAACGGTTTGAAAGAAATCATGTTAGAGATTTAATTCGCTTTTTATTCTGCGCAAACACTTGTAAACACTTGAAACAGATTCAAGGCGGAATTGTTTACTTGGGTTTGAAGCTCAAGATGAAATATAAAAAGATGACAGAAATTAAGAACACAACAGTTTGTTTATGGATGTTCGGAGAAACTCTCCTACGTCACCCCTTCTTCCAACCACCGGAAGGATTCACTATAATATGATTCGAATCAAATACAGTTTACACACACTTAGCTCACTTATTGAACAGAACACTCTCTATTCAATATACAATCTGAAGAATATCACTCAGCTAACGGTTATTTTGATTCTAGCTCTCTCTTGATTCACACACAATACAATCAGAAAGAAGCTTCACAGTATGAATATTCAAAGGCTTGATTTCTCTGTAATTTCAGTAAGTAAGATGATCGAGATTTGTAAGGCAGATTGTCCGTTGTCCTTGAGATTTGTTAAATACTGAGCAAGAGCTAACGATCGAATCTTTTAGAATGATACGTGGCACTCTTTCATTGAAAAGCCTCCATTGTACACAGCAGGACCTGAGCACAAGGATCATGTCCGTACACCACTAATAGTGCGCCGAATATTCCATCAAAGATGTACCTGAAAACAAGTAATATGAGAAAAATTCTCTTACGTGGCATTTGTTGGTTGGTTGCATATAGTTGTTGTACTGATCTTCACTAGAAAGTGGAGCAGGAGTAGGGTACAGCTATAACACGTGGGTAGGCGGATGCTAGTTTCAAGCACACTACTTAAGCTGAGCATTAGACGTATTTCAGTTAGACAGATTGTGAAAATCTATCCAATTAAATTAGAATATACACGTCTATTAACAAAGTCTATTAGACCGCCTGGTCTAATAGAATTAGACTTACGTCTAATTACAACAACCATTAGACTGCACGTCTAACTCCACTAAGTTAGACTGCACGTCTAATTCCGGTTCTACCTCAGACTAATGTGAAGGAGTTAGACTCACGTCTAACTTTCACTTAATTAGACTACACGTCTAATTATCCAATAACCATTAGACTGCACGTCTAACTCCACTGAATTAGACTGCACGTCTAATTCCGGTTCTACCTCAGACTAATCTGAAGGAGTTAGACTCACTTCTAACTTTCACTTAATTAGACTACATGTCTAATTATCCAATAACCATTAGACTGCATGTCTAACTCCACTGAGTTAGACTGCACGTCTAACTCCACTGAGTTAGACTGCACGTCTAATTCCGGTTCTACCTCAGACTTGTCTGAAGGAGTTAGACTCACGTCAAACTTTCACTATCTATTAGACTACACGTCTAACTCCATTGAGTTAGACTGCACGTCTAATTCCGCACATATTAGACTGCACGTCTAACTTCGCTGAATTAGACTGCACGTCTTCCGAATATATTAGATTGTCCGTCTAATTCCATATACATTAGACTATCCGTCTAATTACAAAATATATTAGACTGCACATCTAACTCCACTGAGTTAGACTACACGTCTAATTTCGAATATCTATTAGACCACACGTCTAATTCGAGAATTCATTAGACTGCACGTCTAACTCCGCTGAGTTAGACTACACGTCTGTACGCGTTCATTTTCAATCTCTTCCATTTTCTGGCGCGTGTGCCCCTTTTTTAATTGATTGGCATACGGTCCTTTTTTTTCGAATTGAATTGGCCCGTACAGTATTTAAATCGATACACTCGCGAATGTATCGATCAACAGAAGTTGGGGAAAACAGATAAAAGAAAAGAAAAGTTAACCATCGTCGGCCTTCTCCCTGTCTCCGGCGAGGCGATTTCCGGCCAGACGACCTCCGGCGAACCTTGCTCCTGCAACAGTCATCCGTTCGACGAGATCCTTGCGACGACCTACTCCGTTTCGCTTGGAGTTTCACCATCCCAATCGGATTAACCCTAAACATTGGCTAGCCTACTTCCAGTTTCCCCAACAAGCCGCGACGACGCTTGATATCGCCTAGGGCTCGCCTACTCCAGGACACGACAAAGCTCGATGTTCAACTCATCTATTCTTCATAGAGTCTGCCTGAATGGTTGCCTGTGCGCCGGAATCGCGATTGATGACTTTGCTGCTGTAAAACCTACAGGCTACAGCAGACTTTCAGAAGGAAACAGCCTGTGCGGGTTTCTCCTTCGACAGAGACAATTATCGTGATTGCAGCAGAAGCGGATTCATGAATAAAGAAAACATGACCTCTATAAAGCTTTCTAGACCATCATAACCTAACATCTAAGCATTCAAGTGATTAAAACCAACTACAACAGCAAAACACACAATCACACAATCGTAATCTAAATTAAAGAAAGAACATGCAATTGCATTTTAACCATCAAATGACATCGGTGTTCATAACCGATGCCTCCAATCAACATTTCAAATACATTATTAAGTTTGAAGGATTACCTGAGTAATGATGGAAGATGAGAAGAGAGGAAAAGCTTCGAACGAATGAAAGAGGTAACACAAGCAGTCTTCGTTTACTTCTTTCCCTTTCGATTCGATTCGCTAGTGTCGTCTTTTTATTCAAGTGTCCTATGTCGCTGATGTTCCCACACGGATAATGAGGCGGAGAATCAAAGGACGTCCACCAGTGAATCCTCTGTCGTTCTTCGTCGTGTAGCTGCAGCCAAAATCACAGGTAACAGGCTTTTGATGTTTGTATTTCTTCTTTGACTGAGAAAGGAATCAGATCTTCAGATCGAAATCGTCCCTCTAGATCAAAGAACTGAAAAACTGATCCCCTCCCCTTAACTGATCTCCTTTCTTTTTCTTCAGCACAGAGAACTATTTGGATTTTTTGGAAAAATTCAAGGGCACGATCGGAATAAAGAAAATATTTATTTTATTTTTTTCTTTTCGTTTTTCCTTTTTCAGCTTTTCCTTTCTTTGCACCTTCACACTAAATGAATCACCCCGATTGCATCATGGACCTAATGGCTCTGAAATTTTTATGAAAAATTCCCAACATAATAACGATGAACCTCCTTTTTGAATTAGCTCAAATAGTCATTCGTATCTCGAGTTATGATTTTTCAAATTCTCCAACTATTTATCCTTTCGGTTCTTGTACCAACTTCACTACGGGCGATCTGGGATGAGTTATGCAACGAATTAGGAGAGATACTTGATATCATTGGAGAGCTGATTCAAAGAGATTTCTAACAACATCTCATTCATTCTAAATAGATCATTGGTTCAAAAGTTATGATGCTTAGAAGTGTGGCATAGTTTCAACTAGCTCACAGGATTTGAATCGGTAGTACTGCTTCCCTTGTACAGATCGAATGAGGGTCTTAACCTTCGAATCACAGTTTGGGGATGGTACCATTGGAAATATATGCGAGTTATCTTTCCAACTCAACTTGAATTATTCAAAACCATCAAGCACAGATCAAGTTACGAATTTTTAAGGGAAAGGATGTTCGATTTAAACCTCTTAGGAACACCTTCCACTCATGACCGGATTTCGTCTAGATATACGGCACCAATGGGAGATCGGGGTACACTATATCAAAGAGGACTAATTTCTCTTTTCAAAACCTCCAAGATCTTTGAATTTCATCCAGTATTGAAGCCGGGAATTTCATCCAGTATGGGAAAAATTGATATACACAACCTATTTATAAGTTGACATTTTCAATCATATTTATAGGGTGACATTTTCAATTTCATATGCCCCATCTACATGATTAATAATTTAATATAAATAATATATATATATAATTTCTTTTTAATTAATTACCTTGGGCTACCGCCCACCCAACCCGCTACGTGGCTCCGCCATTGGGTGTATACATTCGAAAATCGCCGCAGGTGAAGAAGAAAAGTCATCTATTTCTTTTTAGGCTCAATTATCATTTGGAGCTCGAACTTGGGACGATTTTACCAGATAGGGCTCGAACTTTGAGTTGAGCCATTTGGGCTCGAACTATCAAAGATTTTACCATTGGAGGCTTTTACTTAAAAGAAAGTTTATTCCATCTGTTCTATGTAACATGGCAATACATTTTATTTTATTTTTAATTACTCCTGACATATTAATTCTATCAAACAAAATCCTTTATTTCTTTCTCCACGTTCTCACTTTTCCTTCCTTACTATCTTTTTCTCTCATTCTTTTTTTTCAATGACTGGTTGTTTCGTAAGATAAGTTCGTTCGATAAGTTTCAACTGATTTTCGTTTATCCTTATCTTCCTCGCTCTTATAGTACCCATCGCACCATCTAAGCGTAGAGACGCTAGAGAAATCAAGCATAGAAGATTGCCAGAAGATGTCATAGGTCCAACATTCACGGGGACCTTCAATGAAGCCTAGTAGGCGTTGCTGGATCAGTGATTCCAAAGAACTCTTATGAGTTTTTATGCAGGTGTACTGAAATCATATTTCATAAGACTTGGCTCTAATGAGAGAGTCATTAGACCGATTTTGGCATTAGATGCATTGAATTAGACGTGCAGTCTAACTCAATGGAGTTAAACGTGCAGTCTAATGAATGTATAGAATTAGACGTACAGTCTAACTCAGCGGAGTTAGACGTGCAGTCTAATGAATGCATAAAATTAGACGTGCAATCTAACTCAACGAAGTTAGACGTGCAGTCTAATGAATGCATAGAATTGGACGTTGTAGACACCCCCATTTTTACACCCTAGATACCTAATAAAAAAAACCCGGCTCGAAATAATACTCATGTTTGTTTATTGAATCGGGAAAACAAAGTATTTGTTGAACTTGGTAGAAGTGAACTCACCTCCTCTGTCAGATTGGACTAGTTTGATAACTTTGTATGTTTATTTCTCCACCATCATTTTAAATTTCTTGATGGTTTCAAACATTTATGACTTCTCCTTTAGAAAATAAACCCACGTCTTTCTTGAAGAATCATCAATTAAAGAAAGGAAGTATCTCTTACCACTAAATGATTCTGGAGTTATTAGCCCATATAAATCAATACGGATCAGTCCAAGGCTACTTTTGAAGCATCGCCGAAAGAAATGGATCCGGACTCCACCTTTGAGAGTATTTTGAATAAGCTCTCGTCTCCACACATGTGGTTACTTGCGCTAGTATCCAAGCACCAAAACGAGTTATCAGAACAACTAGGTTTGATCTCGGTTTTTGGAATTTTTTTCACCAGCAACAATCCTTCATCTTCTTTCCCAGTAAAGAAGTTTTTGGTTCCTCATTTTCTTTTCGGATTTACAGTCTTTGAAAATATGACCCAACTTTCCGCAATTGTAGCATTTTATCGATTAAAAATCCTTGGCAATATGCCCATTCTTTCGACAGTCATAACACTTAATATTATTGTTTGTGTTTGTTCGGTCACCCCGCGCTTGACCTCGGCCATGCCAGTTATGTTGGTCGACTTGCTCACTTTCTGATCCTCCTTTTCCTCTTCCTCTACCACCTAGGCTTCTTCCTCTTCCTCTGCCTCTAGTACTCTGAGCATAGATCACCTTCTCCTCTTTTATTGTCACCTTCGCCTGGAGAGTCTATTCAAGAGACTCCCCCTTCTTGTTTTTCATTCTTTGCTCATGCGCTTCCAGGGACCCAGCAAGGTCTTCAATGGTGAGTGTTGATAGATCCTTAGATTCCTCTATTGTGCACACGATATTTTCAAAACTATCTGTCAATGACCTCATAATCTTTTCAACAAATTGGTTTGATGAAAGACTCTCACCATTCCGATTTAGTTTGTTCACAACGGTCTCAACCCGAGTAATGAACTCATATACGCTTTCAGACTCTTTCATACCCATGTTTTCCAAATCACCCATTAGGGTTTGAAGCCGAACTTGCTTCACTTGTTCGTCTCCTTTGATGGCTATTTCGAGTGTATCCCATGCCACTTTGGAAGATTTTACATCAACTATCTTCTCAAAGACAAATTTGTTGACATATTGGTATAGTAGATATAGAGACGCCCTATCTTTAGCTTGAACGACCTTCAATGAGTTCAACTAGGCATTTCAATACCCATTTGTGTTCTCCGGTTCCTCATACCCACTCTAGACCACATCCTAGTTATCTTGGGAGCCCAAAAAGGGCCTTCATCTACATATTCCAATTGTCGTAGTTGACACCTTTTGTCAACTTGGGTAGTCGTATGTCATTAGTTAGACCTGTAATTTCTCTTAAGTGTTTACACTCAACACACCTCACAAAGCTCTTGATTGCTTTTTTCTCTCTCTCGGCCTGCGCACACCGCAACATTCTCTTTTGAGACTGACATGTTTTCTCACGCTCACATCACACACAATAGCTCTGATACCAATTTGTTAGTAACAAGAGGGCAAAATATATTTTTCTTCTTCATCTCAATGGATTCTTACAAGTCTTTATAAGAAAGCATAGACTTTTCATATGCTTGATTCATCAAATGACAAAGTAATTATTGTAAATATTAAATAAGTCTCCCACACAAATGTCTTGGTTATCCCACTCACCCCTAAATCATTTTTATTAGTCTAGAAATATTAAACATTAAAAACTAAAAACTTATTAATTTAAATTTATTCAACAAACGTCGACTCCATAACTCTCAATATCATCTGAATTAAATTTATCCTGAAATAAAACGTTTTATAAGAAACAAATAATTAATTTCAAACAAAAATGTATTAAAAAGATTAACTTACGATAACGGAATGACATAAAGTATCTAAAACGGTGGGGTGAGGTGGTTCCAATGGACTGTGCAATGTGGAATAATATAATTTAAAGTCAAGGATATGAGAAGAAGTAGTTCAGGTAGTTTAGCAGTTAGGGAGAAAACAGTTTTCTTTTAGAATCTAGTTTCGTTCTTCAGTCCAGCAGCTCCGTTCCATCGAGTTTTGGTAGATGTTACGGTTAATAAAGCAAATGGAGAAAGGCTTAGCAAGGGGACAAGGCAGAGCATATAGATTCCTCTTAGTGTGTATAAGAGAAGATTAGGAAAAAGAACTGCATGCAAGCGTGAAGACGAAGAGACCAAAGCAAGAACAGGCGGAAAAGTATTCCGACGAGTTCTGATTCTCTATACGTTTTTCGATCTTCACAAACTCAGATACTTCTTTCTTAATTTCATTTCTTGTTTGTTACATGAGGCATCAGTTATGTACCCCAATTCCAGTTAAAGATAGACTGAAATGTAGTTCATTTGATTCATAGATCGTTTATTCTTATTGTCTGAAATTACTTGCATGTTTGGATAAAACCTTAGCTAATAGTCATCATGTTAGGATTAGTCTAGATCTATGATTAAAATCAGATCTCATCTAGTCTTAAATCTCAAGTAAATTACTGCTGAAATCACAACACTACACTACAGTCACCGGAAGTGCCAAATCGTGAATTAGTTGTTTAGAGATATCCTTCATAGTCTCATAAGCTATAATAGAGCTCCAATAGGTGGAAGAACGCCCCGCGCCTTTGATCCAGTCGATTTCTTCGAACGAAAGAACAGTTACAGTATTTCTTTTCGACCCCTTCTCATGTGTTCCATCGCAACAACAAGCTTCGTTTAGGAGTTTTTCCTGGTAGGAAGGTGACCCCGGCAACGACGAACCCTGTGATTGTGGAGCACCGGCGAAGCGGAACAAATCCCCACTAGAAAAATCTGAAGATCAGATAAAAAAAAAGATTCCTGCTATTCTTCGACGCCAAATTCCAGAATCACCCGAGCAAGGGTTGGATAAAGACGTAGACGTGGACCTTCGAAGTTATTTTGGGAAGATGCTTTGCACTAGGACGGACGATGATTCGTTTCGGGTGTATTATTCAATTTCAAAAATCATCTAATTTCAAATTAGATAAATATTTATAATAGTTTTATAATAAAAAAAATTAAAGAGATAAAAAATTATAAAATAATAAAAAGTTGAAGAAAGAAAATTATACTCAATTATTAAATAATTTAAGTGACGCTTATAAAATTAAACAAAGAGAAAAATTGATATACACAACCTATTTATAAGTTGACATTTTCAATCATATTTATAGGGTGACATTTTCAATTTCATATGCCCCATTTACATGATTAATAATTTAATATAAATAATATATATATATATATAATTTCTTTTTAATTAATTACCCTGGGCTACAGCCCACCCAACCCGCTACGTGGCTCCGCCATTGGGTGTATACATTTGAAAATCGCCGCAGGTGAAGAAGAAAAGTCATCTATTTCTTTTTAGGCCCAATTATCATTTGAAGCTCGAACTTGGGACGATTTATCAGATAGGGCTCGAACTTTGAGTTGAGCCATTTGGGCTCGAACTATCAAAGATTTTACCATCGGAGGCTTTTACCTAAAAGAAAGTTTATTTCATATGTTCTATGTAACATGGCAATACATTTTATTTTATTTTTAATTACACCTGGCATATTAATTCTATCAAACAAAATCTTTTATTTCTTTTTCCACGTTCTCACTTTTCCTTCCTTACTATCTTTTCTCCCATTCTTTTTTTTAAATGACTGGTTGTTTCATAAGATAAGTTCGTTCGATATTGTAGAGCCATGACGAGGAGTATAACAAACATATTGAAGAATATGTTTAACCGCTCCCCAATGAGAAGATGTGAGAGTTTGCATGAATTGACAAGCTCGATTGACAACAAAGGCTAACTCATGACGAATTAGTGTAAGATATTGTAGAGCCACTACTATACTCCGATAGAGGAACGAATCAGATAAAAGATCACGATCATGTTAGAAAGAGATGAACCAGCAGAGACGGGAGTTTGTAATGTCTTTTCTTGAAGTATATCAACCCGAGTGAGAATATCGTCAATATACTTGGATTGAGAAAGAAATAAACCATCTTTAGTACGAATGGCTTTTATTCCAAAAAGTAATGTAATTAACCTAAATCTTTAACCGTGAATAATTTGTTTAATTGAAATATAATTTTTATTAGAAACGATTAAGAGTTGCATATGAGAATAATCTCGTCCACATATATTAAAACTATGCGGTTATTTAAGGTGAATGATACATAAAGAGAGCCGTGTCAAATTTCGATTCTATGAAATCAAGAGATAGTAAAATAGTCCGACAAAATAGAATTATATGTATTATATATTAGTTCCGTAGCTCGCCTAACACACACATTACACATACATTACACATACGACATATTGATAATTTATTTGCACACAGAAGAAAAGAGAACAAAACAATATACGCTAGCTAGATATAAAATGAATTTTTGTTTCAGCCGGAGATGTCGATGGTCTTGATCTCCTGCTTCTTCTCCAGCTCCTTGGGTACAGTGACCGTGAGGACGCCGTTGTCCATAGTAGCATTGATCTGTTCCACCTTGGCGTTCTCCGGCAGCCTGAAGCGGCGGAGGAACTTGCCGCTGCTCCTCTCAACTCGGTGCCACTTCTCGTTCTTCTCCTCCTGCTCTCTGCTCCTCTCGCCGCTGATCTGGAGAACCTTTCCATCTTCCAACTCCACTTTCACCTCCTCCTTCTTCAGCCCGGGCAGATCCGCCTTGAACACGTGCGCCTCCGCTGTCTCCTTCCAGTCGATCCTTGCGTTGGCGAAGGCAGAGGTCTCGCGGGTGGAGGACGGAACATTACCCAGTGCTGAACTCGAGAAAGGGAAACCCTCGAAGATGTCGAGACTTGAAAAGGGGTCGAAGATGTTGCTTCTTGGACCGCTGAAAATGCTTGGAATTAGCGCCATTAATTAATTAATAGATTGGATATATTCGTTTCCTGATTGACGAACAATAGAAATTGTTTGTAAAAATGCTTAGGAATGATATTGAAGAGTGACGATAGAAAGTGTATATATAGATAATAATAGCAGCTGAAAGAGACATGTAGATAATTCTAGGGCCTTCTTTAATATTCTCAATTGTTCTGGTCGGCTTACAATACTTCTACACGCGTCCCCTTTTCTTATACAATTTTTTTTTACTTTAATGATTATCAACAAATTTTAATTTTGATTTATAAAATTTCAATCTATGCCATATTAATTAGTTTGCAACTCATATCAATACACTACAAAATAAAAACATACATTCTGTCTTAGACACATAATTCACCATACATATTAAACGTCAGAAGACAAATATATATATATTTTTTTTCAATTTAGTATCTATGACAATCTTTATGAGTTTATAAATAATTAATAATTAAATAACATTTTGTTTTAATATTTTTTTGGAATGATATAGTTTTAACACTTTTAATTTTTAATTTTTTTTTAGAACTTTTCTCTCATGGGAGCTAATTACTTGAAATTTATTATTTAATTCTTTTTATTATATATGAAATATTTTGGCTGAATTATTATTTGTGTTTTTGTAGAAAACAATTTGGTTTGTAGGAAATGTCTTCAGAATCTAGTACAAAGATAAAAAAAGGCAATCCAGGCATTCCGTTTTTTGTTTTTCATACTTTTTTGTAAAAGATTCTTTTTTTCTTTTTTTCACCTTTCGACGCTTTCATTCCTGTAAGTATAGAAAAAGTGGCAAGCTTCAAACAAAGAGGTTGGGCTGTTAATTTAATTGATTTTAATGAATTTTATTGTTGATTAAATCAGGGGGTCGGGCGACAGTGAAGGCTCGTTTAGTAGATAGCGAGCAACAAGTAGAGGAAGCGAGCCTCTATCCGAGAAGCCATTGCACGATAACATCTGTCTACTTTGAAGCGAGATGTGGCCAACAAAATGCCTTTTATTGGTTTCTTACAAATGCTCGTGCGGTGTTGTGAAAGAGATGATGAAATTTTCAATTATCGAGGCCGGAAAAAAGGAGAACTCAAGAGTAAGAGTGGCAAGTTGTAGTAGCCTAAAGAAATAAGTACTTTACAAAAATATTCCCTATTTCTATTCAAAAGTATAAAAGTATGAATAGTTCCTTAAGTTTGGTTAAGGGGTTGTTGAATATATAAGACTTTTCTAATTTTGGTGTTTTTATTTAATTTATAAAGAAATTTAAAATAACATCAAAATCGAAAACAAAAGAAGTAGTAAAAATAATTTAAAAAAATTGTTAAAAAACAGTTTTCAAATAAAATAGACTTTTGGCAACGTTTAATATTTATTACCAACGCTTTTTAAGCGTTGTTAAAACCTTTTCTTTTGGCAACGCTTGTACCGACGCTTAAATAAGCGTGGTAAAAACTTACGCCCACCCTGCTTTCGGCGACGCAAGAGTAAACGTCGGTAACATTTTTTCCGACGCTTTTAAAGGTCGGCAGAAATCTTTTTATGCGTAGCCGTAGATCTTTTTTTGTTGTAGTGTCAAAGAATGCCACAAATTCCACAAATTCAGCTTCCATAGTGGATGCAACAATAAAAGACTACTTCGCACTTTTCCAAGAAATTGTTCCTTCAACTAAATGTGGATTTTCTCGTATCAATACATTCGACAAAATCTGAATCTGTATCCAATAACCTCAAGTTGATCAGTCCTCTTATAAGTGAGCTTATAGTCTTCTATTCCTTACCAATATCTTAACACTTTCTTTCCAACTTTCCAATTACATGTTCCTGAAATATTAGCTAGCATTCCAACAATAAAACTAATGTCTAGTCTACTACAAGTCTGAGCATACATCAAGATTCCAACCATATTTGGTTAAGGAATACGTTCCATTTTATTACGTTCCAAATCATTCTTAGGACATTAATTGAGACTAAATTTATCTTTTTCTGAATTGGAACAACACATGCATTATATTTTCCATCTAAAATATATCTAAAATTTATTAATATATGCTTTATAAAATAATCCCAATAATCTATGTGATCTATCACGAAATATTTCTATTATAATCGCATAGAATGCCTAATTCATATATTATTGTAGACACTCAATTTTTACACCCAAAAATTAAAATAAATATGTCCAGTCCAACTTGGTAATCATACTTGATTATACGGCCGTTTGAGGGTTACTTTGTTCCACCCGAGATAATAGTTCGTTTATTTCCTTTCTTTTTCTTTTATTTTACCGTGCCCTTGTCGTCATGCCAATTGGCTGCTCGGTTGATTGAGGATTTTGAGCCGTTTCGGCATCTTCTGTTTCGGCTGCCTTTTGTTTTGCCATTTCTTTTTCATGTATCTCCCGGGCTAAACGTGCATCAGTTATTTCAAGTTCCTTTCGTTGTCGTTCCTGTTCTTCTTCATCGGCATGGATTTTTAGAGTCGTTTCTGCATCGGTTCTGATCTGCTCTTCGGTGGATACAACCTTGACTCTTGCAAACTCCTCAATCTGAGCGGACATAACTTGCATCATTTGAAGGAGTTGAGAGGTGGTCGACTCACCCGTTGACTTAACCGTCTCAATCTTTGAATCGGTTGTGGAGGCTCTAGCTTCCAAGGATGCCTGCCACTTGGCCATTGATTTGTCGACAACATCAAGAATAAGTCCCTTCATGTCGTCTGAGAGATAGGCAACTTCGTGACTTTGCACTGGATGAGGAGAGTGGACCAATAAAGCCATTTTTTGTTCGCCTTGGTTAACCGGATTTTTTTTCTGCAGAGTTAACATTAATAATGATTTTACTTACAGATTTGGTCAATGAGGAAGCGGTGCGATAGTCTTTTTCCTCAAGAGATTTCGGATGGATTTCTTCTTACTGGTCCCCCGTCGGTTTGGAAGACTGACCGACATAAAAAATTGACTAACCTGGGTGATCTTTGTAATTGTCAGAATCTTCGTCATCCGGATAATAGCCTTTAACGTCTTTCGCCGATTTTTCCTCCAACCTTGCGATCTCAGATGTAAGACTTTCTATGATCGTGAGGGCGGTTTTCTTTACCCTATTTTCCACCTCGATTGGTTCCCTTTGAGCGTCCTCCATTATTTCGGTCAACTCTTTTAGCCTTGCGTTTGCGTCAACGAGTTTCTCTCTGGACATGACCAGTGGAATGAATTTTGTTTTCGCAAGGTCGAAGATTGCGTCTTCCAAAGCCACTAGTTTCGGTCAGTGTTCGTTTTCGGTGTAGTTGGGGAGCATACGCTTGAAGTGAACTTCATTTCTGATTTTCCACCAATTGTAGAATGAGCGGAATATTTCTTCGGCCAGATCCTCCGACATTATGATGAGCCGATTAACCATGACGTCGACCTCTTGTTGAGAAACCGGAACTTCATGATCCAGTGTAGTGTAATGTTTATTCGTCTCCTCATGAGGCGGATTATGATCGTGTTCGGTTGAAGGAGTTTCTTCACCAGCCGGACCGGTGGTATCTTTCAAAGATTGACTACCTCCTTGCACCGGAGGATCTTCCATCACCGTTTGTTTGTCATTTTCGACCGTTTCTTTGGCGTTGTCAGTATCAATTATCCGGTCATCTTCAACTATCTGACCGGTTTCAAGGAGTTTGCTCGTCACCTCAGATTCCATAACCCGATTGATAGAAACTACAACATTATTGATTTGATCCGAAGTCCTCTCATGGACTTCTTCATCCGCACCCCCAACAAGTTGGGTGGGGGAGTTTCTAGTTTAAGGATTAGGAGATAGAATAGGGGTACTTACCTCATGTATCGAAGCCCCTTTAGATGTAGGATTATCGGCTTTGCTTACCGATGATTCTGCCAGATTTCGTGGAGGGACCTGTTCGGCTACAGTCTGCTCAACACCTAGAATAGCCGTAGGAAACTCCACATTGATCGGAATAGGAGTTGGGGAAACCGCGCGGTTGCCCGAGTCGGCAGATTTTGTAGAATGAGTTCTTTCGGATGAGTTTGGCTGACTCTCCGTTCTTTCAACCGCTGGGTTTTTGCCCTTCTTAGCCGCTTTCTTGACTGAAGGCTTCTTAGCCTTTAGTTTGGCTACAGTTACTTTCGGCTTCTTCGCCTTTGGTTGGTTTTCCTTTGGCACTTTTTCCCGTGGAGGCTTTTCTGCTCTTTGTAGACTTTTCTCGATGTTTTTAGAGTTTACAATTTTGGACGAAGGGAGAGGAGCACCTGATTCGGTTGGAATCTCAAGATATTGAAGGATCTTGCCGATCTGCATGGCATACCCCAAAGATCGATTATTCGTTTCGGCTACCATTGTGCATAGGTTTTCAAACAGCACGTCGACCCAGTCTACCTTATCTCCTCTAATGATACTGGTCATCATCTCGAACTTTGGCCGAGTTAGATTATCGAAGTTACCTCATTTCCCTTGAAGAGATTTGAAGATAATATCAAGGAGCCACCGGAATTGGAAATCTAACGTACTCCTCTTTCCGGTGTGTTCAACCAATTTATCCGAATTTGATATAGTCTTCTTTACCTCCACAGCTTCAGTCTCCGTTATTTCCTCCGAAGATCAAAGGTATTTCCGCCCACCGTTGAAGAGATCACCCTCTTCTTCAAACTGGCATTCTCAAAGAATGTTGTAACTTCCTATTGATATAGGGTGAACGGTCCGCCTAGGATAGTTTCCATCCTAGAACCCCTCAAGGATTCTATCATGTTTTTTATGTCGGCAGTTCCGTTTTCTCAAATCTCCTCGCACAATATCGAGAAAATGACTCCACCTCGGCACACTTGCACCTAAGTCGCCCGCACACGACTCCACCTCGGCACACTTCTTCTCGGTCCTGACACTTCACAAGTGTGCTAGAACATAAGCTTTAGTTACTTAGCCCTTCTCATTTCCGGTGCCATACCGCACACCCGCGACTGTTTTTAGGCACCTCTCGGTCTTGGCCATCCACAATCAAGCCAAGACCGAGGCAATCTATTTAGGGTCGTAACACACCGACCTGATTGTGGAAGGTTGGTACCGAGTGAATGCCTATGGGGAGTCGTGTGCGTGCGACGTGGGCAGAAGGGTGACAATGTCTAGTGCATTGCGAGAATACGTGCATGGGATGCAGAAAATGCAGTCAAGTGTATTTGCCTCCCAAATCACACCTAAAACATTTAATGACTGAAAAATGTTGAGTTCTCACAAGAGATCAAAAAATGGTGACTATAGTAAGAAATTCAGACTTGCGTTTCATAAGAGAAACCCAAGTATAACAAGTGAAGTCATCAATAAACAAAACATAATATCGAGAACCTCTTTTAGGAATTTACAAGATGATCATAGCATAGAGCATAGGCCATATACAAGAGTGAGTGTCATTCTTAGTGGAGTGTCTTTGGGAAGGTTATCAACTTTTAGGTTGGGCAGGTTAGACTGTTCTTTGTGGTGTGCAAGTTCTGATTGTAACTAATATGACTCCGAAAACGAGGTTCTGGAAGACCTTGCTATTGTAGTGGCAGGCTTGGAAGCGGACTTGGACGCCAACTCAGTCTTCTGCTGGTATGGTACCATATTATGAATACTCTTTTTTGGCAGTAAAGCTAGGGGAAGAGACACGGAAAATCAAGCAATTGACCGAATTCTTGCAACTACGGTCCCCACACATCAGAATGCACGAGATCAAATGGAGTAGTGGAAAAAGAAATACTTTTATAAAAAGGCAATGCCGAAAACTTGGTCAATTTGCAAACACTACAATTAGAAATGTCATGACTTTCTAAACAACCCAAAGCTCTAGTAGAAACTAAACTTTAAACGAGACTCGGAAACATGACCCAAATGAGAATGCCAATGGTAAAATTCCAAAGAATAACGATTCAAATGAAATAATGACAAGTCAATGCTAGAGGCAGTAACATCTGATACTTTGAGTTCATCCAAAACATAAAGTCCTCCTTTCATATGGCCTATCCAAATCACCTTTTACGATTGTGGGTCTTAACACAACAATTGGAAGAAGTAAACAAAACGGTGAGAGCAGAATCACACAATTGACTAACAGATACAAAATTTAATGGCAGAAGGGAAATATGGTAGACATGTGGGAGAGAAAAATAAGATGTATGTACATAACTGATTCCTGCCAATGGCATTGGAGTACCATCGACAGTCATGACAGAAGATGGTGGAACAAAATTGACTAACACAAATGAGTTAATATTATGAGACATATGATGAGATGTGCCTGAATCTAATATCCATAAGGGAGCCATCGTACCTGAATTATCAAACGATAACAAACTTTTATGAAAGGAGACAGACATGATGTGAGGCTGTGAGGCGAGGCACTACTTAAACTACTCAAACTACTCAAACATATGTGGATCCAAGGTTGGAGCAACAATTATATTTCTAATTTGTGGTGGAAGATAAGTCCATTGTGCACTCGGTGACGAAACATCTTTACGATCAGTCATGGTGAAAACAACAACAACAAATATGACACTACGCGGCACGATGCGTCACAAATACAAATCTCCAACAAAAACATAAATACAGTAGCACAAATATGGCACGACGCAGTACAAATACAAATTTCCAACAACAACACAAATATGGCACGACGTGGCACAAATACATTTTCAACGGTAACACAAATACAAAAATATGGCATGACGCGACACGAATACAAATCTTCAACGACAACACAAATATAGTAGAATAAATATGACACGATACGGCACGATGCGACAAAACACGGCATGACGCGACACGAATACATATTTCCAAAGGATGCGAAAATGAACCATTGACGATTGCAAACTCAAACACCAAATCCAAATCATGTAGATTGAAAGTTTTAGGTGGAACAAAGAGAATCCAGAAATGGAGTCTCTGCTACCATGATAAAATAAAGAGAGAAAATCGAGTTTCTTATTAACAAGCATTAAATAAACTGAATGTAATGAAAGAGTTCATATAGTTAGTGATTACAATAGACTAAAATACCCTTAAGTTCTAATAGACTAAAATACCTTTAATTGCTAATAAAGATAATAAAATGAATATATGTAACACCATCAATGTGAGAGAATCGACTTGTCAAGTCATTGTACCATTGTTTGTAAACCCTCCATCTCCAAACGGATTTCCTCATCTTATTAAGTCCACTCAACAGTCATATTTCAACAATGTTAGCTTCTTCTACTAACGGTATTAGAAACATATAATATGCACACAAAAATGGTTAGTGATATAAATTATATTAGTGTAAAATAAGTGTTGACTCATGCATATGTTTTTTATGTATATTTTGGTGCAATGCGATCCTATAAAGGGTCAATTACTTTTGAATTCTTCATCCATGCCATTTTTAGACTTTCAAATGTACCATCAATCAAGTATGGGAAATAATCATGTGCTCAAGTTGTTAGAGAGATTATTTATTATCTTCCTATATTTACATTGGATGTTTGACTTACTAGCTCTTGTAAACATTGAGATTCTTCTTCCACGAGAATTTTCTAGAGTTTAAGCTCTAGTTATGGTCTTGGTACTTGGAGTCATTGTTTATGATCAAGAGATCGCGTCCTAATTTTGGTGCTCAAGTTTTCCGGGAGATACTTTATTTTCTTTCTTGATTTATATTGGATATTTGATTCACTAACTCAAGTAGATGTTGAGATTCTTCTTCTACAAGAATCGTTATAAAGTTTGTTCTATAGTCAAGCTCTTAGGGCCTAAAGTCATTGTTTATGATCGAGAAATCATGTCCTAATTTGATGACCAATGAATGAGCATATGCATCATCAATTTCAGATCTATATCCAACATCATTACATGCTCGAGTTTCTTTAAGATGTCGTATAATAACTTGATAGAGCCACGTCAAAAATATAATAGGCATCACTTTGACGAAGTGCATCATCTCTAGTTTTTTTTACCGAGTTAGCATTTATCGCATCATTGCTTATCTGCAATGCATTACTCTGTTTACATGGTTAGTTATTCTAGCTACCCTCTTTGTTCGAATGCAACCAAGATTCTTCAAAATAATATAATGAGGTTGTGTCAAGCTTGTTGAGTGTACTAGTGTATAATACATTTCATCAAAGGGTGTTTTCTCGATTTAGCATGAACATGTCGTGGTTCAGCCCACAATACTCGTGATGGATGGCCTAAATCACTAAGAGTTGTGGTTTCAAGTGTAGACCTATCTACAAGACAAACATTGTTAACAATGACACATTATGTCATTTTTTAAAATTAAAATGTACTCATGGGTGCCTATCTCAACTATAATTCATACATATATTTACATAAGTATATATAGTATACACATAATCAAACCTCATGTGGCGATCGATGAATAATAGTGATTTTGGTTTTTTGTCTAATTAAATCATAAAAGAGTATTGGACCCCCAACACGTCAAGTGAAGCCATCGATGTAAGAGATCATACCCTCAATTAATAATTTTCCCCCCACCTTAGTGTTACCTTTAAAAGGAGAACACACTAAATATGGAAGTGGGGATCGATCCCGAGACCTAGCTAGGTGAAAGTTCACGGAACATCAATCATGCATTTAGAACACATTATAATTCTCATTGGCTAATCTTTACACATAATATTATAGGTGGACAAATAACGTCACACAACGCACATCGTGTACTACCTCAAGAGAATAGGAAGATGTTCTCAATATTAGAACTAATGCACGTAAAACAGCGAAGTTGGGTTATGTACCATGTTTTCCTTTATTTATTATTTTTGTTTTTCGGTTTTTTTAATTTTTCGATTTTTGTTAAAAGTGTAAAATATTATTCTTTAGAATGGCCAAAAATTTATTTTAAGTTAATCATTGACTACTCCCTAGTAGAGTCACTAGAAAAGTTATAACACCAAAAAATGACACTTTCCGAAAATAGATTTTCGTTACACGATGATTGTACCCAAAACTCACATTCCTCTTGAGTCTCGAGTGAGACGAGAACCAAAATGGTAGGCATGACTATAGTGCTTTGAAAATTGTCGATTTAGACTAAATTTGACTTTTTTAAAATCGCCACCTAATTTATTTTTGAAAAAATAGGAAAGAAAAATATTTTGTTTGTTTAAATGTATTTTAGGGATTTTATTTTGGTCGTTGCTTAGTTACACATGAGAAATGACATTGACGCAATGAATCATGTGTCTTTCACATGGTCTTCATAATAAAATTTTGGACATTTAAAAGAATATTATGTTACATATTAATTATTTATTTCATCCTAAAACATTCATATAAGTGTTAATCCAAGCCTAAATGTGTGTTTAGTTGTGTATATTCTTTTCATAAATTATTGGTATACAACATTATTTTTTATTTTGTTAGAAATAATATTTTTGATGTTTTATTTTTAGAGTTTTTTAGGATCAACTAATGAATAATGAATATAAATGTAATAAGAAAATAGAGAAATAAACCAAACATGTCCTCAATAAAAATAGTTTTGTGTTTTTGTTGAAAAAATTATTTGGAGGTGTTTTATGTTATTTTGGATAAATTAAAATTAATTAAGACAATATAATCAGGGACGGAGCCAGGATTTTAAGTTTACCCGGGCTAAAAATATTTTCACAAAAATTAATATATATAACATTTTTTTAATAGTCCACGATATATTAAAAAATATGAATCGTTAAGCACACAACGAAACAAAGCATGACATTAGTTCATTGTCCAATCTCACGTTCATCATCAGCAATAGAACGAACAATTTCATTAGTTTGAGTTGAATGTAACTCGGTATTACGTTTTGAAGAAAATATAATAATATTGATAATAGTGTCATATTCGAAAGAAAAAGCGTATATAAAGATCTCCTTTTCAACGTCGATGAGCAAAACAATACACATAATACGCATAAGGGTAATCTTTAAGAATTATAGAGATTTAATAACTAGTGAGAAAAAAATCCAAAATTTTAAAGTAACTATTATTGGTAGGGATATATTTTTTTAGTTAAGCTGAATAAATTATATATATAGTTTAACGTAGATAACTAAATTTAATTAGGAAGAAATAAGTTAGATGTTTTTTAATTTGGAAGTGATAGATTATATATTATTCAGTGGGTTATTTATTTAGGAATTAATAAATTATTATTTTTTAATTATGAATAAATATATTAGTATAAATTCTTATCTATTTATTTAAAATTAATAAATTAGATTTAGATTGTTTAAATATAATAAATATATTATAGAATATATTAACTAGATTTAGTTAAATATATCTCTAGATAGAATATATATATTTATTAAGTATGATGGGCCCTCCGGGCTATTAGGTAGAAATTAATAAAGTAAGTACTTATATGATTATATATTATATAATATTATAGTAATAAGGACATAACGGTTGCGGTTCTTACTGGCTCCGCCCCTTAATATAATCAACGAAAAACCAAAAATAAATAGTAAAGATGTACACCAAATTGGCTAGCTGGATGCTAGGATAGCGGACAGGTCGGACAACGGTACACAGGTTGGAGTCGAAGCTATGGGTGAGGGTCGACCAAGGATGGGCTTGCAAGTTTAGACGTATATGCAACACTGGTTCAGTTGGCTTGGGGTGCTAGATGTTGGTAATCGAAGGGGAGGCCCCATATTCATATCCCAAGAGTTGCATTTATTTTTATAATTTTTGGACGGTAAGAAAAACTTAGATGCTTGACAGGTTATTTATTAAAAATAATGTGCGTTTGGCACATTGGAAAGGGGTCGAATGCATATCAGAAAAAGTAGTTGAAGGAATACCTCAAGTTCAATTACTTATAATGCTCTCTTTCCTTTCCTTTCCTTTTTGTAGGTTCAATTATTAAGAATGCTCTCTCTCTCCTTTATTTATTTTTTCTTCTTTTTGTTGGTAGGCTATCAAGTTTACATAGTCACTTGCCCTTTTATGGTCGAATAGCATGCAAATGACCTAATTTTTCGATTAGATGACCAAGAACATAACAATCAACAAGACCAACCCATGTAGATTCCAACCAAATCTTTTCTTACCCTTTTCTCGATCTTGACTTCAGACCTGTTTTGATCTCTAACGCATATATAACATAGGATATATATTTCTTAATACAAATGAACGATAATGACAACTTTAGAGAAAAAGAAATCTAATTTATTTTTTTTTAGAATTAAAGAAGGACTAGCATGAAACCCCACAACCATGCTCTCTATTCATGTTTTGTCGATCTAATAATTCATGTTTTGTCGATCCTTGTTTAGAACATGTTTAATACGTTATGATAACAACTAGAAACAAATACAAACGCAATCATAAAACCTGCACAGTTAAGCTTCTAGAAAAATTTAGGATTCATTTTCTTACTTCTAGTCTAATTTAGTCATCCATAACTAAACATCATCTTATAGTGTAACTAAAACATGAATGTGCCAAAAGGTTGAAGAAAAAAATAGATAAAACTTACAAGGTGGTTTTTCTTATTTAGTTGATTTTTAAACGGTTCAACAATTTCAATCATTTATTGAATAAGGTTAGATGCTTATAACTTACTTACAAGTTAAACAGATAAGGCCTCCCAACAGATCTAAATCTAGTAGAAGTTTGTAACCCAAATGCTTAAGAAGTCCGATTATGTTGTTCAATGGCAATAGCTAGAACTTTTTGTTTTTTTCTCTCTTCCTTTGCTCTAACCTCCACTCTCATTCTAAAAATCAATCTTGCTCCAAATGAAACCTCTTATATCTTCAAGACGCCCTGGCCTCGAACCAAATGAACTATTCTCCCAATTCTCGAATTCCCCAAAAATTCGATTGAAATACAATGGTCAAATAGGATTCATCCGGTCCTTGGTTTGTAGATAGCCATTGGGGGAAATGATTGTTGGGTTTTGCAACAGCAAAACTATGGATCTTCTTAGAAATCAAAACCTGTAGCAAATCAGATTCCAAATCGTCTATGACGATAAACAGATTACCAAGAACTGAAATAGCACAAAGCAATAAACGACAACACAATATACGTGGTTCGGTCAAAATCGACATACGTCCACGGGAGGGATAAGTTTCACTAAATCAAACAAATGTCAATAGTAGAAACTTACATGCCCTGCTCTCAAATGAAAAGAAGTGATTACTCTAGGAATGATTGGACTACTCCACAATCAAAAAGCTCCCCCAATCTCTCAATCTGAATCAGCCAAAGAACAAGAAGAAGAAGAAAATCAGAAAACCCTAGATCTGTAATTCACCCTCTCTCTATTTGCTCTGTTATGAGAAAAATACCAAAAAAAAGTAATAAATCCCGTTTTCATAAAAGAAAACCCTGACACCAACAATGATCACATCGTCGATTGACTAAAAATGAGAAGTTTAGCCTTTTCCAAAAGATGGAGATTTTGTCACGCCGAATAAAATGGAGGGGTAATAAAAATAAATCCAAACTATAATTATAAATAGGGTGTAACTTTTGGGTGTCAACAATCATATAAATAAATTATTTTATCAAAATATTCTTTGGTAATTATTTTACACATAGTACATATTGATATACTTTATTTGAACACAAAAGAAAAGAAAAGAGATCAAAACAAAATACGATGTATTTAATTACTCTAAATATGAATGAATCAATCATTCTTTCAGCCAGATATATCGATTGTCTTGATCTCCTGCTTCTTCTCCAGCTCCTTGGGTACAGTGACCGTGAGGACGCCGTTGTCCATAGTAGCATTGATCTGTTCCACCTTGGCGTTCTCCGGCAGCCTGAAGCGGCGGAGGAACTTGCCGCTGCTCCTCTCAACTCGGTGCCACTTCTCGTTCTTCTCCTCCTGCTCTCTGCTCCTCTCGCCGCTGATCTGGAGAACCTTTCCATCTTCCAACTCCACTTTCACCTCCTCCTTCTTCAGCCCGGGCAGATCCGCCTTGAACACGTGCGCCTCCGCTGTCTCCTTCCAGTCGATCCTTGCATTGGCGAAGGATGAGGTCTCTCGGGCGGAGGACGGAACATTATCCAGTACTGAACTCGAGAAAGGGAAACCCTCGAAGATGTCGAGACTTGAAAAGGGGTCGAAGATGTTGCTTCTTGGACCGCTGAAAATGCTTGGAATTAGCGCCATTAATTAATTAATAGATTGGATGATATATTCGTTTTCTGAATGATTATGGAAATGCTTAGGAAATATGTTGAAGACTGATGATGGATAGTGTATATATAAATAATAATAGGAAGCTGAAAGTGAAATGTAGATAGTTCTAGGGCCTTCTTTAGTATTCTCATTTGTTCTGGTTGGCTTATAATACTCTACACGTGTCTCCTTTTTTTATAAGTAGATGTTTCTATACATTTCAATCACTTTCTTATTTTTTTTACTTTACTTTAATGATTATCATTATCATTAAATTTTAGTTTTAATTTATAAAATTCCAATATATGACATAATTAGTTTGCAACTCATTTCACTATATATCTATTCGATGAAATTATTTAACCATAATTTGTTTGCAACTCATCATCAAATGAATCACGTCTAATGGGCCAGGATCATGTGACGTTGTTTGCATTATCGTTCGTGTTGAGGTCTAGATTTTCAAACTATTACTTTCAGTTTTAAAAAAATGAAACTACTTATAATTCCTCTCTCAAGAGGATAGGTAGACAACATTTCCTGTATGGTTTTCAAAAAATAATTTTGTCTTTCTAAAGTACAAAAATAAAGTAGAAAGAAATAGTGTCAAACTAAACATGTGAGCAAAACACATATTAGCCCTTGGATTTTACTTCATGTTTAAGTTAACACATATACTTTGGTGAGATCAAATTAGTCCTCAAATATATGAAATTAGATAGGTTGCAATCTCTTCAATTGGAGAGAAAAGAGTAAAATTAAAGTGTATTTGTAAAAAGAAATGCCTCTCATTTTTTAAAATATGCATACTATTTTATTCTGGTTAAGTTCAGTCTAAATTCCAAAATATGATCAAATTAATCATCAAAATAAAAAGGATGAACATATTTTGTGAATAAATTAAAAAAAAAAAATCAAATTAGAAAATTCTATAATTTTATCCATAATCTCCCTACATGTGGTCAAAATATTTTCAAAGAAATTAAATGGAGTCAAATCTTCCTATTTTGGCAACTAAAATGGTCAAGTTCAACCAAACCAACATGATGCAATTCATGAAATAGTAATAATTTAAGTCTACATATTACAATCACACAATTTCAAATTAAATTCCTATATATTGTTTAAATCCTAAAAAAATACACATGTAATAGTTTTGAAATTTAAAAATATACATGAAATATTTTTAACTTTATACATTTTCCTAAAATATTGAACTTAGAAAGACTATAAAATCAACAACAATTATTGGGTTTTGACACATTGAATTTGTTTCAATAAGATTTGTTTTTGTAATTCTTGGCTAGTAGAATTGATTGATAATGGTGAGCACCTTTTTCTATCAACTTAATGAATCTAATTAGTTTTAATTTTATTTTATTTAGAAAAACATATTAACATGTTTTTATTTTGGTTTTTTTTCATACAGAGTCATCTCGGTTTATTCTTTCTATTTTGCATTTTTTATCTAGATATTTGTCTTGCTATTACATTTGATGTGAGACAATATGGTGCGGTTGGAAATAGATATACAGATGATTCTAAGGTAAATTATTTCACTTATTTGAAACATATAGTATTGTTAAGGTGACGAGTTATCGTACGCTAGACTAAACATTTTGTATTTATTTGTAAAGGCATTTTTACAAGCATGGAAAGCAACTTGTGCATGTACAAGTGACACTGCTGTTATGGTGGTGCCGGCTGAAAAGACTTTCTTTATTAGATCTTTGCTTTTTAGTGGTCCTTGCATATCTCAATCACCTCAAATTCAGATCGACGGAACTCTAATAGCGCCAGACGATATAAATAAATGGGCGGAATGTGCATCGAACACATGGATAATGTTCTCGCAAATTAATGGTCTTAATGTTTATGGAAAAGGAAAACTTAATGGAAATGGTCTACCGTGGTGGCAAGGCAGTAATCTCAGATACCTCCAGAATAACAATTTTGAACATTCATTTCAATACAATGTAAGATAAACTCTTAGGCCATTTTTATTCTTTAAAACAACATTTAAATAAAAAAATGTGTTTAACTCTTCATTTCTATAATTATTTTTTTGCAGCATCCAAGAATGGGAAGTTGTTCTCGACCAACGGTGAGAGGAGTTTAACTTTGAATGATTCTATCACAACATATAATTTATATTAAAAATTTTTATTTGTTTTTCTTATGATTTGTTACGTCGTATAGGCAATGAGGTTTAGTCAGTGCAACAATCTTGAAGTTAAAGGATTGACTCATATTAACCCTCCGAGAAATCATATAAGCATAAATGATTGCAACAACGTCAAAATATCTGAAATAAAAATAATCGCTCCAGAGCATAGTCCTAACACTGATGGAATCGACATATCTTCTTCAACTAACATCCATATCATGAACTCCATCATCAGAACAGGTAACACCTTAATTCAAATTAGCTAATTGTAGTTATATATTTTTGCTCATTTATTAATGGGTAAGTCTTCAAATTTTGTCTATGATAGGAGATGATTGTGTTGCCATTAATAATAAGTGTTCAAATATTATCATAGAAGGAATTCAATGTGGACCAGGCCATGGTTTAAGGTAATTAAAACTTTAATATTTGATATGTCTTTTAGTAAAAATGTCTATTTAATATAATAATATTGCTATATATTAGTGTCGGAAGTCTTGGAAAGGGTGGAGATTATGCCCAAGTGGAAGGAATACTTGTAAAGAACTGCACTTTGACTAGGACAACCAATGGAGCTAGGATAAAAACATGGCCGGTAATATATAAATATTAATAATATTGAAGGGTAATTGATTTATTTATTTTTCTAACTATTAATTATTATTTGTTTTAATGTAATTTAGGGAGGGAATGGATATGCTAGAAATATAACATTTGAGAATATTTTGCTTCACAATACAAAGAATCCTATCATTATTGATCAACATTATTGCAATACCACCCATTGTGCTGAACAGGTTAATTGTTAAACACTTTATTTCCTTAATCCAATTTCTGTTCTTTTTTTTCTCTCTAATTTTTTGTTTTATTTTTACAGATGAAAGCGGTTAAAGTGAGCAATGTGAATTATATCAACATACAAGGAACATCGGTCACAAAACATGCCATATTATTAGATTGCAGCACACATGTCCCTTGCACCGACATTGTTTTTAAAAATGTGAATATCAAATCAATTTCCGGTGAAAAAACTTACTCCACTATGAATAATGCCATCTTCGATCCTCCTCCACATCCCCGAAGGTCCATTTACTTTAGGTCAAGTGTCTTCAAACTTGGAAAGAATGAATAGTTTCTCAAATTTCAAACCCAAAATCCAATTACATGAACTATATTGGTATAGGATGTTAATTACTGCCAAATATTTTTTATTGAGTAGTAGTTAGCAGTAAAAAGAATTGAATTGTTCATGTTTTAGGGACTTTTTTGCACCAGCATGTAACATTCATAATATTTATAAGTAATATATTGAATTTACTTATCTATTTATTTACTCTTTTTGGCATTTATTGTTATGTAACATATGTGAATGCTAAAATATTGAGATTTATGTCAATTATGGTAATGATATGCATGCATTTGTTCTAATTTTAACTACAAAAGGGACATAAGAGAAAAAAATATATATTATTAGTACTTTACTGATTTACCTATGAAAACAGTTAAAGTGAACAATGTGAAGTATATCAACATGAAGGGATCGTTGACGACTAAGCATACCATATTTTGGACTGTAGTGTCCATGTCCCTTGTAGTAGCATTGTCTTTCAAAATGTGAATATATGATTGAGTTTAGGTGAAAAAACTTATTCCACCTTAAAAATTGTAAATGGATTGTGTACCTCCACTTTCCCAAAGGTCTTTCTTTAATGTATGGGCTATTTATCAAATTTTACATGGATTATGTTGACTACTAAGTCTTTTTTATTAAAGTTAGGAGTAAAAAAAGGGTTGAATTATACATGTTTAGACTTTATGATGGTATGCCACCAACATGAAACAATATTTATAATTTTCTGTAATATTTTGAAATTATCTCATTATTTATGTCTTTTGGAATTTAATATTTGTTTCTACTTTAAATGATGTGCAACAAAAATGCTAAAATGCTGGTTTTTAAAATCAATAATGTTGTTGAAATTCATTTATTGATCAATTTCAAACTATATTCTAAATACAAACTTAAATAAAGAGGGAATAATGTGGAAACATAGCATAAAACTCTAAACTATATTAGACTCTTTATCAATGTTTAATTTAAGTAATTTTTTTTTTCATATCAAAATCATTCTTCCTAAATTTTAAAAATATAAATAAAATTTTCATCTTGTCAAAATGAATGCCAGTCTAATTGAAAAAAAGTTTATCAATTCCAATTCATGATTGAAAAGAAAAAATATTCCGGCATATTTTAACATTAAAGGAAAAAAACATTTTAACATATTTTTGTAAGCAATCAAAGTTAAATTTGCAAATTACAATTTTATCTAAATATAACTTTTTTAAATCTTCATTTAATAAAAACTTGTTTTAAACACACAACGATAAAACATAACATGAAAAAGAGTTCATACAAATTTAATACATTTGTAAATTGGGTAAATAATGTAGGATATATCGATCCACCGCCGTACATAAACTGTGACATAAGACGCATCATATCGGCTCTCTCCATCCTCATCCTCTCTTCCATTTGAGCCTTCTCCATCCTCATCCTCTCTTTCATTTGAACCTTCTCAATCCTCATTTCATACTTTAACCTATTTTCCAACTCGTCCCTCGCGGTCTTCTCTTTGTCCTTCTAAGCCTTCATCGTCTCTTCTATATCATCGAGTCTTCTTTATATTGTTACAGTCTCTTGACGTAGTTGTTTTTTGGACGGTGAAGGACCCTAAACTTGGGAAGCTAAAACTGATCCCACCCTATAATCTTTCTCTTGTCTTGAGAGACAAAAACTTCTTCAACTAAATCGACATCAGAAATGTCAAGACGTTCAACTCGCAAATATCTTAATTCATCCTACAATAAAATATTATAATACAATTAATAGATAAAATATAAAGTAAACATATTTTATATACTTGGCTATAGAAACATAAGACACGGTCCTTGGCTTACAAAAATATCAAGATAGGGTCCTTTACTACGAAAATACAATCTTTTAATAATAGACCCAATAAAGGGCTCGGTCTTCAGACTTTGTCCCTCCTTTCACACACATCTCTGCACCTTGCCCCACTCCAAGCCTCCCTTTAATTGTCATAAAAAGACTATAGCTGTGTACCTACACCACACAAGCACAGTGAGTCTAAAGACCCAACAAGTTATAAAAAGATTTATAGATAACACTTTTAAAAGCATATTTGAATACACATGCTGGTTTATAAAGTATATCATCATTTGTAAAAGTATAGTAAGATCTTGAGCACATATTGGCCCTTTACTATTCATAATTGATCCTGAAAGTTAGGAATCCTGTTTGAGCACATATTTGGAAAGACACTCTTTAGAGTCTATCCCTAAAGCCCACAACCTGGTTAGACAATTGTCTGTGTGGGTAGGATCTTCCAGAGCTCATCCCAGAAGTCCAGTCCCAATAGAAACTTCAGTACATATTTTGGAATCAGACTACCAGAGCTCATCCTGTGTAGCCCTCCTCCCATACCGTCAATTATCATACATCATTGTTCACAATGATTCCATAAAACATTTCATACTTTGAAAATGAGATCCTTCTTTTGAAAACATATCCTTGTTAAAAAAAGAGATGGTACTTTGGAAAACAGATTATCCTTTAGAAAAGAGCTGATACTTTGGAAAACAGATTGTCCTTTGAAACAGATCATACTTGGTTCATCAATAAAGATATGGATATGTAATGAAATAATGCTATAAAAACAGTATGCATAATTTATATAATATACATGAATTATATAATCATGTGTGAGTTTCTAAAGAGTGATATAGAAAGGTTTTCTTACCTTATACTTTGAAACTACTAAGGTTTGATCTTGCTATGAAGGTTGGCTGTTCTTCAAGGCTTTTATTGGATGTCTTCTGATTTTTAGTGAAGAGGGAAAATGGATTTATATTAATTAGTCAATCCATGGTGAAATATATAAATATAAAGAGTCAAGGTCGGTTGAGGAAAATGGTTGGTCATTGGCTTGACAAGTATGAGCAAAATAATATTTATAATGAAGAGGGCTTGTCACCTACTGGTCATAAGCATGAGTTTAATAAAAAGGCTATGCACCTGCTTGTCATAGACACGGGTTTAATAAAAAGGCTGGTCACCTGCTTATCATAGCATGTGTTTGATAAAAAAGGCTGGTCACCTGCTTGTCATAGACATGGGTTTGATAAAAAGGTTGGTCACCTGCTTGTCATAGCATGTGATTAATAAAAGGTGATGAAGAGGGCTGGTCACCTGCTTGTCATAGCATGGGAAGGATGAAGTATGAGGTGGCCAAGCATGAGGTAGATAAGTATGAGGTGGATAAGCATGAAGTGGATAAGCATGAGGTGGCTAAGCATGAGGTGACTAAGCATGAGGTGGCTAAGCATGAGATGGATAAACATGAGGTGGATAAGCATGAGGTGGCTAAACATGAGTTAGAAAAATATAATCAGTCGGACCCCCTCGGTCGGACCGCCTCGGTCGGACCGCCTCGGTCGGACATAGATTTCTCTCGGTCCTAAATCTTAGATTTGCCTTGGTCCTAATTTCCAATCACATGGGTGCTTGGTCTTGGCCAGGATCGAAGGCATCCAGTCAAATATGAATTTTAGGGTGTGACAACTCAACCTCACTAAAAAGGAATTTCGACCTCGAAATTAAAATTACCAAAAACTCTGGGTTTATTTCATAGATCCTTAAACGCATTTTCCTACATGAGCCTTCTTACAAAGATTACAAGTGCGGATGGATAAGATAGAAAGGTTTGTTGGTTTGGTGGGTTGTATCCTACTTTGTTGTTGTTGATGGTTTTGTGGATTTCTGTTTGGCCAATTATTTCTTGACTGCTGTGGGAGAGGATTCTAGTAATGGGTTGGCTGGAAGGGCTACTTCGTCTCTAACTCTTGAGATTCTCTTCCTGGATAACTTCTCCTATTAGCCTGCTCCTCCCTATAATGTCCTGGTTGTCCTTCTCGGCCATCAAAGCCCTATCAATGGTCTCACGCAAAGATGAAGCGTTGCTTAATCGACATCGCGTCGGATTGTTGCGTTCAGCCCCTCCAAGAAATGGTTCAGCTCCAAGGCAGCGTTTCCAACTATCATGGGTGCAAAATACTTGCCTCGCTCGAACTTCTTCACATAATCGGCAACACTAGCATCCCCTTGGCGGATTTCCAGGAACTCCCTAGCCAGCTTATTCCTGGTGCTTAAGGTGAAATATTTTCCATAAAAAACGGTTTTGAACTCTTCCCAAGTTGCTGCATTAAGGTCGAGAGTGGCCTTGGCGCCTTGCCACCAGATCCTAACATCGTTTTTAAACATAAAGGAAGCGCACCTAACTTGGTCTGATTTGATGCACTGTATGAACGTAAAGATAGTCTCCATAGATTGCATCCATTCTTCAGCCTCAAATGGGTCCATTCTTCCTCTAAAGTCTGTTGGTTTGAAGCCCATGAACTGCTTATAGACTGGTCGTTGGCTGCCATCATTAGTGTTGCGGTTGGAATTGTGGTTGTTCCAATTACCCTGGAATATGTCACGCATCTGCTCACTTTGGATTAGGTTTTGGTCCCTCATCTGCTTGTTTTGCATGCGTTTTTGATCCCTCAAGGTATCAACTAGGTCTGATAAGAAGTGGTCTCAGTCTGTCTCCTCTAAGGGTGTAGAAACATTGGACCTGGTTCCTCTTCTCATGGTTCTAATGGGAATAACACTTTTCATTTTATTATCAGCTTAACATTTATTGAGATGCATAAGCTGAGTTGCTAGTCTTATCAATTTATTATTTTGGCAGAACTAATGTAATTGTAATGAAAATGATTTCATGCTGAATTCAAAACAACTTACAGATTTTTAAGGCGAGCTCTTGAAGGTGCAACTGTAGAAGCGTGTGTGAAAGTACTAAGGTTCGTAACTGTTGCTCTAATACCAACTGTAACAACCCTGACTCCTAAATTACTTAGACAGAGTGAGGGATGTTTGAAACGTGAACATAAATGACGGAAATCAGAAACATGTACGAAAGCGTTTTGTCATTTATAAAAAGTGAAGCTACAAAATTTCGGTTTATAAACATAAGACACAGTCTGATCACCTGCTTGTCATAGCATGTGAAGGAAGAAGCATGAGGTGGCCAAGCATGAGGTGGATAAGCATGAGGTGGCTAAGTAGGAGTTAGAAAAATATTATCAGTTGGACCTCCTCAGTCAAACCCCTCGGTTGGACCCCCTCGATCGGACTCGGACCCCCTCGGTCGGACATAGATTTCTCTTAGTCCTAAATCTCAGACTTACCTCGGTCCTAATTTCCAATCACATGGGTGCTTGGTCTTGGCCAGGACCAAAGGCATTCAGCCAAATATGAATTTTAGGGTGTGACAAATGTGGTCGGTAGTGACTTGGTGAATATGTCAGCGGCTTGAGCTCAACTTTCAACATGCTTTAGCTCAACCTTTCCTTCTTTGACTTGTTCTCGAATGAAATGAAATCAGACGTCAATGTACTTGCTCCTTCCGTGATTAACCAGGTTCTTTGCCAACTCGATATCCGACTTATTATCAACTCGAATCACAGTCCCTTCATCTCGGATAACTCCTAATTGCCATAGAAAATTTGAAAGCCAGACTGCATGACACACGCTCCAAGAGGCTGCCACATACTCTACCTCGCACGTCGACAGCGTTACAATAGGCTGCTTCTTTGACAACCAAGTAAGAGCCGAATTTCCGAGTATGAATACATAACCCGAAGTACTTTTTTGGTCATCAACATCACCACACTAATCACTATCAGAGTAACCCAATAAAGAGTAACCCACTAATCGGTAGTCATCTGATTTTGATTAAAAAATACCTAGTGAAAGAGTTCTTGGAACATATCTCATAATTCTCTTCAAGGCCTTCCAATGTGTATAGCTTGGATCCTCCATGAATCTGCTTGTTATCCCAACACTCAATATTAGGTCGGGTCTCGTGCTTGTAAGATACCTTAGACTTCCGACTAAGCTTTGATATCTCCCAATATCAGCTCATTCTCCTCCATCAAACTTTGAGAGTTTAGTGCCTGGTTCCATTGGAGTTGAAACCAGGTTTTAGTCCTCCATTTTAAACTTTTTTAAAATTTCAAGCGCGTACCTCTCTTGGGATATAAAAATCCCTTTCTCGACTGCTTCACTTCTAGGCCAAGAAAATATTTTTATCAAACCTAAGTCTCTCATCTCGAACTCCTTCTTCAATACCTCCTTGAACTCCTTAATCAGTTATGTGTTGCTTCTGGTGAATATGAGGTCGTCAACATAGAGAGTGACTACCATCATATTATTTTCTAATTTCTTTGTGTACAAGGCATGCTCGTAAGGACATTGCTGATACCCATTTTTCTTGAAATACTCGTCAATTCTCTCATTCCAAGCACATGGAGCCTGCTTCAGCCCGTAAAGGGGTTTTCTCAATCTGAACACCTTCTTATAATTACCTCTCTTTATATACCTGAGTGGTTGCTCGACGTACACCTCCTCCTTTAACACTCCATTTAGAAAGGCTTATTTCACATCCATCTGTAGAATCGATCATTGGTTTTGAGCAGCTAACGAGATCAGATGTCAGATTGACTCCATTCTTATGACAGGAGCAAAGAATTCATCATAATCGATTATCTTGTTTTGTCTATAACCCTTCACCACAACTCGAGCCTTATAACGTTCAACCTTTCCCTCGACATTCATCTTTTTTTTGTTCACTCATTTTACTCCAATGGGTCAAGCTCCTTCAGGAAGGTCGGTTAGCTCCCATATTTTATTACAATCAATTGCCCCAATTTCTTCATCCATAGCCGATTTCCATTTCACGTCTTGTACAACTTTCTAAAAATTCAAATCTTTTGAGTTAGCGAGGAGACATACAATGTGGACTTCATTTTTAGTGTCATATATCTCTTGTATACTTCTCATTATGGGTTGTAGAGGCTCGAATTCATCTTCTGAAAGCTCGGTGATTGATGATATCGGAGGCATAATAGCCTCTGAACTTGTTTCTTCCTCAATCGGGTTATTCTAGTTCCATGTCATTGATTCCTCCACGTGAACATCTTCACTCACCACCAATTTCTTTTTTTAACAGGATTAAAAAATTTATATGACTTAGATTTTTCATCATACCCGATAAATATGTATTTCTTGCTCCGATCTTCTAACTTTATCTTGTGCTGAATTGGTACTTGCCCATAGGCCACACTACCGAAAACCTTGAGATGAAAGACACTCAGCTTAATACCACTCCAAATCTCTTGAAGCGTCTGATATGATCGGTTTTATCGATAGAGACGGGGGTCTAGCTATGGATGAAGACTTATGAAAAACGGTTTGAAAAAATCCTGTTAGGGATTTAATTCGCTTTCTATTCCACGCAAACACTTGTAAACACTTGAAACAGATTCAATACGGAATTGTTTACTTGAGTTTGAAGCTCAAGATGAAATATAAAAAGATGACATAAATTAAGAACACAACAGTTTGTTTATGGATGTTCGGAGAAACTCTCCTACGTCACCCCTTCTTCCAACCACCGGAAGGATTCACTATAATATGATTCGAATCAAATACAGTTTACACACACTTAGCTCACTTATTGAACAGAACACTTTCTGTTCAATATACAATCTGAAGAATATCACTCAGCTAACAGTGTTTTTAATTCTAGCTCTCTCTTGATTCACACACAGTACAATCAGAAAGAAGCTTCACAATATGAATATTCAAAGGCTTGATTTCTCTGTAATTTCAGTAAGCAAGATGATCGAGATTCGTAAGGAAGATTGTCCGTTGTCCTTGAGATTTGTTAAATACTGAACAAGAGTTAACGATCGAATATTTTAGAATGATACGTGGCACTCTTCCATTGGAAAGCCTCCATTGTACATAGCAGGACCTGAGCACAAGGATCATGTCCGTACACCACTGATAGTGCGCCGAATATTCCATCAGAGATGTACCTGCAAAACAAGTAATATGAGGAAAATTCTCTTACGTGGCATTTGTTGGTTGGTTGCATATAGCTGTTGTACTGATCTTCACTAGAAAGTGGAGCAGAAGTAGGGTACAGCTATAACACGTGGGTAGGCGGATGCTAGCTTATAGCACACTACTTAAGTTGAGCATTAGACGTATTTCAGTTAGACAGATTGTGAAAATCTATCCAATTAAATTAGAATATACACGTCTAATAACAAAGTCTACTAGACTGCCTCGTCTAATAGAATTAGACTTACGTCTAATTACAACAACCATTAAACTACACGTCTAACTCTACTGAGTTAGATTGCACGTCTAATTCCGGTTCTACCTCAGACTAATCTGAAGGAGTTAGAGTCACGTCTAACTTTCACTTAATTAGACTACACGTCTAATTATTCAATAACTATTAGACTGCACGTCTAACTCCACTGAGTTAGACTGCACGTCTAATTCCGGTTCTACGTTAGACTAATCTGAAGGAGTTAGACTCACGTCTAACTTTCACTTAATTATACTACACGTGTAATTATCCAATAACCATTAGACTGCACGTCTAACTCCACTGAGTTAGACTGCACGTCTAATTCCGGTTCTACCTCAAACTTGTCTGAAGGAGTTAGACTCACGTCTAACTTTCACTATCTATTAGACTACATGTCTAACTCCACTGAGTTAGACTGCACGTCTAATTCCGCACATATTAGACTCCACGTCTAACTCCGCTGAGTTAGACTGCACGTCGAATTCTGAATATATTAGACTGTCCGTCTAATTCCATATACATTAGACTATCCGTCTAATTACAAAATATATTAGACTGCACGACTAACTCCACTGAGTTAGACTGCACGTCTAATTCTAAATATCTATTAGACCACACGTCTAATTCGAGAATTCATTAGACTGCACGTCTAACTCCGCTGAGTTTGACTGCACGTTTAACTCCGTTGAGTTAGATTGCACATCTAATTCTATACATTCATTAGACTGCACGTCTAACTCCGTTGAGTTAGACTGTACGTCTAATTCTATGCATTCATTAGACTGCATGTCTAACTCCGTTGAGTTAGACTGCACGTCTAATTCTATGCATCCAATACCAAAATCGGTCTAATGAATCTCATTAGATCCAAGTCTTATGAAATATGATTTCAATACACCTGCATCAAAAATCATAAGCCATTTCATCATCAAAATCTCAATGGTTAAATTATTTCAACACTTAGTCAAAATAATTTGACCCAATAATTTCCCCCTTTTTGATGAAGAAATTGAAAACCTGCATATATATATACCAAAATATGCATTCATCATATAAATAAAACAAACCCTTGTCCACTTATATCAAACTTCCAAAAACCAATATTCAGAAAACTATCAAAGAAACATTGTTTGAAAGACTTAAATAGAGTAGAAGAAAAGAAATTATTGTTCTTCCCTTTTAACTCGAGGATCAGTTGGACTCATGTCTTGGCCTGTTAGCATGTTGAGAAAAGGAGGATAGCCGCGACCACCACGACCGCTTCCAATTGATCTACCACCATGATCACCACCAGTGGCACGACCTCCTTGATCAACATTAGATAGCCTACTACGGCCACCACCACTACTTCTGCCTCCACAATCACCACCGCTGGCACGACCTCCATGATCACCACCGCTTCGACCTCCACTTCTCTTGGTTGTCCTAGGATTATCATCGTTGCTTGAAACTCGTCTGGATCTAGTACCGGTTGACACACCGTCACTTCTTCCACTTGATTCTCCTTGGGTGATTCGAGGTTGAACTCTTTTAGCATTAGCCTTTGCGTTCTCCTTTGCTTGAAACTTCCTTGCAATGGAGTCAGCAAATTCCTGTCGTTCACTATCATTTCTACTCAAACAACCCTGAATTTCCACCATCTGATTCTTCACCAGACTGAATTCTTCCAAAGTCTCCCTATGACGTTCATCATTGATTTGCCTTTCAATGTCCAACAATTCAGTTTGACGGTTGAAGAGTTTCTTTTCAAACTTTGAGAAGTTTAAATTTGAAACATGAGTCTCATACATGTTCTTCTTCAGTTTATTATCCAATTCAGTAAGGACTTTGATAACCTCGGTAAAGACCTTTCTTTCTTCTTCCTTCGTGTTCATGGCCTTTATCATGCTCTTCTGAAGAGATGAGAGCACAAATTTCATAGACTTTAATTGTTACCTTCGATAGAGGATTCTTCATTTGATGAAGTCTCTTGAGACTCTGCTGCCATGCTCTGAATTGGATCAAAGTTTGTATGAGTCTGCAAGGATTGCTCCTGTTCATTCTTCTCGACTTTCTTAGCAGCTTCATTCTGCTCTTCTTCTAATAGTTCATCTTTAGCTCTCTGAAATCTCTCATATAAATTTTCAGAGTAGTGAAGAGGTATATTGATATTTTCATGAATATTTCCCACAATGGTGTCGGGAAATAGATGGGGCTTTTTATAGGTTGCGTGTTGGTCCTATTCCTCCTCAGATGAGGAACTTCCTTCTTCAGCATTCTTATCTTCGGAGGGTTCCCCCTCAGATCTGATAATCTATGGCTGAGTTATCTTGTCCATTTTCTCTTGGGATTCCTCTGTTCTCACAACAACGGTTATCACAACATTTTCTTCAATAGGAGCTTGAGCAGCCTCCTCAATCACATCTTCTTCAAGGACTTCTTCTTCATTCGTTTCAAGGGCTTGTTCAGGCTCTTGAATAATTACTTCTTCTTCTTCTTGAGGGTTCTATTGAATTGGTTGATCTAGAATACGTCTCTCTTCCACAGAAAGATTCCCGAATTCGATCAAGAGAGCAACATCTAGCTCATCGGCATCATTGTCAACATCAAGAATGTCCATCGGTTCATCATCATCAAATGGCTTTGCACCAGAGCAATTAGCGCCATGAACGTATCGGGTAGCCGCCGAGACGTAGCTATCCATGATGTCATTCAGCCTCTTCAATACTTTCACTTCCACCTTAGATCCTTTCTCAACATGATTGAAATTCGCCTTTTTGGCTTCAATAATTGGAAAAAAGGCTTTTCCATACAGGCAAGCTTCAACGAGATGTTTTCTCTTCAGAGCCTCAGCTACCTCTAAAGTTTTAGCCCATTTGAGAACTTTCTTCTCATTAGCTACCCGCTTCTTCCACTCTCTTGTTCTCGCAGAATTTGACAGAGTATCATTGTACTTGGACGACAGTCTCTCCAGGGACCATGATTCAAAAATCTCCATTTTTTCAGCTGTAATGGCTTTAACTTGATCTAAAATGAGTTCAACAATGCATGTTGCCTCTAATACTTCTTCAGGAACTGGAGTTGCAATCTTCTTACCTTTTCCAACAACCTCTACGGGTTTTGGAGCAGGTCTGGGTTCACTGATCACAATTCCACTCGACATTCTTGCAGAACGCATCAACTCGAACGCCGATTGGGGTTTCTTACACAGCTCAACAGGGAGCTCTACACGAATAACCTTCCCGGCTACCATAGAATCTTTAGGAGCGGGAACAGAAGATTCTTGTTTAGAATATTTACCAACAACAAGGATAAGAACTGCACCTTGTTCTGGTTTAGATAACTCTGTAGCACCTGTGGCTACTTGATTTGTTTGAATAACAAGAGACTCAATCCTGTCAACATTTTCATCATTTGGACCAACTGACTCAACAACGGGCCCTTCAGTGGATTCTCTTAAAGGAGAAAAAATGGATTCATCTTGTTCTACTATAGGAACATCAAACTTAGGCACATCGGCCAGAGATTTAGAAGAGGTTACCTTTAAAGATTTAGACGCGCGGGGCGCCTTTGTCTTCTTTTCCTTTGAGATACTGGATCTCGAAAGTTTTATCAAAATGGTTGAAGGAGTAGATATAGAGGACATCGGAGTTGTAGCGAGTATGCCTGGACCTTGCCTTAACCTTGAATCGACTGATTCAAAGTCCTTCTTGTTTGAACTTTTCAGACTGGAGGAACTAGCCTCCGATTCATTCACTGTTTTCGATCTTTTTGCCCCTGTTGACATGACAGAAGCAGGCGGTTGCTTGGATCGGGTAGAGGGCTTTCCACCTGTTTCATAACTAGATGCACCAGAGGCACATTCTACGTTGTTCTTCATCCTTATTAGTGTGCTAGCGACTGTATGGGCAGTGAATACTCTTGGAGAGTTGATCTGCTCTGGTTCTCCAGTAGGAACTCCCAAATGCTCCATCAGACGACTCAGTTGAGCCGCATACGTTATGCTCTCCTTGTTTGATTGACAAATCGAAAAGCACAGGTTCTGGAAAAGGGTAGATGCTCAGTTTACCTGGATTCCCTTTGAAATAGCGCACATATAGTCAAAACGATCTTGACTATAGAGATGGAAGGAGCCAGACTTCCCTTGTAGTACTTTTGCCACCACGTCGTTCAGCAGAATGAAATGAGGTTTAAGGGTCTTCTTGTTTCCATTAACATGGATCAACGAATCATCAGCAGATAAAGTCTTCTTCATCTCTTGCATGACTTCCGATGAAAGAATCAGATCGAAAGTGTGCCCCTCCGTCGGAAGCTCAAAGAACTCCGCATAAATGGTTTCATCGAAGGATAACTCCATGCCGTTGACGGTTGCTACGATGGATTCACCCACCATAGTTGTAGATTTGAAGAACTCGCGAACTTCTTTCTCATAGAATATGAATGGACCACCGAGATACTTCCTCAACCCAGAATACTCTAGGGTTCTGAACATCTCCATCACTTCCGGTTGATCGAAAGTGTACACCGATGGAAAGTCCACCTGCAAAGTACAATGACCCAAAGTTATTTTCTTGTTCATCATTTTCAAAAGAATATGAACCGACACAAGAATATGAACCGACAAAAGATTTCAGAGAGTTTTAAAGAGAGAAATGCAGAGACAACTAGGGTTCTTAGGGATTTCAAGAGATTAAAAACTTTCAAACTCGTGCACTAATGTCCTTATATAGACAGAAAAGAGAGATACAGAATAACCGTCTTTTCTTAAGGGTATGGCCCATCAATAAATGTTAGACGTCCTTTTTTAAGGAGTCATCATTAAAAATGAGGGTATATCATTCATTTTCTCTAAACTTGAAAGACACGTGTCTTCATGTTGGTAAGAGATGACTGTTTGATATTTTGAGCGGGAAAAATAAATAGCTCTTAACGTGGGACAGTTGTCCTTGATCAGTCTAATCAGCACGTAGTTAGACGTTTTTCTTACTTTCACAAATCCATATAGCTAAACGTCGATTAGACGGATGGGTCTATTAGACGCATACGTCTAATTCCGTGTTATAAAAATTCGTCTAATGTCTATTAGACGTGTACGTCTAATTCCGCATGAACACCACGTGTTAGACGTGTGTTTAATTGGTTAGACATGAGCATCCTATTGCTCATGACGTAAAAATGTCTAACGTCTATTAGACGTGTACGTCTAACCGCGTAAGTTTAAACCTCAACAAATAGACTTAGATGTACAGATTGTGAGCAAAAATACGTCTAAGTATACACCGTTTCTTTTAGACACACTTGTCTATTTAGACATATTAAGGATATTCGTCTAGAGAGTATCTTTATTTCCAAATAATTTTTTCTTCTTATTTTGTATATGGACATAAAAATGTAATAAATAATTTTTGTGGTCCAAAGACCAAAAACATTTTTAACAAATAAAAAAATTTATCTACTAGAATGGCAAAGGCCATTGTTGATCTTTTCAGGCTATGTACTCAAAAGAGTATTCTTCTTGTTTCCTTCCTGCATCACCTACAAAAGAAACTATTTACACATTTTGGTACCCATACTCAATTGGGTCCTCGATCAATTAGTCCATTAGGAATCCATATTTGAGTTATTCTGATGGATTTCCTATTTTGTGTTGTGATTAATGCATAAGATTTTGTCTTAGCAGATGACTTCCTGCTAGCCACTGATCCTTTATCTTTTGAAAAAGATTTTCTTTTAAAACTCCTTGACTTAGGGTCAGGTTTTAAATTGCCAGATTTATTAGCTGCTTCTAGATTATTCTGAAGCCAGCTAACAGTAGGCGGAACATAAACTATTTAATTTTTAAAAGCAACTTCTTCATGAATATGATCAGATTCAATGTCAGTCATACTCTCTTTGACAAAACTTATAGTCTTAAGTTTGTCAGATGAGTTGGACTTTTTGCATGACAGATTAGGGTCATTGCTATCAAATCCCAATCCGGATCTAGATCCAGCAGGTTTCAACATGCTGATCTGATGTTTGACAACTTCTCCAAACCATGTCCATGCACAGACAACACAGTTTAACCTTTTGTTTTCAGATGAAAGGGTTTGAATCTGTTCTTTGAGCATCTCATTCTTAGATGAGATCTCTTCAATCTTCTTTTCAAAAACATTTGACTCTTCAGCTTGAGTCAGATTTGGTTTGTTTACATCTGATGAAAATTTAGTTTCATTTAGGGATTCTGCTAGCTTTCTGTACTCGATAACCATGTCATCTAGTGCAGCTACCAGTTGTTCCCTTGAAACCTTTCGGAAGAGAAGTCAAATACCTCAGTCTCCTGAGTTCTTTCTTCATCTTCTCTTGCCATGAAGCAGGCCACCTCTTCTTCATCACTTTCACTGGATGAAAAGTAGGAACCACGACTACCTCCTTTGTTCTTCCCGTCACCTGCCATAAGAGCCTTCATCTCTTTTCCATCATCCTTGGCATCTTCACGTTTCGGCTTCCGGCATTCCGATGCATAATGACCTTTAATACCACAGTTAAAACAAGTAACATTAGCTTTAGATTTTTTATTGTCATTAGAATTTGAAGAGTTTGAGTTAGAGTTGCTCTTCTTCATGAAGTCGCCAAACTTCTTCACAAAGAGAGACATGGCATCGCTGCTCAGCTGCCATCTTCACATCCGGAGCGGTTGGTGGCTCTTTAATAGTCACCAGCGCCTTGGAAATAATAACGGATGTGGGTTGATCTTCTTCCATCCTACAGTTCAGCTCGAACTCATAGGCCTTGAGATCAGCAAAGAGATCAAAGAGAGAGAGCTTGTTTAGATCTTTGGATTCTCTCATCTCCATTGTCTTTATGTCCCATTCCCTTGGAAGAGCACGCATGACCTTGATAGCAAGCTTCCAGTTGCTATAGGTCTTGCCTAGGATAGACAGAGAGGAGACGATCTTGCTGAATCTGGTGTCGAAATCGTTCATTGTTTCACTAGGACACATCTTGAAGCTGTCAAACTGTTGAGTGGCAACCATGATCTTGTTTTCCTTAGTTTGCTCGTTGCCCTTAAACAGTTGGGTGAGTCTGTCCCAGACCTCTTTGGCAGTATCGCATTCGATAATGTAGTTGAACATGCTGTCATCTAGAGATCTGTAAAGAACATCAAGAGCCATGTTGTTGAGGTTGTTCTACCTCTTTTCATCAGCGTTCCAATCAGCCTTCTCCTTAATAATCTTGATAGGACCTTCTATGACAACGCTCCACATGTCGTCATGAAAAGAAGAGAGATGAACACGAACTCTTTTCTCCCAAACAATGTAGTTTTCTCGAGAGAAAGTTGAAATGGCTGTAGCACTGGAATCTTTGGTTATGATCGACATATTTCAGGAAAGGCTTGAGAATAGAAACAGGGCTCTAATACCAATTGATAGGATCGGCTTTATCGATAGAGACGGGAGTCTAGCTATGGATGAAGACTTATGAAAAACTGTTTGAAAAAATCCTGTTAGAGATTTAATTCGCTTTCTATTCTGCGCAAACACTTGTAAACACTTGAAACAGATTCAAGGCGGAATTGTTTACTTGGGTTTGAAGCTCAAGATGAAATATGAAAAGATGACAAATGAAGAACACAACAGTTTGTTTATGGATGTTCGGAGAAACTCTCCTACGTCACCCCTTCTTCCAACCACCGGAAGGATTCACTACAATATGATTCGAATCAAATACAGTTTACACACACTTAGCTCACTTATTGAATAGAACACTCTCTGTTCAATATACAATCTGAAGAATATCACTCAGCTAACCATATTTTTGAGTCTAGCTCTCTCTTGATTCACACACAGTACAATCAGAAAGAAGCTTCACAGTATGAATATTCAAAGGCTTGATTTCTCTGTAATTTCAGTAAGCAAGATGATCGAGATTCGTAAGGCAGATTGTCCGTTGTCCTTGAGATTTGTTAAATACTGAGCAGGAGCTAACGAACGAATATTTTAGAATGATACGTGTCACTCTTCCATTGGAAAGCTTCCATTGTACATAGCAGGAACTAAGCACAAAGATCATGTCCGTACACCACTGATAGTGCGCCGAATATTCCATCAGAGATGTACCTGCAAAACAAGTAATATGAGGAAAATTCTCTTACGTGGCATTTGTTGGTTGGTTGCATATAGTTGTTGTACTGATCTTCACTAGAAAGTGGAGCAGGAGTAGGGTACAGCTATAGCACGTGGGTAGGCGGATGCTAGCTTCAAGCACACTACTTAAGCTGAGCATTAGACGTATTTCAGTTAGACGGATTGTGAAAATCTATCCAATTAAATTAGAATATACACGTCTAATAACAAAGTCTATTAGACTGCATGGTCTAATAGAATTAGACTTACGTCTAATTACAACAACCATTAAACCGCACGTCTAACTCCACTAAGTTAGACTACACGTCTAATTCCGGTTCTACCTCAGACTAATCTGAAGGAGTTAGAGTCACGTCTAACTTTCACTTAATTAGACTACACGTCTAATTATCCAATAACCATTAGACTGCGCGTCTAACTCCACTGAGTTAGACTGCAAGTCTAATTCCGGTTCTACCTCAGACTAATCTGAAGGAGTTAGACTCACGTCTAACTTTCACTTAATTAGACTACACGTCTAATTATCCAATAACCATTAGACTGCATGTCTAACTCCACTGAGTTATACTGCACGTCTAATTCCGGTTCTACCTCAGACTTGTCTGAAGGAGTTAGACTCACGTCTAACTTTCACTATCTATTAGACTGCACGTCTAACTCCACTGAGTTAGACTGCACGTCTAATTCCGCACATATTAGACTGCATGTCTAACTCCGCTGAGTTAGACTGCACGTCGAATTCCGAATATATTAGACTGTCCGTCTAATTCCATATACATTAGACTATCCGTCTAATTACAAAATATATTAGACTGCACGTCTAACTACGCTGAGTTAGACTGCACGTCTAATTCTGAATATCTATTAGACCACACGTCTAATTCGAGAATTCATTAGACTACACGTCTAACTCTGCTGAGTTTGACTGCACGTTTAGCTCCGTTGAGTTAGATTGCACATCTAATTCTATGCATTCATTAGACTGCACGTCTAACTCCGCTGAGTTTGACTGTACGTCTAATTCTATGCATTCATTAGACTGCACGTCTAACTCCGTTGAGTTAGTCTGCACGTCTAATTCTATGCATCTAATACCAAAATCGGTCTAATGAATCTCATTAGATCCAAGTCTTATGAAATATGATTTCAATACACCTGCATCAAAAATCATAAGCCATTTCATCATCAAAATCTCAATGGTTAAATTATTTCAACACTTAGTCAAAATAATTTGACCCAATAATTTCCCCCTTTTTGATGAAGAAATTGAAAACCTACATATATATACCAAAATATGCATTCATCATATAAATAAAACAAACCCTTGTTCACTTATATCAAACTTCCAAAAACCAATATTCAGAAAACCATCAAAGAAACATTGTTTGAAAGACTTAAATAGAGTAGAAGAAAATAAATTATTGTTCTTCCCTTTTAACTCGAGGATTGGTTGGACTCATGTCTTGGCCGGTTAGCATGTTGAGAAAAGGAGGATAGTCGCGACCACCACGACCGCTTCCACTTGCACGACCTCCTTGATCAACATTAGATAGCCTACTACGGCCACCACCACTACTTATGCCTCCACAATCACCACCGCTGGCACGACCTCCATGATCACCACCGCTTCGACCTCCACTTCTCTTGGTTGGCCTAGGATTATCATCGTTGCTTGAAACTTTTCTGGATCTAGTACCGGTTGATACACCGTCACTTCTTCCACTTGATTCTCCTTGGGTGATTCGAAGTTGAACTCTTTCAGCATTAGCCTTTGCGTTCTCCTTTGCTTGAAACTTCCTTGCAATGGAGTCAACAAATTTCTGTCATTCACTATCATTTCTACTCAAACAACCCTGAATTTCCACCATCTGATTCTTCACCAGACTGAATTCTTCCAAAGTCTCCCTATGACGTTCATCATTGATTTGCCTTTCAATGTCCAACAATTCAGTTTGACGGTTGAAGAGTTTCTTTTCAAACTTTGAGAAGTTTAAATTTGAAACATGAGTCTCATACATGTTCTTCTTCAGTTTATTATCCAATTCAGTAAGGACTTTGATAACCTCGGTAAAGACCTTTCTTTCTTCTTCCTTCGTGTTCATGGCCTTTATCATGCTCTTCTGAAGAGATGAGAGCACAAATTTCATAGACTTTAATTGTTACCTTCGACAGAGGATTCTTCATTTGTTGAAGTCTCTTGAGACTCTACTTCCATGCTCTGAATTGGCTCAAAGTTTGTATGAATCTGCAAGGATTGCTCCTGTTCATTCTTCTCGACTTTCTTAGCAGCTTCATTCTGCTCTTCTTCTAACAGTTCATCTTTAGCTCTCTGAAATCTCTCATATAAATTTTCAGAGTAGTGAAGAGGAATATTGATATTTTCATGAAAATTTCCCACAATGGTTTCGGGAAATAGACAGGGCTTTTTATAGGTTGCGTGTTGGTCCTGTTCCTCCTCAGATGAGGAACTTCCTTCTTCAGCATTCTTATCTTCGGAGGGTTCCCCCTCAGATCTAATAATCTCTGGCTGAGTTATCTTGGCCATTTTCTCTTGGGCTTCCTCTGTTCTCACAACAAAGGTTATCACAACATTTTCTTCAATAGGATCTTGAGAAGCCTCCTCAATCACATCTTCTTCAAGGACTTCTTCTTCATTTGTTTCAAGGGCTTGTTAAGGCTCTTGAATAATTACTTCTTCTTCTACTTCTTCTTCTTGAGGGTTCTCTTGAATTGGTTGATCTAGAATACGTCTCTCTTCCACTGAAAGATTCCCGAATTCGATCAAGAGAGCAACATCTAGCTCATCGGCATCGTTGTCAACATCAATAATGTCCATCGGTTCATCATCATCAAATGGCTTTGCACCAGAGCAATTAGTGCCATGATCGTATCGGGTAGCCACCGAGACGTAGCTATCCATGATGTCATTCAGCCTCTTCAATACTTTCACTTCCACCTTAGATCCTTTCTCAACATGATTGAAATTAGCCTTTCTGGCTTCAAGAATTGGAAAAAGGGCTTTTCCATATAGGTAAACCGTTCATCCTTCCTGCAACAGTCATCCATTCGACGAGATCCTTGCGACGACCTACTCTGTTTCGCTTGGAGTTCCACCATCCCAATCGGATTAACCCTAAACATTGGCTAGCCTACTTCCAGTTTCCTCAACAAGCCGCGACGACGCTTGATATCGCCTAGGGCTCGCCTACTACAGGACGCGACAAAGCTCGATGTTCAACTCATCTATTCTTCATAGAGTCCTCCTGAATGGATGCCTGTGCGCCAAAATTGCGATTGATGACTTTGCTGCTGTAAAACCTACAACAGACTTTAAGAAGGAAACAACCTGTGCGGGTTTCTCCTTCGACAGAGACAATTATCGCGATTGCAGCAGAAGCGGATTCATGAATAAAGAAAACCTAACCTATATCAAGCTTTCTAGACCATCATAACCTAACATCTAAGCATTCAAGTGATTAAAACCAACTACAACAACAAAACACACAATCGTAATCTAAATCAAAGAAAGAACATGCAATTGCATTTTAACCATCAAATGGCATCGGTGTTCATAATTGATGCCTCCAATCAACATTTCAAATACATTATTAAGTTTGAAGGATTACCTGAGTAATGATGGAAGATGAGACGAGAGGAAGAGCTTGGAACGAATGAAAGAGGTAACACAAACAATCTTCGTTTACTTCTTTCCCTTTCGATTTGATTCGCTAGTGTCGTCTTTTTCTTCAAGTGTCCTATGTAGCTGATGTTCCCACGCGGATAATGAGGCGGAGAATCAAAGGACGTCCACCAGTGAATCCTCTGTCGTTCTTCGTCGTGTAGCTGCAGCGAAAATCACAGGTAACAGGCTTTTGATGTTTGTATTTCTTCTTTGACTGAGAAAGGAATTAGATCTTCAGATCGAAATCGCCCTCCCCTTTCTTCAATGATGGAAGCAAATTGAAAACCCCCTCCGATTTGGTAACCGCCCCTCCAGATCAAAGAACTGAAAAACTGATCCCCTCACCTTAACTGATCTCCTTTCTTTTTCTTCAGCACAGGGACCTATTTGGAATTTTTGTAAAAATTCAAGGGCACGCTCGGAATAAAGAAAATATATATTTTATTTTTTTTTCTTTTCGTTTTTCTTTTTCTAGCTTTTCCTTTCTTTCTTTGCACCTTCACACTAAATGAATCACCCCGATCGCATCATGGATCCAATGGCTCTGAAAATTTTATTACAAATTTCCAACATAATAAGGATGAACCTCCTTTTTGAATCAGCTCAAATAGTCATTCGTATCTCGAGTTATGATTTTTAAGAATTTCCAACTATTTATCCTTTCGGTTCTTGTACCAACTTCACTAAGGGCGATCTGGGATAAGTTATGCAACGAATTGGAAGAGATGCTTGATATAATTGGAGAGCTGATTCAAAGAGCTTTCTAACAGTATCTCATTCATTCTAAATGGATCATTGGTTAAAAAGTTATGATGCTTAGAAGTGTGGCATAGTTTCAACTAGCTCCCAGGATTTGAATCGGTAGTACTGCTTCCCTTGTACAGATCGAATGAGGGCCTTAACCTTTGAATCACGGTTTCGGGATGGTACCATTGGAAAGATATGCGAGTTATATTTCCAACCCAACTTGAATTATTCAAAACCATCAAGCACAGATCAAGTTACGAATTTTTAAGGGAAAGGATGTTTGATTTAAACCTCTTAGGAACACCTTCCACTCATGACCGGATTTCGTCTAGATATACGGCACCAATGGGAGATCGGGCTACACCATATGAAAGAGGACTAATTTCTCTTTTCAAAACATCCAAGATCATTTAATTTCATCAAGTATTAAAGCTGGGATAAATTTATGAAGTCTAGGGTTCCAATGGAAGCTCAATGGGGACTTCAAACTTAAGAATTCTTGATTCTCTTTTCCAATAACCCCCCTTTCAAATAACCCACTTTTCAAATAATCCGGTTTTCCCACTTTAGAAGACCAGTCTACTCTTTTCCACTTCTTCTTGACACGTTCTTGATCCCTCTTTGACCAAGGTTGACTCGTCGGTTAGCAGGTTGACTCGGGTTGACCCGTTCTCTTATTTTCCTTCTTTTTGAGCATTTTCTGCACAAATTTGCAAACAATAACATTATACTCAAAATTCAAGATTTTTCAAAACGTACAACATGAACGTGTCATGGGTTGGGAAAACAGAGTCGTTATGAAATTCGATCTTTGGATCGTTATCTTTTAAGCTTTACCGGGTCGGTTTTCCACGAGGTGTTTCTATTTTTGTTTTCCCGATTCAATGAACAAACATGAGTATTATTTCGGGCCGGGTTTTTTATTAGGTATCTAGGTTGTAAAAATGGGGTGTCTAAAACGTCCAATTCTATGCATTCATTAGACTGCACGTCTAACTTTGTTGAGTTAGATTGCACGTCTAATTCTATGCATTCATTAGACTGCACGTCTAACTGCGCTGAGTTAGACTGTACGTCTAATTCTATACATTCATTAGACTGCACGTCTAACTCCGTTGAGTTAGACTGCACGTCTAATTCTATGCATCTAATGCCAAAATCGGTCTAATGACTCTCTCATTAGAGCTAAGTCTTATGAAATATGATTTCAATACACCTGCATCAAAACTCATAAGTCATTTCATCATCAAAATCCAATGGTTAAATTATTTCAACACTTAGTCAAAATAATTTGACCCAACAGCGTCTTCTCTCCTACATTTGCTTGTGGACATCTATTTTGTACATAGACTGCGCACTGCACTGCCTCTTTCCAAAACTGTTTCGGCATATTCTTTCCTTTCAACATATATAAATAATAATACTAATAGGAGCTGAAAGTGAAATGTAGAAAGTTCTAGGGCCTTCTTTAGTATTCTCATTTGTTCTAGTAGGCTTATAATACTCTACACGTGTCTCCTTTTTATAAGTAGATGTTTCTATACATTTCAATCACTTTCTTATTTTTTTTTTTACTTTAATGATTGTCATTAAATTTTAATTTTGATTTATAAAATTTCAATCTATGCCATAATTAATTTGAAACTCATATCAATACATTACAAAATAAAAACATACATTCTGTCTTAGACAAATGACTGACCATACATATTAAGCTTCAGGAAGACACATAATTTTGTCAATTTAATATCTATGACAATCTTTATGAATTTATAAACAAATAATTAAATAAAATTTTGTTTTAATATATTTTTGGGATGATATAGTTTTAACATTTTTAATTTTTTTAATTTGTTTAACAATATAGTCCATTAATCATTGAAATCAACTTATATATTTTTTTCTTTTCTCAAAGCTCATTTTTTTATATATATTTTGGAGGGAAATTTGATGAAATGGCCCTCATAAGAGGTCTAATTCCAAAAAAGGCCCACGATTGATAAAGTTGGCAAAAAATGGCCTTTTTGTCCTGTAAAAAGTCTGTAATACCCCTCGCGTGCCTGTTTTACCGCTTAATTACGAGAAATGTATTTCTCGCATTTGGTATTTCTCGCATTTGGTGCTCAATTACGAGAAATGTATTTCTCGCATTTGGTATTTCTCGCCTTTGGTATTCTAGCATTTGGTATATATATATATATATTGAGATTCAGACATTTGTAAAATATATGAAAACGGCTAGGGTTTCGAATCGATCTACAATAAACTACGAAAAACAATCTCCAATGGAGGACGCGATCGCGGTGCATTCATCTCTGGATATCAGATTAACACACATACATGATGACGACTCAAGACAAGAACGCCTTATCATCGGAGGCTCCACTTGCCCCCGTCACCGTCGAACGCAATGTTCGCTCCGACCTCGACACCAAACTTCCAAAGCCTTGTATGTATTCTCTAGCTAGATCTTGTTCTTTCAAATTAGGTCAACTGGGTTTGAAGGAAATGGTTGGTATTATTTTGTCAATTTAATATCTATGACAATCTTGATGAATTTATAAATCAGTAATTAAATAACATTTTGTTTTAATATTTTTTTGGGATGATATAGTTTTAACACTTTTATTTTTTTTTTTAATTTTTTGAACAATATAGTCCATTAATCATTGAAATCAACTTATATATATATTTTTTTTTTCTCAAAGCTCAGTTTTTTTTTTTTTTATATATTTTGGGTCAATTAAATATTATTTTATTATTAATATTAAATTAACTAAATAGAATTAATACAAGATAATATTACTAATATAAAAATAATAACAATAATTATAAAGAGACAAATCTGTATAATAAATTTAATTTTTACAAGAAAATCAAAACTTATATCTTAGTTTAAATATTTATACAAGTTGTCTATAACTACTATACTTGAAATTAGTTGTTCTAAATGTCTGAATACTAACCATTTTTTAGGAAATAAAATCTCAAAGTAAAAGAGGTATAGTAAAAAAGATTTAAATAAATAACCAAGAATTGAACACAACTAACTCAATTTGTCACTTTCAATGTTCATTTCTTTGTGTTATTAATCTTTTAAATAAATAATTAATAATATAACCTTAAAATATTGATTGTTATGTGAAAGGAAGAGTTGGATTAATGAATTGGTAATGCATTGCCTTGCATAAAAAAAATGTGTTACCATTTAAGGGACTTTTTTAAAGAAAACTATGATGTTATTTTATTAAGGATTAGATAACTAACTAATTATTATTAATTTTTATTAATTTGGTACTTTTTTTATATTTTTTTTCTTTATTGTTGAAAGATGTTTTTTTATATATTTTCAAAAAAATAAATAAAATTGAAAATTACAAGTCATACTTTCTAACTAATATATTAAAACCATCTATTTATTTATTAATAGAGTAATGATATGAAAGCAAATGATGTGGAATGATAACTATCTTAATGATTAAACATAAATTAAAAGGCTTATTTATCTCTTCTCTCCATTAATAATTTATATTTTTTTTATCTCTCATTTAATAATTTATCTCTCTAGTTAATTTGTAAATATATGTATACATATTTGGTTATTTAACATATTTATTTATATAATTATTAGAGTAATAATAGAGATAATAATAAATCAAACAATATATATATAACAATATATATATAACAATATATATATTAAAATATTATATTATATTTAATAAATATATATTTAAGAGAATATAAAATTCTTAATTATTTTTTGAATTAGTTATATTTGCAGTTAATAATTTATTTATTTATTTATTTTAAAATTATTAATGAAAGAAAAAATAAATAAATCAATTTAATAAAATATATAAATATATATTTATTTATTCAAACTCTTTGTTCTCTTTAAAAGGTTTTTTCTTCTTCCATATTACAATTTTATTTATGAAATATATTATAAACTCAATTAATTATAGTTAACTAACTCATAGTGTTATATATTATCTTTTATATTATCATATTATTAATTTTTATCTCTAAATGTTTTTTATTATCTAGAATGTTAATAATTCATAGTTTGAGTTATATTTATCTTGAATATTAGTATTTTATGATTTGAGTTGTATTATCTTAATGATTAAAATAGCCGTCTAATTTTAAATAAAATGAATAATAACAAAAATATTTAATAATACATTTAAAATTATAAAATATATAAAAAATATATATATTTATAATTTTAAAATATTATTTATAGTAATTTAATAATAAAATATTAAAGAGAGATAAAATATTAAATAATATTTTTAAATATTAAACCATTAAAAAGTGAGAAAATATTAAATGCTTTTATGATAACATGTAATGTTTATATTATAAAGAAATACAAAATGTTAGGTGTCCTATTTTTTTTAGGTAAAATGTACACATCATTCGCTGCCTCATTTTCTACAAAATTTTGTTTTTCCTATTATTACTCTTATTAATAATGTCTTTTATTTTATTGTTTTTTTGTTATATATGTAACAAAAATGTCAAAAATTATGCAATCTTAATAAATAAAGGCTTAGAAAAACATATCTTAAGTACAAAAATAAAATAGAAAGAAATAGTGTCAAACTAAATATGTGAGCAAAACACATATTAGCCCTTAAATTTTACTTCATGTTTAATTTAACCCATATACTTTGGTGAGATCAAATTAGTCCTCAAATATATGAAATTAAATAGGTTGCAATCTCTTCAATTGGAGAGAAAAGAGTAAAATTATAGGGTATTTGTAAAAAGAAATGCCTCTCATTTTTTAAAATATGCATACTATTTTATTCTGGTTAAGTTTACTCTAAATTCCAAAATATGATCAAATTAATCATCAAAATAAAAAGGATGAACATATTTCGTGAATAAATTAAAAAAAAATCAAATTAGAAAATTCTATAATTTATCCATAATCTCCCTACATGTGGTCAAAATATTTTAAAAGAAATTAAATGGAGTCAAATCTTCCTATTTTGGCAACTAAAATGGTCAAGTTCAACCAAACCAATAGTATGCAATTCATGAAATAGTAATAATTTAAGTCTACATATTACAATCACACAATTTCAAATTAAATTCCTATATATTGTTTAAATCATAAAAAATACACATGTAATAGTTTTGAAATTTAAAAATATACATGAAATATTTTTAACTTTATACATTTTCCTAAAATATTGAACTTAGAAAGACTATAAAATCAACAACAATTATTGGGTTTTGACACATTGAATTTGTTTCAATAAGATTTGTTTTTGTAATTCTTGGCTAGTAGAATTGATTGATAATGGTGAGCACCTTTTTCTATCAACTTATTGAATCTAATTAGTTTTAATTTTATTTTATTTAGAAAAACATATTAACATTTTTTTATTTTGGTTTTTTTTTCATGCAGAGTCACCTCGGTTTATTCTTTCTATTTTGCATTTTTTATCTAGATATTTGTCTTGCTATTACATTTGATGTGAGACAATATGGTGCGGTTGGAAATGGATATACTGATGATTCTAAGGTAAATTATTTCACTTATTTGAAACATGTAGTATTGTTAAGGTGACGAGTTATCGTACGCTAGACTAAACATTTTTTGTATTTATTTGTAAAGGCATTTTTACAAGCATGGAAAGCAACTTGTGCATGTACAAGTGACACTGCTGTTATGGTGGTGCCGGCTGAAAAGACTTTCTTTATTAGATCTTTGCTTTTTAGTGGTCCTTGCACATCTCAATCACCTCAAATTCAGATCGACGGAACTCTAATAGCGCAAGACGATATAAATAAATGGGCGGAATGTGCATCGAACACATGGATAATGTTCTCGCAAATTAATGGTCTTAATGTTTATGGAAAAGGAAAACTTAATGGAAATGGTCTACCGTGGTGGCAAGGCAGTAATCTCAGATACCTCCAGAATAACAATTTTGAACATTCATTTCAATACAATGTAAGATAAACTCTTAGGACATTTTTATTCTTTAAAACAACATTTAAATAAAAAAAAAGTGTTTAACTCTTCATTTCTATAATTATTTTTTTGCAGCATCCAAGAATGGGAAGTTGTTCTCGACCAACGGTGAGAGGAGTTTAACTTTGAATGATTCTATCACAACATATAATTTATATTAAAATAATTTTTTTATTTGTTTTTCTTATGATTTGTTACCTCGTATAGGCAATGAGGTTTAGTCAGTGCAACAATCTTGAAGTTAAAGGATTGACTCATATTAACCCTCCGAGAAATCATATAAGCATAAATGATTGCAACAACGTCAAAATATCTGAAATAAAAATAATCGCTCCAGAGCATAGTCCTAACACTGATGGAATCGACATATCTTCTTCAACTAACATCCATATCATGAACTCCATCATCAGAACTGGTAACACCTTAATTCAAATTAGCTAATTGTAGTTATATATTTTTGCTCATTTATTAATGGGTAAGTCTTCAAATTTTGTCTATGATAGGAGATGATTGTGTTGCCATTAATAATAAGTGTTCAAATATTATCATAGAAGGAGTTCAATGTGGACCAGGCCATGGTTTAAGGTAATTAAAACTTTAATATTTGATATGTCTTTTAGTAAAAATGTCTATTTAATATAATAATATTGCTATATATTAGTGTTGGAAGTCTTGGAAAGGGTGGAGATTATGCCCAAGTGGAAGGAATACTTGTAAAGAACTGCACTTTGACTAGGACAACCAATGGAGCTAGGATAAAAACATGGCCGGTAATATATAAATATTAATAATATTGAAGGGTAATTGATTTATTTATTTTTCTAACTATTAATTATTATTTGTTTTAATGTAATTTAGGGAGGGAATGGATATGCTAGAAATATAACATTTGAGAATATTTTGCTTCACAATACAAAGAATCCTATCATTATTGATCAACATTATTGCAATACCACCCATTGTGCTGAACAGGTTAATTGTTAAACACTTTATTTCCATAATCCAATTTCTGTTCTTTTTTTCTCTCTAATTTTTTGTTTTATTTTTACAGATGAAAGCGGTTAAAGTGGGCAAGGTGAATTATATCAACATACAAGGAACATCGGTCACAAAACATGCATATTATTAGATTGCAGCACACATGTCCCTTGCACCGACATTGTTTTTAAAAATGTGAATATCAAATCAATTTCCGGTGAAAAAACTTACTCCACCATGAATAATGCCATCTTCGATCCTTCTCCACATCCCCGAAGGTCCATTTACTTTAGGTCAAGTGTCTTCAAACTTGGAAAGAATGAATAGTTTCTCAAATTTCAAACCCAAAATCCAATTACATGGACTATATTGGTATAGGATGTTAATTACTGCCATATATTTTTTATTGAGTAGTAGTTAGCAGTAAAAAGAATTGAATTGTTCATGTTTTAGTGACTTTTTTGCACCAACATGTAACATTCATAATATTTATAAGTAATATATTGAATTTACTTATCTATTTATTTAATCTTTTTGGCATTTATTGTTATGTAACATACGTGAATGCTAAAATATTGAGATTTATGTCAATTATGGTAATGATATGCATGTATTTGTTCTAGTTTTAACTACAAAAGGGACATAAGAGAAAAAAATACATATTATTAGTACTTTACTGATTTACCTATGAAAACAGTTAAAGTGAACAATGTGAAGTATATCAACATGAAGGGATCGTTGACGACTAAGCATACCATATTTTTGGAATGTAGTGTCCATGTCCCTTGTAGTAGCATTGTCTTTCAAAACGTGAATATATGATTGAGTTCAGGTGAAAAAACTTATTCCACCTTAAAAAATGTAAATGGATTGTGTACCTCCACTTTCCCAAAGGTCTTTCTTTAATGTATGGGCTATTTATCAAATTTTACATGGATTATGTTGACTACTAAGTCTTTTTTATTAAAGTTAGGAGTAAAAAAAAGGGTTGAATTATACATGTTTAGACTTTATGATGGTATGCCACCAACATGAAACAATATTTATAATTTTCTGTAATATTTTGAAATTATCTCATTATTTATGTCTTTTGAATTTAATATTTGTTTCTACTTTAAATGATGTGCAACAAAAATGCTAAAATGCTGGTTTTTAAAATCAATAATGTTGTTGAAATTCATTTATTGATCAATTTCAAACTATATTCTAAATACAAACTTAAATAAAGAGGGAATAATGTGGAAACATAGCATAAAACTCTAAACTATATTAGACTCTTTATCAATGTTTAATTTAATTAATTTTTTTTTTCATATCAAAATCATTCTTCCTAAATTTTAAAAATATAAATAAAATTTTCATCTTGTCAAAATGAATGCCAGTCTAATTGAAAAAAAGTTTATCAATTCCAATTCATGATTGAAAAGAAAAAATATTCCGGCATATTTTAACATTAAAGGAAAAAAACATTTTAACATATTTTTGTAAACAATCAAAGTTAAATTTGCAAATTACAATTTTATCCAAATATATCTTTTTTTAAATCTCCATTTAATAAAAACTTGTTTTAAACACACAACGATAAAACATAACATGAAAAAGAGTTCATACAAATTAAATACATTAGTAAATTGGGTAAATAATGTAGGATATATCGATCCACCGCCGTACATAAACTGTGACATAAGACGCATCATATCGGCTCTCTCCATCCTCATCCTCTCTTCCATTTGAGCCTTCTCCATCCTCATCCTCATCCTCTCTTTCATTTGAACCTTCTCAATCCTCATTTCATCCTTTAACCTGTTTTCCAACTCGTCCCTCGCGGTCTTCTCTTTGTCCTTCTAAGCCTTCATCGTCTCTTCTATATCATCGAGTCTTCTTTACATTGTTACAGTCTCTTGACGTAGTTGTTTTTTGGACGGTGCAGGACCTTGAACTTGAGAAGCTAAAACTGATCCCACCCTATAATCTTTCTCTTGTCTTGAGAGCCAAAAACTTCTTCAACTAAATCGACATCAGAAATGTCAGGACGTTCAACTCGCAAATATCTTAATTCATCCTACAATAAAATATTATAATACAATTAATAGATAAAATATAAAGTAAACATATTTTATATACCTGGCTATATAAACATAAGACACGGTCCTTGGCTTACAAAAATATCAAGATAGGGTCCTTTATTACGAAAATACAATCTTTTAATAATAGACCCAATAAAGGGCTCGGTCTTCTGACTTTGTCCCTCCTTTCACACACATCTCTGCACCTTGCCCCACTCTAAGCCTCCCTTTAATTGTCATAAAAAGACTATAGCTGTGTACCTACACCACACAAGCACAGTGAGTCTAAAGACCCAGTAAGTTATAAAAAAATTTATAGATAACACTTTTACAAGCATATTTGAATACATATGCTGGTTTATAAAGTATATCATCATTTGTAAAAGTATAGTAAGATCTTGAGCACATATTGGCCCTTTACTATTCATAGTTGATCCTGAAAGTTAGGAATCCTGTTTGAGCACATATTTGGAAAGACACTCTTTAGAGTCTATTCCTAAAGCCCACAACCTGGTTAGACAATTGTCTGTGTGGGTAGGATCTTCCGGAGCACATCCCAGAAGTCCAGTCCGAATAGAAACTTCAGTACATATTTTGAAATCAGACTACCAGAGCTCATCCTGTGTAGCCCTCCTCCCATACCGTCAATTCTCATACATCATTGTTCACAATGATTCCATAAAACATTTCATAATTTGAAAATCAGATCCTTCTTTTGAAAACATATCCTTGTTAAAAAAAGAGATGGTAATTTGGAAAACAGATTATCCTTTAGAAAAGAGCTGGTACTTTGGAAAACACAGATTGTCCTTTGAAACAGATCATACTTGGTTCATTAATAAATATATGGATATGTAATGGAATAATGCTATAAAAACAGTATGCATAATTTATATAATATACATGAATTATATAATCATGTGTGAGTTTCCAAAGAGTGATATAGAAAGGTTTTCTTGCCTTATACTTTGAAACTACTAAGGTTTGATCTTGCTATGAAGGTTGGCTGTTCTTCAAGGCTTTTATTGGATGTCTTCTGATTTTTAGTGAAGAGGGAAGATGGATTTATATTAATTAGTCAATCCATGGTGAAATATATAAATATAAAGAGTCAAGGTCGGTTGAGGAAAATGGTTGGTCATTGGCTTGACAAGTATGAGCAGAATAATATTTATAATGAAGATGGCTTGTCACCTACTGGTCATAAGCATGAGTTTAATAAAAAAGGCTAGGCACCTGCTTGTCATAGACACGGGTTTAATAAAAAGGCTGGTCACCTGCTTATCATAGCATGTGTTTGATAAAAAAAGACTGGTCACCTGCTTGTCATAGACATGAGTTTGATAAAAAGGTTGGTCACATGTTTGTCATAGCATGTGATTAATAAAAGGTGATGAAGAGGGCTGGTCACCTGCTTGTCATAGCATGGGAAGGATGAAGCATGAGGTGGCCAAGCATGAGGTGGATAAGTATGAGGTGGATAAGCATGAAGTGGATAAGCATGAGGTGGCTAAGCATGAGGTGACTAAGCATGAGGTGGATAAGCATGAGATGGATAAGCATGAGGTGGATAAGCATGAGGTGGCTAAACATGAGTTAGAAAAATATAATCAGTCGGACCCCCTCGCACTACAACAAAAATGACTTTCGGCGACGCTTAAAAAGACTTCTGCCAACCTTTAAAAGCGTCGCTAAAAACATTACCGACACTTATTCTTGCGTCGCCAGAAGCAGGGTGGGCGCAAGTTTTTACCACGCTTATTTAAGCGTCGGTACAAGCGTTGTCGAAAGGCGAAAGTTTTAACAACGCTTATTTAAACGTTGGCAAAATTAAAAAGCGTCGCTAAAAGTCTATTTTATTTTTAAACTATTCTTTTAACCTTTGTTTTTTTTTTCTATTTTCATTTTAGATGTTATTTTTTTTATCTCTATTCTTCTCTCAAGTACCTAATGAACATAACCATAAACCTTTAAGGTGAACCCATAGTCCAGCACATTATAACCTTAAAAACAATTCAGAAACTAATGAACTCTCTCATATTTTATATACCAAAAACTTCTTCTTTTTCTCCAATGTGGGACAAATGTCATATTAACACTTCAGAAATTACTGACCTCTCTCATATTTTACTTTTAATTAAATTTAAATAATAATTAAATAAAAGACATATATTAATAATACTATAAAAAGTTTAAAAATTATGTTATATAAAAAATATTAATTAAATTTTAATGTTAACAAAATTTTAAGTCAAATTTAATTTTAAAAAAATTAAAAAATTAAAATAAAATATTTACAAAGTTTAAAAATAAAACATAAAAATTATTAAAATTTAGAATATTTAAATTATAAGGTTTTAACAAAGTTACAAAGTTGATATATAAAAAAAATAAAGGTGGTGGTATAAATATAAAGGTTGGCAAAAGTTTTTTTCTTTTAATTTTTACTCACGCTTAATATGGGTTGGCATATAAGGGTCGCTGAAAGTATGTTTTGTTGTAGTGTCGGTCAAACCCCCTCGGTCGGACATAGATTTCTCTCGGTCCTAAATCTTAGATTTGCCTTGGTCCTAATTTCCAATCACATGAGTTCTTGGTCTTGTCCAGGATCGAAGGCATCCAGTCAAATATGAATTTTAGGGTGTGACAACTCAACCTCACTAAAAAGGAATTTCGACCTCGAAATTAAAATTACCAAAAACTCTGGGTTTATTTCATAGATCCTTTCACACATTTTACTACATGAGCTTTCTTACAAAGATTACAAGTGCGGATGGATAAGCTAGAAAGGTTTGTTGGTTTGGTGGGTTGTATCATACTTTGTTGTTGTTGATGGTTTTGTGGATTTCTATTTAGCCAATTATTTATTGACTGCTGTGGGAGAGAATTCTAGTAATGGGTCGGATGGAAGGGCTACTTCGTCTCTAACTCTTGAGATTCTCTTCCTGGATAACTTCTCCTATTGGCCTGCTCCTCCCTACAATGTCCTGGTTGTCCTTCTCGGCCATCAAATCCCTATCAATGGTCTCACACAAAGATGAAGCGTTGCTTAATCGACATCGCATCTGATTGTTGCGTTCAACCCCTCCAAGAAATGGTTCAGCTCCAAGGCAGCGTTTCCAACTATCATGGGTGCAAAATACTTGCCTCGCTCGAACTTCTTCACATAATCGGCAACACTAGCATCCCCTTGGCGGATTTCCAAGAACTCCCTAGCCAGCTTATTCCTGGTGCTTAAGGTGAAATATTTTCCATAGAAAATGGTTTTGAACTCTTCCCAAGTTGCTGCATTAAGGTCGAGAGTGGCCTTGGCGCCTTGCCACCAGATCCTAGCATCGTTTTTAAACATAAAGGAAGCACACCTAACTTGGTCTGATTTGATGCACTATATGAACGTAAAGATAGTCTCCATAGATTGCATCCATTCTTCAACCTCAAATGGGTCCGTTCTTCCTCTAAAGTCTGTTGGTTTGAAGCCCATGAACTGCTTATAAACTGGTCGTTGGCTGCCATCATTAGTGTTGCGGTTGGAATTGTGGTTGTTCCAATTACCCTGGAACATGTCACGCATCTACTCACTTTGGATTAGGTTTTGGTCCCTCATCTGCTCGTTTTGCATGCGATTTTGATCCCTCAAGGCATCAACTAGGTCTGATAAGAAGTGGTGTCGGTCTGTCTCCTCTAAGAGTGTAGAAACATTGGACCTGGTTCCTCTTCTCATGGTTCTAATGGGAATAACACTTTTCATTTTATTATCAGCTTAACATTTTATTGAGATGCATAAGCTGAGTTGCTAGTCTTATCAATTTATTATTTTGGAAGAACTAATGTAATTGTAATGAAAATGATTTCATGCTGAATTCAAAACAACTTACAGATTTTTAAGGCGAGCTCTTGGAGGTGCAATTGTAGGAGCGTGTGTGAAAGTACTAAGGTTCGTAACCGTTGCTCTGATACCAACTGTAACAACCCTGACTCCTAAATTACTTAGACAGAGTGAGGGATGTTTGAAACGTGAACATAAATGACGGAAATCAGAAACATGTACGGAAGCATTTTATCATTTATAAAAAGTGAAGCTACAAAATTTCGGTTTATAAAAATAATACAGTCTGATCACCTGCTTGTCATAGCATGGGAAGGATGAAGCATGAGGTGACCAAGCATGAGGTGGATAAGCATGAGGTGACTAAGCATTAGTTAGAAAAATATTATCAGTTGGACCCCCTAAGTCAAACCCCTCGGTCGGACCCCCTCAATCGCACTCGGACCCCCTCGGTCGGACATAGATTTCTCTTAGTCCTAAATCTCATATTTGCCTCGGTCCTAATTTCCAATCACATGGGTGCTTGGTCTTGGCCAGGACCAAAGGCATTCAGCCAAATATAAATTTTAGGGTGTGACAAATGTGGTCGGTAGTGACTTGGTGAATATGTCAGCGGCTTGATCTCGACTTTCAACATGCTTCAGCTCAACCTTTCCTTCTTTGACTTGTTCTCGAATGAAATGAAATCAGACGTCAATGTACTTACTCCTTCCGTGATTAACCGGGTTCTTTGCCAACTCGATATCCAACTTATTATCAACTCGAATCACAGTCCCTTCATCTCGGATAACTCCTAATTGCCATAGAAAATTTGAAAGCCAGACTGCATGACACACGCTCCAAGAGGCTGCCACATACTCTGCCTCGCACGTCGACAGAGTTACAATAGGTTGTTTCTTTGACAACCAAGTAAGAGCCGTATTTCCGAGTATGAATACATAACCCGAAGTACTTTTTTGGTCATCAACATCACCACTCTAATCACTATCAGAGTAACCCACTAAAGAGTAACCCACTAATCGGTAGTCATCTGATTTTGATTAGAAAATACCTAGTGAAAGAGTTCCTGGAACATATCTCATAATTCTCTTCAAGGTCTTCCAATGTGTATAGCTTGGATCCTCCATTAATCTGCTTGTTATCCCAACACTCAATATTAGGTCGGGTCTCGTGCTTGTAAGATACCTTAGACTTCCGACTAAACTTTGAAATCTCCAATATCAGCTCATTCTCCTCCATCAAACTTTGAGAGTTTAGTGCCTGGTTCCATTGGAGTTGAAACCAAGTTTTAGTCCTCCATTTTAAACTTTTTTAAAATTTCAAGCGCGTACCTCTCTTGGGATATAAAAATCCCTTCCTCGACTGCTTCACTTCTAGGCCAAGAAAATATTTTATTAAACCTAAGTCTCTCATCTCAAACTCCTTCTTCAATACCTCCTTGAACTCCTTAATCAGTTATGTGTTGCTTCTGGTGAATATGAGGTCGTCAACATAGAGAGTGACTACCATCATATCATTTTCTGATTTCTTTGTGTACAAGACATGCTCGTAAGGACATTGTTGATACCCATTTTTCTTGAAATACTCGTCAATTCTCTCATTCCAAGCACATGGAGCCTGCTTCAGCCCGTAAAGGGGTTTTCTCAATCTGAACACCTTCTTATAATTACCTCTCTTCATATACTTGAGTGGTTGCTCGACGTACACCTCCTCCTTTAACACTCCATTTAGAAAGGCTTATTACACATCCATATGTAGAATCGATCATTGGTTTTGAGTAGCTAACGAGATCAGATGTCAGATTGACTCTATTCTTATGACAGGAGCACAGAATTCATCATAATCGATTATCTCATTTTGTCTATAACCCTTCACCACAACTAGAGCCTTATAACGTTCAACCTTTCCCTCGACATTCATCTTTTTTTTGTATACTCATTTTACTCTAATGGGTCAAGCTCCTTCAGGAAGGTCGGTTAGCTCCCATGTTTTATTACGATCAATTGCCCAAATTTCTTCATCCATAGCCGATTTCCATTTCACGTCTTGTACATCTTTCTAAAAATTCAAATCTTTTGAGTCAGCGAGGAGACATACAATGTGGACTTCATTTTTAGTGTCATATATCTCTTGTAGACTTCTCATTATGGGTTGTAGAGGCTCGAATTCATCTTCTGAAAGCTCGGTGATTGATGATATCGGAGGCATAATAGCCTCTGAACTTGTTTCTTCCTCAATCGGGTTATTCTAGTTCCATGTCATTGATTCCCCCACGTGAACATCTTGACTCACCACCAATTTCTTTTTTTAACAGGATTAAACAATTTATATGACTTAGATTTTTCATCATACCCGATAAATATGTATTTCTTGCTCCGATCTTCTAACTTTATCTTGTGCTGAATTGGTACTTGTCCATAGGCCACACTACCGAAAACCTTGAGATGAAAGACACTCAGCTTAATACCACTCCAAATCTCTTGAAACGTCTGATATGATCGGCTTTATCGATAGAGACGGGGGTCTGACTATTGATGAAGGCTTATGAAAAACGGTTTGAAAGAAATCATGTTAGAGATTTAATTCGCTTTTTATTCTGCGCAAACACTTGTAAACACTTGAAACAGATTCAAGGCGGAATTGTTTACTTGGATTGAAGCTCAAGATGAAATATAAAAAGATAACAGAAATTAAGAACACAACAGTTTGTTTATGGATGTTCGGAGAAACTCTCCTACGTCACCCCTTCTTCCAACCACCGGAAAGATTCACTATAATATGATTCGAATCAAATACAATTTACACACACTTAGCTCACTTATTGAACAGAACACTCTCTGTTCAATATACAATCTGAATAATATCACTCAGCTAACGGTGTTTTTGATTCTAGCTCTCTCTTCATTCACACACAGTACAATCAGAAAGAAGCTTCACAGTATGAATATTCAAAGGCTTGATTTCTCTGTAATTTCAGTAAGTAAGATGATCGAGATTCGTAAGGCAGATTGTCCGTTGTCCTTGAGATTTGTTAAATACTGAGCAAGAGCTAACGATCGAATCTTTTAGAATGATACGTGGCACTCTTCCATTGAAAAGCCTCCATTGTACACAGCAGGACCTGAGCACAAGGATCATGTCCGTACACCACTGATAGTGCGCCGAATATTCCATCAGAGATGTACCTGCAAAACAAGTAATATGAGAAAAATTCTCTTACGTGGCATTTGTTGGTTGATTGCATATAGCTGTTGTACTGATCTTCACTAGAAAGTGGAGCAGGAGTAGGGTACAGCTATAGCACGTGGGTAGGCGGATGCTAGCTTCAAGCACACTACTTAAGCTGAGCATTAGACGTATTTCAGTTAGACGGATTGTGAAAATCTATCCAATTAAATTAGAATATACACGTCTAATAAAAAAGTCTATTAGACTGCCTGGTCTAATAGAATTAGACTTACGTCTAATTACAACAACCATTAGACTGCACGTCTAACTCCACTGAGTTAGACTGCACGTCTAATTCCGGTTCTACCTCAGACTAATCTGAAGGAGTTAGACTCACGTCTAACTTTCACTTAATTAGGCTACACGTCTAATTATCCAATAACCATTAGACTGCACGTCTAACTCCACTGAGTTAGACTGCACGTCTAATTCCGGTTCTACCTTAGACTAATCTGAAGGAGTTAGACTCACTTATAACTTTCACTTAATTAGACTACACGTCTAATTATCCAATAACCATTAGACTGCACGTCTAACTCCACTGAGTTAGACTGCACGTCTAATTCCGGTTCTACCTCAGACTTGTCTGAAGGAGTTAGACTCACGTCAAACTTTCACTATTTATTAGACTGCACGTCTAACTCCATTGAGTTAGACTGCACGTCTAATTCCGCACATATTAGACTGCACGTCTAACTTTGCTGAGTTAGACTGCACGTCTAATTCCGAATATATTAGATTGTCCGTCTAATTCCATATACATTAGACTATCCGTCTAATTACAAAATATATTAGACTGCACATCTAACTCTGCTGAGTTAGACTACACCTCTAATTTCGAATATCTATTAGACCACACGTCTAATTCGAGAATTCATTAGATTGCACGTCTAACTCCGCTGAGTTAGACTACACGTCTGTACGCGTTCATTTTCGTTCCCTTCCATTTTCTGGCGCGTGTGCCCCCTTTTTTAATTGATTGGCATACGCTCATTTTTTTCCGAATTGAATTGGCCCGTACAAGTTTTAAATCGATACACTCGCGAATGTATCGATCTAATTGACTTGAGAGTCACCACTTTAGTTTACTTCTCAAAGAAACTAAAGAAAAGAAAAATCAGAGATTCATTTTAAGAGTTCGGTATTTGGTTACGTATTAGGAAAGGGCCTACGACGCTATGTCCTATACGCCTGTCTTTACAGACAGTCTCTACTCCTAAGTAATTGGCCATATGATGTTTGAAAGATTGTTACGTTTTCGTTCTGAGTTCAGAACTCTTTTGCTTGTGTGAGAAAATCTTAATCATTTGCAAGGGGCTAGTCCTATTCATGAGGTGTTTGAAGAGGATAAAGCATTGAAAGGCATTGAAGCAATGAAAAGCATCGAAGAACATATAACAAAGTTCTCAGGAAAAACAAGAGTCACGATTCTAAAGGGAGGACATACAAGTGTGAACGACAAGGACAAAGTTTCGGGTTGAAGATTGGAAATATAATGCTCTTTGGACAAAGGAGAGAAGATGATGAAATAACTCAAGGTCCCAAGTGTTTTCCCATTTTTTAAAATTTTCAAAATTAAGGAAAGACTCTGAGTAGAACTCATTAAAATGAGTCATTTTCAAAAATAATTCCCAAATTTCCCAAAAATTTCATATAATAGTCAAAAATATTATTAAAAGCTCATAGGAATCGAGTTTGGAATTTTCGGAGTCATAGAACCCCCGATATGACACTGTAAAGATAGAAAGTTTTCCAAACGGGCCTTAAAAATTCCGGGAAAAAATATTTTTGAAGAAAATAATATTTTGGAGTTTTTGGGAAAATTTGAGAAAGTTTGAAAGTGATTTGAATACTTGAATCCTCATTTTGAAATCGTTTGTTAAATTCAGGAAACAAACATGACCTTAAGTTATTTTATTTTTGGTTTTTTAAAAGTTTGAAATTAAAATAAAATGAAAATCAAGCCCCAGAGTTTATTTAAAAAAGAAAGAAAAGTTGGAGGGCTATTTTAATCTCGAATTAAAAATAATTCGAAATTAAAATAGAAAAAATACCCATTTAAAGATTAAAGAAGCCCAAGGGCTTCTTTGCAACTTCAACAGAAGTTGGGGAAAATAGATAAAAGAAAAGAAAAGTTAACCATCGTCGGCCTTCTCCCTGTCTCCGGCGAGGCGATTTCCGGCCAGACGACCTCCGGCGAACCCTGCGCCTGCAACAGTCATCCGTTCGACGAGATCCTTGCGACGACCTACTCCGTTTTGCTTGGAGTTCCACCATCCCAATCGGATTAACCCTAAACATTGGCTAGCCTACTTCCAGTTTCCCCAACAAGCCTCGACGATGCTTGATATCGCCTAGGGCTCGCCTACTCCAGGACGCGACAAAGCTCGATGTTCAACTCATCTATTCTTCATAGAGTCCGCCTGAATGGCTGCATGTGCGCCGGAATCGCGATTGATGATTTTGCTGCTGTAAAACCTACAACAGACTTTCAGAAGGAAACAGCCTGTGCGGGTTTCTCCTTCGACAAAGACAATTATCGCGATTGCAGTAGAAGCGGATTCATGAATAAAGAAAACCTAACCTATATCAAGCTTTCTAGACCATCATAACCTAACATCTAAGCATTCAAGTGATTAAAACCAACTACAACAACAAAACACACAATCGTAATCTAAATCAAAGAAAGAACATGCAATTGCATTTTAACCATCAAATGGCATCGGAGTTCATAACCGATGCTTCCAATCAACATTTCAAATACATTATTAAGTTTGAAGGATTACCTGAGTAATGATGGAAGATGAGACGAGAGGAAAAGCTTCGAACGAATGAAAGAGGTAACACAGGCAGTCTTCGTTTACTTCTTTCCCTTTCGATTCGATTCGCTAGTGTCGTCTTTTTATTCAAGTGTCCTATGTCGCTGATGTTCCCACACGGATAATGAGGCGGAGAATCAAAGGACGTCTACCAGTGAATCCTCTGTCGTTCTTCGTCGTGTAGCTGCAGCCAAAATCACAGGTAACAGGCTTTTGATGTTTGTATTTCTTCTTTGACTGAGAAAGGAATCAGATCTTCAGATCGAAATCGTCCCTCCAGATCAAAGAACTGAAAAACTGATCCCCTCCCCTTAACTGATCTCCTTTCTTTTTCTTCAGCACAGAGAACTATTTGGAATTTTTGGAAAAATTCAAGGGCACGATCGGAATAAAGAAAATATTTATTTTATTTTTTTTTCTTTTCGTTTTTCCTTTTCCAGCTTTTCCTTTATTTGCACCTTCACACTAAATGAATCACCCCGATCGCATCATGGATCCAATAGCTCTGAAATCTTTATGAAAAATTCCCAACATAATAACGATGAACCTCCTTTTTGAATTAGCTCAAATAGTCATTCGTATCTCGAGTTATGATTTTTCAAATTCTCCAACTATTTATCCTTTCGGTTCTTGTACCAACTTCACTACGGGCGATCTGGGATGAGTTATGCAACGAATTAGGAGAGATAATTGATATCATTGGAGAGCTGATTCAAAGAGATTTCTAACAACATCTCATTCATTCTAAATGGATCATTGGTTCAAAAGTTATGATGCTTAGAAGTGTGGCATAGTTTCAACTAGCTCACAGGATTTGAATCGGTAGTACTGCTTCCCTTGTACAGATCGAATGAGGGTCTTAACCTTCGAATCACAGTTTGGGGATGGTACCATTGGAAATATATGCGAGTTATCTTTCCAACTCAACTTGAATTATTCAAAACCATCAAGCACAGATCAAGTTACGAATTTTTAAGGGAAAGGATGTTCGATTTAAACCTCTTAGGAACACCTTCCACTCATGACCGGATTTCGTCTAGATATACGGCACCAATGGGAGATCGGGGTACACCATATCAAAGAGGACTAATTTCTCTTTTCAAAACATCCAAGATCTTTGAATTTCATCCAGTATTGAAGCCGGGAATTTCATCCAGTATGGGAAAAATTGATATACACAACCTATTTATAAGTTGACATTTTCAATCATATTTATAGGGTGACATTTTCAATTTCATATGCCCCATCTACATGATTAATAATTTAATATAAATAATATATATATATATATATATAATTTCCTTTTAATTAATTACCCTGGGCTACCGCCCACCCAACCCGCTACGTGGCTCCGCCATTGGGTGTATACATTCGAAAATCGCCGCAGGTGAAGAAGAAAAGTCATCTATTTCTTTTTAGGCCCAATTATCATTTGGAGCTCGAACTTGGGACGATTTTACCAGATAGGGCTCGAACTTTGAGTTGAGCCATTTGGGCTCGAACTATCAAAGATTTTACCATTGGAGGCTTTTACTTAAAAGAAAGTTTATTCCATCTGTTCTATGTAACATGGCAATACATTTTATTTTATTTTTAATTACTCCTGACATATTAATTCCATCAAACAAAATCCTTTATTTCTTTCTCCACGTTCTCACTTTTCCTTCCTTACTATCTTTTTCTCTCATTCTTTTTTTTCAATGACTAGTTGTTTCGTAAGATAAGTTCGTTCGATAAGTTTCAACTGATTTTCGTTTACCCTTATCTTCCTCGCTCTTATAGTACCCATCGCACCATCTAAGCGTAGAGACGCTAGAGAAATCAAGCATAGAAGATTGCCAGAAGATGTCATAGGTCCAACATTCACGAGCACCTTCAATGAAGCCTAGTAGGCGTTGCTGGATCAGTGATTCCAAAGAACTCTTATGAGTTTTGATGCAGGTGTATTGAAATCATATTTCATAAGACTTGGCTCTAATGAGAGAGTCATTAGACCGATTTTGGCATTAGATGCATAGAATTAGACGTGCAGTCTAACTCAACGGAGTTAGACGTGCAGTCTAATGAATGTATAGAATTAGACGTACAGTCTAACTCAGCGGAGTTAGACGTGCAGTCTAATGAATGCATAAAATTAGACGTGCAATCTAACTCAACGAAGTTAGACGTGCAATCTAATGAATGCATAGAATTGGACGTTGTAGACACCCCCATTTTTACACCCTAGATACCTAATAAAAAAAACCCGGCTCGAAATAATACTCATGTTTGTTTATTGAATCGGGAAAACAAAGTATTTGTTGAACTTGGTAGAAGTGAACTCACCTCCTCTGTCAGATTGGACTAGTTTGATAACTTTGTATGTTTATTTCTCCACCATCATTTTAAATTTCTTGATGGTTTCAAACATTTATGACTTCTCCTTTAGAAAATAAACCCACGTCTTTCTCGAAGAATCATCAATTAAAGAAAGGAAGTATCTCTTACCACTAAATGATTCTGGAGTTATTAGCCCATATAAATCAATACGGATCAGTCCAAGGCTACTTTTGAAGCATCGCCGAAAGAAATGGATCCGGACTCCACCTTTGAGAGTATTTTGAATAAGCTCTCGTCTCCACACATGTGGTTACTTGCGCTAGTATCCAAGCACCAAAACGAGTTATCAGAACAACTAGGTTTGATCTCGGTTTTTGGAATTTTTTTCACCAGCAACAATCCTTCATATTCTTTCCCAGTAAAGAAGTTTTTGGTTCCTCATTTTATTTTCGGATTTACAGTCTTTGAAAATATGACCCAACTTTCCGCAATTGTAGCATTTTATCGATTAAAAATCCTTGGCAATATGCCCATTCTTTCGACAGTCATAACACTTAATATTATTGTTTGTGTTTGTTCGGTCACCCCGCGCTTGACCTCGGCCATGCCAGTTATGTTGGTCGACTTGCTCACTTTCTGATCCTCCTTTTCCTCTTCCTCTACCACCTAGGCTTCTTCCTCTTCCTCTGCCTCTAGTACTCTGAGCATAGATCACCTTCTCCTCTTTTATTGTCACCTTCGCCTGGAGAGTCTATTCAAGAGACTCCCCCTTCTTGTTTTTCATTCTTTGCTCATGCGCTTCCAGGGACCCAGCAAGGTCTTCAATGGTGAGTGTTGATAGATCCTTGGATTCCTCTATTGTGCACACGATATTTTCAAAACTATCTGTCAATGACCTCATAATCTTTTCAACAAATTGGTTTGATGAAAGACTCTCACCATTCCGATTTAGTCTGTTCACAACGGTCTCAACCCGAGTAATGAACTCATATACGCTTTCAGACTCTTTCATACCCATGTTTTCCAAATCACCCATTAGGGTTTGAAGCCGAACTTGCTTCACTTGTTCGTCTCCTTTGATGGCTATTTCGAGTGTATCCCATGCCACTTTGGAAGATTTTACATCAGCTATCTTCTCAAAGACAAATTTGTTGACATATTGGTATAGTAGATATAGAGACGCCCTATCTTTAGCTTGAACGACCTTCAATGAGTTCAACTAGGCATTTCAATACCCATTTGTGTTCTCCGGTTCCTCATACCCACTCTAGACCACATCCTAGTTATCTTGGGAGCCCAAAAAGGGCCTTCATCTACATATTCCAATTGTCGTAGTTGACACCTTTTGTCAACTTGGGTAGTCGTATGCCATTAGTTAGACCTGTAATTTCTCTTAAGTGTTTACACTCAACACACCTCACAAAGCTCTTGATTGCTTTTTTCTCTCTCTCGGCCTGCGCACACCGCAACATTCTCTTTTGAGACTGACATGTTTTCTCACGCTCACATCACACACAATAGCTCTGATACCAATTTGTTAGTAACAAGAGGGCAAAATATATTTTCTTCTTCATCTCAATGGATTCTTACAAGTCTTTATAAGAAAGCATAGACTTTTCATATGCTTGATTCATCAAATGACAAAGTAATTATTGTAAATATTAAATAAGTCTCCCACACAAATGTCTTGGTTATCCCACTCACCCCTAAATCATTTTTATTAGTCTAGAAATATTAAACATTAAAAACTAAAAACTTATTAATTTAAATTTATTCAACAAACGTCGACTCCATAACTCTCAATATCATCTGAATTAAATTTATCCTGAAATAAAACGTTTTATAAGAAACAAATAATTAATTTCAAACAAAAATGTATTAAAAAGATTAACTTACGATAACGGAATGACATAAAGTATCTAAAACGGTGGGGTGAAGTGGTTCCAATGGACTGTGCAATGTGGAATAATATAATTTAAAGTCAAGGATATGAGAAGAAGTAGTTCAGGTAGTTTAGCAGTTAGGGAGAAAACGGTTTTCTTTTAGAGTCTAGTTTCGTTCTTCAGTCTAGCAGCTCCGTTCCATCGAGTTTTGGTAGATGTTACGGTTAATAAAGCAAATGGAGATAGGCTTAGCAAGAGGACAAGGCAGAGCATATAGATTCCTCTTAGTGTGTATAAGAGAAGATTAGGAAAAAGAACTGCATGCAAGCGTGAAGACGAAGAGACCAAAGCAAGAACAGGCGGAAAAGTATTTCGACGAGTTCTGATTCTCTATACGTTTTTCGATCTTCACAAACTCAGATACTTCTTTCTTAATTTCATTTCTTGTTTGTTACATGAGGCATCAGTTATGTACCCCAATTCCAGTTAAAGATAGACTGAAATGTAGTTCATTGATTCATAGATCGATTATTCTTATTGTCTGAAATTACTTGCATGTTTGGATAAAACCTTAGCTAATAGTCATCATGTTAGGATTAGTCTAGATGTATGATTAAAATCAGATCTCATCTAGTCTTAAATCTCAAGTAAATTACTGCTGAAATCACAACACTACAGTCACCGGAAGTGCCAAATCGTGAATTAGTTGTTTAGAGATATCCTTCATAGTCTCATAAGCTATAATAGAGCTCCAATAGGTGGAAGAACGCCCCGCGCCTTTGATCCAGTCGATTTCTTCGAACGAAAGAACAGTTACAGTATTTCTTTTCGACCCCTTCTCATGTGTTCCATCGCAACAACAAGCTTCGTTTAGGAGTTTTTCCTGGTAGGAAGGTGACCCCGGCAACGACGAACCCTGTGATTGTGGAGCACCGGCGAAGCGGAACAAATCCCCACTAGAAAAATCTGAAGATCAGATAAAAAAAAAAGATTCCTGCTATTCTTCGACGCCAAATTCCAGAATCACCCCAGCAAGGGTTGGATAAAGACGTAGACGTGGACCTTCGAAGTTATTTTGGGAAGATGCTTTGCACTAGGACGGACGATGATTCGTTTCGGGTGTATTATTCAATTTCAAAAATCATCTAATTTCAAATTAGATAAATATTTATAATAGTTTTATAATAAAAAAAATTAAAGAGATAAAAAATTATAAAATAATAAAAAGTTGAAGAAAGAAAATTATACTCAATTATTAAATAATTTAAGTGACGCTTATAAAATTAAACAAAGTGAAAAATTGATATACACAACCTATTTATAAGTTGACATTTTCAATCATATTTATAGGGTGACATTTTCAATTTCATATGCCCCATCTACATGATTAATAATTTAATATAAATAATATATATATATATATAATTTCTTTTTAATTAATTACCCTGGGCTACAGCCCACCCAACCCGCTACGTGGCTCCGCCATTGGGTGTATACATTCGAAAATCGCCGCAGGTGAAGAAGAAAAGTAATCTATTTCTTTTTAGGCCCAATTATCATTTGGAGCTCGAACTTGGGACAATTTATCAGATAGGGCTCGAACTTTGAGTTGAGCCATTTGGGCTCGAACTATCAATGATTTTACCATCGGAGGCTTTTACCTAAAAGAAAGTTTATTCCATATGTTCTATGTAACATGGCAATACATTTTATTTTATTTTTAATTACACCTGGCATATTAATTCTATCAAACAAAATCCTTTATTTCTTTCTCCATGTTCTCACTCTTCCTTCCTTACTATCTTTTCTCCCATTCTTTTTTTTAAATGACTAGTTGTTTCATAAGATAAGTTCGTTCGATATTGTAGAGCCATGACGAGGAGTATAACAAACATATTGAAGAATATGTTTAACCGCTCCCCAATGAGAAGATGTGAGAGTTTGCATGAATTGACAAGCTCGATTGACAACAAAGACTAACTCATGACGAATTAGTGTAAGATATTGTAGAGCCACTACTATACTCCGATAGATGAACGAATCAGATAAAAGATCACGATCATGTTAGAAAGAGATGAACCAGCAGAGACGGGAGTGTGTAATGTCTTTTCTTGAAGTATATCAACCCGAGTGAGAATATCGTCAATATACTTGGATTGAGAAAGAAATAAACCATCTTTAGTACGAATGGCATTTATTCCAAAAAGTAATGTAATTAACCTAAATCTTTAACCGTGAATAATTTGTTTAATTGAAATATAATTTTTATTAGAAACGATTAAGAATTGCATATGAGAATAATCTCGTCCACATATATTAAAAACTATGCGGTTATTTAAGGTGAATGATACATAAAGAGAGCCGTGTCAAATTTCAATTCTATAAAATAGTCCGACAAAATAGAATTATATGTATTATATATTAGTTCCGTAGCTCGCCTAACACACACATTACACATACATTACACATACATTACACATACGACATATTGATAATTTATTTGCACACAAAACAAAACAAAACAAAATACGCTAGATATAAATGAATTTTTGTTTCAGCCGGAGATGTCGATGGTCTTGATCTCCTGCTTCTTCTCCAGCTCCTTGGGTACAGTGACCGTGAGGACGCCGTTGTCCATAGTAGCATTGATCTGTTCCACCTTGGCGTTCTCCGGCAGCCTGAAGCGGCGGAGGAACTTGCCGCTGCTCCTCTCAACTCGGTGCCACTTCTCGTTCTTCTCCTCCTGCTCTCTGCTTCTCTCGCCGCTGATCCGGAGAACCTTTCCATCTTCCAACTCCACTTTCACCTCCTCCTTCTTCAGCCCGGGCAGATCCGCCTTGAACACGTGCGCCTCCCCCGTCTCCTTCCAGTCGATCCTTGCGTTGGCGAAGGCTGAGGTCTCGCGGGCGGAGGACGGAACATTATCCAGTACTGAACTCGAGAAAGGGAAACCCTCAAAGATGTCGAGACTTGAAAAGGGGTCGAAGATGTTGCTCCTAGGACCGCTGAAAATGCTTGGAATTAGCGCCATTAATTAATTAATAGATTGGATGATAAATTCGTTTTCTGAATGATTATAGAAAGTGTTTTTAGTCTTGTAGAAATGCTTCGGAGATGTTGCTGACTGACGATAGAAAGTGTATATATAAACAATAATAGGAGCTGAAAGAGAAATGTAGACAATTCTAGGGCTTTCTTTAGTATTCTCATTTGTTCTAGTTGGCTTATAATACTCTACACGTGTCCCCTTTTCTTATACAATTTTTTTTGCTTTAATGATTATCAACAAATTTTAATTTTGATTTATAAAATTTCAATCTATGCCATATTAATTAGTTTGCAACTCATATCAATACACTACAAAATAAAAACATACATTCTGTCTTAGACACATAATTCACCATACATATTAAGCGTCAGAAGACAAATATATATATATATATATATATATATATATATATATATATATATATATATATATATATATATATATATATATATATATATATATATATTTTTTTTTTTTTGTATCTATGACAATCTTTATGAATTTATAAATAATTTATAATTAAATAACATTTTGTTTTAATATTTTTTTGGGATGATATAGTTTTAACATTTTTAATTTTTTTAATTTGTTTAACAATATAGGCCATTAATCATTGAAACAACTTATATTTTTTCTCAAAGCTCATTTTTTTATATATATTTTGGGTCAATTAAATATAATTTTATTATTAATATTAAATTAATTAAATAGAATTAATACCAGATAATATTACTAATATAAAAAATAATAACAATAATTATAAAGAGACAAATCTGTATAATAAATTTAATTTTTACAAGAAAATCAATACTTATATACTTATTTTTTACAAGAAAACTGATACCACCCCTATAATCTTTCTCTTGTCTTGAGAGCCAAAAACTCCTTCAACCAAATCGACATCAGAAATGTCAGGACGTTCAACTCGCAAATATCTTAATTCACTCTACAACAAAATATTATAATACAATTAATAGATAAAATATAAAGTAAATATATTTTATATACTTACAACTTTATTCAGTATGTGCGGATCAACAGTTTTATCTTTTTTGGTCTTAGTCACCAAAAAGAAATCATCATTGTTTGCAATTGATCCTTCTTGCACTACATGAGAATGAAAGTTATATTTTAATTAATTTGAAAATAATGTTAAAAAATAAGTTTTATCATTTCTCGCTGCAGTTGTGTAGATGATTTGCTACCAAAACGATGTGCATATTTTGATTTTTTGTTTTCTATGCTGGTAGCGCTTCGTTTCTGTAATTAATATATATAATTTTAGATTAAAATGTTATATTAAGTACAAAATATGAAAGAAGAAATCTGAAATTTATCGGTAAAGTAATGATTTTCAAGCAATCACTCCCCATCTTGTTGGGTCATTTCATCAGGCTTATCCGCCCTGATTGCTTTCACATTTCTTTCGTACTTCCTTAACTTACTAAGATTTATGTCATACCTCCAATCCTCCCACATCGTCTTCATGTGTCTCAAGGCGTTGTTAGTAAAAAGTGGGCAAATTATATTTTTCTTGTTCATCTCAAATGAATTCTTACAAGTCTTTATAAGAAGGCATAGACTTTTCATATGCTTCACTCTTTAAGTACAAAGTAATTATTATGAATATTAAATAAGTCTCTCACCCAAATCTCTTGGTTATCCCACTCACCCTTAAATTAGTATTATTACTCTAAAAATATTAAAAATTAAAAACTAAAAACTTATTAATTTAAGTTAATTCAACAGACGTAGACTCCATAACTCTCAATATCATATGAATCAAATTTATCCTGAAATAAAATGTTTTATAATACACAAATGATTAATTTCAAACAAATTTCCCCTTTAAACTTAAATATTCTTTCCATCTCTCATTCCAATTAGTCTTTTACAACTCTCCAGTAAAGATGTAACAACCCTGACTCCTAAATTACTTAAACCGAGTGGGGGATGTTTGAAACGTGAACATAAATGACGGAAAACAAAAACATGTGCGGAAGCTTTTTGTCATTTATAAAAAGTGGAGCTACAAAATTTCGGTTTATAAACATAAGACACGGTCTTTGGCTTACAAAAATATCAAGATAGGGTCCTTTACTACAAAAATATAGTATTTTAATAATAGACCCAACAAAGGGCTCGGTCTTCTGTCTTTGTCCCTCCTCTCACACACATCCCTGCACCTTGCCCCACTCCAAGCCTCCCTTTAATTTTCATAAAAAGACTATAGCTGTGTACCTACACCACACAAGCATAGTGAGTCTAAAAACCCAACAGGTTATAATAAGATTTATAGATAACACTTTTAAAAGCTTCTTTGAATCCATATGCTGGTTTATAAAGTATATCATCATTTGTGAAAGTATAGTAAGATCTTGAGCACATATTGGCCCTTTACTATTTACAGTTGATCCTGAAAGTTAGGAATCCAGTTTGAACACATATTTGGAAGGCATTCTTCGGAGTCTATCCCGAAATCCCACAACCTAATTAAACACTTGTCTATGTGGGTAGGATCTTCCAGAGCTCATCCCCGAAATCTAGTCACAATAGAAACTTCAGCACATATTTTTGAATCAGACTACCAGAGCTCATCTTGAGTACCCTTCCTCCCATACCGTCAATTCTCATACATCATTGTTCACAATGATCCATAAAACATTTCATACTTTGGAAAACAGAGCCTTCTTTTGAAAACAGATACTTGTAAAAAAAAGAGATTGTACTTTGGGAAAAAGAGATTATCCTTTAGAAAAGAGCTGGTACTTTGGAAAACAAATTGTCCTTTGAAACAGATCATACTTGGTTCATCAATAAAGATATGGATATGCAATGAAATCATGCTATAAAAATAGTATGCATAATTTATATAATATACATGAATTATATAAGCATGTGTGGGTTTCTAAAGAGTGATATAGAAAGGTTTTCTTGCATTATACTTTGAAACTGCTAAGGTTTGATCTTGCTATGAAGGTTGGTTGTTCTTCAAGGCTTCTAGCGGATGTCTTCTGATTTTTAGTGAAGATGGAAAATGGATTGATATTAGTTAATAAATCCATGGTGAAATATATAAATATAAAGAGTTAAGGTCGGTTGAGGAAAAAGGATGGTCATTGGCTTGACAAGTATGGTCAGAATAATATTTATAATGAAGAGGGCTTATCACCTACTGGTCATAAGCATGGGTTTAATAAAAAGGCTGGTCACCTACTTGTCATAGACATGGGTTTAATAAAAAGGCTGGTCACCTGCTTGTCAAAGCATGAGTTTGATTAAAAAAAAGGCTGGTCACTTGCTTGTCAAAGACATGGGTTTGATAAAAAGGCTGGTCATCTGCTTGTTATAACATGTGATTAATAAAAGGTGATGAAGAGGGCTGATCACCTACTTGTCATAGCATGGGAAGGATGAAGCATGAGGCGGCCAAGCATAAGGTTGATAAGCATGATGTGGATAAGGATGAGGTGGTTAAGCATGAGGTGGCTAAGCATGAGGTGGCTAAGTATGAGGAGGCTAAGCATGAGGTGGCTAAGCATGAGGTGACTAAGCATGAGGTCTCTAAGCATGAGTTAGAAAAATATAATTAGTCGGACCCCCTCGGTCGGACCCCCTCGGTCAGACATAGATTTCTCTCAGTCCTAAATCTCAGATTTGCCTCGGTCCTAATTTCCAATCACATGGGTGCTTGGTCTTGGCCAGGACCAAAGGAATTCGGTTAAATATGAATTTTAGGGTGTGACAAATGTGATCGGTAGTGACTTGGTGAATATCTCAGCGGCTTGAGTTCGACTTTCAACATGCTTCAACTCAACCTTTCCTTCTTTGACTTGTTCTCGAATGAAATGAAATCAGACGTCAATGTTCTTGCTCCTTCCATGATTAACCAGGTTCTTGCCCAACTCGATCGCCGACTTATTATCAACTCGAATCACAGTCCCTTTATCTCGGATCACTCCTAATTGCCTTAGTAAATTTGAAAGTCAGACTGCATGACACACACTCTAAGAGGTTGCCACATACTCTGCCTCGCACGTCGACGGAGTTACAATAGGCTGCTTCTTCGAAAATCAAGTAAGAGTCGTATTTCCAAGTATGAATACATAACCCGAAGTACTTTTTTGGTCATCAACATCACCACACTAATCACTATCAGAGTAACCCACTAATCGATAGTCATCTGATTTTGAATAGAAAATACCTAGTGAAAGAGTTCCTGGAACATATCTCAAAATTCTCTTCAAGGCCTTCCAATGTGTATAGCTTGGATCCTCCATGAATCTGCTTGTTATCCCAACACTCAATATTAGGTCGGGTCTGGTGCTTGTAAGATATCTTAGACTTCCGACTAAGCTTTGATATCTCCCAATATCAGCTCATTCTCCTCCATCAAACTTTGAGAGTTTAGTGTCTGGTTCCATTGGAGTTGAAACCAGGTTTTAGTACTCCATTTTAAACTTCTTTAAAATTTCAAGCGCGTACCTCTCTTGGGATATAAAAGTCCCTTCCTCGACTGCTTCACTTCTAGGCCAAGAAAATATTTTATCAAACCTAAGTCTCTCATCTCGAACTCCTTCTTCAATACCTCCTTGAACTCCTTAATCAGTTATTTGTTGTTTCAGGTGAATATGAGGTCGTCGACATAGAGAGCGACTACCATCATATCATTTTCTGATTTCTTTGTGTACAAGGCATGCTCGTAAGGACATTGCTCGTACCTATTTTTCTTGAAATACTCGTCAATTCTCTCATTCCAAACACATGAAGCATGCTTCATCCCGTAGAGGGTTTTTCTCAATCTCAGCACCTTCTTATAATTACCTCTCTTCATATACCCGAGTGGTTGCTCGACGTACACCTCCTCGTTCAACACTCCATTTAAAAAGGCTGATTTCACATCCATCTATAGAATCGATCATTGATTTTGAGCAGTTTATGAGATCAGAACTCAAATTGACTCCATTCTCGTGATAGGAGCAAAGAATTCATCATAATCGATTATCTCCTTTTGTCTATAGCCCTTCACCACAACTCGAGCCTTATAACGCTCAACCTCTCCCTCAACATTCATCTTTTTTTTGTACACTCATTTTTCTCCAATGGGTCGATCTCCTTCAGGAAGATCGGTTAGCTCCCATATTTTATTGCATTCAATTGCCCCAATTTCTTCATCCATAACCGATTTCCATTTCACGTCTTGTACAACTTTCTAAAAATTCAAATCTTTTGAGTCAGCGAAATATGAAAGAAGAAATCTGAAATTTATCGGTAAAGTAATGATTTTCAAGCAATCACTCCCCATCTTGTTGGGTCATTTCATCAGGCTTATCCGCCCTGATTTCTTTCACATTTCTTTCGTACTTCCTTAACTTACTAAGATTTATGTCATACCCCCAATCCTCCCACATCGTCTTCATGTGTCTCAAGGCGTTGTTAGTAAAAAGTGGGCAAATTATATTTTTCTTGTTCATCTCAAATAAATTCTTACAAGTCTTTATAAGAAGGCATAGACTTTTCATATGCTTCACTCTTTAAGTACAAAGTAATTATTGTGAATATTAAATAAGTCTCTCACCCAAATCTCTTGGTTATCCCACTCACCCCTAAATTAGTATTATTACTTTAAGAATATTAAAAATTAAAAACTAAAAACTTATTAATTTAAGTTAATTCAACAGACGTCGACTCCATAACTCTCAATATCATATGAATCAAATTTATCCTGAAATAAAATGTTTTATAATACACAAATGATTAATTTCAAACAAATTTCCCCTTTAAATTTAAATATTCTTTCCATCTCTCATTCCAATTAGTCTTTTACAACTCTCCAATAAAGATGTAACAACCCTGACTCCTAAATTACTTAGACCGAGTGGGGGATGTTTGAAACGTGAACATAAATGACGGAAAATAAAAACATGTGCGGAAGCTTTTTGTCATTTATAAAAAGTGGAGCTACAAAATTTCGGTTTATAAACATAAGACACGGTCTTTGGCTTACAAAAATATCAAGATAGGGTCCTTTACTACAAAAATATAGTATTTTAATAATAGACCCAACAAAGGGCTCGGTCTTCTGTCCTTGTCCCTCCTCTCACACACATCCCTGCACCTTGCCCCACTCCAAGCCTCCCTTTAATTTTCATAAAAAGACTATAGCTGTGTACCTACACCACACAAGCATAGTGAGTCTAAAAACCCAACAGGTTATAATAAGATTTATAGATAACACTTTTAAAATCTTCTTTGAATCCATATGCTGGTTTATAAAGTATATCATCATTTGTGAAAGTATAGTAAGATCTTGAGCACATATTGGCCCTTTACTATTTACAGTTGATCCTGAAAGTTAGGAATCCAGTTTGAACACATATTTGGAAGGCATTATTCGGAGTCTATCCCTAAATCCCACAACCTGATTAAACACTTGTCTATGTGGGTAGGATCTTCCAGAGCTCATCCCCGAAATCTAGTCCCAATAGAAACTTCAACACATATTTTGGAATCAGACTACCAGAGCTCATCTTGAGTACCCTTCCTCCCATACCGTCAATTCTCATACATCATTGTTCACAATGATTCCATAAAACATTTCATACTTTGGAAAACAGATCCTTCTTTTGAAAACAGATACTTGTAAAAAAAGAGATTGTACTTTGGGAAAAAGAGATTATCCTTTAGAAAAGAGCTGGTACTTTGGAAAACAAATTGTCCTTTGAAACAGATCATACTTGGTTCATCAATAAAGATATGGATATGCAATGAAATCATGCTATAAAAATAGTATGCATAATTTATATAATATACATGAATTATATAAGCATGTGTGGGTTTCTAAAGAGTGATATAGAAAGGTTTTCTTGCATTATACTTTCAAACTGCTAAGGTTTGATCTTGCTATGAAGGTTGGTTGTTCTTCAAGGCTTCTAGCGGATGTCTTCTGATTTTTAGTGAAGATGGAAAATGGATTGATATTAGTTAATCAATCCATGGTGAAATATATAAATATAAAGAGTTAAGGTCGGTTGAGGAAAAAGGATGGTCATTGGCTTGACAAGTATGGGCAGAATAATATTTATAATGAAGAGGGCTTATCACCTACTGGTCATAAGCATGGGTTTAATAAAAAGGCTGGTCACCTACTTGTCATAGACATGGGTTTAATAAAAAGGCTGGTCACCTGCTTGTCAAAGCATGAGTTTGATTAAAAAAAAAGGCTGGTCACTTGCTTGTCAAAGACATGGGTTTGATAAAAAGGCTGGTCATCTGCTTGTTATAACATGTGATTAATAAAAGGTGATGAAGAGGGCTGATCACCTACTTGTCATAGCATGGGAAGGATGAAGCATGAGGTGGCCAAGCATAAGGTGGATAAGAATGATGTGGATAAGCATGAGGTGGTTAAGCATGAGGTGGCTAAGCATGAGGTGGCTAAGTATGAGGAGGCTAAGCATGAGGTGGCTAAGCATGAGGTGACTAAGCATGAGGTCTCTAAGCATGAGTTAGAAAAATATAATTAGTCGGACCCCCTCGGTCGGACCCCCTCGGTCGGACCCCCTCGGTCAGACATAGATTTCTCTCAGTCCTAAATCTCAGATTTGCCTCGGTCCTAATTTCCAATCACATTGGTGCTTGGTCTTGGTCAGGACCAAAGGAATTCGGTTAAATATGAATTTTAGGGTGTGACAAATGTGGTCGGTAGTGACTTGGTGAATATCTCAGCGGCTTGAGTTCGACTTTCAACATGCTTCAGCTCAACCTTTCCTTCTTTGACTTGTTCTCGAATGAAATGAAATTAGACGTCAATGTTCTTTCTCCTTCCGTGATTAACTGGGTTCTTGCCCAACTCGATCGCCGACTTATTATCAACTCGAATCACAGTCCCTTTATCTCGGATCACTCCTAATTGCCTTAGTAAATTTGAAAGTCAGACTGCATGACACACGCTCTAAGAGGTTGCCACATACTCTGCCTCGCACGTCGACGGAGTTACAATAGGCTGCTTCTTCGAAAATCAAGTAAGAGTCGTATTTCCAAGTATGAATACATAACCCGAAGTACTTTTTTGGTCATCAACATCACCACACTAATCACTATCAGAGTAACCCACTAAAGAGTAACCCACTAATCGGTAGTCATCTGATTTTGAATAGAAAATACCTAGTGAAAGAGTTCCTGGAACATATCTCAGAATTCTCTTCAAGGCCTTCCAATGTGTATAGCTTGGATACTCCATGAATCTTCTTGTTATCCCAACACTCAATATTAGGTCGGGTCTGGTGCTTGTAAGATATCTTAGACTTCCGACTAAGCTTTGATATCTCCCAATATCAGCTCATTCTCCTCCATCAAACTTTGAGAGTTTAGTGTCTGGTTCCATTGGAGTTGAAACCAGGTTTTAGTACTCCATTTTAAACTTCTTTAAAATTTCAAGCGCGTACCTCTCTTGGGATATAAAAGTCCCTTCCTCGACTGCTTCACTTCTAGGCCAAGAAAATATTTTATCAAACCTAAGTCTCTCATCTCGAACTCCTTCTTCAATACCTCCTTGAACTCCTTAATCAGTTATTTGTTGTTTCAGGTGAATATGAGGTTGTCGACATAGAGAGCGACTACCATCATATCATTTTCTGATTTCTTTGTGTACAAGGCATGCTCGTAAGGACATTGCTCGTACCCATTTTTCTTGAAATACTCGTCAATTCTCTCATTCCAAACACATGAAGCATGCTTCATCCCGTAGAGGGTTTTTCTCAATCTCAGCACCTTCTTATAATTACCTCTCTTCATATACCCGAGTGGTTGCTCGACGTACACCTCCTCCTTCAACACTCCATTTAAAAAGGCTGATTTCACATCCATCTGTAGAATCGATCATTGATTTTGAGCAGTTTATGAGATCAGAACTCAAATTGACTCCATTCTCGTGATAGGAGGAAAGAATTCATCATAATCGATTATCTCCTTTTGTCTATAGCCCTTCACCACAACTCGAGCCTTATAACGCTCAACCTCTCCCTCAACATTCATCTTTTTTTTGTACACTCATTTTTCTCCAATGGGTCGATCTCCTTCAGGAAGATCGGTTAGCTCCCATGTTTTATTGCGTTCAATTGCCCCAATTTCTTCATCCATAACCGATTTCCATTTCACGTCTTGTACAACTTTCTAAAAATTCAAATCTTCTGAGTCAGCGAGGAGACATACAATGTGAACTTCATTTGTAGTGTCATATATCTCCTGTAGACTTCTCATTATGGGCTGTAGAGGCTCGAATTCATCTTCAGAAAGCTCGATGATTGTTGATATCGGAGGCATAATAGCCTCTGGACTTGTTTCTTCCTCAATCGGGTTATTCCAGTTCCATGTCATTGATTCCTCCACGTGAACATCTCGACTCACCACCAATTTCTTTTTTTTAACAAGATCAAACAATTAATATGACTTAGATTTTCATCATACCCGATAAATATGTACTTCTTGCTCCGATCTTCTAACTTTATCTTGTGCTAACTTGGTACTTGCCTATAGGCCACACTACTGAAAACCTTGAGATGAAAGACATTCGGCTTCATACCACTCCAAATATCTTGAGGCGTCTTCTCTCTTACATTTGCTTGTGGATATCTATTTTGCACATAGACTGCGCATTGCACTGCCTTTGCCCAAAACTGTTTCGGCATATTCTTTCCTTTCAACATAGATCGAACCATATCGAGAATAGTTTGGTTCTTTCGTTCTACTACACCGTTTTGCTGTGGAGAATATGGAGCATTCAATAAACACTTGATTCCATGTTCCTCGTAGTATTTGTTGAACTCGGTAGAAGTGAACTCACCTCCTCTATCAGATCGGACTACTTTGATAACTTTGTATGTTTCTTTCTCCACCATCACTTTAAATTTCTTGAAGGTTTCAAACACTTATGACTTCTCCTTTAGAAAATAAACCCACGTCTTTCTTGAAGAATCATCAATTAAAGAAAGGAAGTATCTCTTACCACTAAATGATTATGTAGTTATTAGCCCACATAAATCAATATGGATTAGTCCAAGGCTACTTTTGAAGAATCGCCGAAAGAAATGGATCCGAACTCCACCTTTGAGAGTATTTTGAATAAGCTCTCGTCTCCACACATGTGGTTACTTGCGCCAGTATCCAAGCACCAAAATGAGTTATCAGAACAACTAGGTTTGATCTCGGTTTTTGGAATTTTTTTCACCAGCAACAATCCTTCATCTTCTTTCCCAGCAAAGAAGTTTTTGGTTGCTCATTTTCTTTTTGGATTTACAGTCTTTGAAAATATGACCCAACTTTCTGCAATTATAGCATTTTATCGATTAAAAATCCTTGGCAATATGCCCATTCTTTCCACAGTCATAACACTTAATATTATTGTTTGTGTTTGTCCGGCCACCCCGAGCTTGACCTCGGCCATGCCAGTTATGTTGGTCGACTTGCTCACTTCCTCATCCTCCTCTTCCTCTACCACCTAGGCTTTTTCCTTTTCCTCTGCCTTTAGTACTCTGACCATAAATCACCTTCTCCTCTTTTATTGTCACCTTCGCCTGGAGAGCCTATTCAAGAGGCTCCTCCTTCTTGTTTTCCTTCTCTGCTCATGCGCATCCAGGGACCCAACAAGCTCTTCAATGGTGAGCGTTGATAGATCCTTGGATTCCTCTATTGCGCACACGATATTTTCAAAACTATCTGTCAATGACCTCATAATCTTTTCAAAAAATTGGTTTGATGAAAGACTCTCACCATTTCGATTTAGTTTGTTCACAACGGTCTCCACCCGAGTAATGAACTCAGATACGCTTTCAGACTCTTTCATTCTCATGTTTTCCAAATCACCCCTTAGGGTTTGAAGTCGAACTTGCTTCACCTGTTCGTCTCCTTTGTTGGATATTTCGAGTGTATCCCATGCCACTTTGGAAGATTTACGTCAGCTATCTTCTCAAAGCCAAATTCGTCGACATATTGGTATAGTAGATATAAAGTCGCCATATCTTTAGCTCGAACGACCTTCAATGCGTTCAACTAGGCATTTGAATTCTCATCTGTGTTCTCTGGTTCCTCATACCTAGTCTAGACCACATCCTAGTTATCTTGGTAGCCAAAAAAGGGCCTTCATCTGCACCTTCCAATTGTCGTAGTTGAAACCTTTTGTCAACTTGGGTAGCGGTATGCCATTAGTTAGACATGTCATTTCTCTCAAGTACACTCAACACACATACACCACAAAGCTCTAGATTGCTTTTTTTCTCTCTCTCGGCCTGCGCACACCGCGACATTCTCTTTTGAGACTGACATGTATTCTCACGCTCACCTCACACACAATAGCTCTGATACCAATTTGTTGGTAACAAGGGGGTAAAATATATTTTTCTTATTCATCTCAATGGATTCTTACAAGTCTTTATAAGAAAGCCTAGACTTTCATATGCTTGACTCATCAAATGACAAAGTAATTATTGTAAATATTAAATAAGTCTCCCACACAAATGTCTTGGTTATCCCAACTCACTCCTAAATCATTAAAAACTAAAAACTTATTAATTTAAATTTATTCAACAAGCGTGTCGACTCCATAACTCTCAATATCATCTGAATTAAATTTATCCTGAAATAAAACGTTTTATAAGAAACAAATAATTAATTTTAAACAAAAATGTATTAAAAAGATTAACTTACGATAACAGAATGACATAGAGTATCTAAAACGGTGGGGTGAGGTGGTCCAATGGACTGTGCAATGTGGAATAATATTATTCTGAAGTCAAGGATAGGGGAAGAAGTAGTTCAGGTAGTTTAGCAGTTGGGGAGAAAACGGTTTTCTTTTGTAATCTAGTTTTGTTCTTCAGTCCAGCAGCTCCGTTCCATCGAGTTTTGGTAGAGGTTACGGTCAATAAAGAAAATGGAGAAAGGCTTAGTAAGAGGACAAGACAGAGCGTATAGATTCTTCTTAGTGTGTATAAGGGAAGATTAGGAAAAAGAATTGCATGCAGGCGTGAAGACGAAGAGACCAAAGCAAGAACAGGCGAAAAGTATTCCGGCGAGTTCTGATTCTCTATACGTTTTTCGATCTTCACAAACTCAGGTACTTCTTTCTTAATTTCATTTCTTGTTTGTTACATGAGGCATCAGTTCTGTACCCCAATTCCAGTTAAAGATAGACTGAAATGTAGTTCATTTGATTCATAGATAGCTTATTCTTATTGTCTGAAATTGCTTGCATGTTTGGATAAAACCTTAGCTGATAGTCATCGTGTTAGGATTAGTCTAGATCTATGATTAAAACCAGTTCTCATCTAGTATTAAATCTCAAGTAAATTGCTGCTGAAATCGCAACACTACTGTCACCGGAAGTGCGAAATCGCGAATTAGTCGTTTAGAGATATCCTTCATAGCCGCGTAAGCTATAACAGAGGTGGAAGAACGCCCCACGCCATTGATCCGGTAGATTTCTTCGAACGAAACAGGTAGGAAGGTGATCAATATGTAACAGCTGATCAACTTTCTTTTCGACCCCTTCTCCTATGTTCCATCGCAACAACAAGCTTCGTTTACGAGTTTTCTTGGTAGGAAGGTGACCCCAGAAGCGACGAACCCTGTGATTGTGGAGCACCGAAGAGGAACAAATCCCCACCAGGAAAATCTGAAGATCAGATAAAAGAAAAAACAGATTCCTGCTGTTCTTCGATGCCGAATTCCAGAATCACCCGAGCAAGGGTTGGATGAAGACGTAGACGAGGACCTTCGAAGTTGTTTCGGCTGCGTTATTTTGGGAAGATACTTTGCTCTAGGACGACGGTTCGTTTCGGGTGTATACATCACCGAAAATCGCCCAGTGCCGGAGACAGAAGGAGAAGAAGACAAAGTCATCTATTTCTTTTTATTATTCTTTCTGGTTTCCTCTAACTTTTACAATACTTTTAAAAAGAACCTTAAGCCTTTTATTTGTTTAAAATAACCTAAATACTTTAATTTCGAATTAATTAATTAATTCGAAATTAAATGGTCCCTAAGTTCATTCTTTTATTTTAACTGAACCCCATTATTTATATTTTATTTTATTTTGTCTTCAAACTTTACAAATTCAAAAATAAAATAATTTTTAGAGTCTATCCCTTTCCAGAATTTAGCAAACTACTTTGAAACAATGATTCAAACATTCAAACATTTGTAACTCCTTCAAAAAATTTCATTTCTGGAATTTTTAGGAACTATTTGGCAAAACCCAAAACTTTATAAAGTTATAACTTAAATTTCATGAGTCCAAAAATAATGAAATTAAAAATGTAGCTTCATAAGAAAAATTTCAATGCCCATCAAATGTTTTAGAATTTTTGGGATTTATTTGAAAAAATGTCTATCTTCGCGGTGTCATACATAGAGTTCAATAATTTCAAAAATTCCAAACATGATTCCTATGAGCTTCTAAAAATATTATTGACTATTATGTGAAATTTCGGAAATTTGGGAATCATTTTTGAAAATAAATCGTTTTAATTTGTTGTTTATGGAAATTTTCTCCACTCTAAAAAATTTGAAAGGGAAAACTCAGAACTTTTAATTAATTTATTCTTCCTTCTAAATTTCAAAGAAATAAATTTTTAATCTTTTATTCGTATCCTCATCCTCATTTATGCTCATTTTTTCTCCCACGGAAATCGTGTCTCACACTATGTTGTCTCTCTAACCTTGTTTATGCCCTGTGAATAGGATTAGCCCCTTTGTAAAATGGTTAAGATTTTCTCACACAATCAAAAGTGTTATGAACTCAGAACGAAAACGTAATAATCCTTTAAACATCAACTGACCAATTACTTAGGAGTAGAGACTGTTTGTGAAGACATACGTATAAGACATAACGTCGTAGACTCTTTCTTAATATGTAACCAAACACCGGACTCTTAAAACGAATCTCTAATTTTCTTTTCTTTAATTTCTTTTAGAAGAAAACTAATGTGGCACTCTAAAGTCAATTAAATCGATATATCCGCGAGTTAATCGATTAAAAACATGTACGGGCCAATTCAAAAGGCCTATGTTAAAGAACTTTATTTTTGGTTCGTCATCTATTTCCACATTTTTACGGGATGCAGAGAAAGGTAAGTCAAAGAGTTTTTTTAACATAGTTCTCCTTAACACAAAAAACGTTTTATCTTAAAAAACATTGCATGGTTGAACCTACAATAAAATCTCCGTCTCCTACCGCGGGAGCACGTGAGGAAGTTAAGGCATATGGTTGATAATTTCTAGATCGCACAAATCGACCTTAATGATAGGGTAATTTTAATATGATAAAAAACGAAAAAAAAACACATACAACCACATAATTTTTAAAATCAAAAAATAATTTAGGCCTATACAAGATATAATTAGAGATTGTTTATGAGTTTGTTACTTGATTACGTGTGAAAAAGAATTGAAAACGATATGTCCCATAACGCCCCAAATGTCTCCACTACAACAATTTTGACATTTTAAAATTTATTTTCACAATTTATATTTTAGTTTTACTATTTTCTTGTTCAAGCTAGCGCTAAGAGTGATTGCCCACTTTTGTGTGAATATTTTGATTTTTGTTCAAAATAAGTAATACAAGCATACATTCAAGCAAATAAAATCAAAATTACACAATGCTTGTTGTAATCCGGGAAAACCATTTGGTTCCATGGAAACTCGAGGTTCGAGAATTTCAACATCAGTTTACCTACTTCACCTCCTTTGCAATACAGGTTTTTTAGGTTAAGGTGCGGGAGTCTTTCGGTCGGGGTGCTAAGACCTCTCAATCTTTGGCTAGAATTCTCGGTCGGATTCTAGAATTCTAGGTCGGATGCCTCGGTCCTGGGTTTGAGAGTTCTTGGTCGGGTGCGATATTCCTTGGTCTTAGGTCTGACATCTCGGTTCTATGTGAAAGTCATCGGTCTTGGGTTCATGAGTTCTTGGTCGGGTGCAAGACTCCTCGATCCCAGGTTCGACTTCTTAGTCGGATGTAAAAATCATTGGTCGGACCACTTGGTCCTAGATAAAGAACATCGGTCAGACCTCTTGGTCCTGGATGAAAAACATTGGTCGGGCCTATCGGTCATAGGTTATGTTTTTTGGTCGGACCTCTCGATTTGGACCAAAGATTCTTGGTCCTCAAAAACATCAAAATTATAGGCTTTTACAATTTTGATGGAGGCTTGGATTCTTCGATACAAGGGCCTAACTAGCTTCACAAAGCTCCTAAGAACATTTAGAACATCATCCAAGGTATAATCGACATGTGTGATGATAAATTCATTCAAAACAATTTATGGCCAAAATTGTGTTTTTAGTTTTAAAGTTGTTTTTAAGTATAATGAGCTTGCAAATAGCTTCCCTTTTACTTCATATACTTGATTGGTACCAAAACATGAACACTGCATGTTCATTTGGACCAATTCAAGAACTCGAAATTTTTATTTATTTTAAAAAAAATTATTTTGATCAAACATGATTGGGATGGATCAAACATGATTCAAATAGTTTCTCAACATCATTAGAAACATGTTGGGAAGTCTTTTGAGTTGTTGGTCTTGAGGATTAACCCAAGAACAGTTGTCCAACATCATTAGACTTATTTTATTTTTAAAATTCAAATTTGGGTTTTTTTGTTTAAGGTTGATTGATTGGTTCTAACATAAACAAAATCTTGGAAATGATCATATAATCGATTTCCAATCCAAAAATTCAATAACTAGACAATATACAAACTTGTGAATATTGAAATATAAAAATTTCAAATTCAAAATTGAAGTATGAATTAAAGGGTGATTGGAAGCATACCAAGGATTGAAGAATACTCTTTAAGCCTTATGGAAGTTTTGGGGATGCTCAGATCCATGTTTTAAGAGCTTACACGAAATTTCAAAAAAATCTAGAAGCTTAGAGCTTTAATGGCAGATTTTCTGTCATTTTTTATTTGAAGCTAGAGATTAGATCTCTTGGCTTCATAATTGTTAATAGATTTTAATTATAGCCTCTCAAAGTCGGTTGTGGGCTTCAAGTGGATCGAATAAGGCAATAGTAATTAATGGTGTTTTGGTTGTTCTTCATCCAACTTGTTGATAAAGTCATGATTATGATTTTATATGTAGGAGAAATAATCATTGTGGTAGTGTGATCATTTCACCTTTTGAACGGAGTCAATCCGCCTAGAAACGATAAAATTTGATCTTTGAAAATCAAAGATGGCTATGGATGATTATCCATCCGGCGTCGTGATGAAGACAATGATCGGAGGATGAAACAACGTTGTTTCGGGCGAGAACGCTAACGTAGAGCGGTCTGTTGGCGTTTCGTCAATGTTTTGGCCTTTCCATTGCGTTCTGGTTGACGGAGCCAACGTTCGTGTTAGTCGGTCCGCTGTTTCATGGGCACACACTCCTTCCGTTGCAGCGGGCTATGCTGGCGCGTCTGAGGCATTTGAGAAGATTCCAATGTCTATCTAATGAACGTTGTTCTGGATGTAACAATAAATCCGGGCTTCGGCTACACCCTATACCCGATTACTGATTTATTTTTATTTTAAAACCTTAAAGGTTTGTTTGAAATTGATTTTTTTTCAGCCTTTAGGTATTAATTTTGATATTTTAAAATACACAAAATATTAAAAATAAATATGACAAATATTTTGTCAATTTATTTTATTTATTTTATATTTTTGGGTTAAATAAATAATTTTTGGTATTTTAATTCTTGCGAATTATTTATTTTTATCCATTGATATTTTATCAAAACTATTTTAAAATAAAATGAGTATAACATTTATTCCAAATAATTTTATTATTGTTTTTGGTTATTTTTCTTAATAATTTTAATTTTAATTATCATAATAATTAATATAATTAATTGTTGTAATTAAGTTTTGACCTTGGAATTAATTATTTTGATTTTATTTATTCGAAAATAAATTAAAATAATTATTTTAATTTTATAATTTTGATAGGTAGATTTTTAGTGTTTACACATACAAACAAACGAAGCATGATGAAAATTGGGTTAAGGTCGCAGGCCTCGGTCGCACGGGAATATTTTGTCCGAGATCTTGATTGGTGGAAAAATTTTGTTCAGATACTTGTCTCGACGTTCGATCTCGATTAAAAGGTCCTAGCCAAAAATACCAAAAACACAATATAATTTTTGCCTGAATAGAAATCTAATTGCATAAAAACATCCCTAACATGAATCAAACATCAAACCTGCATCTATAATATAAAAAAATCAAAATAATTGTTGAAATCAATCATATTCCTCACATAAAATTATAAAGAATTTAAAGTAATTAAAATTTTTTTAGGGGCTACATCACCCCCATTTTTGGTGCATTTTTATTAAATACAATATGTATATGGATTTTGAGCCTTTATTTTTAAACAAGGGTTCAAGAATTTTATGTTAAAAGGAGGGAGCTTATGCAATATAGAATGATACAATATTTAATACATTAATGATAACAAACATATATGGATAATTAGAGAGATAATATATATTAATTCTGTAGCTCGCCTCACAAATTACACAGGACATATTGATACTTTATTTGTACACAAAAGAAAAGAAAACAAAATACTATAGATATAATTACTCAACATATGAATGAATTTTTGTTTCAGCCGGAGATGTCGATTGTCTTGATCTCCTGCTTCTTCTCCGGCTCCTTGGGTACAGTGACCGTGAGGACGCCGTTGTCCATAGTAGCATTGATCTGTTCCACCTTGGCATTCTCCGGCAGCCTGAAGAGGCGGAGGAACTTGCCGCTACTCCTCTCAACTCGGTGCCACTTATCGTTCTTCTCCTCCTGCTCTTCTCGCCGCTGATCTGGAGAACCTTTCCATCTTCCAACTCCACTTTCACCTCCTCCTTCTTCAGCCCGGGCAGATCCGCCTTGAACATGTGCGCCTCCGCTGTCTCCTTCCAGTCGATCCTTGCGTTGGCGAAGGCAGAGGTCTCGCGGGCGGAGGACGGAACATTATCCAGTACTGAACTCGAGAAAGGGAAACCCTCGAAGATGTCGAGACTTGAAAAGGGGTCGAAGATGTTGCTCCTAGGACCGCTGAAAATGTTGTATTACTCCTGGATGTTACAACGTTTACAAATAAATGGAAGATCTGCATTAATGAGGAAAACGGCAGATTTGCAATGATGAGGAAAACAAAATATTTGCAATAATGAGGAAAATAGAATATTTTCAATGAATTTCATTAAATTAGAAAATTAAGAGTTTTTTTTTTTATTTTAGTATAAATAAAGTGTATGTTGATCTCATTAGAGGAAGAAAAATAAGAGAGAGATAACAACTCTTGTAATCGTTTTTTAAGATTTTATAGATATTTCTCAAAGTTTTGTGAGTGATTCTATTTCTGGGCCAATATTTGGTATCAGAGCATCAGGTGAATGCCCAAAATCATCCGGTGGGATCAAATGTCGAAGGGTGCAGGATCATCAGGAGCGCAGCAAAACAATGGCATATTCCACTATCCGCAGCTAATACACACGAACTACATCAGTTGGGTGATTCGTGTACAGGCTATGATGGAGGACCAAGGAGTATGGGAGGCAGTCGAGTCAGTAGAAGGCACAGAGATTGACGTCCGACTTGATAAAAAGGCGAGATCACATCTTCTACAAGTACTTCCGGAGGATCTTCTAATGCAGGTGGCAAATAAGAAGACGACGAAGGAAGTGTGGGATTGTCTCAAGACGAGGTTCGTCGGCGCAGACCGAGTGAAGAATGCACGATTACAGACATTGAAGAGTGAGTTTGATAGGATGCATATGAACAACAGTGAGTCGCTCGATCAATATGCTGGTCGACTCACATCCATATCAGTCAGGTACTAAAGCCTTGGAGAAACACTAAATGATATTGCGATAGTAAAGAAGCTCTTCGACACCGTGCCAGAAAGGTTTATCAGTGTGGTAGCCGGCATCGAGCAGTTTTACAACCTCGAGACGTTAACATTTGAGGAAGCTGTTGGAAGGCTGAAGGTCTTCGAGGAGCGTACGCGCAAGAAAAACACAAACTTTGGAGGAAACGAAGGACAGGTGCTACTCACTCAGGAGGAGTGGAAGGCACGGTTGAAAAAGGACGAGGAAGACTCATTGAACCAGTGGAAAAAGGATTCCACAGATAGTGGGACCCGTGGTCAAGGAGGTATAACCCGAGGTAGACGCCAAGGGAGAGGAGGCCGAGGAGCACCATCTCGGAAAGACAAAGAAGGTGGTTCAGGTGGTCGAGGAGCTCCTCGAGACAAGAGTCACATTCGTTGTTTTAATTGCAATGAAATGGGACATTACTCAACACAATGTCGAGCAAAGAAGAATGAGGTATCACATCTTACCCACGCAGAAAACGTCGAACCAGCATTACTTATGGCAATCTCGGAGGAGATTCCTCCAATCAATGTTGTCATGCTGAATGAAATGAAGCTGACTCCAGAAATTCTAGAAGCTAAGAACGATGAGACATCAAGAGATGCTTGGTTCTTGGACAATGGCGCTAGAAATCACATGACTGGCGATAAAGAGAAGTTCTTTGAACTAGACGAGGCAGTCACTGGAAAGGTGAAGTTCGGAGATGGTTCCACGGTACAAATTTGTGGTAAAGGTTCTATCATGTTCGAATGCAAAAATGGCGACCAGTGGCTTCTCGATGGAGTTTTTTTCATTCCTTCTTTAAAAAGTAATCTAGTGAGTCTCGGGCAACTTACCGAGACAGGTCACAGGGTGGTGATGGACGGAGAAGAGCTTGAAGTCTTCGCTAAGAACCCTTCATGCCTTATCATGAAAGTGAGACGAACGCATAATCGATTATATCAAATTTTCTTGAAATTAGCAAAAACGGTTTGTCTTTTAGCTAATCTTGAAGATCCAGCATGGTTATGGCACGCTCGTCTCGGTCATGTTAACTTCCAAGCACTAAAGTCCCTCATAAATAAGGGAATGGCTGCTGGTGTTCCAAAAATTTCTCCTCCAAAACAACTTTGTCGAACATGCCTAGTTGCAAAACAAACGAGACAGCCGTTTGCGTTAGAAGCCAAGTTTCGAGCGAAAAAGCCACTCGAATTGTTGCACATTGACTTATGTGGGCCAATCACGCCATCAAACCCAGGAGGAAATCGATACTTCATGCTGATTGTTGATGATAATTCCAGGTGGACGTGGCTCCATATGTTGAAAACAAAGGACGAAGCATGCTCTTCGTTTAAGAAGACGAAGCAATTGGTCGAGAATGTGACCGGACTTCGAATCAAAGTCCTTCGTTCAGATAGAGGAGGTGAATTCTTCTCGAGGGAATTTAGAGAGATGTGTGAAGAAGCAGGGATAGAGCGACAATTCACAGCACCGTACTCTCCTCAACAAAATGGTGTGGTGGAGAGGCGTAATCGAACTGTGATGGCCATGGCTAGGTCGTTGCTCAAAAGCATGGCAGTCCCGAGCAAGTATTGGGGGGAGGCAGTTCGTCATGCAGTCTATCTTCTCAACCGGGTTCCAACCAAAGCTGTTCGAGACAAAACTCCATTTGAGATGTGGACTGGAATGAAGCCACATCTAGCGCACCTTCGTGTTTTTGGGTGTACTGCGCATGCCAAGGTGACCACTCCCCATCTAAAAAAGTTAGACGACAGAAGTTAGTCATTTGTCTATTTAGGTGTCGAAGAAGGAAGTAAGGCACACAGGTTGCTCGAACCACAAAACGACAAGATCCATGTGAGTCGTGACTTTGTGTTCGAAGAAAGTGCAGCATGGGATTGGAAAAATGAAAAGAGTGATCAACCCTTCAAAGTTTACGAAGAGGTTAATCACGAGCATGTTGGAATTCGAACGATCCCATTTGAGAGTGGATCGACAAGAGGACAGTATACTTCAGAAATGTTCCAAGAGGCTGTCTCGAATCCTTCACAGCTCGAGCAAGTGACTGAACAAATAGACCAAGGCGATGGTTTACCCACTCCATGGTCAGGTGGACACATTGGGAGTGATGAAGGACCTGTTCGATACAAGAACATGATCGATATCTTGGAAGAAACACCTCGAGTGACACTTGATTTTGAAGACTTAATGTTAGCACAGACGGAGGAACCTTCTTGCTACAATGAAGCGGTTGGACAACCACAATGGGAAGAAGCAATGACTAAAGAAATTGAAGCCATCGAGAAGAATGAGACGTGGTCTCTCATCCCATTGCCAGTCGGACACAAGGTAATTGGACTCAAATGGGTATTTAAGCTCAAGAAAAACTCAGATAGTGAGGTGATCCAACACAAAGCTCGTTTAGTTGCAAAGGGATATGTGCAACGATAAGGCATTGACTTCGAAGAAACCTTCGCTCCAGTTGCTCGAATGGACACAATTCGAGTCATTCTTGCCTTGGCAGCCAATTATGGTTGGAAAATTTATCATCTCAATGTAAAGTCAGCTTTTCTCAATGGAGAACTGGAAGAGAAAGTGTACGTAACTCAACCGGAAGGATTCAAGGCAACAGGGAAGGAGAATATGGTGCTTAAATTAAAAAAGGCATTGTATGGCCTAAGGCAAGCTCCTCGTGCGTGGAATCTAAAGTTGGACAAAAGTGTGAAGAAAATGGGCTTCGAAAAGTGTACACAGGAGCAAGCGGTGTACACAAGAGGCAACGGTAATACCCGAATTATTGTTGGTATTTACGTGGATGATCTTATTTTAACAGGTGGAGATCCAAAGGGTGTCAAACTTTTCAAAAAGCAGATAATGGGGGAGTTCGAGATGAGTGATCTCGGATTGCTTTCATACTACCTTGGAATCGAGGTAGATCAGTTCGAAGGAGGTGTATCGATCAAGCAGACAACATATGCCAAAAAGGTGTTGAACCAATTTGGAATGCTTGATTATAACTCAACAAAGGCACCAATGGAGCGTAGGGCTCAACTCTATAAGGATCCCGAAGGACAACCGATTGATGCAACTGAATATCGAAGTCATTGGTTGTCTGCGATATCTCCTTCATACAAGGACAGATCTTTCTTATGCTGTTGGTGTTGTCAGTAGATTCATGGAGAGGCCAACTGAGATACATCACAAGGCAGTGAAGCAGGTGCTTCGATACCTTCAAGGCACTATACACTTAGGTCTAGTGTTTCGAAAAGGAGGCGGTGACGAGGAAATAGTGGGTTACTATGATAGTGATCTCGCAGGTGACCTAGATGACCGGAAAAGTACGGGGGGCATGGCGTTCTACATTAACGATAGTCTTGTTTCGTGGAACTCCCAGAAACAGAAAACAGTGGCATTATCCTCATGTGAAGCAGAGTTCATGGCTGCAGCAGCGGCAGCGTGTCAAGCACTTTGGTTGAAATCATTGTTGTTTGAACTAAGTGGTTCGAAACCTAAGGCAGTGAAGCTCTACGTTGACAACAAGTCTGCACTTGCACTCATGAAAAACCCAGTTTTTCATGGTCGTAGCAAACACATCGACACGAAATATCATTTCATTCGAGAGTGTGTTGAAGGAAGTCAAATCAAGGTAGAGTTTGTTCGAACGGATGAACAGAAGGCCGACATACTTACGAAAGCTTTGCCAACATCAAAACTGGTGATGATGCGACACCTGATCGGTGTTCGTGATCTCGAACCACGCCAGGACTAAGGGGGAGAATGTTGTATTACTCCTGGCTGTTACAAATAAATGGAAGATCTGCATTAATGAGGAAAACGGCAGATTTGCAATGATGAGGAAAACAAAATATTTGCAATAATGAGGAAAATAGAATATTTTCAATAAATTTCATTAAATTAGAAAATTAAGAGTTTTTTTTATTTTAGTATAAATAAAGTGTATGTTGATCTCATTAGAGGAAGAAAAATAAGAGAGAGATAACAACTCTTGTAATCGTTTTTTTAAGATTTTATAGATATTTCTCAAAGTTTTGTGAGTGATTCTATTTTTGGGCCAACAGAAAATGCTTGGAATTAGCGCCATTAATTAATAGATTGAATGATAAATTCGTTTTCTGAATGATTATAGAAAGTGTTTTTAGTCTTGTAGAAATGTTTCGGAGATGTTGCTGACTGACGATAGAAAGTGTATATATAAACAATAATAGGAGCTGAAAGAGAAATGTAGACAATTCTAGGGCTTTCTTTAGTATTCTCATTTGTTCTAGTTGGCTTATAATACTCTACACGTGTCCCCTTTTCTTATACAATTTTTTTTACTTTAATGATTATCAACAAATTTTAATTTTGATTTATAAAATTTCAATCTATGCCATATTAATTAGTTTGCAACTCATATCAATACACTACAAAAATAAAAACATACATTCTGTCTTAGACACATAATTCACCATACATATTAAGCGTCAGAAGACAAATATATATATATATATATATATATATTTTTTTTTTTGTATCTATGACAATCTTTATGAATTTATAAATAATTAATAATTAAATAACATTTTGTTTTAATATTTTTTTGGGATGATATAGTTTTAACATTTAACATTTTTAATTTTTTTAATTTGTTTAACAATATAATCCATTAATCATTGAAACAACTTATATTCTTTCTCAAAGCTCATTTTTTTATATATATTTTGGGTCAATTAAATATAATTTTATTATTAATATTAAATTAACTAAATAGAATTAATAACAGATAATATTACTAATATAAAAAATAATAACAATAATTATAAAGAGACAAATCTGTATAATAAATTTAATTTTTATAAGAAAATCAAAACTTATATACTAGTTTAAATATTTATACAAGTTGCCTATAACCACTGTACTTGAAACTAGTTGTTCTAAATGTCTAAATACAAAATGTTAGGTGTCATATTTTTTAGATAAAATGTGCACATCATTCACTGCCTCATTTTCTACAAAATTTTGTTTTTCCTATCATTATTCTTATTAATAATGTCTTTTATTCTATTTTTTTTTGTTATATATGTAACAAAAATGTCAAAAATTATGTAATCTTTGTAAATAAAGGCTTAGAAAAACATATCTTAAGTACAGACATAAAATATAAAGAAATAGTGTCAAACTAAACATGTGAGCAAAACACATATTAGCCCTTAGATTTTACTTCACGTTTAATTTAACCCATATACTTTGGTGAGATCAAATTAGTCCTCAAATATATGAAATTAGATAGGTTGCAATCTCTTCAATTGGGAAGAGAGTAAAATTATAGTGTATTTGTAAAAAGAAATACCTCTCATTTTTTAAAATATGCATACTATTTTATTCTGGTTAAGTTCACTCTAAATTCCAAAATATGATCAAATTAATCATCAAAATAAAAAGGATGAACATGTTTTGTGAATAAATTTTAAAAAAAATCAAATATTAAAATTCTATAATTTTATCCATAATCTCCCTACATGTGGTCAAAATATTTTTAAAGAAATTAAATGGAGTCAAATCTTCCTATTTTGGCAACTAAAATGGTCAAGTTCAACCAAACCAACATGATGCAATTCTTGAAACAGTAATAATTTAAGTCTACATATTACAATCACACAATTTCAAATTAAATTGCTATATATTGTTTAAATCCTAAAAAATACACATGTAATAGTTTTGAAATTTAAAAATATACATGAAATATTTTTAACTTTATACATTTCCTAAAATATTGAACTTAGAAAGACTATAAAATCAACAACAATTATTGGGTTTTGACACATTGAATTTGTTTCAATAAGATTTGTTTTTGTAATTCTTGGCTAGTAGAATTGATTGATAATGGTGAGCACCTTTTTCTATCAACTTATTGAATCTAATTAGTTTTTATTTTATTTTATTTAGAAAAACATGTTAACATGTTTTTATTTTGGTTTTCTTTAATGCAGAGTCATCTCGGTTTATTCTTTCTGTTTTGCATTTTTTATCTAGATATTTGTCTTGCTATTACATTTGATGTGAGACAATATGGTGCGGTTGGAAATGGAAATATCGATGATTCTAAGGTAAAATATTTCACTTATTTGAAATATGTAGTATTGTTAAGGTGACGAGTTTTCGTACGCTAGACTAAACATTTTGTATTTATTTGTAAAGGCATTTTTACAAGCATGGAAAGCAACTTGTGCATGTACAAGTGACACTGCTGTTATGGTGGTGCCGGCTGAAAAGACTTTCTTTATTAGATCTTTGCTTTTTAGTGGCCCTTGCATATCTCAATCACCTCAAATTCAGATCGACGGAACTCTAATAGCGCCAGACGATATAAATAAATGGACGGGATGTGCATCGAACACATGGATAATGTTCTCGCAAATTAATGGTCTTAATATTTATGGAGAAGGAAAACTTAATGGAAATGGTTTACCATGGTGGCAAGGCAGTAATCTCAGATACCTCCACAATAACAATTTTGAACATTCATTTCAATACAAAGTAAGATAAACTCTTAGGATATTTTTATTCTTTAAAACAACATTTAAATAAAAAAAAGTCTTTAACTCTTCATTTCTATAATTTTTTTTTTGTAGTATCCAAGAATGGGAAGTTGTTCTCGACCAACGGTGAGAGGAGTTTAACTTTGAATGATTCTATCACAACATATAATTTATATTAAAATAATTTTTTTATTTGTTTTTCTTATGATTTGTTACCTCGTATAGGCAATGAGGTTTAGTCAGTGCAACAATCTTGAAGTTAAAGGATTGACTCATATTAACCCTCCGAGAAATCATATAAGCATAAATGATTGTAACAACGTCAAAATATCTGAAATAAAAATAATTGCTCCAGAGCATAGTCCTAACACTGATGGAATCGACATATCTTCTTCAACTAACATCCATATCATGAACTCCATCATCAGAACCGGTAACACCTTAATTCAAATTAGCTAATTGTAGTTATATCTTTTTGCTCATTTATTAATGGGCATGTCTTCAAATTTTGTCTATGATAGGAGATGATTGTGTTGCCATTAATAATAAGTGTTCAAATATTATTATAGAAGGAGTTCAATGTGGACCAGGCCATGGTTTAAGGTAATTAAAACTTTAATATTTGATATGTCTTTTAGTAAAAATGTCTATTTAATATAATAATATTGCTATATATTAGTGTTGGAAGTCTTGGAAAGGGTGGAGATTATGCCCAAGTGGAAGGAATACTTGTAAAGAACTGCACTTTGACTAGGACAACCAATGGAGCTAGGATAAAAACATGGCCGGTAATATATAAATATTAATAATATTGAAGGGTAATTGATTTATTTATTTTTCTAACTATTAATTATTATTTGTTTTAATGTAATTTAGGGAGGGAATGGATATGCTAGAAATATAACATTTGAGAATATTTTGCTTCACAATACAAAGAATCCTATCATTATTGATCAACATTATTGCAATACCACCCATTGTGCTGAACAGGTTAATTGTTAAACACTTTATTTCCTTAATCCAATTTCTGTTTTTTTTTTTCTCTCTAATTTTTTGTTTTATTTTTACAGATGAAAGCGGTTAAAGTGAGCAATGTGAATTATATCAACATACAAGGAACATCGGTCACAAAACATGCCATATTATTAGATTGCAGCACACATGTCCCTTGCACCGACATTGTTTTTAAAAATGTGAATATCAAATCAATTTCCGGTGAAAAAACTTACTCCACTATGAATAATGCCATCTTCGATCCTTCTCCACATCCCCGAACGTCCATTTACTTTAGGTCAAGTGTCTTCAAACTTGGAAAGAATGAATAGTTTCTCAAATTTCAAACCCAAAATCCAATTACATGGACTATATTGGTATAGGATGTTAATTACTGCCAAATATTTTTTATTGAGTAGTAGTTAGCAGTAAAAAGAATTGAATTGTTCATGTTTTAGTGACTTTTTTGCACCATCATGTAACATTCATAATATTTATAAGTAATATATTGAATTTACTTATCTATTTATTTACTCTTTTTGGCATTTATTGTTATGTAACATATGTGAATGCTAAAATATTGAGATTTATGTCAATTATGGTAATGATATGCATGTATTTGTTCTAATTTTAACTACAAAAGGGACATAAGAGAAAAAAATATATATTATTAGTACTTTACTGATTTACCTATGAAAACAATTAAAGTGAACAATGTGAAGTATATCAACATGAAGGGATCGTTGACGACTAAGCATACCATATTTTTGGACTGTAGTGTTCATGTCCCTTGTAGTAGCATTGTCTTTCAAAACGTGAATATATGATTGAGTTCAGGTGAAAAAACTTATTCCACCTTAAAAAATGTAAATGGATTGTGTACCTCCACTTTCCCAAAGGTCTTTCTTTAATGTATGGGCTATTTATCAAATTTTACATGGATTATGTTGACTACTAAGTCTTTTTTATTAAAGTTAGGAGTAAAAAAAAGGGTTGAATTATACATGTTTATACTTTATGATGGTATGCCACCAACATGAAACAATATTTATAATTTTCTGTAATATTTTGAAATTATCTCATTATTTATGTCTTTTGGAATTTAATATTTGTTTCTACTTTAAATGATGTGCAACAAAAATGCTAAAATGCTGGTTTTTAAAATCAATAATGTTGTTGAAATTCATTTATTGATCAATTTCAAACTATATTCTAAATACAAACTTAAATAAAGAGGGAATAATGTGGAAACATAGCATAAAACTCTAAACTATATTAGACTCTTTATCAATGTTTAATTTAAGTATTTTTTTTTTCATATCAAAATCATTCTTCCTAAATTTTGAAAATATAAATAAAATTTTCATCTTGTCAAAATGAATGCCAGTCTAATTGAAAAAAAGTTTATCAATTCCAATTCATGATTGAAAAGAAAAAATATTCCGGCATATTTTAACATTAAAGGAAAAAAACATTTTAACATATTTTTGTAAACAATCAAAGTTAATTTTGCAAATTACAATTTTATCCAAATATAACTTTTTTTAAATCTCCATTTAATAAAAACTTGTTTTAAACACACAACGATAAAACATAACATGAAAAAGAGTTCATACAAATTAAATACATTTGTAAATTGGGTAAATAATGTAGGATATATCGATCCACCGCCGTACATAAACTATGACATAAGACGCATCATATCGGTTCTCTCCATCCTCATCCTCTCTTCCATTTGAGCCTTCTCCATCCTCATCCTCTCTTTCATTTGAACCTTCTCAATCCTCATTTCATACTTTAACCTATTTTCCAACTCGTCCCTCGCGGTCTTCTCTTTGTCCTTCTAAGCCTTCATCGTCTCTTCTATATCATCGAGTCTTCTTTACATTGTTACAGTCTCTTGACGTAGTTGTTTTTTGGACGGTGCAGGACCTTGAACTTGGGAAGCTAAAACTGATCCCACCCTATAATCTTTCTCTTGTCTTGAGAGACAAAAACTTCTTCAACTAAATCGACATCAGAAATGTCAGGACGTTCAACTCGCAAATATCTTAATTCATCCTACAATAAAATATTATAATACAATTAATAGATCAAATATAAATTAAACATATTTTTTATACTTGGCTATATAAACATAAGACACGGTCCTTGGCTTACAAAAATATCAAGATAGGGTCTTTTACTACGAAAATACAATCTTCTAATAATAGACCCAATAAAGGGATCGGTCTTCTGACTTTGTCCCTCCTTTCACACACATCTCTGCACCTTGCCCCACTCCAAGCCTCCCTTTAATTGTCATAAAAAGACTATAGCTGTGTACCTACACCACACAAGCACAGTGAGTCTAAAGATCCAACAAGTTATAAAAAGATTTATAGATAACACTTTTAAAAGCATATTTGAATACATATGCTGGTTTATAAAGTATATCATCATTTGTAAAAGTATAGTAAGATCTTGAGCACATATTGGCCCTTTACTATTCATAGTTGATCATGAAAGTTAGGAATCCTGTTTGAGCACATATTTGGAAAGACACTCTTTAGAGTCTATCCCTAAAGCCCACAACCTGGTTAGAAAATTGTCTATGTGGGTAGGATCTTCCAGAGCTCATCCTAGAAGTCCAGTCCCAATAGAAACTTCAGTACATATTTTGGAATCAGACTACCAGAGCTCATCCTGTGTAGCCCTCCTCCCATACCGTCAATTCTCATACATCATTGTTCACAATGATTCCATAAAACATTTCATACTTTGAAAATCAGATCCTTCTTTTGAAAACATATCCTTGTTAAAAAAAGAGATGGTACTTTGGAAAACAGGTTATCCTTTAGAAAAGAGCTGGTACTTTGGAAAACAGATTGTCCTTTGAAACAGATCATACTTGGTTCATCAATAAAGATATGGATATGTAATGAAATAATGCTATAAAAACAGTATGCATAATTTATATAATATACATGAATTATATAATCATGTGTGAGTTTCTAAAGAGTGATATAGAAAGGTTTTCTTGCCTTATACTTTGAAACTACTAAGGTTTGATCTTGCTATGAAGGTTGGCTGTTCTTCAAGGCTTTTATTGGATGTCTTCTGATTTTTAGTGAAGAGGGAAAATGGATTTATATTAATTAGTCAATCCATGGTGAAATATATAAATATAAAGAGTCAAGGTCGGTTGAGGAAAATGGTTGGTCATTGGCTTGACAAGTATGAGCAAAATAATATTTATAATGAAGAGGGCTTGTCACCTACTGGTCATAAGCATAAGTTTAATAAAAAGGCTAGGCACCTGCTTGTCATAGACACGGGTTTAATAAAAAGGCTGGTCACCTGCTTATCATAGCATGTGTTTGATAAAAAAGGTTGGTCACCTGCTTGTCATAGACATGGGTTTAATAAAAAGGCTGGTCACCTGCTTGTCATAAACATGGGTTTGATAAAAAGGTTGGTCACCTGCTTGTCATAGCATGTGATTAATAAAAGGTGATGAAGAGGGCTGGTCACCTGCTTGTCATAGCATGGGAAGGATGAAGCATGAGGTGGCCAAGCATGAGGTGGATAAGTATGAGGTGGATAAGCATGAAGTGGATAAGCATGAGGTGGCTAAGCATGAGGTGGCTAAGCATGAGATGGATAAGCATGAGGTGGATAAGCATGAGGTGGCTAAACATGAGTTAGAAAAATATACTCAGTCGGACCCCCTCGGTCGGACCGCCTCGGTCGGACATAGATTTCTCTCGGTCCTAAATATTATATTTGCCTTGGTCCTAATTTCCAATCACATGGGTGCTTGGTCTTGGCCAGGATCGAAGGCATCCAGTCAAATATGAATTTTAGGGTGTGACAATTCAACCTCACTAAAAAGGAATTTCGACCTCGAAATTAAAATTACCAAAAACTCTGGGTTTATTTCATAGATCCTTAAACACATTTTGCTACATGAGCCTTCTTACAAAGATTACAAGTGCGGATGGATAAGATAGAAAGGTTTGTTGGTTTGGTGGGTTGTATCCTACTTTGTTGTTGTTGATGGTTTTGTGGATTTCTATTTGGCCAATTATTTCTTGACTGCTTGGGAGAGGATTCTAGTAATGGGTCGGCTGGAAGGGCTACTTCGTCTCTAACTCTTGAGATTCTCTTCCTGGATAACTTCTCCTATTGGCCTGCTCCTCCCTATAATGTCCTGGTTGTCCTTCTCGGCCATCAAAGCCCTATCAATGGTCTCACGCAAAGATGAAGCATTGCTTAATCGACATCGCGTCGGATTCTTGCGTTCAGCCCCTCCAAGAAATGGTTCAGCTCCAAGGCAGCGTTTCCAACTATCATGGGTGCAAAATACTTGCCTCGCTCGAACTTCTTCACATAATCGGCAACACTAGCATCCCCTTGGCGGATTTCCAGGAACTCCCTAGCCAGCTTATTCCTGGTGCTTAAGGTGAAATATTTTCCATAGAAAACGGTTTTGAACTCTTCCCAAGTTGCTGCATTAAGGTCGAGAGTGGCCTTGGCGCCTTGCCACCAGATCCTAACATCGTTTTTAAACATAAAGGAAGCGCACCTAACTTGGTCTGATTTGATGCATTGTATGAACGTAAAGATAGTCTCCATAGATTGCATCCATTTTCAGCCTCAAATGGGTCCGTTCTTCCTCTAAAGTCTGTTGGTTTGAAGCCCATGAACTGCTTATAGACTGGTCGTTGGCTGCCATCATTAGTGTTGCGGTTGGAATTGTGGTTGTTCTAATTACCCTGGAACATGTCACGCATCTGCTCACTTTGGATTAGGTTTTGGTCCCTCATCTGCTCGTTTTGCATGCGTTTTTGATCCTTCAAGGCATCAACTAGGTCTGATAAGAAGTGGTCTCGGTCTGTCTCCTCTAAGGGTGTAGAAACATTGGACCTGGTTCCTCTTCTCATGGTTCTAATGGGAATAACACTTTTCATTTTATTATCAGCTTAACATTTTATTGAGATGCATAAGCTGAGTTGCTAGTCTTATCAATTTATTATTTTGGCAGAACTAATGTAATTGTAATGAAAATGATTTCATGCTGAATTCAAAACAACTTACAGATTTTTAAGGCGAGCTCTTGAAGGTGCAATTGTAGGAGCGTGTGTGAAAGTACTAAGGTTCGTAACTGTTGCTCTAATACCAACTGTAACAACCCTGACTCCTAAATTACTTAGACAGAGTGAGGGATGTTTGAAACGTGAACATAAATGACGGAAATCAGAAACATGTACGAAAGCGTTTTGTCATTTATAAAAAGTGAAGCTACAAAATTTCGGTTTATAAACATAAGACACAGTCTGATCACCTGCTTGTCATAGCATGGGAAGGATGAAGCATGAGGTGGCCAAGCATGAGGTGGATAAGCATGAGGTGGCTAAGCAGGAGTTAGAAAAATATTATCAGTTGGACCCCCTCAGTCAAACCCCTCGGTCGGACCCCCTCGATCGGACTCGGACCCCCTCGGTCGGACATAGATTTCTCTTAGTCCTAAATCTCAGACTTACCTCGGTCCTAATTTCCAATCACATGGGTGATTGGTCTTGGCCAGGACTAAAGGCATTCAACCAAATATGAATTTTAGGGTGTGACAAATGTGGTCGGTAGTGACTTGGTGAATATGTCAGCGGCTTGAGCTCGACTTTCAACATGCTTCAGCTCAACCTTTCCTTCTTTGACTTGTTCTCGAATGAAATGAAATCAGACGTCAATGTACTTGCTCCTTCCGTGATTAACCGGGTTCTTTTCCAACTCGATATCCGACTTATTATCAACTCGAATCACAGTCCCTTCATCTCGGATAACTCCTAATTGCCATAGAAAATTTGAAAGCCAGACTGCATGACACATGCTCCAAGAGGCTGCCACATACTCTGCCTCGCACGTCGATAGAGTTACAATAGGCTGCTTCTTTGACAACCAAGTAAGAGCCGTATTTACGAGTATGAATACATAACCCGAAGTACTTTTTTGGTCATCAACATCACCACACTAATCACTATCAGAGTAACCCACTAAAGAGTAACCCACTAATCGGTAGTCATCTGATTTTGATTAGAAAATACCTAGTGAAAGAGTTCCTGGAACATATCTCATAATTTTCTTCAAGGCCTTCCAATGTGTATAGCTTGGATCCTCCATGAATCTGCTTGTTATCCCAACACTCAATATTAGGTCGGGTCCCGTGCTTGTAAGATACCTTAGACTTCCGACTAAGCTTTGATATCTCCCAATATCAGCTCATTCTCCTCCATCAAACTTTGAGAGTTTAGTGCCTGGTTCCATTGGAGTTGAAACCAGGTTTTAGTCCTCCATTTTAAACTTTTTTAAAATTTCAAGCGCGTACCTCTCTTGGGATATAAAAATCCCTTTCTCGACTGCTTCACTTCTAGGCCAAGAAAATATTTTTATCAAACCTAAGTCTCTCATCTCGAACTCCTTCTTCAATACCTCCTTGAACTCCTTAATCAGTTATGTGTTGCTTCTGGTGAATATGAGGTCGTCAACATAGAGAGTGACTACCATCATATCATTTTATGATTTCTTTGTGTACAAGGCATGCTCGTAAGGACGTTGCTGATACTCATTTTTCTTGAAATACTCGTCAATTCTCTCATTCCAAGCACATGGAGCCTGCTTCAGCCCGTAAAGGGGTTTTCTCAATCTGAACACCTTCTTATAATTACCTCTCTTCATATACCTGAGTGGTTGCTCGACGTACACCTCCTCCTTTAACACTCCATTTATAAAGGCTTATTTCACATCCATCTGTAGAATCAATCATTGGTTTTGAGCAGCTAACGAGATTAGATGTCAGATTGACTCCATTCTTATAACAGGAGCAAAGAATTCATCATAATCGATTATCTCATTTTGTCAATAACCTTTTACCACAACTCGAGCCTTATAACGTTCAACCTTTCCCTCGACATTCATCTTTTTTTTGTTCACTCATTTTACTCCAATGGGTCAAGCTCCTTCAGGAAGGTCGGTTAGCTCCCATGTTTTATTACGATCAATTGCCCCAATTTCTTCATCCATAGCCGATTTCAATTTCACGTCTTGTACAACTTTCTAAAAATTCAAATCTTTTGAGTCAGCGAGGAGACATACAATGTGGACTTCATTTTTAGTGTCATATATCTCTTGTAGACTTCTCATTATGGGTTGTAGAGGCTCGAATTCATCTTCTGAAAGCTCGGTGATTGATGATATCGGAGGCATAATAGCCTCTGAACTTGTTTCTTCCTCAATCGGGTTATTCTAGTTCCATGTCATTGATTCCTCCACGTGAATATCTTGACTCACCACCAATTTCTTTTTTTAACAGGATTAAACAATTTATATGACTTAGATTTTTCATCATACCCGATAAATATGTATTTCTTGCTCCGATCTTCTAACTTTATCTTGTGCTGAATTGGTACTTGCCCATTGGCCACACTACCGAAAACCTTGAGATGAAAGACACTCATCTTAATACCACTCCAAATCTCTTGAAGCGTCTGATATGATCGGTTTTATCGATAGAGACGGGGGTCTAGCTATGGATGAAGACTTATGAAAAACAGTTTGAAAAAATCCCGTTAGGGATTTAATTCGCTTTCTATTCCGCGCAAACACTTGTAAACACTTGAAACAGATTCAATGCGGAATTGTTTACTTGAGTTTGAAGCTCAAGATGAAATATAAAAAGATGACAGAAATTAAGAACATAACAGTTTGTTTATGGATGTTCGGAGAAACTCTCCTACGTCACCCTTCTTCCAACCACCGGAAGGATTCACTATAATATGATTCGAATCAAATACAGTTTACACACACTTAGCTCACTTATTAAACAGAACACTCTCTGTTCAATATACAATCTGAAGAATATCACTCAGCTAACGGTGTTTTTGAATCTAGCTCTCTCTTGATTCACACACAGTACAATCAGAAAGAAGCTTCACAGTATGAATATTCAAAGGCTTGATTTCTCTGTAATTTCAGTAAGCAAGATGATCGAGATTCGTAAGGCAGATTGTCCGTTGTCCTTGAGATTTGTTAAATACTGAGCAGGAGTTAACGATCGAATATTTTAGAATGATACGTGGCACTCTTCCATTGGAAAGTCTCCATTGTACACATCAGGACCTGAGCACAAGGATCATGTCCGTACACCACTGATAGTGCGCCGAATATTCCATCAGAGATGTACCTGCAAAACAAGTAATATGAGGAAAATTCTCTTACGTGGCATTTGTTGGTTGGTTGCATATAGCTGTTGCACTGATCTTCACTAGAAAGTGGAGCAGGAGTAGGGTACAGCTATAGCACGTGGGTAGGCGGATGCTAGCTTCAAGCACACTACTTAAGCTGAGCATTAGACGTATTTCAGTTAGACGGATTGTGAAAATCTATCCAATTAAATTAGAATATACACGTCTAATAACAAAGTCTATTAGACTGCGTGGTCTAATAGAATTAGACTTACGTCTAATTACAACAACCATTAAACTACACGTCTAACTCCACTGAGTTAGACTGCACGTCTAATTCCGGTTCTACCTCAGACTAATCTGAAGGAGTTAGAGTCACGTCTAACTTTCACTTCATTAGACTACACGTCTAATTATCCAATAACCATTAGACTGCACGTCTAACTCCACTGAGTTAGACTGCACGTCTAATTCCGGTTCTACTTCAGACTAATCTGAAGGAGTTAGACTCACGTCTAACTTTCACTTAATTAAACTACACGTCTAATTATCCAATAACCATTAGACTGCACGTCTAACTCCACTGAGTTAGACTGCACGTCTAATTCCGGTTCTATCTCAAACTTGTCTGAAGGAGTTAGACTCACGTCTAACTTTCACTATCTATTAGACTGCACGTCTAACTCCACTGAGTTAGACTGCACGTCTAACTCCGCACATATTAGACTCCACGTCTAACTTTGCTGAGTTAGACTGCACGTCGAATTCTGAATATATTAGACTGTTCGTCTAATTCCATATACATTAGACTATCCGTCTAATTACAAAATATATTAGACTGCACGTCTAACTCCGCTGAGTTAGACTGCACGTCTAATTCTGAATATCTATTAGACCACACGTCTAATTCGAGAATTCATTAGACTGCACGTCTAACTCTGCTGAGTTTGACTGCACGTTTAACTCTGTTGAGTTAGATTGCACATCTAATTCTATACATTCATTAGACTGCACGTCTAACTCCGCTGAGTTAGACTGTACGTCTAATTCTATGCATTCATTAGACTGCACGTCTAACTCCGTTGAGTTAGACTGCACGTCTAATTCTATGCATCTAATACCAAAATCGGTCTAATGAATCTCATTAGATCCAAGTCTTATGAAATATGATTTCAATTACCTGCATAAAAAATCATAAGCCATTTCCTCATCAAAATCTCAATGGTTAAATTATTTCAACACTTAGTCAAAATAATTTGACCCAATAATTTCCCCCTTTTTGATGAAGAAATTGAAAACCTGCATATATATACCAAAATATGCATTCATCATATAAATAAAACAAACTCTTGTTCACTTATATCAAACTTCCAAAAACCAATATTCAGAAAACCATCAAAGAAACATTGTTTGAAAGACTTAAATAGAGTAGAATAAAAGAAATTATTGTTCTTCCCTTTTAACTCGAGGATCGGTTGGACTCATGTCTTGGCCGGTTAGCATGTTGAGAAAAGGAGGATAGCCGCGACCACCACGACCGCTTCCACTTGATCCACCACCATGATCACCACCAGTGGCACGACCTCCTTGATCAACATTAGATAGCCTACTATGGCCACCACCACTACTTCTGCCTCCACAATCACCACCGCTGGCACGACCTCCATGATCACCACCGCTTCGACCTCCACTTCTCTTGGTTGGCCTAGGATTATCATCGTTGCTTGAAACTCGTCTGGATCTAGTACCGGTTGACACACCATCACTTCTTCCACTTGATTCTCCTTGGGTGATTCGAGGTTGAACTCTTTCAGCATTAGCCTTTGCGTTCTCCTTTGCTTGAAACTTCCTTGCAATGGAGTCAACAAATTCCTGTCGTTCACTATCATTTCTACTCAAACAACCCTGAATTTCCACCATCTGATTCTTCACCAGACTGAATTCTTCCAAAGTCTCCCTGTGACGTTCATCATTGATTTGCCTTTCAATGTCCAACAATTCAGTTTGACGGTTGAAGAGTTTCTTTTCAAACTTTGAGAAGTTTAAATTTGAAACATGAGTCTCATACATGTTCTTCTTCAGTTTATTATCCAATTCAGTAAGGACTTTGATAACCTCGGTAAAGACCTTTCTTTCTTCTTCCTTCGTGTTCATGGCCTTTATTATGCTCTTCTGAAGAGATGAGAGCACAAATTTCATAGACTTTAATTGTTACCTTCGCCAGAGGATTCTTCATTTGATGAAGTCTCTTGAGACTCTGCTTCCATGCTCTGAATTGGCTCAAAGTTTGTATGAATCTGCAAGGATTGCTCCTGTTCATTCTTCTCGACTTTCTTAGCAGCTTCATTCTGCTCTTCTTCTAATAGTTCATCTTTAGCTCTCTGAAAGGGCTTTTCCATACAGGCAAGCTTCAACGAGATCTTTTCTCTTCAGAGCCTCAGCTACCTCTGAAGTTTTAGCCCATTTGAGAAATTTCTTCTCATTAACTACCCGCTTCTTCCACTCTCGTGTTATCGCAGAATTTGACAGAGTATCATTGTACTTGGACGACAGTCTCTCCAGGGACCATGATTCAAAAATCTCCAAATTTTCAGCCGTAATGGCTTTAACTTGATCTAAAATGAGTTCAATAATGCATGTTGCCTCTGATACTTCTTCAGGAACTGGAGTTGCAATCTTCTTACCTTTTCCAACAACCTCTATGGGTTTTGGAACAGGTCTGGGTTCACTGATCACAATTCCACTCGACATTCTTGCAGAACGCATCAACTCGAACGCCGATTGGGGTTTCTTACACAGCTCAGCAGGGAGCTCTACACGAATAACCTTCCCGGCTACCATAGAATCTTTAGGAGCAGGAATAGAAGATTCTTGTTTAGCAGATTTACCAACAACAAGGGTAAGAACTGCACCTTGTTCTGGTTGAGATAACTCTGTAGCACCTGTGGCTACTTGATTTGTTTGAATAACATGAGACTCAATCCTGTCAACATTTTCATCATTTGGACCAGCTGACTCAACAACGGGCCCTTCAGTAGATTCTCTTAAAGGAGAAAAAATGGATTCATCTTGTTCTACTACAGGAACATCAAACTTAGGCACATCGGCCAGAGATTTAGAAGAGGTTACCTTTAAAGATTTAGACGCGCGGGGCGCCTTTGTCTTCTTTTCCTTTGAGATACTGGATCTCGAAGGTTTTCTCAAAATGGTTGAAGGAGTAGATATAGAGGACATCGGAGTTGTAGCAAGTATACCTGGACCTTGCCTTAACCTTGAATCGACTGATTCAAAGTCCTTCTTGTTTGAACTTTTCAGACTGGAGGAACTAGCCTCCGATTCATTCACTGATTTCGATCTTTTTGCCCCTGTTGACATGACAGAAGCAAACGGTTGCTTGGATAAGGTAGATGACTTTCCACTTGTTTCATAACTAGATGCACCAGAGGCACATTCTACGTTGTTCTTCATCCTTATCAGTGCTAGCGACTGTAAGGGCAGTGAATACTCTTGGAGAGTTGATCTGCTCTAGTTCTCCAGTAGGAACTCCCAAATGCTCCATCAGACGACTCAGTTGAGCCGCATACGTTATGCTCTCATTGTTTGATTGACAAATCGAAAAGCACAGGTTCTGGAAAAGGGTAGATGCCCAGTTTACCTGGATTCCCTTTGAAATAGCGCACATATAGTCAAAACGATCTTGACTATAGAGATGGAAGGAGCCAGACTTCCCTTGTATTGCTTTTGCCACCACGTCGTTCAGCAGAATGAAATGAGGTTTAAGGGTCTTCTTGTTTCCATTAATATGGATCAACGAATCATCAGCAGATAAAGTCTTCTTCATCTCTTGCATGACTTCCGATGAAAGAATCAGATCGAAAGTGTGCCCCTCCGTCGGAAGCTCAAAGAACTCCGCATAAATGGTTTCATCGAAGGATAACTCCATGCCGTTGACGGTTGCTACGATGGATTCACCCACCATAGTTGCAGATTTGAAGAACTCGCGAACTTCTTTCTCATAGAATATGAATGGACCACCGAGATACTTCCTCAACCCAGAATACTCTAGGGTTCTGAACATCTCCACCACTTCCGGTTCATCAAAAGTGTACACGATGGAAAGTCCACCTGCAAAGTACAATGACCCAAAGTGATTTTCTTGTTCACCATTTTCAAAAGAATATGAATCGACACAAGAATATGAACCGACACAAGATTTCAGAGAGTTTTAAAGAGAGAAATGCAGAGACAACTAGGGTTCTTAGGGATTTCGAGAGATTAAAAACTTTCAAACTCGTGCACTAATGTCCTTATATAGACAGAAAAGAGAGATACAGAATAACCGTCTTTTCTTAAGGGTATGGCCCATCAATAAATGTTAGACGTCTTTTTTCAAGGAGTCATCATTAAAAATGAGGGTATATCAATCATTTTCTCTAAACTTGAAAGACACGTGTCTTCATGTTGGTAAGAGATGACTGTTTGATATTTTGAGTGGGAAAAATAAATAGCTCTTAACGTGGGACAGTTGTCCTTGATCAGTCTAATCAGCACGTAGTTAGACGTTTTTCTTACTTTCACAAATCCATATAGCTAAACGTCTATTAGACGGATGGGTCTATTAGACGCATACGTCTAATTCCGTGTTATAAAAATTCGTCTAATGTCTATTAGACGTGTACGTCTAATTCCGCATGAACACCACGTGTTAGACGTGTGTTTAATTGGTTAGACGTGAGCATCCTCTTGCTCATGACGTAAAAACGTCTAACGTCTATTAGACGTATACGTCTAACCACGTAAGTTTAAACCTCAACAAATAGACTTAGATGTACAGATTGTGAGCAAAAATACGTCTAAGTATACACCGTTTCTTTTAGACACACTTGTCTAATTAGACCGATTAAGGATATTCGTCTGGAGAGTATCTTTATTTCCAAATAAAATTTTCTTCTTATTTTGTATATGGACATAAAAATGTAATAAATAATTTTTGTGGTCCAAAGACCAAAAACATTTTTAACAAATAAAAAAATTTATCTACAAGAATGGCAAAGGCAATTGTTGATCTTTTCAGGCTGTGTACTCAAAAGAGTATTCTTCTTGTTTCCTTCCTACATCACCTACAAAAGAAACTATTTACACATTTTGGTATCCATACTCAATTGGGTCCTCGATCAATTAGTCCATTAGGAATCCATATTTGAGTTATTCTGATGGATTTCCCATTTTGTGTTGTGATTAATGCATAAGATTTTGACTTAACAGATGACTTCCTGCTAGCCACTGATCCTTTATCTTTTGAAAAAGAGTTTCTTTTAAAACTCCTTGACTTAGTCAGGTTTTAAATTGCCAGATTTATTAGTTGCTTCTAGATTATTCTTAAGCCAGCTAAAAGTAGGCGAAACATAAACTATTTAATTTTTAAAAGCAACTTCTTAATGAATATGATCAGATTCAATGTCAGTTGACAAAACTTATAGTCTTAAGTTTGTCAGATGAGTTGGACTTTTTGCATGACAGATTAGGGTCATTGCTATCAAATCCCAATCCGGATCTAGATCCAGCAGGTTTCAACATGCTGATCTGATGTTTGACAGCTTCTCCAAACCTTGTCCATGCACAGACAACATAGTTTAACCTTTTGTTTTCAGATGAAAGGGTTTGAATCTGTTCTTTGAGCATCTCATTCTCAGATGAGATTTCTTCAATCTTCTTTTCAAAAACATTTGACTCTTCAGCTTGAGACAGATTTGGTTTGTTTACATCTGATGAAAATTTAGTTTCATTTAGGGATTCTGCTAGCTTTCTGTACTCGATGACCATGTCATCTAGTGCAGCTACCAGTTGTTCCCTTGAAAACCTTTCGAAAGAGAAGTCAAATACCTCAGTCTCCTGAGTTCTTTCTTCATCTTCTCTTGCCATGAAGCAGGCCACCTCTTCTTCATCACTTTCACTGGATGAAAAGTAGGAACCACGACTACCTCCTTTGTTCTTCCCGTCACCTGCCATAAGAGCCTTCAGCTCTTTTCCATCATCCTTGGCATCTTCACGTTTCGGCTTCCGGCATTCCGATGCATAATGACCTTTAATACCACAGTTAAAACAAGTAACATTAGATTTAGATTTTTTATTGTCATTAGAATTTGAAGAGTTTGAGTTAGAGTTGCTCTTCTTCATGAAGTCGCCAAACTTCTTCACAAAGAGAGACATGGCATCGCTGCTCAGCTGCTGAGTTGCCATCTTCACATCCGGAGCGGTTGGTGGCTCTTTAATAGTGACCAGCGCCTTGGAAATAATAACGGATGTGGGTTGATCTTCTTCCATCCTACAGTTCAGCTCGAACTCATAGGCCTTGAGATCAGCAAAAAGATCAAAGAGAGAGAGCTTGTTTAGATCTTTGGATTCTCTCATCTCCATTGTCTTTATGTCCCATTCCCTTAGAAGATCACGCATGACCTTGATAGCAAGCTCCCGGTTGCTATAGGTCTTGCCTAGGATAGATAGAGAGGAGACGATCTTGCTGAATCTGGTGTCGAAATCGTTCATTGTTTCACCAGGACGCATCTTGAAGCTGTCAAACTGTTGAGTGGCAACCATGATCTTGTTTTCCTTGGTTTGCTCGTTGCCCTCAAACAGTTGGGTGAGTCTGTCCCAGACCTCTTTGGCAGTATCACATTCGATAATGTAGTTGAACATGCTGTCATCTAGAGATTTGTAAAGAACATCAAGAGCCATGTTGTTGAGGTTGTTCTGCCTCTTTTCATCAGCGTTCCAGTCAGCCTTCTCCTTATTAATCTTGATAGGACCTTCTGTGACAACACTCCACATGTCGTCATGAAAAGAAGAGAGATGAACACGAACTCTTTCTTCCAAACAATGTAGTTTTCTCGAGAGAAAGTTGGAATGGCTGTAGCACTGGAATCTTTGGTTATGATCGACATATTTCAGGAAAGGCTTGAGAATAGAATCAGGGCTCTAATACCAATTGATAGGATCGGCTTTATCGATAGAGGCGGGGGTCTGACTATGGATGAAGGCTTATGAAAAACGGTTTGAAAGAAATCCTATTAGAGATTTAATTTGCTTTCTATTCTGCACAAACACTTGTAAACACTTGAAACAGATTCAAGGCGGAATTGTTTACTTGGGTTTGAAGCTCAAGATGAAATATGAAAAGATGACAGAAATGAAGAACACAACAGTTTGTTTATCGATGTTCGGAGAAACTCTCATACGTCACCCCTTCTTCCAACCACCGGAAAAATTCACTATAATATGATTTGAATCAAATACAGTTTACACACACTTAGCTCACTTATTGAACAGAACACTCTCTGTTCAATATACAATCTGAAGAATATCACTCAGCTAACGGTGTTTTTGATTCTAGCTCTCTCTTGATTCACACACAGTACAATCATAAAGCAGCTTCACGGTATGAATATTAAAAGGCTTGATTTCTCTATAATTTCAGTAAGCAAAATGATCGAGATTCGTAAGGAAGATTGTCCGTTGTCCTTGAGATTTGTTAAATACTGAGCAAGAGCTAACGATCGAATCTTTTAGAATGATACGTGGCACTCTTCCATTGGAAATCCTCCATTGTACACAACAGGAACTGAGCACAAGGATCGTGGCCGTACACCACTGGTAGTGCGCCGAATATTCCATCAGAGATGTACCTGCAAAACAAGTAATATGAGGAAAATTTTCTTACGTGGCATTCGTTGGTTGGTTGCATATAGCTGTTGTACTGATCTTCACTAGAAAGTGGAGCAGGAGTAGGGTACAACTATAACACGTTGGTAGGCGGATGCTAGCTTCAAGCACACTACTTAAGCTGAGCATTATACGTATTTCAATTAGACGGATTGTGAAAATCTATCTAATTAAATTAGAATATACACGTCTAATAATAAAGTCTATTAGACTGCCTGGTCTAATAGAATTAGACTTACGTCTAATTACAACAACCATTAAACTGCACGTCTAACTCCACTTAGTTAGACTGCACGTCTAATTTCGGTTCTACCTCAGACTAATCTTAAAGAGTTAGACTCACGTATAAGTTTCACTTAATTAGACTACACCTCTAATTATCCAATAACCATTAGACTGCACGTCTAACTCCACTGAGTTAGACTGCACGTCTAATTCTGGTTCTACCTCAGACTAATCTGAAAGAGTTAGACTCAAGTCTAACTTTCACTTAATTAGACTACACGTCTAATTATCCAATAACAATTAGACTGCACGTCTAAATCCACTGAGTTAGACTGCACGTCTAATAACGGTTCTACCTCAGACTTGTCTGAAGGAGTTAGACTCACGTCTAACTTTCACTATCTATTAGACTGCACGTCTAACTCCATTGAGTTAGACTGCACGTCTAATTCTACACATATTAGATTGCACGTCTAACTTCGCTGAGTTAGACTGCACGTCTAATTCCGAATATATTAGACTGTCCGTCTAATTCCATATACATTAGACTATCCGTCTAATTACAAAATATATTAGACTGCACATCTAACTCCGCTGAGTTAGACTACACCTCTAATTTCGAATATCTATTAGACCACACGTCTAATTTGAGAATTCATTAGATTGCACGTCTAACTCCGCTTAGTTAGACTACACGTCTGTACGCGTTCATTTTCGTTTCCTTCGATTTTCTGGCGCGTGTGCCCCCTTTTTAATTGATTGGCATACGCTCCTTTTTTTTCGAATTGAATTGGCCCGTACAGGTTTTAAATCGATACACTCGCGAATATATCGATCTAATTGACTTGAGAGTCGCCACTTTAGTTTACTTCTCAAAGAAACTAAAGAAAAGAAAAATCAGAGATTCATTTTAATTGTTCGGTGTTTGGTTACGTATTAGGAAAGGGCCTACGACACTATGTCCTATACGCCTGTCTTTACAGACAGTCTCTACTCCTAAGTAATTGGCCATATGATGTTTGAAAGATTGTTACGTTTTCATTCTAAGTTCCGAACTCTTTTGCTTGTGTGAGAAAATCTTAATCATTTGCAAGGGGCTAGTCCTATTCATGAGGTGTTTGAAGAGGATAAAGCATTGAAAGGAATTGAAGCATTGAAAAGCATCGAAGAGCATATAACAAAGTTCTCAGAAAAACAAGAGTCACGATTCTAAAGGGAGGACATACAAGTGTGAACGACAAGGAAAAATTTTCGGGTTGAAGATTGGAAATATAATGCTCTTTGGACAAAGGAGAGAAGATGATGAAATAACTCAAGGTCCCAAGTGTTTTTCCATTTTTTAAAATTTTCAAAATTAAGGAAAGACTCTGAATAGAACTCATTAAAATGAGTCATTTTCAAAAACAATTCCCAAATTTCCCAAAAATTTCATATAATAGTCAAAAATATTATTAAAAGCTCATAGGAATCGAGTTTGGAATTTTCGGAGTCATAGAACCCCAGATATGACACTGCAAAGATAGAAAGTTTTCCAAACAGGCCTTAAAAATTCCGGGAAAAATTATTTTTGAAGAAAATAATATTTTGGAGTTTTTAGGAAAATTTGAGAAAGTTTGAAAGTGATTTGAATACTTGAATCCTCATTTTGAAATCATTTGTTAAATTCAGGAAACAAACATGACCTTAAGTTATTTTATTTTTGGTTTTTTAAAAGTTTGAAATTAAAATAAAATGAAAATCAAGCCCCAGAGTTTATTTAAAAAAGAAAGAAAAGTTGGAAGGCTATTTTAATCTCGAATTAAAAATAATACCCATTTAAAGATAAAAGAAGCCCAAGGGCTTCTTTGCAACTTCAACAGAAGTTGGGGAAAACAGATAAAAGAAAAGAAAAGTTAACCATCGTCGGCCTTCTCCCTGTCTCCGGCGAGGCGATTTCCGGCCAGACGACCTCCGGCGAACCCTGCGCCTGCAACAGTCATCCGTTCGACGAGATCCTTGCGACGACCTACTCCGTTTCGCTTGGAGTTCCACCATCCCAATCAGATTAACCCTAAACATTGGCTAGCCTACTTCCAGTTTCCCCAACAAGCCTCGACGATGCTTGATATCGCCTAGGGCTCGCCTACTCCAGGACGCGACAAAGCTCGATGTTCAACTCATCTATTCTTCATAGAGTCCGCCTGAATGGCTGCCTGTGCGCCGGAATCGCAATTGATGACTTTGCTGCTGTAAAACCTACAGCAGACTTTCAGAAGGAAACAGCCTGTGCGGGTTTCTCCTTCGACAAAGACAATTATCGCGATTGCAGCAGAAGCGAATTCATGAATAAAGAAAACCTAACCTATATCAAGCTTTCTAGACCATCATAACCTAACATCTAAGCATTCAAGTGATTAAAACCAACTACAACAACAAAACACACAATCGTAATCTAAATCAAAGAAAGAACATGCAATTGCATTTTAACCATCAAATGGCATCGGTGTTCATAACCGATGCCTCCAATCAACATTTCAAATACATTATTAAGTTTGAAGGATTACCTGAGTAATGATGGAAGATGAGACGATAGGAAGAGCTTGGAACGAATGAAAGAGGTAACACAGACAGTCTTCGTTTACTTCTTTCCCTTTCGATTTGATTCGCTAGTGTCGTCTTTTTCTTCAAGTGTCCTATGTAGCTGATGTTCCCACGCGGATAATGAGGCGGAGAATCAAAGGACGTCCACCAGTGAATCCTCTGTCGTTCTTGGTCGTGTAGCTGCAGCCAAAATCACAGGTAACAGGCTTTTGATGTTTGTATTTCTTCTTTGACTGAGAAAGGAATCAGATCTTCAGATCGAAATCTCCCTCCCATTTCTTCAACGATGGAAGCAATATGAAAACCCCCTCCGATTTGGTAACCGCCCCTCCAGATCAAAGAACTGAAAAACTGATCCCCTCCCCTTATCTGATCTCCTTTCTTTTTCTTCAGCACAGGGACCTATTTGGAATTTTTGGAAAAATTCAAGGGCACGCTCGGAATAAAGAAAATATATAAATTTTTTTTCTTTTCGTTTTTCTTTTTCCAGCTTTTCCTTTCTTTCTTTGCACCTTCACACTAAATGAATCACCCCGATCGCAAAATGGATCCAATGGCTCTGAAAATTTTATTACAAATTTCCAACATAATAAGGATGAACCTAATTTTTGAATCAGCTCAAATAGTCATTCGTATCTCGAGTTATGATTTTTAAAAGTTTCCAACTATTTATCCTTTCAGTTCTTGTACCAACTTTACTAAGGGCGATCTGGGATGAGTTATGCAACGAATTGGGAGAGATTCTTGATATCATTGGAGAGCTGATTCAAAGAGCTTTCTAACAGTATCTCATTCATTCTAAATGGATCATTGGTTTAAAAGTTACGATGCTTACAAGTGTGGAATAGTTTCAACTAGCTCCCAGGATTTGAATCGGTAGTACTGCTTCCCTTATTCAGATCGAATGAAGGCATTAACCTTCGAATCACGGTTTGGGGATGGTACCATTGGAAAGATATGCGAGTTATCTTTCCAACCCAACTTGAATTATTCAAAACTATCAAGCACAGATCAAGTTACGAATTTTTAAGAGAAAGGATGTTTGATTTAAACCTCTTAGGAACACCTTCCACTCATGACTGGATTTCGTCTAGATATACGGCACCAATGGGAGATCGGGCTACACCATATGAAAGAGGACTAATTTCTCTTTTCAAAACATCCAAGATCATTGAATTTCATCCAGATTGAAGCCGGGATAAATTTATGAAGTCTAGGGTTCCAATGGAAGCTCAATGGGGACTTCAAACTTAAGAATTCTTGATTCTCTTTTCCAATAATCCCCCTTTCAAATAACCCACTTTTCAAATAATCCGGTTTTCCCACTTTAGAAGACCAGTCTACTCTTTTCCACTTCTTCTTGACACGTGCTTGATCCCTCTTTGACCAAGGTTGACTCGTCGGTTGGCAGGTTGACTAGGGTTGACCCGTTCTCTTGTTTTCCTTCTTTTTGAGCATTTTCTGCACAAATTTGCAAACAATAACATTATACTCAAAATTCAAGATTTTTCAAAACGTACAACATGAACGTGTCACGGGTTGGGAAAATAGAGTCGTTATGAAATTCGATCTTTAGATCGTTATCTTTTAAGCTTTACCGAGACGGTTTTCCACGAGGTGTTTCTATTTTTTTTCCCGATTCAATAAACAAACATGAGTATTATTTCGGGCCGGGTTTTTTTATTAGGTATCTAGGGTGTAAAAATGGGGTATCTACAACGTCCAATTCTATGCATTCATTAGACTGCACGTCTAACTTCGTTGAGTTAGATTTCACGTCTAATTCTATGCATTCATTAGACTGCACGTCTAACTGCTGAGTTAGACTGTACGTCTAATTCTATACATTCATTAGACTGCACGTCTAACTCCGTTGAGTTAGACTGCACGTCTAATTCTATGCATCTAATGCCAAAATCGGTCTAATGACTCTCTCATTAGAGCCAAGTCTTATGAAATATGATTTCAATACACCTGCATCAAAACTCATAAGTCATTTCATCATCAAAATCCAATGGTTAAATTATTTCAACACTTAGTCAAAATAATTTGACCCAACAACGTCTTCTCTCCTACATTTGCTTGTGGACATCTATTTTGTACATAGACTGCGCACTGCACTGCCTCTGCCCAAAACTATTTCGGCATAATCTTTCCTTTCAACATAGATCGAACCATATCGAGAATAATTTGGTTCTTTCGTTCTGCTACACCGTTTTTCTGCGGAGAATATGGAGTATTCAAGAAACGCTTGATTCCATGTTCCTCGTAGTATTTGTTGAACTTGGTAGAACTGAACTCACCTCCTTTGTCAGATTGGACTAGTTTGATAACTTTGTATGTTTATTTCTCCACCATCACTTTAAATTTCTTGATAGTTTCAAACATTTATGACTTCTCCTTTAGAAAATAAACCCACGTCTTTCTCGAAGAATCATCAATTAAAGAAAGGAAGTATCTCTTACCACTAAATGATTCTGGAGTTATTAGCCCATATAAATCAATACGGTTCAGTCCAAGGCTACTTTTGAAGCATCGCCGAAAGAAATGGATCCGGACTCCACCTTTGAGAGTATTTTGAATAAGCTCTCGTCTCCACACATGTGGTTATTTGCGCCAGTATCTAAGCACCAAAACGAGTTATCAGAACAACTAGGTTTGATCTCGGTTTTTGGAATTTTTTCACCAGCAACAATCCTTCATCTTCTTTCCCAGCAAAGAAGTTTTTGGTTTCTCATTTTCTTTTCGGATTTACAGTCTTTGAAAATATGACCCAACTTTCCGTAATTCTAGCATTTTATCGATTAAAAATCCTTGGCAATATGCCCATTCTTTCGACAGTCATAACACTTAATATTATTGTTTGTGTTTGTTCGGTCACCCCGCGCTTGACCTCGGCCATGCCAGTTATGTTGGTCGACTTGCTCACTTCCTCATCCTCCTTTTCCTCTTCCTCTTCCTCTGCCTCTAGTACTCTGAGCATAGATCACCTTCTCCTCTTTTATTGTCACCTTTGCCTGGAGAGCCTATTCAAGAGACTCCCCCTTCTTATTTTTCATTCTCTGCTCATGCGCTTCCAGGGACCCAGCAAGGTCTTCAATGGTGAGCATTGATAGATTCTTGGATTCCTCTATTGTGCACACGATTTTTTCAAAACTATCTATCAATGACCTCATAATCTTTTCAACAAATTGGTTTGATGAAAGACTCTCACCATTCCGATTTAGTTTGTTCACAACGGTCTCAACCCGAGTAATGAACTCATATACGCTTTCAAACTCTTTCATCACCATGTTTTTCAAATCACCCATTAGGGTTTGAAGCTGAACTTGCTTCACTTGTTCGTCTCCTTTGTTGGCTATTTCGAGTGTATCCCATGCCACTTTAGAAGATTTTACATCAGCTATCTTCTCAAAGCCAAATTTGTTGACATATTGGTATAGTAGATATAGAGCCGCCCTATCTTTAGCTTGAACGACCTTCAATGAGTTCAACTAGGCATTTCAATACCCATTTGTGTTCTCCGGTTCCTCATACCCACTCTAGACCACATCCTAGTTATCTTGGGAGCCCAAAAAGGGCCTTCATCTACACATTCCAATTGTCGTAGTTGACACCTTTTGTCAACTTGGGTAGCGGTATGCCATTAGTTAGACCTGTAATTTCTCTTAAGTGTTTACACTCAACACACACCTCATAAAGCTCTTGATTGCTTTTTTCTCTCTCTCGGCCTGCGCACACCGCAACATTCTCTTTTGAGACTGACATGTTTTCTCACGCTCACATCACACACAATAGCTCTAATACCAATTTGTTAGTAATAAGAGGGCAAAATATATTTTTCTTCTTCATCTCATTGGATTCTTACAAGTCTTTATAAGAAATCATAGACTTTTTCATATGCTTGATTCATCAAATGACAAAGTAATTATTGTAAATATTAAATAAGTCTCCCACACAAATGTTTTGGTTATCCCACTCACCCCTAAATCATTTTTATTACTCTAGAAATATTAAACATTAAAAACTAAAAACTTATTAATTTAAATTTATTCAACAAGCGTCGACTCCATAACTCTCAATATCATCTGAATTAAATTTATCCTGAAATAAAAAGTTTTATAAGAAACAAATAATTAATTTCAAACAAAAATGTATTAAAAAGATTAACTTACGATAACGGAATGACATAAAGTATCTAAAACGGTGGGGTGAGGTGGTTCCAATGGACTGTGCAATGTGGATTAATATAGTTTGAAGTCAAGGATAGGAGAAGAAGTAGTTCAGGTAGTTTAGCAGTTGGGGGAGAAAACGGTTTTCTTTTAGAATCTAGTTTCGTTATTCAGTCCAGCAGCTCCGTTCCATCGAGTTTTGGTAGATGTTACGGTTAATAAAGCAAATGGAGAAAGGCTTAGCAAGAGGACAAGGCAGAGCATATAGATTCCTCTTAGTGTGTATAAGAGAAGATTAGGAAAAAGAACTGCATGCAAGCGTGAAGACGAAGAGACCAAAGCAAGAACTGGCGGAAAAGTATTCCGACGAGTTCTGATTCTCTATACGTTTTTCGATCTTCACAAACTCTGGTACTTCTTTCTTAATTTCATTTCTTGTTTGTTACATGAGGCATAGATCGTTTATTCTTATTGTCTCATAAGCTATAACAGAGCTCCAATAGGTGGAAGAATGCCCCGAGCCTTTGATCTGGTCGATTTCTTCGATCGAAACAACAGTTACAGTATTTCTTTTCGACCCCTTCTCATGTGTTCCATCGAATCAAGCTACGTTTAGGAGTTTTTCCTGGTAGGAAGGTGACCCCGGCAACGACGAACCTTGTGATTGTGGAGCACCGGCGAAGCGGAACAAATCCCCACTAGAAAAATCTGAAGATCAGATAAAAAAAGATTCCTGCTGTTCTTCGACGCCGAATTCCAGAATCACCCGAACAAGGGTTGGATGAAGACGTAGACGTGGACCTTCGAAGTTGTTTCGGCTGGGTTATTTTGGGAAGATGCTTTGCACTAGGACGACGATTCGTTTCGGGTGTATTATTCAATTTCAAAAATCATCTAATTTCAAATTGAAATTAGGTGAATATTTATAATAGTTTTATAATAAAAAGAATTAAAGAGATAAAAATTATAAAATAATAAAAAGTTGAAGAAAGAAAATTATACTCAATTATTAAATACTTTAAGTGACGCTTATAAAATTAAACAAAGAAAAAAAATTGATATTAACAACCTATATCTAAGTTGACATTTTCAATCATATTTATAGGGTGACATTTTCAATTTCATATGCCCCATCTACATGATTAATAATTTAATATAAATAATATTTATATATATATATATATAATTTCTTTTTAATTAATTACCCTGGGCTACCGCCCACCCAACCCGCTACGTGGCTCCGCCATTGGGTGTATACATTCGAAAATCGCCGCAGGTGAAGAAGAAAAGTCATCTATTTCTTTTTAGGCCCAATTATCATTTGGAGCTCGAACTTGGGACGATTTTACCAAATAGGGCTCGAACTTTGAGTTGAGCCATTTAGGCTCGAACTATCAAATATTTTACCATTGGAGGCTTTTACCTAAAAGAAAGTTTATTCCATCTGTTTTATGTAACATGGCAATACATTTTATTTTATTTTTAATTACACCTGGCATATTAATTCCATCAAACAAAATCCTTGGTTTCTTTCTCCACGTTCTCACTTTTCCTTCCTTACTATCTTTTCTCCCATTTTTTTTCAATGACTGGTTGTTTCGTAAGATAAGTTCGTTCGATAAGTTTCAACTGATTTTCGTTTACCCTTATCTTCCTCGCTCTTATAGTACCCATCGCACCATCTAAGCGTAGAGACGCTAGAGAAATCAAGCATAGAAGATTGCCAGAAGATGTCATAGGTCCAACATTCACGGGCACCTTCAATGAAGCCTAGTAGGCGTTGCTGGATCAGTGATTCCAAAGAACTTGCGTATTCCGATGAGGAAGGAGACGTCGGTGCCAGAGGCCAATATATGGTGAGATCGAATGACATGAAATTCTCAATTGTGGAGGAATTGTCGTCCGTCTACAAATTCATTGCTCGAAAACGATAATTTGTCATTGAAAATAGGGATAATGATAAGGTTAGATAAAATCACAATCATTAGTTACTTTATTTGGAAAAGAGATGAAATAATATTATTGATTGAATGAGTGTTTTTTAAGAGAATGATTGAAATAATATTATTGATTGAATGAGTAATCTTACAATAGTTTATCTATATATATATAATAGTAATAGAAAAAATAACTAATTTGAGAAAACTTAGGAATTAGTTATTATATTTAGCCTAATTAGTAAGAGATAAATAAATAATTTCTCTTATTTATTTAATACATTATCATCTCATTCAAACGAGAAGGTGATGCACAAACCGTGAGCTAGCTACGTAAAAGAGCAAATTGATGAGAAGAAAGACCTTTGATGAAGATATCAGCCACTTGATCTTCAGTAGGAATGTACTGGATGAGTAGTTGTTTACGAGCAACTTTTTCTCAAACAAAGTGAAAATCAATTTCGATATGTTTTGTGCGAGCATGAAATACCGAGTTTGTTGATAAGAATGCGACACCAATATTATCACACCATAGAACCGGGGAAGAAGAAAGTGAAACTTGAAGTTCACTAAGTAGAGATTGAATCCAACAAAGATCAACAGTTGTATATGCAAGAGCACGGTATTCAGATTCAGTACTAGAGTGAACAACTGCTTATTGTTTCTTAAAATTCTAAGAAATGAGGTTGTCACCTAGAAAAATACAAAATCCAGTTGTTGAACGACGATCATCAGGACATCCTGCCTAGTCAGCATCAAAATAGGCAGCAAGAGTGAATTGAGAATTTGGACGAAGAAAGATCCCATGACGAGGAGTATAACAAACATATTGAAGAATACGTTTAACCGCTCCCCAATGAGAAGATTTGGGAGTTTGCATGAATTGACAAACTCAATTGACAACAAAGGCTAACTCATGACGAATTAGTGTAAGATATTGTAGAGCCCCTACTGTACTCCGATAGAGAAACGAATCAAATAAAGGATCACGATCATGTTAGAAAGAGATGAACCAGCATAGACGGGAGTGTGTAATGTCTTTTCTTGAAGTATATCAACCCGAGTGAGAATATCGTCAATATACTTGGATTGAGAAAGAAATAAACCATCTTTGGTACGAATGACTTTTATTCAAAGAAAGTAATGTAATTAACTTAAATCTTTAACCGTGAATAATTTGTTTAATTGAAATATAATTTTTATTAGAAACGATTAAAAGTTGCATATGAGAATAATCTCGTCCACATATATTAAAAACTATGCGGTTATTTAAGGTGAATGATACATAAAGAGAGCCGTGTCAAATTTCGATTCTATGAAATCAAGAGATAGTAGAGTAGTTTGACAAAATAGAATTATATGTATTATATATTAATTCCGAAGCTCGCCTCACACACACATTACACATACGACATATTGATAATTTATTTGCACACAAAACAAAACAAAACAAAATACGCTAGATATATATGAATGAATTTTTGTTTCAGCCGGAGATGTCGATGGTCTTGATCTCCTGCTTCTTCTCCGGCTCCTTGGGTACAGTGACGGTGAGGACGCCGTTGTCCATAGTAGCATTGATCTGTTCCACCTTGGCGTTCTCCGGCAGCCTGAAGCGGCGGAAGAACTTGCCGCTGCTCCTCTCAACTCGGTGCCACTTATCGTTCTTCTCCTCCTGCTCTCTGCTCCTCTCGCCGCTGATCTGGAGAACCTTTCCATCTTCCAACTCCACTTTCACCTCCTCCTTCTTCAGCCCGGGCAGATCCGCCTTGAATACGTGCGCCTCCGATGTCTCCTTCCAGTCCATCCTTGCATTGGCGAAGGCTGAGGTCTCTCGGGCGGAGGACGGAACATTATCCAGTACTGAACTCGAGAAAGGGAAACCCTCGAAGAGGTCGAGACTTGAAAAGGGGTCGAAGATGTTGCTTCTTGGACCGCTGAAAATGCTTGGAATTAGCGCCATTAATTAATAGATTGGATGATATATTCGTTTTCTGAATGATTATGGAAAGTGTTAATTTGTAGTCTTGTAGAAATGCTTCGGAGATGTTGCTGACTGACGATAGAAAGTGTATATATAAACAATAATAGGAGCTGAAAGAGAAATGTAGACAATTCTAGGGCCTTCTTTAGTATTCTCATTTGTTCTAGTTGGCTTATAATACTCTACACGTGTCTCCTTTTTTATAAGTAGATGTTTCTATACATTTCAATCACTTTCTTATTTTTTTTACTTTAATGATTATCATTAAATTTTAATTTTGATTAACAAAATTCCAATCTAATCTATGACATAATTAGTTTGCAATTCATTTCACTACATAACTATTAGATAAAATTATTTAACCATAATTAGTTTGCAATTCATCCTCAAATGAATCACATATAATGGACGGTGATCATGTGACGTTGTTTGCATTGTCGTTCGACAATCGTGTTGAGGTCTAGATATTCAAACTATTACTTTCGGTTTAAAAAAAATGGAACTACTTATGGACACGATTCCTCTCTCACGAGGATAAGTAGACAACCTTTCATGCATGATTTTCGAAAAATGAATCTTGTCCTTCTAAAGGGAAAGAAGACAAATATTTATCCCCGGTATAGAAATAAAATTTCCTAATAATCCGAGTTGATGATGATTTGTGGTTTCATTAGACAGTCGAAACATACCATGGACGCAATGAAACGAGTAAATTTTAGGACTAAATCCTAAACTAGAGACCGTTTCAGATTCAAAGTGAGTTTGAATATCTCTAAAATAAATACATACAAAGGATTATCTATTTTAGTTCTTCCTCGTGTCTCGTGTGTTGTTAAAACATTTTAGACACCATGAAGAGGTGCTGGCATTCAAACTTTAATTTTAAGGTTAAGAAAATTAGGGAAACCGTCTAACTTTTTAAAAAGAATGATGAATAGAAAAATTAATTTGAAATGCTAAGCAATCGAAAAAAATAATTCAATAAGAAAAGTATTCATCACAAGGTTGAGATAATGAAAACATGACTGGACAATCTCACAAAGTATGTTGATCTGTCAATATACCGATGATATTTCAACAAAACAGAAAAATGATGGTTACTAATGTCAAGGTTGAGGTTTTGAAATCACCACTAGGAAATATCGTTAGGTGTGCCAATTCGGCCATATATATCCCAATTATAAAATATAGACAATGTACTCATACCAAGCTCTTGGAGCTTGTTTCAATCCATATAAGGCTTTATCAAGTTTAAAAACATGATTTGTCAAGGTATGATCAATAAAACCTAGGGGTATCTCAACATAGACATCTTCATTTAGTTACCATTTAAAAATGCACTTTTCACATCTATTTGAAAAACTTTAAAATTCTTAAATGATGCATATAGGAAGATTCTAATTGCCTCAAGTCTAGCTACAAGTGCAAATGACTCATCATAGTCGATGCCTTCCTCCTGTCTGTACCCTTGGGCAACCAACCGGGCTTTGTTTCTTATAACTAATCCATCTTAACTAAGCTTGTTTTTAAATACCCATCTAGTTCCAATGACCGATTGATCAGTCGGTTTTGAAGTTAGATGCCACACTTTATTTCTCACAAATTAGTTTAACTCCTCCTGCATAGCTTTGATCCAATTTGGATCAAGCACTGCTTCACCAATTTTCTTGGGTTCAATTTGTGAGATAAATGCGGAGTTGTCCATTTCATCCATTAATTGACGTCTTGTCCTACGAGGAGAGTTAGGATTACCGATTATCAATTCTGGTGGATGATTCTTGTTCATCTGAAGTTGGGTCCTAAAGGATTAGTCGTCTGACCAGATGGCTCCGCGACATTCGAACTCTCAACATCTTTTTATAAAGGAATTTGAACGTTATGTTGGTTCTCAATCGGATCAGCCACAGGATCAGATAATGGAATTCGTTTACCTAGAGCTTCATCCTCACATACAGACTCAAGACTTGTCTCTTCTAATCTGCTAGCAAGGTCGATGGGATCAATGAGATTACTTTTAACAGACTCATCACAAACAACATGTAGGGATTCCTCAACAGTTTGTGTTCTGTTATTGTATACTTTATAAGCCTTACTTACTGAGGAATAACCCAACATGATTCAGCATCTGCTTTAGCATCAAAAGCAGTCAGATAATCCTTCCCATTGTTATGAATAAAATATTTACACCCAAATACTTTAAAGTAAGACAATGTAGGGATTCTTCCGTAAAACAGTTCATAGGGTGTTTTGTCAAAACGTTTGTTGATTATCGACCGATTTTGTGTGTAACATGCTGTGTTTATGGCTTTTGCCCAGAACTTCTGAGGAACACCTGATTCAGCCAACATAGATCTCTCTGCTTCCTTTAGTGTCCTCACTATTCTCTTAGTGATGCAATTCTGCTGTGGAGTTCTAGCACTAGATAACTCGTGTCTAATACCAGACTCCTTGAGATAAGAAGTCGGGCTTCTGTTGGTAAATTCGGTTCCCCGATCACTTTGAATAGAAACAATGCTTAAAGATTTCTGGTTTTGAATTTTTCTAAGGACCTTAATTAAAATTTCAGCAGTTTGATCCTTAGATTGCAAAAATACTACCCATGTAAATCATGAAAAATCATCAATAACTACTAGACTAAATCCCATTCCACTTAAGCTCTTTACATGAATTGTACCAAACAAATCCATGTGTAAAAGTTCTAAGCAACGACTGAATTGAGATTTCCCTTTACTTTTGAACGATGATCTGCCTTGTTTGCCTAACTAGCAAGCAATCCACGCATAGTCCTTAGAAAACTATAATTTAAGTAAACCGAACACTAGATTGTGCGAGCAAATGTTATTGATGGTTTTAAAGTTTAGACGGTTTAATCTTTTATGCCATAACCATTTCTAGTCATTTTTGGCAATCATGCACATAAGGTCAGATGTCTTATTTTGCCAGTTCATTTTATAAGAGTTTCCTACCCTGCTTCTGGTTAGTAAAGTATTACCCCGTTGATCCTTAACCATACATTCATGCGTTTGGAAATCAACAGACAAACTATTATCACATAATTGACTAATACTAATAAGGTTATAACAAGATTGTCAACAAGTAAGACATCATTAATGGTTAGATTACCATGGATAATCTTACCCTTACCCATAGTCTTACCCTTCTTGTTGTCACCAAAGGTGATCTTAGAACTTGAGCAGTCTACTATATCAAATATAAGCCGTCTATTTCCTGTCATGTGTCTGGAAAAACCGCTATCCAGATACCAAACATAATCCTCTAGGCAATTACTCAGTTGTACCTATACAAAGCAATATTTACAATCGTTTGGTACCCACATTCACTTGGGTCCTCGGTCAATCAGTCCCTTATGAATCCATAGTTGAGTTATTTTTATAGATTTCCCATTTTGTTTTGTGATTAATGTATATGATTTTGACTTAGCAGACGTCTTTCTGCTAGCCACTAATCCATTAGCTTTAGAGGATGTTTTTCTTTTAAAACTCCTTGACTTCTTATCAGGTTTTAGATTGCCATACTTGTTGGCTGCTTCTAACTTAATTTTCAGCCAGCGAACAATCGGCAGAACATAGGTTATTTCATCTTTTAATGTTATCTTCACACGGAGTGGATCAGTTTCAGTATCAGTTAAGCTCTCTTTGAAAAAACTAATTGGCTTAAGCTTGTCAGTTGCTGAGTTTAACTTTTTACAAGATTGGTCTGGGTCATTGCTATCAAATTCTAAACCGGATTTGGATCCAGTAGGTTTCAACCGACTGATATGATATTTGACAGCTTCTCCAGACCTTGTCCAAGCGCTAACAATATAGTTTAACCTTTAGTTTTCAAAAGAAATAGTTTGAATCTATTCTTTGAGCATCTCATTCTCAGATGAGAGCTCAACCACTTTATTTTCAGATACATTTGGTTCAGATATTTGAGATGAAGAGGAGATATTGGTCTCATATTTCGTTTTCAATTCATTAAAAGAATCTGATAACTTCTTATACTCAACCTTCTGATTTTTCTGGTTCTTCTTAGTTTGAACGTTATGGCCATAGATCTAAATCAGCTTTTCCCAAATATCTTTAGCAGATGAACATGACTTGATCTCGTAGAATATATTCATGTTGATTGATTGATATAGGATATCTTTGGCAATGTTGTCCAAGTTGTTAGTCATCTTATCTTCCGTTGTCCACTCACATCTTGGCTTTGCAATCTTTATGGGACCATCAGTAATGACACTCCACATATCGCAGACAAGAACAGCCAAATGAGCTTGCATTCTCATCATCAAATAATCGTAGTTTTCTTTTGAAAGTAGAGGGATCTCGTTGATGATATACATGATTTAGGTTCTTGATGCTTGAGAATAGAAAACATGGCTCTAATACCAATTGATAGGATCGGTGTAATCAATAGAGACGGGGGTCTAACTACTGATGACAACTTATGGAAAACGGTTTGATAGAAATCCTGTTAGAGATTAATATCACTTTCTATTCTTCACAAACCCTTGCAAACTCTTGAAGCGATTCAAGTGCAGAAACATTTGCTCAAGTTTGAAGCTACGAACCAATAAGAGAAGGAAAAATAGAATGAAAAAGACACAACAAATTGTTTATAGATGTTCGGAGAAAATTCTCCTACGTCACACCTTCTTCCAACCACCAGAAAGATTCACTATACTTCTTTGAATCAAATACAGTTTACTGGCTAGCTAACTGTTGAACAAAACAGACTCTATTCAACTTATAATATGTTTAAGAATATCACTCAACTAGACAGTGTTTTTTATTCTATTTCTCTTTTGAAGATGATGTACAAAATCAATAAGCAAGTGAACAAGTAAACAACAATTCATGAGACAGTGCGAAAAACCAGTAACTCGTCTGTTGTCCTTAATGATCTTTATATAGAAAACAGGAACCAACGGTCGAATCTTCTGCATTGACACGTGGCGAGCGTCCATTGGAAAGCCGCCCATAGTACAAGAGTACAACAGGCTCTATGCACAAGGATCGTGGCCGTACCAATCTGGTAGTGCGCTAAACATTCTTATAGAACTGTCATGCATAGAACAAGTAGTGGAAAGAATATTTACTTACGTGACATTCATTCATTGGATGCAACTGGCTGTTGTACTGAACTGCACGGATCAATGGAGCAGGAGTAGCGTACAACTTGTTGATCGAGGGTAGATAGATTCTAAATTTAAGCAGCTGTTGAAGCGAGGAATTAGACGTGCTCCATTAGACTGCCAAGTCTAAGGAAGTTAGAAGTCCACGTCTAATAACGAGATCCATTAGACCACCAAGTCTAATGGAGTTAGACTACACGTCTAACTACGTCTTTGTTAGACTACATGTCTAACTTCGTATCTATTAGACTAGACGTCTAACTACGTATCTGTTAGACTGCACATCAAACTACGTATCTGTTAGACTGCACGTCTAACTACGTATCTATTAGACTGTACGTCTAACTACATATCTGTTAGATTGCACATCTAACTACGTATCTGTTACACTGCACGTCTAACTACGTATTTGTTAGACTACACGTCTAACTACGTATCTGTTAGATTGCACGTCTAACTATGTATCTGTTACACTGCACGTCTAACTACGTATCTGTTACACTGCACGTCTAACTACGTATCTGTTAGACTACACGTCTAACTACGCATCTTACTAATACATCATTAAAATAACGTTAGTCAAAATAATTTGACCCAACAGAGTTCTTTTTAGACTATTCTATAAATTTGAAAGTGATTTATGCCGTCTCGAAATTCAACAGCCTCAACGTGTTGGACTTGTCGTGTGTCAACAAATTTGGGAGCGATTTGTCTCGTCTCGAAAACCGGTAGCCTCAACGTGTTGTACTCATCATGTGTTAATATATTCAGGCATCATCTGTTTTGTCTTGGAATCCAACAGCCTAAGCGTGTTGTGCCTATCGCGTATCATAGATCTGGGAGCGATATATTTTTGAAGAATTTGGTAGCCTCAGTGTATTGTATCAAAGATTTAGGAGTGATCTGTTTTGTCTCGAAAGCTAGCAGCCTCAGCGTGCTGTGTTTTTCGCATTTCAAAAATCCAGGAGCGATCTGTCTTGTCCCGAAAATCAACAGCCTAAGCATGCTGGACTTTTCATGTGTTAGTAGATCTAAGCGTGATATGTTTTTTCACGAGGGTCAGTAGCCTTAGCGTGCTGGACCCGTTGTGTATCAACAGATTCCAATGTAATTTGTTTATTCTTTGAATCGATAGTCCTAGTGTGCTAGGTTCATTTGTTCCATTTCATGAACCGAGACCCTTAGCGTACCAAGTTCATTTGTTTCATCATACAAAATAGTAGCCCTAGCGTGCTGGGTTTGTTCGTTTTCATTTCATGAACCGATAGCCTTAATGTGTCGTGTTCATTTGTTCTATTTCATTAATTATAAGCCTTAGCGTACTAGGTTCATTTGTTTCATTTCATGAATCAGACGCCTTAACGTGTCAGGTTCATTTATTTCATTTCATGAACCGACAGCCCTAGCGTGCCAGGTTCATTTGATTCATTTAATGAATTGACAGCCCTAGCATGCCGAGTTCATTTGTTTCATTTCATGAACTAACAAGCTTAGCGTGTCGTGTTCATTTATTTTTTTATACGAATTGGCAGCCTAGCGTGCCGAGTTCATTCGTTTTCATTTCATGAACCGACATACTTAACATGTCGGGTTCATTTGTTTCAGTTCACAAACCGGTGGTCCTGGCATTCTGGGTTCGTTTATGTTTGTTTCATGAACCAACCAACAGTCTTAGCGTGTTGGGTTCATTTGTATTAATCTCACGAACCGACAACCCTAGCATTTCAGGTTTGTTTGTGTGTATTTCATGAGCCAGCAGCCTTAGTGTTTTGGGTTCATTTGTATTCATTTCACGAAACGACAGCCTTATAGTGTTGGGTTCATTGATTTCCATTCATGAACTTCCAGCCTTACTTAGCGTGTCGGGTTCATTTGTTTTAGTTCACGAATAGGTGGCGTGCTGGGTTCGTTTGTGTTCGTTTCATGAACTACCAGCCTTAGCGTGTTGGGTTCATTTGTATTCATCTCAAAAACTAGAAACCCTAGTGTGTCAGGTTCGTTTGTGTACATTTCATGAGCGATCGATTTTAGCGTGTTGGGTTCATTTGTATTCATTTCACGAACCGTCAGCCTTAATGTGTCGAGTTCATTTATTTCGTTACATGAACTGACCATCCTAACCTCCTGGTTCATTTGTTATAATATATAACTTTATTATATACTTCTATTAACTTACTAAATATTATAACATTTTAAGACTAATCCTTTCAAATATATAATTTTATTCTATAATTGTTAGTATATTGAATTCTATTAGAATTTATAATTAAAAATATATTATACAGTTAATTAATATTAGTTTGGTTCAAATTAAATTATGTATTTATATGTATATATATATTTATATATATATATATATATATTAATTTAAATATTAAATAAATTATAAATATGTGGAATGATTATTACACATTTTGAATGATTTTTATTGATAAAATTTAAAACATTTTAAAGATTTATTATTTCATAGCTAAATATTAATTTTGGATAAACTCTTACTATTCGAGTTTATAATAGTGTAATGATATTATCTAAATTCTCGATTTTAACCGTCTTTAAAGGTAGGTTCTAAATACATATTTGTAGAATTGTTCAAAAAAAACCCAACTTAACCGTCAATTTGTATTTTATTAATTTAATAAATTTAAATATGTAATTCAACCCAACTTAACTATTACAATTTGAATATGGACAAGACATGTAAAATATCACTATCCCCAGTTTGTTGTAAAGATTTTGTGTATCTCATGTATATCACTTGTCCGAACCTATGTATTATTGTTGTTTGGAGTTTGATATAAAGATATGTATTAGTGTAGTTTTTTAAAGTATGATATAAAGTGTGATACATCTTATTTACATTCTTAATTTTGTGGTTTTGTCTATTCTAAAATGAGTTTATATTATCTTGTTTGAATATAGAAGAGATATATTCTATATAAAGTGACATCCACAAATAACGGTCCCTCGTGATTTATTTATTATGTTGAATTAATCGTAATCAATTTTTTATTTTATTGTTAAAATTGTTAAAACTATTTATTTCCATGTATGATTCTGGATAAGAAATTGTGTATTAATTTTTTGAAACACCTTACTTTGATCAAATATATCATATAAATTGAATTTAGTTAAAATGTTAATTTAATAATATATAAATTACATATATTTATAATTTTATTAAATATTCCTCGTCTAAATTCATATCATACCAAATTTATATTCAATTTCCAAATAGTCAACTATTTATGATAAGAAACACTTTGGACTAATTACTTACATGTTTTAACGGGTCAGGTTAATATCATGTGAAATCTTTATTTGTTGAATTAGGTTAATATCATGTAAAATCTCTATTTAATTAACTAATTAACAATATTAAACTATTAACGAAAGATTTAGGAAATATCACAAAAATGCAAAACCAAAATCAATGTAACATGTGCATAAATTATTATTGTAAATGACTTTTATTTTTTGAAATTACAATATTTCCCTTATTTGGGACAATAATTAAAACATTAATTTGTTGTAGGAAAACATTTAAAGTCATCAGCACCTTTGCAACAATAACACGGTTTTGTATAGATGCCAATTTAATCACTCGCCACTTAGCATGCCTTTTGTTTTGAGTTTGACAATTATTCACCATTACAGAAGTTTTAAAAGGATTTGTAAATATTGTTAAAATTGTTTTATTTTTTAGGAAATTTAATTCCCTTGCCCATGGAATCATCACAACCTTAGGTAAGTTTTCAAACTAAGGTACAAACTTCAATATCAATTTAAGTTTATTAAAGTTGAATGAACTAATACAAAAATATAAGATAACTACCAAACATTCAAATCAAAACTGTTTATAATAAAAAATAAGTAGTTTGCTCCAGGTCTACCAGTTTCAACCACTGGTCGGATCTAGAAGGAAATTTATCGAAGTGAACTTCACTTCGAATTTTCAACCAGTCGTAGAATGCGTAGGAGATCTCGAGCGCCCGATCCTCAACCCTTTTTAGGATTTTTCTTACGATGGTTTCGGCTTCATCTGATGTAGAGTGATGGGATTGCGTTGGGGATTCGGGTGGAGTGAGCACAATAGCCGATCTCCCCATGATCGGGATTTTGATTGGTTTGGAGAGCATCGTCCCCAGCCGGACCTGTTGAACTCTTTTCAATGGTGTTACTTCCCTGAACCGGAGGATTTTCTTCTTCTTCATTAACCGGTTTTGAGGATTCTGGTGTAGTGTGAGAAATGGTCGGCCCCTTCAGAACCGATTGTGATGTCTGCTCGATTGTAATGGGGTTTTCAGCACCTGGATTTATTGCACTTCTTTCTGTATCAATGTCCCCTTGAACCAGAGGACAAAAAGTTGGTATTTCTTCTTCATTATTGATCGTTTCGTTTGTCGGATCATCTATCCGGTCAGTGTTAACAGTTGGACCTTCCTCAATAATTTTACTTGTCGCCTCGTCATTGTTTGCCCGAGTTACTTCTTGCACTACGTTTAGTACCACATCCGAAGTCCTTAACCGGACTGATTATATTGTATCCGCAATGTTCTTAAGAGGAGATTTCCTAATTTTAAAGTAATGAGAGTGAGTACTGACCCGTTTTGTAGATTTAGCGGCCCGACTCGCAGATGATTCGGCCTGCCTTGGAGAAGGAACGGTTTCGGCTACTTCCTTCTCCTTTTCTGGGGATGAGGAGTGAACTTGAATTGGAACCACTATATTAATTGGGTTTGCTTTAATGAATGTGCCGGATGGGTCGGGGGATATTCTTTCGGAATCATGAGATCCGCTTGTCGCCTTCTTCTCAATAGACTTTCTTTTCTTATTCGCTCTCTTAAGTTTTGACTTGTCTTTCACTACGGTTTCCTTTTCTGTAGGCTCATCTTCTTTAGGGCCTTTGTCTTTCGGGACAGCCGATTCGGCCTCCTTAGAAGCCTTGGCCCTTGGAGCTCTCTCCTTGGCCGTTTTTTCGATCCGGGTCCTGACATTCCCATCATTCATAATTTTGGAGTTTGATAGCGGTGTACCTTCACCGATTTGGATCTGTAGATGTTGAAGAATTTTCGCGATCGGTATAGCGTAGACTTGAACCCGATCTTTTGTCCCTGCAACCACTTCACATAATTGCTCGAAGAGCACACCGGCCTAGTTGATTTTTTCACATCGGACTATACCGATCATCATTTCAAGTTTTAGCCGTGTCATGTTGTCGAAATTTCCTCCTTTTCCTTGTAGGGATTTGGAGATTACATCCATCAGCCATCGTAACTCCGGCTTTAGTTTGCTCTTCTTGCTGGTGTGATCCACCAAGTCAGACGCGTCATTCGAAATCGCTAGTCGAACCGCCGCAGATTCGGCTTCTAATAGACCGGTCTGGAAATTCCTTCCCTCATTGGGCAGACCAAGAGCCTTAGCAAATAACTCCTCATTGATCTCAAAGGTTGTGCCGCATACGGTGGTAGTTATGACCCTTTTCTTCACACTTGCCTGGCTGAAGAACTCCAGGACTTCATCCTGATGAAGAACGAATGGACCATTCAGGAAGGTCTCCAAACCCGAGTCCTTAAGAGATCCGATCATAGCTTTGTAGTCGATGGTTCCGTTCTCCTCGATATCTTTGAAGTCGATTTGCAAAATATAGGTGAAGAGTGCATTATCTCGTCCCATTGTGGATTGAAAGAGAGAGTTAAGAAAATCTTGAAAGATTAGATGCAAGAATGCTTTGGAAATTTTTAGAGAGAGAGAGCGGGATGATGAATGATGAATGATTCAACTTTTAGTTTATATAGGGAGCGGGGGAGCGGTTACTTGACGGTTAAGAAACCAAAACGTCACGTCGTTCCAGGTTTTTTTGGCGCCAAAATTTCTCTCCAAGTGTTACTGCGGTAACTATTGGCGGTAAATTATGGTGGTAAATTTGAGCGGTAAACTGGGGGCGGTAAACTATTGGCGGTTGATTTTTTAAGTTTAGCTGAATTAAAAATTTGTTTTTTTTTAAACTGAAGTTTTGATGTCAAACCGGAAGTTGTACCTTTAGCAGAATTTTTGATTTTGAACCAAAATTGTTTGAAAGAGTAAATGACTTGGATTGCATCTGACAAATAATAAGTAGAATGGTCACCCGGTCGTACAACAAACTGACCGAGTTGACCGGATAAAAGAAAATAAGAGATAAGACTGATAGTAATCCCCTTCTTCCATTTTCTCGATCCATTCCTCCACGGTATTGTCGGTCCGGTTCTCGTTTCTTCCGATCCATCTTTCCATCATGTGGCTGGTCAATGTGTTTTCCAGGCCTACTGAGACTCCTGGTCCGAGATTGGGGATGACTGAACGAATGTATCGGCTGATTTGGGGGGCAAAGTCGATTCTTCTTCTCGGAGCCTTGATGAGCTCCTTCAAGTTGTTGAAAATGAATGAGGCCTAGTTTATGGGCGAGAGTTTGATGATTGAGATCATGAGGTCAAACACTTGCCGAGTGTAATTCTGATTCGGCATGTGTCCCAAGATTGACCGCTGGATCAAGTCCTAGAGAAGTTGGATATGAGGGGTCAGGTCATCTTTCAGACTGTGGTTTTCAACCGGATCAGTAGTGCCGGAGAATATGAATGAATGATTTTCTTTTACTGGAAAGTGGGGGGTTGGAAAGTCCGAAAATCCTTTGGATGGTAGGTTGAAGAAATCTGCGAATGACTCTTTAGTGAGCCGGTAGAACTCACAGTCGATGTAGGTGGTGATGTTGTCATCATCTCTCACTTGGGTATTATCGAAAAACTCGTGCACCTCCTCTTCGAGGATGGTATCCGATCCTAAAGGAAGGTTCGTAAGCCGGATACGAGCAAAGGTTGAATAAGAACACCTTCGAATCTAGAGTTAAGAACCGATTCGAAGTCGATGATGAGTGAGTTTCGGAGTTGAGAATTCATCTATGAGAGTTTTGAGAGAGATGAAGTTCAAGATTTAAAGAGAGAGAGATACTTTCGAAGTGTGATTTGCTTGAAGGAGAATGAGGTCCTTATATAGTGGAAACGGTTACACAACATTTAATGAGAGTATTTTGAAAAAATCTGACCGTTTATGTATTGTCAAAGAGTGCATTGAATGTTTGATGCCTTTTCAAGAGATTAATCTTTGGGAATGTATGATTTGGCTGACTGGCCTATCCGGACTAGGCACGCCTTTTGGTTAATGAATATGTCTGTTCCCAATGTTTTTTTTTGGATATTTTTCAGAGTTTTAAGGTTTTCAGATGCTATAAGTTCCTTCTGGATCTCATTTCCTTCACCGGTTTCGGTTCGCTGCCAGTCATTCCTATGATATTCATTTCTCTAGTTGTCGTTTCTTTGGTAGTCGTTTCTCTGGTAGTTGCTTGTTGTTTCTAGTCATCTCGTTTTGGTCTTCTGCATTCCGACCTGTAATGACCAAAATCGTCACAGTTAAAATATCTTACATTTGATTTGTCGTCATAATTATAGTTGTAGTTGTTGTTCGATGGTTGATTCTTCTTCATGAATCTCCCGAATTTATGCGTTATCATGACCATCACGTCTTCACTGATCTGGTCAGCGCTTTCGATGGGAACCGGAACGGCTAATAAAGGAACCGATGGTTCCACCGATGTCACCAGAGCTCTAGTTGCGGTTGATGTCGGTGCTTCGTCTTCGATCCAAGATTTCATCTCGAATTCATAAGCCTTCAGGTCCTCAAACACATCGTGCAGCTTCATCTGCCCGAGGTTGCTTGATTCCCTCATCACCATGGTCTTTATATCCCATGCACTCGGTAGAGATCTCAATGCCCGAGGTTGATGATCTCCCGGTTTTCATATCTCTTCCCAAGTGTGTACAGCTCGTTGACCACGCTAGTAAACCGGTCACTAAATTCCTTCATATTTTCTCCCGGCTTTATCTTGATGTTCTCATACTTTTAAGTTGCCACCAAGAGTTTGTTCTTCTTAGTCCTTTCGTTTCCTTCATGGATCTGAATAATAGTTTCTCAGGCTTCCTTTGCACTTTGATAGTCTTTGATTTTGTTGAACGTATTATCGTCTATAGCTTTGAAAATGTGTCTCATGCAATGTTTGTCCATGTTATTTCTTCTTCTATCTTCATCCGTCCATTCTCCGCTCTCCTTCTCAATCTTTATTGGTCATTCCTTTAGGATGGTTTTCATCTCATCATCCAAAGTTATCAGATGTAAATACATTTGAACCTTCCATCCGCTAAACGCTTCACTATTTAGCATCGATGGCTTATCACTGTGGGTCATGCTTCCCATCTTCTTTCGGTTGCTTGAGTGTTAAGATTCCTGCTCTGATACCACTTGTTAGGATTGGGATCGCCGATAGGGTACCGGGGTCTAGCTAATCGGTAATCACTTACAACACACCACAAACTGGAACTAATCCGGTTAAAGACTAGAACCGTTCATAACACTACGTAGATTGTCACAGACTCTTGAACCGAGTTCAAGTGCGGAAATGTCCGTTTCAATCTGAACCAACGTATGCGATTTGGTTTGGAAGGTATTTAGGAGAAATCGGTTTAAGGAGGAAGCTGGTTCGGTTAAGGGAGTTATTAGTTATTTTGGTTGAGATTTTAGGTGTTTCGGTTCGGTTAGAGTAGGTAAGCTAGAATGTAAAGATGAAGAACACGAGACAAGATTTTATGGATGTTCTAAGTTTAATCTCTTACGTCACCCCTTCTTCTCAAACAGTGAGAAGGGTATTCACTAACTGTAATATTACACAACCTAATACAAAATCCGAACGAGTCTTATTTACTGATCGTCGGTTACACCACTCACATAGTGATATAATACTTTTACACAAGGTAAAATACACAGTTTTTCTCTTAGAAAAATTTCACTTTGAGAACAGAATAGCTATGCCAACTCAGGATGTTCTTAGGGCTTGATTGAATGAAAAGCTTGGTTGATTCTTGCTCGCGCGCGTTCTTTGTTTATTCTACTGTTCTTGGCTTCCTTTATATAGAGAATATGACAACGGTCATATTTCTCTCTCTTCTATTGATTGGTCAGCCGAACCGGTCAGGTTTAGGTGGCGTGCACGCCTTGTCATTTTGGACATCTGGCAGACATGCATTAGCCGGTCGCCTGTTTCAGAAGATTGCTTGTGATCTTGGATTATTAATCATCATTACTTTTGTTGAATGCTTCTGACTCGGATCACGGATCCTTCTTGTGTTCATTATCCAAGAAATTCATTACATCATCTTTCATAGATTTCATCGATTTGAGTATTTTCCCGTTGGCCTTAAGATCTTCGATTTTTGAGCCATCCGGAAAGGAATGCTTCATACGACCTTTTTATTTTAACCGATCTGGTTTAGGGAAGTAGCACCGATTTTATTGATTGTATGGATTTCTTTGAGACAGAGTGTCTCAACCGGTCTGGTGTGGTACCTGCAAAAGGAATTTTGAGACTAGTTAAGTTGTTTGTCCGGTTAAAATTAACTTACTTAATTTTTCTAACAATTTCTCCCTTTTTGATTATTTAGAATAAATATTCAAAACTTGTAAGTGTTGGCCGGTTTTAAATCGTTTTTAAGAAGTGTTTGGCCGGTTACAAAAATTAACTTACTTAATTTTTCTAACAATTTTAGTTTAAATGTGTTAATTCAAACATAATATTTTTTAATATGTAGTATAGGGTTATGGGGTACCCGTCGGAGATCGTGTACTCGACGAATCAAGGATGGGAATATAAATAGAGATATTTGTCAAGTTCAGGGTCAGGGTCGAGGTCGGGATCGGGTAATAAATTAAAATTTGGGTTCGGTATGGATACTTCACTATCCGACGGGTATGTACCCATTGCCATCCCTACCCATGACCCATTTGGCTTAGCAAACTTTTTTTCTTCATTTAACCCATTTTAAATTGTTTGGTGTATTTATTTGTATCCAAAATATAATTATAAATATGACCTAAAATTATTCATCAAAAGTGTTGTTTCCTAATGGTTTTCATTTGAACTTATAGTAATCTCCTTCCCACACTCAGTTCAATCATTGACATATAAAAAAAATTAAGGAATTTAAAAAAGCAATTTTTTTGTTAACCTGGGATATTTGTAAAATTACAAGTATAAATAAAAATTCATACTTTTTAGTTAACTCCATAAATTTGACACATTTTGTCTGTAATTATAAAAAAAAATCCATAAATAAGTAATGAACCAAATTAGTAAATAAATATGGTATTCTTCATATATCTAATTCAGTACATAAGAAAATTTGACACCTTGAGTCAAGTTAGTAGATAAATATTGATAAATATGGTATTATTCTCATACATATAAAAAAAATATGTAGTTATAAATAAATACCATATTGTAATTTTTTTGAAATTATTTTTCATATTTATAATCTTTCTTAACCAACTTTCCTTTAATTTTTTTCCATATTTGCAAGTACTAGAAATATTTTAGTAAAATCATCTACATTTGTTCTATTTATTTATTTTTATTTTTTACTTTTTTATTTTGTTTTACTTTTTTTTTGGTATATAACCGCTAACATTTATTTGTTATATACTATCTCAATCAATTACACTCCATGTTGACCCATGCAATTTCTGTTGAGTTAAATTAATTAATAATGAAATAATTTATTAACATAAAAAAATATGCACAGCATAATTTTAATGATATGGTTTGAAAAAAACTAATCTAGGTTATTTGTTTTGTGCAGGCACAAATATAAAGGATTATACTACTTCAGGCGTGGTCTGAAGCAAGCGTTGATAGGCATCTTATTATTTTAGACGAAGTCTGAAGTACGCGAGTAGACGTGGTCATCTAACTCCTTTAGACGTGGTCTAAAGGAAAGCGTAGTTAGACGAGGTCTAACTCCTTTAGACATGGTCTAAAGGAAAGCACAACTAGACAGGGTCTAACTACTTTAGACGCGGTCTAAAGGGAAGCACAGTTAGACGAGGTCTAACTTCTTTAGATGCGGTCTAAAGAAGAACGTCTAATGCCTTTGGTTTAGCATCCGTCTGAAGGAAGCATTCATCTAACTACGTACTTAGCTCATCTGAAATTACCGTTTTCAACAGTCTGACAACTCAGCTCTAACAATGTATGAACAACTACCACGTACCTTTCTAGTACAAGACAATATTAGAGGATATTCGGCGCACTACCTGTCTAATATGGCCACGATCCCAATGCTCAGAGTCTGTTGTACTCTCATACTATTAACGGTCATCCAACAAAAGAATGACATGTGTCCACAAAGAATATTCGACCGTTAGTGTACTTAAAGTATAAATTGCTACTCAAGGACAATGGGCGAACAACTTCAAGAAGTGGTTTCAAGAAATCACTTGCTATCTGATTTTCCAATCTCTCTCTAAAGCTCAAAAGCAAATTATTTACTGTTTAGATGTGATCATACTGTAATTCATATACTGACTTTTCTGTATGAAATCTCAATGTTATAAGTTGAACAGAGGGTGTTTAGTTCAATATAGAGTTAGCTAGAAATTCAGATGCAGGCGGTTGTTAAGTGTTGTGGTTTCTGACTGGGTTTGTGTAGTGTGTTCTATACCGATCAAAGTCTTCTAGTGGATATCCTTCCGGTTGTGGAAGAAGGGGTGACATAGGAGTTTTATCTCCGAATATCCAAAAAACTCCATGTGTTCTTTACTTTCTGTCATTTACATTCATTCATTTGAAGCTTCAAATCTATAAAATTATTCCTCACTTGAATTTGTTCAAGAGTTTGTAAAGATTTGCGAAGAATAGAAACAGGTTTTAACTTCTAACAGAGTTAAAATCGAATTGAAAGTCATAAGTTGTTAACAATAGTCAGACCCCAATCTCTATTGTTAACACCGATCCTAACAATTTTATTTTATTTATTTTTCTAGTATTCATGATAAATTCAAATTCATTGTGGATTAATGTAAAAAAAATATCCTTGAGTTAGATTTTCCCTCCTTGCATATCCTTAGAATGCATCTTAAATCAAATGTGAACTTTTCAAAATCTGGAAAATCGATTATCATTCAAAATTTCTCGTTCTCTATCTTAAAAAATATATATGATAAAATAAACAAAATGTGACCGAAAGAAAAAATATTAGATTGGAGGGAAAGTTTGGGCACAGAGTTTTTTTTTGCGAAATCGACACTAGTGAAAGAGATATATTTACCGACAAAATTTAGCTAGAGTTTTATAAAACTCTCGGTAAAGGTCTCTAAAAAAAAGAAATCATTCTCTATTAAAATTAATTTATGAGAGGTGTATAAAACCTTCGGTAATACCACCAATCCCAAAGACAAAAATAATTCTAAGTGTTGAGATGGGGTATTTGTGAAGGTTTTTCAAATATCTCTTGTTTTTTACTATCCCCACAAAAACAGAAAATAATTCTAAGTATTGCGATGAAGTATTTTTTTACTCTCCCAAAAAACAGAAAATAATTCTAAGTGTTGGGATGGGGTATTTGCGAAGGTTTTCAATAAACTCTCGGTTTTTTACTTTCCCAAAAAAATATAAAATAATTCTATGTGTTGGGATGGGATATATGCGAAGGTTTTCAATAAACTCTCGTTTTGACTCTCCAAAAAAATTAAATTCTAAGTGTTGGGATAGGTATTTACGAAGGTTTTTCAATAAAATCTCGGTTTTGAACCTCCCTAAAAAAAGAAAAAATAATTCTAAGAGTTGTGATGGGGGTATTTGCAAAGATTTTTCAAATATCTCTCGGTTTTGAATCTCCCTAGAAAAACAAAAAATAATTCAAAGTGTTGGGATGAGATATTTACGAAGGTTTTCAATAAACTCTAGGTTTTGACTCTCCAAAAAAAATCTAAGCGTTGTGATGGATATTTGTGAAAGTTTTTCAATAAATTCTCAGTTTTGACTCTCCCAAAAAAAAACATAAAATAATTTGAAGTGTTGGGTTGGGGTATTTGCGAAGGGTTTTCAAATATCTCTTGGTTCTGACTCTCCCCAAAAAACAGAAAATAATTAAAGTGTTGGGATGAGGTATTTTCAAAGGTTTTTCAATAAACTCGATTTTAATTCTATCCAAAAAAAACATAAAATAATTATGAGTGTTGGGATGGGTGTATTTGCGAAGGTTTTTCAAATATCTTTCGGTTTTGACTAACCCCTAAAACAGAAAATAATTCAATGTGCTGGGATGAGGTATTTGCGAAGGTTTATCAATAAACTCTTGATTTTGACTCGACCCAAAAAAACATAAAATAATTTTAAGTGTTGGGATGGGGTATTTGCGAAGGTTTTCAATAAACTCTCGGTTTTTTACTCTCCCCCAAAAAACAGAAAATAATTATAAATGTTGGGATGGGATACATGCGAAGGTTTTCAATAAACTCTTGGTTTTGACTCTCCAAAAAAATTAATTATAAATGTTGGGATGGGGAATTTCCAAAGGTTTTTCAATAAAATCTCGGTTTTTGACTCTCTCCAAAAAAAATCGAAAATAATTATAAGTGTTAGGATGTGGTATTTGCGAAGGTTTTTCAAATATCTCCCGGTTTTCAATTTCCTCAAAAAAACATAAAATAATTCAAAATATTGGGATGGGATATTTGCGAAGGTTTTTCAATAAACTCTCAGTTTTTACTCTCCAAAAAAAATATAAAATAAATTCTAATTGTTGGGATTGGTATTTGCGAAGGTTTTTCAATAAATTCTCGGTTTTGACTCTCTAAAAAAACATAAAATACTTTTAAGTGTTGGGATGGAGGTATTTACGAAAGGTTTTTAAGTATCTCTCGGTTTTGACTCTCCCAAAAAAACAGAAAATAATTTTAAGTTGGGATGGCGTATTTGAGAAGGTTTTTCAATAAACTCTCGGTTTTGACTCTCCCCAAAAAAACAGAAAATAAATTTGGGTGTTGGGATGGTGGTATTTGCGAAGGTTTTTCAAATATCTTTTGGTTTTGACTCTTTCCAAAAAATAGAAAATAATTCAAAGTGTTGTGATGGCGTATTTGCGAAGGTTTTCAATAAACTCTCGATTTTGACTCTCCCCCAAAAAAACAAAAAATAATTCTAAGTGTTGGGATGGGGTATTTGCAAAGGTTTTTCAAGAAAATCTCGGTTTTGACTCTCCCCAAAATAACATAAAATAATTGTAAGTGTTAGAATGGGGGTTTTTGCGGAAGTTTTTCAATAAACTCTCGGTTTTGGCTCTCCTCAAAAAAATAGAAAATAATTCTAAGTGTTGGTATTGGGTATTTGCGAAGATTTTTCAATTAACTTTCGGTTTTAACTTTCCCCAAAAAAACATAATATAATTATAAGTGTTGGGATGGTGTATTTGCAAAGATTTTTCAATAAACTCTCGGTTTTGATTCTCCCCAAAATACAAAAAAAAAATAATTATAAATGTTGAGATGGGGGTATTTGCGAAGATTTTTCAATAAACTCTCGATTTTGGCTCTCCCCAAAAATCTGTGTTAAAGTAAATACCATGGATATTTAATAAATCTCTCCCTATTTAATATTTTTAAAACGAAAGATTTACAAAAGCTTTCAGTATTTTGTTTTCTCTAATTTGTTTTTTTTCTATTTTAAGTTGTCTAAATTCCTAAACTAGTCAAGTGTGTGTTATTTTTAAAGTATAAAAATTGTGATTAATTTTATAAATGTATATGATTGTGTTTGATTATATAAAGAAGTGTATATGTTTGTATTTGATGATAATAAGGATGTGTGTAGAGTTGGGATAAAGAAGTGTTGGGATTGTGTAATGTTTTAAGGATATGAAATGTGTTAAATTAATGTTGTTCAAGATAATTATAAAGTGAAATTCCAATTAAAATTAAAAATTGAAGAAGTGAAATCCCGAAAAATATTTAAACATCTTTTGGTTTTGAATGGTAATAGCGAGAGATATACTCATATCTCTCGGTATTTGACATCTAAAAATCGAAAGATGTTTAAAAATCTTTTGTTATTTCACTTCTTCATTTGTTAATTTAATTGGTCTTTAACTTTCTATTTAACTTTTCTAAACTCTTAACTAAGCTAATCAAGTGTGTTATTTTTAAAGTATAGGGACTACGACTAATTATATAAATGTATATGATTGTGTTTGATTATATAAAGAAGTGTATGTTTTTGTTTTATTATATTAAGGATGTGAGTAGAGTTTGATTATAATAAGGATGTGTTGGATGATAATTAGGATTGTAAGTGTCCCCCGGTCTTTGTCCCGTTCTATAGCTTAGTACGTGTTTGTGAGACACGTGGCAATATGGAAGGACTACCGCAAGGAATCTCAAGGTTCGATGCGTTTCAACCTTAGTTTGTGTCAGGCATCTTTTAAAATGAAACATTTAGTTTTTAAAAGATTTTGAAAATACCGGTAGCGGTAAGAAATTAATTATGTAAAAATAATTAATCCTTTGTTCAAACTTTAATAATTTGGGAGGCTAAATAACAATTTAACCTAAACCCGATTTAAATTAATTAAACATAATCAATTTAAAGATCATTTGTTTGAAAATAAGAATCGCCAAGAAATTTTATGAAAATCAATAAAATGATACGTGTACAAACGTATTTATACCAGAGTTTTTAAAAAATGTGGTTCGTTGTTTATTTACGCTCGGGAATGGGCATCCGCGCTATGTCCTCTATGCCCGCCTAAGGACGGTTTTCAAAAATTTTCTAAAATAAACAAAGTATGGCGTCTATAAATCTAATTATAACAATCCTTATCTTTAATTAGTAGTCTAAGGGTCCTAAATGAGGATAGACTTTAAATAATTGTAAAATATTATTTAAAGGAGGTGTGTACATGTTGCGTTGATGTTCAAATTTAACAAAACCTAAAAATATTCGAAAAGGGTGTTAGAGAGTAAAACCAAACAAGGCCTTAAGCAAAAACAATTGCTTTGGGAAACATCCTGGAAATTTTCGAAAGTTATTTTCTTACCTCGGGAATACCATTTTTAGAAAATTGGGTTTGGTTACAAAATAGTTTTTTGATTTTTAAAATTGGCCTAAGGATTAAATCCTAGTTCGGGTCTATGCTCAGAAAGGTTTAAGAGGTTCAATTTTGAGTGAGAGTTCGTACTTAGGCCTAGGGTTGGGGTTAGGTGTAACGGTCTTAGGCTAAGTGGGGGTTCGATCCTAGGCTAGGGCTTGGTTTTGTCCGTCCTAGACTAAGATGAGGCTAGGTCCTAAGACTTGAAACATCGGTCCTAGTTCTATGGCTAAGGTTTGGTTTTGTCGGTCCTAGGCTAAGATGAGGCTAGGTAATGTCGGTCTTAGGTTAAGTGTGAAGGTTAGTTAAACCCGTCCTAGTTTTACGGTCCTAGGAGAATTCCACCGGTCCTAGTTGATTTCTATCGGTCCTAAGTGAATTCTTTCTGTCCTCGGTCCTGGGTAAATTTCCTCGATCTGGCTCCACGGTCCTGGGTAAATTTTCTCAATCGGGTTTCACGGTCCTAGATCAATTTCCTCTGTCCTAAGGCAAAATCTTAGGACCAAGTGTTCTTATTTGGTCTAAAACTTCGGAAACCTATAACTTTTGATTGGGATGTCAAAATCACAATCCGTAAGTTATAGTAGGTTCATATGATCATGAATAAATAAAGCCCTAACATAAAACTCAATTTGATTAACCATTATCAAATTGATAAAATAGTAATTTGGTATTCATCCCTACATGTTAACAAACATGTATTACAACTAATTGAATCAACAAATTCGAATTAGAAGCAAGAACGCGAAATTTTAAAATCCAATTTTTGAACTTTATTTTCAAAATTTCAGTTTGATCAAACATGATCAAAATGTGATTGCAGTTACTTAGAAATCATCCAAACATGTTTATAAACATGTATTACAACTAATTGAATCAACAAATTTAGATCAAAAGCAAGAACACAGAATTTTAAAAATCCAGATTTTCAAGCTTTTTTCCCAAATTTCAGTTTGATCAAGCATGATCTAAACTTGATTACAGTTGTTTGGAAATCATTCAAACATGTATAACAACTACTTGAACCAAAAAATTCGAATTTAATCCAAGAACATAAGATTTCAAAAATCTTATTTTCAAGTTTGATTTTCTGAAATTTTTGATTCATATAGATTTCATCTAACTTCTTTCAACATAAACTATATAAGTGATATATAGAATATTTCTCAACAAAGAAATTCCATTATTAACGTTAATAACAAGATCAAACCGATTAAACAATAAAATTTGAAAACATTCAAATTTTTCAATTTCAAATCGAAATTCAAGGCTTCTGGAATAATAACTAGAGACCACTCTTGAGAGATTTTGGAAGTGATCCAGAAGCCTGGATCGAAGTTTGGCTCACGGGAGAAAATTTTGACAAAAATTGTTCTTGACCAGAATTGCCAGGTCTTCGTCCGAAGTGAATTAGGGTGTAATTGAAGGTTATTGTTTGATGGTTTGGTAGTGGAAGGGTAGGGGTATTTATAGTAGTGGAAGGGCGGTCGAGGAGGGTTAATTTGAGACGAAATTAACCTCCGGTGAGCTTATCCCTAAAATCCTATCCGGTAGTTGGTAGGCTTATCTACAATGGGATAAGGCTTCTAGATAGAGGGTTATCGTAGGCATTGACGAGAGGAACATGTAGTTGAAGAATTCAGCGGATTTGAACACCTGTAACCGAAGCTAGAGCTTTTGGAAGATTGGACGTCGACGAGGTCGCGATTCCGGCGAGCACAGCGTTCCAACGACGAAGACAGCTGAAACGATGTCGTTTCGCCTGACGACGTCTGCGTTCGGTCCGCGGTCAGTGGTATTGACTAACAGGGTTAGTCCATCTCGTTAGTTGATCCAATGCGAGCGTGTGCGCATGACTCCTTTACATTCCGCTGCGTGGGAGCGTCTGGGCTGTTGGAAGAGATTTGGGCGTTCATCTGATGTTCAAGAATCCTACTGCAGAGATTAAACATAATTTCAGCTACCAGAATTATGCAATTATATTTTTATTTAAAAGGTTATTAAAAATCGGGTTATAATTCTTTTTAAATCCATTTTTTCATCAAATATTTTATAAAAAATATTTCTAGAATCATTATAACAATTAGAATCATAAAACTTAATTCAACATCTTTTTAGAATTAATTTAGGTAAAACAAATACAATACTTTAGTCTTAAATTATTTTTGGTTTTATATATTTTTCTTTAATTAGGGTTTAATTATCACAATAATTAATCATAATCTAATTTTTACTTCTCTCTTTATATCATTTTGGATATAAAAATTTTAAAATATTATTTTAAAATTATAAATAGGGATATGTAAAACTTTCATGCTTACCATTATATAATAATTTTATTATTTTAATATAAATTTTTTTAAATTAGTAATTTTATGTGTATACATACATTTTATAAATACATAATCAAATAAATAATAATTTGTATGCTTATTGGTAAAAAATAATTAGTTAAATGATAAAACATAAAATGAAAAAAAGAATAATTTTAATTAAGGAAAATAAGTTATATAATAATTTTAATATTTGTTTTTAATGTTTTAATTAGATTTTGATGTGTATAAATAAATATTAACATATATACTAATATAATATTATTTCATAAGTTTTAAATTAATTTTTGTATACATAAAATATTAATTAATATTAACATTTTGTTTTCCATTTTAAGGAGATTATGATATTATTTTTATTATGAAAAATTATTTGATTTTCAAGAGATTGTCTTCATCTCTTCAAATAGATTATGTTAATATTTTTGTTGGGTAAATTTTATATATTATTCTTTTTATTTGAAAATTATATAATGTTAATTATTTAAATTATAAAAGGTTAATTAAAATATGTAATTGGATTACTATAAATACACCTTTATTCTTTATGAAAGAGATTTTGTCAATTTTTATTAAAATCATCAAGATTCTCATTTATTAAAAAGGATTATTTTAACAATTTAATAATTAAATTTCTTTTTTATTTTATTTTTTTAGATAACTATATAAAATCTAATTGTAGATTCACAATAACTCAAATTTAATGGCTATCAAAAACAGTAATTCTTTTTATTTGAAAATTATATAATGTTAATAAATTATTATAAAAAGTTAATTAAAATATTTAATTGGATTGCTATAAATACACCTTTATTCTTTATGAAAGAGGTTTTATCAAATTTTATTAATATAATTAAGATTCTCATTTATTTGAATTTTTTTTTTTTGTTAATATCTCATTAATTAAATTTCTTCTTTTACTTTATTAGTTAACAATATAAAATCTAATAGTAGACAACATAAAAATTCACAATAACTCAAATTTACTAGCTATGGAAAAGAAGACACACACGTTTCTACTATGTCTCCTAGTTCTTTCATGTAATATGCTTCTTCTTTTTAAATGATTTCATTTTTCACAATTTATATATATTGTTTATTAATTTTTACATATAAATTAATTTTAGTATAACAATAAAATATCATTCTATTTTGTTTAATTCTTTTTTCAACTATGATTTCACTTTAAAATTGTCATATATTTGTTTTCTTACACATTTAGTTTGGTCTATATAATGGTCGTATCATGTATACTTGATATTTTTTAATTAAAAGATTTTTATGAAGAAAACTCTCATTCGATTTAATCATATATTGTTTATGATGTCAAATTAATTATATCTAAAATATATATAACAGTTTAATTTAAACATAATTTTAATTATTTTTTTTTTTTAAATAATAGGTATTAGTATTGTTAGAGGTCAAGACAAATATATCCATCAAGATAACACTTTAACTTTATTACAAGGTAAGAACTATATATATATATATATTCCAATTTAAAATATTTATGATTGACGTTCTTCCTTGATTATTAATTTGCAGGACTAAACAAACCATTGGAAAAGAAAGCGTATATTCCTTGTCTCTATCCAGCAATATGCATACAATTAAAACCGTGTTATTGTTGCAAAGGTGTTATTGACTTTAAATGTTTTCCTACAACAAATGAATGTTTTAATAATTGTCCCAAATAAGGGAAATATTGTAATTTCAAAAAATAAAAGGCATTTACAATAATAATTTATGCACATCTTACATTGATTTTGGTTTTGCATTTTTGTGATAATTCCTAAATCTTTCGTTAATAACTTTAAAATTATTAAATAATTAAATAATTAGATATTTTACATGATATTAACCTAATTCAACAAATAATGATATCACATGATATTAACCTTACCTGGTAAAACATGAGTAATTAGTCCAAAGTGTTTCTTATCATATATATATAGTTGACAATTTGAAAATTGAATATAAATATGGTATGATATGAATTTGGATGAGAAATATTTAATAAAATTATAAATATATGTAATTTATATATTAGTAAAATAACATTTTAACTAAATTCAATTTGTTTGAGATATTTGATCAAAGTAAGGTGTTTCAAAAAATTAATACACAATTTCTTATCCAGAATCATACATAGAATTAAAAAGTATTTAAGAATTTTATCAATAAAATTAAATTTTCATTACGATTAATTCAACATAATAAATAAATCAAGAGACACCATTATTTGCGAATGTCACTTTATATCTCTTCTATATTCAAACAAGATAATGTATACTCATTTTAGAATAGGCAAAACCACAAAATTGAGAATGTAGATAAGATGTATCACACTTTATATCATACTTTAAAAAACTACACTAATACATATCTTTATATCATACTCCAAAACACTATAATACATAGGTTCGGACAAGTGACATACATGATGAGATACACAAAATCTTTACAACAATTTGGATATTATGATGTTTACCTGTCTTGTCCATATTCAAGTTGTACTGGTTAAGTTGGTTTGAATTATACGTAATTGAAATTTATTAAACTTATAAAATATAAATCGACTTGTTTTTTCTTGAACAAGTCTAAAAATATATATCTAGAACCTACACTTACATTCAATACTGTCAAAATCGAGAATTTATGTAATATCATTACACCATTATAAACTCGAATAATAATAGTTTACCTAAATATAATATTTAATTATGAAATAATAAATCTTTAAAATGTTTTAAATTTTATCAATAAAAATTATTCAAAATATGTAATAATTATTCCATATATTTATAATTTATTTAATATTTAAATATATATATATATATATATATAAATACATAATTTAATTTAAACCAAATTAATATTAATTATAACTGTATAATATATTTTAATTATAAATTCTAATTGAATTCAATATATTAACAATTATATAATCAAATTATATATTTGAAAGGATTAGTCTTAAAATGTTATAATAGTTAGTAAGTTAATTAATAGTAGTATATAATAAAATTATATTATTATTAATAAAAAAAGTAATTTTTTGAAAATAATAAAAAATATATAAATTGAATTGGAGACGCGTGACTAGTTCCATTCAAACGGAATACGTCTAAGCTTATCAACAATAGGTCGTAATCCAAAAACTAAGCCATGTAGCATTAGTAATGTATTAAACACTGAGGACAGGTCTGGTTCAATCTTGTCTTGGTCGCATCGTCTTTAACCGTCGATTTGAAGGGGTTAAAAGGGTTTATATTACTCTGATTACAAACAAACTTGGTAGATCACTCTTCAAGATTTCCAAAACATACAAGAATAGCTAAATCCATCTAGTATAGCAACCTGAGTGATTTTTTGAAGTTGAAGGAGCCTATAGATTTTATAGATTTTCTTCAGCATAAAATGACCCCAAATTCATGATTTTGGCCATTTTTCCCAAATGATTCACGCTTGGCATCAGCATAATGTCAACACGCAAGATTTGAAATTTTTTTGTTTGTGAAAATCCTAGCACGTTGATCATGTTGACTCGCTCCTATCTCACTTGTTTCGATTTAGTTTTGACGTTTTTGTCTTTTTAAAGGTCTCATACACAAAATTGATAACATTAAAATTATACTCAAAATTCAAGACTTTTCGAACCGGACAATCTAAAAGTTTTAGATTTCCCGAATTATGACTATATTTGAAAAATGACATTTGGATACACAAATGAGCCCCGAATTGGATGTTCGGTACATTTTGTTCACTCAAAGTTCACGATTTTTCACTCAAAGTTCACGATTTTTCAAGACGATTATTTTGAACGTAAGAAAATATATGAAGTTCAAATACTTTTGAAAATTGGTATTTGTACTGCTACTTGAGGGTCTCTGCGAGTCAATTTCTCAAAGTGAACTTTTATTTTTATTCCCCTGGTTCAGTAATCAAGTATGAACATCATACTAGACTAGAAAGACTCATTTTAATTTCGGGGTGTAAAAATTGAGTGTCTACAAAATACCTCTCTTGGACAGAGTTTGGAGAAGATGACCTCTCATTTTACAAAACGCATGTCCAAGCCTGATCAAATATGCATCAATTTTATAACCCCAATATGTAAAATGTCAAGGAAAAGAAGAAAGATACAACCTGAGCGGTGCATCTTCTACTCCGCTTTACCTTTTATGACGATGTCATATTTTTAAGAATCAGTTGCGTGAAAATAGCTATATTCCTGCAAAATACCAATACAAGATAACAATATACACAAGCATAACATATTGCAATCATGTATCCTTTAAGGTCGTTGGCTCATGAAATACACACAAACGAATCCGGCATACCAGGGCCTCCAGTTCATGAACTGAAACTAATGAACCCAACACGCAAAGGATGTCGGTTCATGAAATGGAAAAAATGAACCCAGCATGCTAGGGCTTCCAGTTCATGTAACGAAACAAATGAACTCGACACACTAGGGTTGACGATTTGTGAAATGAATACAAATGAACCCAACATGCTAAATTTGCTCGCTCAGAAAATGCACAAAAACGAACCCGGTACACTATGGCTTCCGGTTCTTGAGATGAATACAAATGAACCCAACACGCTAAATCTGGCAGTTCATGAAACGAACACAAACAAACCCGGCATGCCAGGACCATCGGTTCGTGAACTGAAACAAATGAATGAAACAAATGAACGCGACATGTTAAGGCTGGAAGTTCATGAAATGAAAATCAATGAACCCAAAACTCTAAGGCTGTCGTTTCGTGAAATGATTAAAAATAAACCCAAAACACTAAGGCTGCTAGCTCATGAAATGCACACAAACGAACCCGGAACGCTAGGGTTGTCGGTTCGTGAGATGAATACAAATGAACCCAACACACTAACACTGTTGTTTCATGAAACAAACATAAACAAACCCGGAATGTCAGGACTACCTGTTCGTGAACTGAAACAAATGAACCTGACACGTTAAGGATGTCGGTTCATGAAATGAAAACAAACGAACTCGGCGCGTTAGTGATGTCGATTTGTATAACAAAGCAAATGAACACGACACGCTAAGGTTGTCAGTTCATAAAATGAAACAAATGAACTCGGCATGCTAGGGCTGTCAGTTCATTAAATGAATTAAATGAACCCGAAACGCTAGGGCTGTCGGTTCTTGAAATGAAATAAATGAACCCAATACGCTAAGACGGACGATTCATGAAATGAAACAAATGAACCTGGTACGCTAAGGCTTCTAATTAATGAAATGGAACAAATAAACCTAGCACGCTAATACTGTCGATTCAAAGAATAAACAGATTACATTGAGATCTGTTGATACACGACGGGTCCAACACGCTAAGGTTGCTGACCCTCCAGAAAAAACATATCATGCTTGGATCTATTGACACATGAAAAGTCCAGCATGCCGAGGCTGTTGATTTTCGGGACAAGACAGATCGCTCCTGAATTTGTGAAATGCGATAAACACAGCACGCTAAGGCTGCTAGCATTCGAGACAAAACAGATCACTCATGGATCTGTGATACGCGATAAGAACAGTAAACAGAGGCTACCAAATTCTTGAAAAATATATCGCTCCCGGATCTGTGATTCGCGACAGGCACAACATGCTCAGGCTGCTGGATTTCGAGACAAAACAGATGACGCTCGAATATATTGACACATGACGAGTCCAGCATGTTGAGACTGTCGGTTTTCGAGACGAGACAGATCGCTCCCAGATCTGTTGACACACGATAAGTCCAACACGTTGTGGCTATTGACTTTCGAGACGAGATAGATCGCTCTCGAATTTATAGAATGGTCTAAAAAGAACTCCTACAAGTGGCATAGAAAAGACTTTTATTTTTAGTAAGGTCACAACAAATTGAGGCTGCTGACTTTTAAGATCAGTCAGATCCCTCTTAGATCTGTTGAAACGTGACAAGTCCGACACACTGAAGCTACTGACTTTCAAGACGATAAAGATCGCTCCCGGATCTGTTGAAACATGATGTAGACAAGAGATAATCCTCACATCCGAATATGAGGATTCCTCCAAACTTGATGGAAAAGCAAAATAAACAGATTAGTGACACGAAGGTATTTTTCTTTTGATGCACAAATGCATGTTCAACCCCTGGGGTGGGGCCGAGACTATGATGCATTTGTTACCCTTAATTGGTCACTAACGAGTGTATGTTTAAGAAATTCAAAAACAAACGAAAAGATTTTGAAAACACGTGATGTAAAATACATGATTAACTTTAAACTAAAATAAATGCATGCTTGAAAATATTTTTGATAAGTATTAAATTGTTTTTCTCTCTTGTCTCAACAATTAGTGAAGATTTTGATCACATCGTCGGCTAATTAGCTCTAGACCGAATATCTTCAGCATTATGAGACCCATGAATAGCACTTGACTATTTCAAAGGAGGTCTAATTTTCCCTGGTTTTTTTTCTCGATACATGAAGAATTATTTTGTACTAAATTCTTAATCGTATGCTCGTGATTGTTTAAAAAATGGTTATTGATAACCTAAGTTTCACTCTCGTTGAATATCCCAATTTTTTTAGGCCATTCAATCTTAGGCCTGATATTTTCGGAATTTCATTTGCTTTTGCACGTTATTTTATAGAGAAATTTTCAAAACTCTAAGCTTGAACGAGCCATACTCGGGGTGTTTTGTTGAATCAATATGCGTAGCGAAATTGCCCAGCAGTGATTTCAAAATGTTAACCACTATGAGTACATTGTCTATTTTTTATAATTGGGATATATATGGCCGAATCGGCACACCTAACGATATTTCCTATTGGTGATTTCAAAACCTCAACCTTGACATAAGTGACCATCATTTTTCTGTTTTGTTGAAATATCATCGGTATATTGACAGATCAACATACTTTGTGAGATTGCCCAGTCATGTTTTTACTGTCTCAACCTTGTGATGAATACTTTGCTTATTGATTTATTTTTTTTCGATTGCTTAGCGTTTCAAATTAATCTTTCTATTCATCATTATTTTTAAAAAGTTAGACGATTTCCCTAATTTGCTTAACCTTAAGATTAAAGTTTGAACGTCAGCACCTCTTCATGGAGTCTAAGAAGTTTTAACAACACACGAGACACGAGGAAAAACTAGAATAGATAATCATTTGTATGAATTTATTTTAGAGATATTCAAACTCACTTTGAATCTTAAACGGTCTCTAGTTCAGGATTTAGTCCTAAAATTTAATCGTTTCATTGCGTCCATGGTATATTTCGTCTGTCTAATGAAACCACAAATCATCATCAACTCGGATTATTAGGAAATTTTATTTCCATACCGGGGATAAATATTTGTCTTCTTTCCCTTTAGAAGGACAAGATTCATTTTTCGAAAACCATGCATGATCATCGTCCATTATATGTGATTCATTTGATGATGAGTTGCAAACTAATTATGGTTAAATAATTATGTAGTGAAATGAGTTGCAAACTAATTATGTCATAAATTGGAATTTTATAAATCAAAATTAAAATTTAATGATAATCATTAAAGTATAAAAAAATAAGAAAGTGATTGAAATGTATAGAAACATGTACTTATAAAAAAGGAGACACGTGTAGAGTATTATAAGCCAACTAGAACAAATGAGAATACTAAAGAAAGCCCTAGAATTGTCTACATTTCTCTTTCAGCTCCTATTATTGTTTATATATACACTTTCTATCGTCAGTCAGCAACATCTCCGAAGCATTTCTACGAGACTACAAACACTTTCCATAATCCACTACAACAAAATTCACCTTCAGCCACCCTTATATGCCAACGCTTATCAAGCGTGGGTAAAAGTTATAAAAAGAAAAACTTTTGCCAACCTTTGTATAAATATACCACCACCTTTAATTTTTTATATACAAACTTTGTTAAAACCTTAAAATTTAATTATTCTAAATTTAATATTTTTTATATTTTATTTTTTAAACTTTATAAATATTTTATTTCACTTTTTTAATTTTTTTTAATTAAATTTGAATTAAAATTTTATTTACATTAAAATTGAATTCATTATTATTAAATTTTTTATAACATTATTAATTTTTTTTATTAATATTTATCTTTTATGTAATTAGTATTTAAATTTAATTAAATAAAAAATAATATAACCAAAAATAAATAAATTAATCATTATATTATATTTAATAATAAAAATTTAACTTATATATATTTTAAAATTAGAAATGAGTTTTTACGGAGTCCTTCTAGAAGCCATTTTCTTTCTTACATATTTTGCCAGATGGATATTAAATTACATAAAACCATTAATCTCACCTTGATACTTCAACTTTCCTCTATGCCGTTTTAATATCCCGCTTACCCTATCCTTCAACTCTCCTCTCTGCCGTTTCACATATCTTTGTCTAATGGTTATCAAATCAGAAAAAAATCCATTAATCTCTGATCCTTCGACTCTCCTCTCTCTGCCACAAGATTGTCGCACGCACAAGGATAGTTACATTCTTCTTCAACCATTAGGGTTTGCCTTCATCTACACTATCATCCTTCGACTCTCCGCAGCCAGATTGTCGCGCACATGAGGTTAGTTACATTTTTATCCGACCTAGTGTTTTGCCTAAAAATAAACCGTGTGCGCGTATCCAATCGATTATATAAATGCGTAACTATCGTCAGTGAATATTCATTTCTGAACCATCTTTCTCTCTGCAGTCTGCACAACTTCGTATAGACGACGACTAGTCCGAACTCCGAACCAATGACAGATTAACTCATTATTCAGATCGAGGAAGTTATCGATGATTCTAGGTAAGAATCAATGCCTGCATTTGATTTGTGAATCTTTCGTTTATGAAAATGTTATTCCTTCTTGTTAGATCTTTTGATTTTAGTATTGAGGAACAATTATATTAAGTGCTGCCTCTTTCTGTCTATGAGTTTGTTCCTTCTTTGATTTTTAGGTCGGGTTTACTTTGTAGCTGCTTCGGATTAGGTGATGATTACTTGTGTTTAGTTAAATACGCGCTTTGTAGGTCTAAGATCGAGGAAGTTATCGATGATTCTAGGTAAGAATCAATGCCTATTATTCAATCCAATTCTGTTCAGCCTTATCGAATCTTGATTCCTACAAAACTCTAATACTCGCAGCAGCCTAGTTCCGTTTCAATTTCAACCCTACCAAAAAAGAAATCTGGTCCAACTTCGTTTCTGGATTGGAGCCTAATTGCGTCTTCTTCTCTAGCTCTCAATCGGTTGGAGAGAAATCTACTTCTGGATCAGGTCATGTAAGTTTGATTCATTGTGAAATGTAAATTACTGAAATTCCTGCCGATATATGAATGCGATATAGAAATAAAATAGAAGAACATTGTTGATTTGTTTGTCATAGGGTTTCACAAGTCTTAAATTTCTCTTCTTTTATTACTCTGCTGAGTTTTCTTCTCATCAATTAGGGTTTTCATCTTTAATCTGCATCTTTAATCTACATTCTGATATTTATTTTTTACCCTTGGCTTATGATATTGTTTTCTTGATTGAACAAGATACATGACAGTAATTTATTTTTCTTAGGGAATATCCTTATTTTGATTTATTGATGGGTTTTTTTATGCATAATTTAAGTTGGATCATAAACTTGGAACTTATTTTTGGGTGTTATTTAAAATGGTTTTCAAATAAACTACTGCAATCAACTCATATTGGGGAACACAGGTGATCGATTGATTGATTATTCTGTTATAATGTTTATAAATTAATGTGGATTTAGTATTTTAATGAATGATCTGATGTGGGTTTGGTTGACAACAATGGATGGATTTAGCTCGTTTAACGGGTCTGTAGACTTAGGAAAGCTAGAACAACATGTGTTGTCACTTAGGAAAGCTGAAACAACATAACATGTGTTGTCACCAGAGCTTCCAAATCATTCATTAGAAGAGGGTGGTGGTATAATAGATGCAGTCAATAATCAATAAGACATTCACCGAGACATTCAAGCGTATCTAAAATCTTTAAGGACTGTTGACTTTTCTGTGGATGGTAGAACAAAGGTTGATGAGATTAATGATATAAAACAAGAATTGAAAAGGATGGTTGCTAACCAAGAAAAGATGCAAGCACAAATAAATAAGTTAGAATCTTTGTTGGTTGACAAGGGAGCTGTCGAGACATCTTCCACTTTATGCGAAAATGAATCTACTTAAGGTATTTTTTTTTACCTTTTTATGTTTTTTGTTTAGATTATTACAATATTCATAATTGGCAGTACACTATTAGAACTTTAAGTATAATATTAGATGTGAGGATCTTGTGATTCTTCTATTATCTTCTTGTATTATATGTTTTTTCTTATATGGTTGATCTGTTTATATGACAGTTTTATATATTTTGTTTGAGTTATAGTACTGTAAATATAAAACTAATGATTTTGTTTTGGTTCTCTCTTTTGATGGTATTGATAGCGGACTGAAGTACTCATCCTCGAGTTGTCATCTTTCAGGTTATGCAAAAATGAATCTACGTAAGGTATTTTTTTTACCTTTTTATGTCTTTTTTGTTTTGATTATTGCAATATTCATAATTGGCAGTACACTGTTAGAACTCTAATTATAATATTATATGTGCGGATCTTGTGATTCTTCTTCTTATCTTCTTGTATTAGATGTTTTTTCTTATATGGTTAATCTGCTTATGTGAAAGTTTTATATATTTTTGTTTGAGTTATAGTACTGTAAATACTGTAAATATAAAATTAATCATTTGGTTTTGGTTTTCTCTTTTGACGGTATTGATGGCTGACTGAAGTATTTATTCTCGAGTTGTCATCTTCAGGTTATGCAAAAATGAATCTACGTAAGGTATTTTTTTTTACCTTTTTATGTCTTTTTTGTTTTGATTATTGCAATATTCATAATTGGCAGTACACTGTTAGATCTCTAATTATAATATTAGATGTGCGGATCTTGTGATTATTCTTTTTATATGGTTAATCTGCTTATATGAAAGTTTATACTTTTTGTTTGAATTATAATACTGTAGAAGGAAAATTAATCATTTGTATTAGGTTTTTTCTTTTGATGTTATTGATTGCTGACTGAAATATTCATCATTGAGTTGTCAGGAAGAAGAAATGTGGACACAGCAAACAGGTTTTTTTTTCAATTTTTTTCTATATTTAATTCACATTAAAATACTTTTTTTATTTCGTATCTTAAAAAGAATATTCGTTTACATAATTGCAGTGAGGCCCAAGAAGAAGATCAAGTATATGAAAATCATGAATTTCTAGTTTTCTATTTCAACTTTGTTGTTCAAAACTATTTTGTTTGTTTGAAATCTTTTGAATCTTTTGATTATGGTATGATATTATGAGATAATTGTGATTTTATTATATAATCGTGTTAAGAGAATTTATGTTAATTTTGTTATAATTAAAAATGTCAAGTATAAAATAATTTTTCTTGATTATTATTTAATTTAATAGAAAAATAAATAAATATTCAGATAAAATTGTAAAAAATAAATTAATATTATAATATTAAGAATTCTTAAAAATTAAATAGACCTTTAGCAACGCTTAAATGAATATTACCGACGCTTAATTAAGCGTTGCTATAACTTGCGCCCACCCTGCTTCTGGCGACGCAAGAATAAGTGTCGGTAATATCTTTGGCGACGCTTTTAAGGGTTGGGAGAAGTCTTTTTAAGCGTCGCCGAAAGTCTTTTTTGTTGTAGTGATCATTCAGAAAACGAATAGATCATCCAATCTATTAATTAATTAATGGCGCTAATTGTTGATAAGATTATGAGGTCATTGACAGATAGTTTTGAAAATATCGTGTGCACAATAGAAGAATCCAAGGATCTATCAACGCTCACCATTGAAGACTTTGCTGGGTCCTTAGAAGCGCATGAGCAGAGAATGAAAAATAAGAAGGGGGAGTCTCTTGAATAGGCTCTCCAGGCAAAGGTGACAATAAAAGAGGAGAAGGTGATCTATGCTCAGAGTACTAGGGGCAGAGGAAGAGGAAGAAGCCTAGGTGGTAGAGGAAGAGGAAAAGGAGGATGAGGATGTGAGCAAGTCGACCAACATAACTGGCATGGCCGAGGTCAAGCGCGGGGTGACCGAACAAACACAAACAATAATATTAAGTGTTATGACTGTCGAAAGAATGGGCATATTACCAAGGATTTTTAATCGATAAAATGCTACAATTGCGGAAAGTTGGGTCATATTTTCAAAGACTGTAAATCCGAAAAGAAAATGAGGAACCAAAAACTTCTTTGCTGGGAAAGAAGATTAAGGATTGTTGCTGGTGAAAAAAATTCCAAAAACCGAGATCAAACCTAGTTGTTCTGATAACTCGTTTTGGTGCTTGGATACTGGCGCAAGTAACCACATGTGTGGAGACGAGAGCTTATCCAAAATACTCTCAAAGGTGGAGTCCGGATTCATTTCTTTCGGCGATGCTTCAAAAGTAGCATTGGACTGATCCGTATTGATTTATATGGGCTAATAACTCCAGAATCATTTAGTGGTAAGAGATACTCTCTTTCTTTAATTGATGATTCTTCGAGAAAGACGTGGGTTTATTTTCTAAAGGAGAAGTAATAAATGTTTGAAACCATCAAGAAATTTAAAGTGATGGTGGAGAAATAAACATACAAAGTTATCAAACTAGTCCAATCTGACAAAGGAGGTGAGTTCACTTCTACCAAGTTCAACAAATACTACGAGGAACATGGAATCAAGCGTTTCTTGAATGCTCCATATTCTCCACAGAAAAACGGTGTAGCAGAACGAAAGAACCAAACTATTCTCGATATGGTTCGATCTATGTTGAAAGGAAAGAATATGCCGAAACAGTTTTGGGCAGAGGCAGTGCAGTGCGCAGTCTATGTACAAAATAGATGTCCACAAGCAAATGTAGGAGAGAAGAGGATGTTGGGTCAAATTATTTTGACTAAGTGTTGAAATAATTTAACCATTGGATTTTGATGATGAAATGACTTATGAGTTTTGATGCAGGTGTATTGAAATCATATTTCATAAGACTTGGCTCTAATGAAAGAGTCATTAGACCGATTTTGGCATTAGATGCATAGAATTAGACATGCAGTCTAACTCAACGGAGTTAGACGTGCAGTCTAATGAATGTATAGAATTAGACGTACAGTCTAACTCAGCGCAGTTAGACGTGCAGTCTAATGAATGCATAGAATTAGACGTGCAATCTAACTCAACGAAGTTAGACGTGCAGTCTAATGAATGCATAGAATTGGACGTTGTAGACACCCCATTTTTACACCCTAGATACCTAATAAAAAAACCCGGCCCGAAATAATACTCATGTTTGTTTATTTAATCGGGAAAACAAAAATAGAAACACCTCGTGGAAAACCGACCCGGTAAAGCTTAAAAGATAACGATCCAAAGATCGAATTTCATAATAACTCTGTTTTCCCAACCCGTGACACGTTCATGTTGTACGTTTTGAAAAATCTTGAATTTTGAGTATAATATTATTGTTTGCAAATTTGTGCAGAAAATGCTCAAAAAGAAGGAAACTAAGAGAACGGGTCAACCCGAGTCAACCTGCCAACCGACGAGTCAACCTTGGTCAAAGAGGGATCAAGCACGTGTCAAGAAGAAGTGGAAAAGAGTAGACTGGTCTTCTAAAGTGGGAAAACCGGATTATTTGAAAAGTGGGTTATTTGAAAGGGGGATTATTGGAAAAGAGAATCAAGAATTCTTAAGTTTGAAGTCCCCATTGAGCTTCCATTGGAACCCTAGACTTCATAAATTTATCCCGACTTCAATACTGGATGAAATTCAATGATCTTGGATGTTTTGAAAAGAGAAATTAGTCCTATTTCATATGGTGTAGCCCGATCTCCCATTGGTGCCGTATATCTAGACGAAATCCGGTCATGAGTGGAAGGTGTTCATAAGAGGTTTAAATCAAATATCATTTCCCTTAAAAATTCGTAACTTGATCTGTGCTTGATGGTTTTGAATAATTCAAGTTGGGTTGGAAAGATAACTCGTATATCTTTCCAATGGTACCATCCCCAAACCGTGATTCGAAGGTTAAGGCCCTCATTCGGTCTGTACAAGGGAAGCAGTACTACCGATTCAAATCCTGGGAGCTAGTTGAAACTATGCCACACTTCTAAGCATCATAACATTTTAACCAATGATCCATTTAGAGTGAATGAGATACTGTTAGAAAGCTCTTTGAATCAGCTCTCCAATGATATCAAGAATCTCTCTCAATTCGTTGCATAACTCATCCCAGATCGCCCTTAGTGAAGTTGGTACAATAACCGAAAGGATAAATAGTTGGAAACTTTTAAAAATCATAACTCGAGATACGAATGACTATTTGAGCTGATTCAAAAAGGAGGTTCATCCTTGTTATGTTGGAAATTTGTAATAAAATTTTCAGAGCCATTGGATCCTTATCATTTAGTGTGAAGGTGCAAAGAAAGAAAGGAAAAGCTGGAAAAAGAAAAACGAAAAGAAAAAAAATATATATATTAATTGACCCAAAATAGGGAAATTTGATGAAATGGCCCTCATAAGTAGTCTAATTCCAAAAAAGGCCCACGGTTGATAAAGTTGGCAAAAAGGGCCTTTTTGCCCTGTGAAAAGTCTGTAATACCCTTCGCGCGCCTGTTTGACTGCTCAACTACGAGAAATGTATTTCTCGCATTTGGTATTTCTCGCATATGGTGCTCAATTACGAGAAATGTATTTCTCGCATTTGGTATTTCTCGCATTTGGTATTTCTTGCCTTTGGTATTTCTCGCATTTGGTAAATATTCTCCGGCCATGAACCCTAAATTTAGGGTTCTCATATAAATACTCTAAAACCCTAATTTCACATTGTCTTTGTATTCTGAAGCTGCCAAAATGTCGAAGCGAGGTTAGTGTTTTTATCTTCTATACAATTCTTTGTTAACTACATGTTTGATACTTGATAGTAATTCAATGTTGAAAAACAACGTGTTTCAGGTCATCCTGTGGTGGCTACGGTCAATTGTGCCGACAATACCGGCACGAAGAATCTCTACATCATATCAGTGAAGGGGATCAAGGGTCGTTTTAATCGATTGTCGTCTGCTTGTGTGGGAGATATGGTTATGGCAACAGTGAAGAAAGGGAAACCTGATTTGAGAAAGAAGGTCATGCCTGCTGTCATTGTTAGACAACGCAAGCCCTGGCGCCGAAAGGATGGAGTGTTCATGTATTTTGAAGGTGATTTAATAGATTCTGATTTTGTTTTGTGTTATAACTTGTTACTTGTTTAACCAATTCTTTGTTATTCTTTACTAAAACAGTTAGACTGAAGAACCCACTCTTTTCACGATCTAATTGATACAATCCCTTATTTGATTACAACTAGGGCAAATCAAACAATTTGAAAAGCATGCACATTTCCACAAGTAAACAACTTAACCAAACAAAGCTCATCATAATCAAATATCTGTTTTGACAATTAAAGTGTCATTTAGTTAGTGTACAATTTGACTTTTTGATTGGTTGTCATGTCTCACTTCATCATCACAATGCCTTTAACCCCCTTCTTCATTGCAATTCACTTTTGTATGACAAACTCTCAATGTTGAGGATTTAAAAATAATTTTTCTTTAGTATTAGTTTTCAAGGGTATTTGGGTATTGTATATACCCACTAAGATATTAAAGAAAGAGTATTAGGGATAATGAATAGAGTTTATGGTATGATGAATGATGTATTTAGAAATACTATACTCACTTATTTGCGTTCAAAGTCTTACATACTTCTTGGTCTTCTCCATTTTGAACAATCACAACACAATTTTTTTTATATATGAAATTTGTTGATTGTAATATGTAAATATCTTGGTTGATAAATATGTTGTTACTATGCAGATAATGCTGGTGTGATAGTGAATCCTAAGGGAGAAATGAAAGGTAAAAAATGTCTCAAAATGTGTTAAATTACTATATCATCTTTAGGCCTCATTCATTCACTCACCATTATTTATTTGATGGTAAAAAAAACCAGGTTCTGCCATTACTGATCCAATTGGGAAGGAATGTGCTGATTTATGGCCTAAAATTTGCAAGTGCTGCCAATGCTATTGTCTGATAAAGTCGGGGGACTCTTTTGCTTTTAAAAAACTTTTCAATTTTGTTTTTTGATTCACAACTGAGATTAGAATCATATACCCTTTCAATTCTTGTGATACGCATAACATATTTATGAATGTTGATGTATGTGAGTGCTTTCAATTTTGGGTCATACCAAACATGTTATTCAAATATGTAAAACATCTAGTCAAGAAAATGTGAAATAAATAAAACAGATGGTTAAAAAGTTTATATCTAATACCAATATATATAATGTCAACAATTCTTACAGGACAAATCAAAAGTCGCAAGGAGTTTTTGTGTTCTTATCAAGGCCCATAGTTAGCCTCTTAATTTCTCCAAAGTTAGCCTCTTATTGACATGATTCCATTAAGATTATAGTTGTTGAAGCATGAGTCTGTCGGATTGACATGAAATAAAGAAAATTATGTATCTTTTATAAAGGATATTTTAGCTATCACTTTAAGAGATTGTGCATGTTTTATGATGAAAAATGCTTATAAATTTGTACTCGTAAAATGAAACCAGACAACGATTTGTCAATTATCATCTGATTTCGGTTTTCATATTCATAAAAGTATTTCAAAACAGGTATTTTTCAGCCTGCGGTCTTAATAACATAATGAGTTTAGCAAAAAAATAATAAATATTTGGATAGAAACTGACTGTAAAACTCCACAAATAAACTATAATTTTCACTCAACAATCCGACTGTAAAAACTCCATAAATAAACTGTAATTGACATAGTGTTTGCTTAAAGATGATGCAAAAGAGAGACATAAAGACAGTAATAGTTTACAAACTTAAACAGATTCGGGTTCAACCCAACAAACATATTTCACTGTTCTTCGTCACTATCATTCCCGAAAACTGAAGCTATTGGAATCTTTGCCTTCTTCTTTGTCGAGCTACTGTTTGAAATCTGGCCAACATAAGAAACTGCCTAATTAGGAAACAACAATGACAAGAGTCCCAACAGAAGTAACAAGGAAAAACAATTGCCTCCCTTTTTGGCTTAGCTTGTTTTGCAGATTCTTGGACCTTGGCAGTAGAAGCAAGCAATCAGGTAATAAAAACTGTACGAAATTCTCAAGACCTTCCAAACTTGATGATATCAATTCCCCTCAAAAGATACACATATAAAAGAAATATGTGCTGCCTTCTGCTAATAAATGTTGGTTTTGTAAAAAAAAAAAAGCAAGCATCAAGCAACAATTATCCGGGTATACACACATACAAACTGCAAAAAGCATACCTCTCATTTCTTAGCAATCTCCTCTGTCTCCTCTAACTCCACGTCAAGTTTCTTCCTTTGGATATTTTCTTCAGCAGTATAAAAATCATCCTCTTCCTGTTTTCCAATTCCTAATTTTGCATCCCGCATACCAGACCTTATTGGCTCAATTATTCCTTAATATAAACCGAAAAAATAATTTACTACCCAATTATTTGATAGAGAAAACATAACAGATGCACAAACAATGAAGTTCCTGAAGAAATGTTCAATTCTCGTGTCTATGTTGAGAGCTAGTTCACCCATAAAACCTTGCTATAACATATTATAACCAATCTACTTCAATAGGAGAATTGATGTTTATTTACCTTGTTCATCCTTTCCAAGACTTTTTCCTTTCCAACCCATCTTTTGGAGAAATCTAAATCCAATATTAGAAGATGACAATTGTGTATTCAATGAAGCTTGTTCTACATTATCAAGATCAACATTTTCAGTAGGTCTGTGATTAATTTGCAGATAAAACACAAGAGTATGAATATCTAAAGTATATGTAAGACAATCAAATTTACTTTTGTAGAAATCCAACAACCAGCAACCTAAGAAACATCTCGATACTTACATCCACCTTTTCCGGCAGTGTATCTCCCGGATTCGTTCCTTGTCTGTTGTTATAGCATCTTTGGTGATTCATTTTATCCTGTATACATAAGACGAAAACCCTTAGAACTAAAGAAGAAATGAAAAAAACTCAATTAATCACAGCGAGAAAAGATCCAACTTTAGGGATTCAAATTTCTAATCTCATATAATACCAACCATTTCCTTCAAACCCAGTTGACCTATCTAGCCAAGTCTGCATATTTGATGAAAGACCCAATCTCAAAGATTTAATAATTTGAAAGAACAAGATCTAGCTAGAGAATACATACAAGGCTTTGGAAGTTTGGTGTCGAGGTCGGAGCGAACATTGCGTTCGACGGTGACGGGGGCAAGTGGAGCCTCCGATGATAAGGCGTTCTTGTCTTGAGTCGTCATCATGTATGTGTGTTAATCTGATATCCAGAGATGAATGCACCGCGATCGCGTCCTCCATTGGAGATTGTTTTTCGTAGTTTATTGTAGATCGATTCAAAACCCTAGCCGTTTTCATATATTTTACAAATGTTTGAATCTCAATATATATATACCAAATGCGAGAAATACCAAAGGCGAGAAATACCAAATGCGAGAAATATCAAATGCGAGAAATACATTTCTCGTAATTGAGCACCAAATGCGAGAAATACCAAATGCAAAAAATACATTTCTCGTAATTGAGCGGTAAAACAGGCGCGCGAGGGGTATTACAGACTTTTTACAGGACAAAAAGGCCCTTTTTGCCAACTTTATCTACCGTGGGCTTTTTTGGAATTAGACCTCTTATGAGGGCCATTTCATCAAATTTCCTCCCAAAATATATATAAAAAAATGAGCTTTGAGAAAAGAAAAAAATATATAAGCTGATTTCGATGATTAATGGACTATATTGTTAAACAAATTAAAAAAATTAAAAATTAAAAATGTTAAAACTATATCATCCCAAAAATATATTAAAACAAAATGTTATTTAATTATTTATTTTTAAATTCATAAAGATTGTCATAGATATTAAATTGACAAAATTATGTGTCTTCCTGAAGCTTAATATGTATGGTCAGTCATTTGTCTAAGAGAATGTATGTTTTTATTTTGTAATGTATTGATATGAGTTTCAATTTAATTATGGCATAGATTGAAATATATAAATCAAAATTAAAATTTAATGAGAATCATTAAAGTAAAAAAAATAATAAAGTGATTGAAATGTATAGAAACATCTGCTTATAAAAAAGGAGACACGTGTAGAGTATTATAAGCCAACCAGAACAAATGAGAATACTAAAGAAGGCCCTAGAATTATCTACATGTCTCTTCCAGCTCCTATTATTATCTATATAAACACTTTCTATCGTGAGTCTTCAACATCATTCCTAAGCATTTTTACAAACACTTTCCATAATCATTCAGAAAACGAATATATCATCCAATCTATTAATTAATGGCGCTAATTCCAAGCATTTTCAGCGGTCCAAGAAGCAACATCTTCGACCCCTTTTCAAGTCTCGACATCTTCGAGGGTTTCCCTTTCTCGAGTTCAGTACTGGATAATGTTCCGTCCTCCGCCCGCGAGACCTCTGCCTTCGCCAACGCAAGGATCGACTGGAAGGAGACAGCGGAGGCGCACGTGTTCAAGGCGGATCTGCCCGGGCTGATGAAGGAGGAGGTGAAAGTGGAGTTGGAAGATGGAAAGGTTCTCCAGATCAGCGGCGAGAGGAGCAGAGAGCAGGAGGACAAGAACGATAAGTGGCACCGAGTTGAGAGGAGCAGCGGCAAGTTCCTCCGCCGCTTCAGGCTGCCGGAGAACGCCAAGGTGGAACAGATCAATGCTACTATGGACAACGGCGTCCTCACGGTCACTGTACCCAAGGAGCCGGAGAAGAAGCAGGAGATCAAGACCATCCACATCTCCGGCTGAAACAAAAATTCATTTATATCAATATGGCGTATTTTGTTTTGTTCTCTTTTCTTTTGTGTGCAAATAAATTATCAATATGTTGTATGTGTAATGTGTGTGTGTGTGAGGCGAGCTATGGAATTAATATATAATACACATCATTCTATTTTGTCGGACTACTCTACTATCTCTTGATTTCATAGAATCGAAATTTGACACGGCTCTCTTTATGTATCATTCACCTTAAATAACCGCATAGTTTTTAATATATGTGGACGAGATTATTCTCGTATGCAACTCTTAATCGTTTCTAATAAAAATTATATTTCAATTAAACAAATTATTCACGGTTAAAGATTTAAGTTAATTACATTACTTTCTTTGAATAAAAGTCATTCATACCAAAGATGGTTTATTTCTTTCTCAATCCAAATATATTGACGATATTCTCACTCGGGTTGATATACTTCAAGAAAAGACATTACACACTCCCGTCTATGCTGGTTCATCTCTTTCTAACATGATCGTGATCATTTATCTGATTCGTTTCTCTATCGGAGTATAGTAGGGGCTCTACAATATCTTACACTAATTCGTCATGAGTTAGCCTTTGTTGTCAATTGAGCTTATCAATTCATGCAAACTCTCACATCTTCTCATTGGGGAGCGGTTAAACGTATTCTTCAATATGTTTGTTATACTCCTCGTCATGGAATCTTTCTTCGTCCAAATTCTCAATTCACTCTTGCTGTCTACTTTGATGCTGACTAGGCAGGATGTCCTGATGATCGTCGGTCAACAACTGGATTTTGTATTTTTTTAGGTGACAACCTTATTTCTTAGAATTTTAAGAAACAACAAGTAGTTGCTCACTCTAGTACTGAATCTGAATACCGTGCTCTTGCATATACAACTGTTGATCTTTGTTGGATTCAATCTCTACTTAGTGAACTTCAAGTTTCACTTTCTTCTTCTCCGGTTCTATGGTGTGATAATATTGGTGTCGCTTTCTTATCAACAAACTCGGTATTTCATGCTCGCACAAAACATATCGAAATTGATTTTCACTTTGTTCGAGAAAAAGTTGCTCGTAAACAACTACTCATCCAGTACATTCATACTGAAGATCAAGTGGCTGATATCTTCATCAAAGGTCTTTCTTCTCATCAATTTGCCCTTTTATGTAGCTAGCTCACGGTTTTTTACGTAGCTAGCTCACGGTTTGTATCTCACCTTCTCGTTTGAATGGGATGATAATGTATTAAATAAATAAGAGAAATTATTTATTTATCTCTTACTAATTAGGCTAAATACAATAACTAATTTCTAAGTTTTCTCAAATTAGTTATTTTTTCTATTACTATTATATATATAGATAAACTAGTGTAAGATTACTCATTCAATCAATAATATTATTTCAATCATTCTCTTAAAAAACACTCATTCAATCAATAATATTATTTCATCTCTTTTCCAAATAAAGTAACTAATGATTGTGATTTTATCTAACCTTATCATTATCCCTATTTTCAATGACAAATTATCGTTTCCAGCAATGAATTTGTAGACGGACGACAATTCCTCCACAATTGAGACTTTCATGTCATTCGATCTCACCATATATTGGCCTCTGGCACCGGCGTCTCCTTCCTCATCGGAATACGCAAGAGTTCCTTGGAATCACTGATCCAGCAACGCTTACTAGGCTTCATTGAAGGTGCCCGTGAATGTTGGACCTATGACATCTTCTGGCATTCTTCTATGCTTGATTTCTCTAGCGTCTCTACGCTTAGATGGTGCGATGGGTACTATAAGAGCGAGGAAGATAAGGGTAAACAAAAATCAGTTGAAACTTATCGAACGAACTTATCTTACGAAACAACCAGTCATTGAAAAAAAAAATGGGAGAAAAGATAGTAAGGAAGGAAAAGTGAGAACGTGGAGAAAGAAACCAAGGATTTTGTTTGATGGAATTAATATGCCAGGTGTAATTAAAAATAAAATAAAATGTATTGCCATGTTACATAAAACAGATGGAATAAACTTTTTTTAGGTAAATGCCTCCAATGGTAAAATCTTTGATAGTGTTGGGTCAGCTCATTTGGCAGCTGGGCCTAACAAATTAATAAAGCCCATTAGGGCATATTTAATTAAGGAAAAAAAAAACACAGCAGTTTTTTGGGTGGTTTTTTCTCTCTCTCTCTTCCAGCAGTTCTTCCTCCATTGAAGCAGCAATTCCTCCATTGCAATAGCAGGTTCTTCTTCTGATTTCCTTTATCTCTTCTCCATTTGGTTAGCCATCTTTAATGATGATGATAATGTATGTGAATGACAAGTTATGATGAGGTCAATTGATAACTTTTGTTAGATTACCTCTAGGCTTGTATTGAACTACATTATATACCCATTTGATATAGTGGATGATTTAAGTGGCCGAAGTGTCCCGTGGTTTTTACCTAATTTGGGTTTTCCACGTAAAATCTTGGTGTCCTGATCTCTGTTTCTTTGATTGTTTGATGCTCAATTGTTTTGGCTGCCTATTTGATTACACAAAAGGGAAAAAGAATTGTTAGGCTTTGTTGTAGCTTGTTTATTTCTGAATTGCTAAACAGGTGCTATTATTCGATTTCTCCAACAAGTGGTATCAGAGCTGAGTTCGTTTGGTGGTGATTCTTGTATAATTCAAATGGAAGAATCGTTGAGCAGTAATGGAACAATGATCAAACTCACAGCTACCAATTACACAATCTGGAAGTCACGAATGGAGGACTTATTGTGTAATTATGATTATGAAGACACTATTTTGGGTGATAAAGGCAAACCAGAGGCTATGACAGATGGAGATTGGAAGAAGCTGAACATAAAGGCAGTTGGTAAAATTAGGCAATGGGTTGACAACAGTGTGTATCAACATGTGGCTACTGAGGTTAATGCTCATAAAGTGTGAACTATTTTGAGTGAGCTGTATGAGAAGAACAACACTCAAAACAGAGCATTTCTATTTAGGAAGCTTTGCTCGTTGAAATATCAAGATGTGTCTTCTATGTCTGAGCATCTAAATGCTTTTCAGGGGATTCTAAATGAGTTGGCTGCGATAGGAATGAAATTTGATGATGAGCTTCATGCTATGTGTTTGATTAATTCTCTGCCTGATAGTTGGGAAACACTTGTGGTTTCAATTACCAATTATGTTCCACAAGGTAAGCTCACTTTGAAAATGATGAAAGAGAGCGTGTTGAATGAAGAGGCTAGAAGAAAAGAACAGGGCTTCTCGACTCCAAGTCAGGTGTTCGTGACTGAGAAAAGGGGTAGAAGTAAAAGTAAAACTCCAAAGAATCGCAGTGGAAGTTCAAACAGGTCACGGGGAACATCTAGCTCGAGAAAAGAGATTACATGTTATCATTGTGGCAATCCAGGACACAAGAAGTATCAGTGCAGATCTTTGAAGCGGGAACAAAAGGAGAATAAGCAAGATGGAAGTAGTAAGGTTGCAGATGTGTGTGGTAACGACATCGATATTGTTTACGACAATGATAGTATCAACCTTGTTTCTCAAGATACACAATGGGTGGTAGACTCAGGTGCTTCTTATCATGTCACCAATCGTTGTGATATATTTGCTTCTTACACTAGTGGACAGTTTGGTTCAGTGACGTTGGGAAACCATGTTACGTGTAAGATTGTTGGAAAACGAGATGTCTGTTTGGATACTAATACTTCGTGCAAGCTACTTTTGAAGAATGTTCGACATGTTCCTGATATTCGGATGAATTTGATCTCTACTGGTATTCTTGATGATGAGGGCTATCATAGTTACTTTGGTGAAGGAAAATGGAAACTCACTAAGGGGTCTTTGGTGATAGCTAAAGGAAAGAAGGTCGGTTCTCTTTATGTGACAGAGACTAAGTCTTATGGTGGAGAAGCAAATGCAGTTAATGATTGTTCATCACAGCTTTGGCATAAGAGACTTGGTCACTTAAGTCAGAATGGCATGCGAGTTCTCTCCAAGACAATCGATCTCCAGGGCTTAAAGTCCACAGATTTGAAGACATGCACAGATTGCTTAGTTGGTAAGCAACATAGGGTTTCCTTCAAAAGTTTCTCTCCATCTAGGAAGCCCAATATCCTAGATATGGTTCACACAGACATATGTTTTATGGATTCCTTGACTTTAGGTGGTGCTCATTATTACATCACTTTTATCGATGATTGATCAAGGAAGGTGTGGGCATATTGTTTGAAGACTAAGGATCAAGCATTGGATTACTTCAAGTTGTTTCATGCTGAAGTGGAGAGAGAAACTGGGAAGAAGTTGAAATGTGTTCGTTCGGACAATGGTGGCGAATACAGAGGACCATTTGTGGAATACTGTAAAAGACATGGGATCAAGCTTATGAAGACTGTGCCAAAAACACCTCAACAGAATGGAGTTGCAGAGAGGATGAACAGGTCTATCAATGAGAGAATTTTGTGTATGTTGTCTCATGCTAAGTTGCCAAAATCCTTTTGGGGAGAGGCAATGAAGACAGCGGTTGATCTGATAAACCTTTCACCCTCAAGTCCTTTAGATGGCGACGTTCCAGAAAGAGTTTGGAAAGGTAAAGACGTCTCTTATGATCACTTGAGAGTTTTTGGTTGTAAAGTGTTTGTTCATGTTCCTCGAGATGAGAGAGCTAAGCTTGATAGCAAGACGAGACAGTGTATCTTTATTGGGTATGGCCACGGAGTATTTGGGTACCGATGTTAGGATCCGGTTAACAAGAAACTCATTAGAAGCAAAGATGTGGTGTTCTTTGAAGATCAGACCATTGAAGACTTTGAGAAAAAGGAAAAGCCGAAGTCTACAGAGAATGAATTGCCTGACAATGGTAGGATTCGTACACCACAATCACAGCCCAATGATGTGGAGAATGCCCAAGTTGAGGTTGATGAGACTCCTTTAGTTGATGCTGAGCCAACAGAGGAAGCTGAACAAGATGATGATAGTTCTCTAGAGCCACCTGATGATCAGTATATTAGAAGATCTAGTAGGCAGCGACAACCTTCTAGTAGGTATCCTCCCAATGAGTATGTGATGTTGACTGACGGGGGAGAACCAGAAACCTATCAAGAAGTATTGTCTCATGAAAACAAGAACAAGTGGTCGGTGGCAATGCAAGAAGAGATAAATTATTTGCAAGAGAACGAGACTTATGACTTGGTGAAACTTCCGAGAGGAAAGAAGACATTGAAAAACAAGTGGGTATTCAAGTTGAAGCACCAAGAGAATAGCTCACAACCTCGATACAAAGCAAGACTGGTTGTGAAGGGCTTTGGACAGAAAAAGGGGATTGATTTTGAAGAGATCTTCTCACCGGTTGTGAAGAGGTCATCCATCAGAGTTGTGTTAGCATTGGCTGCTAGTCAAGATTTGGAAATTGAACAACTGGATGTGAAGACTGCATTTCTCCATGGTGACTTGGAGGAAGAAATCTATATGGAACAACCTGAAGGTTTCAAAGTTAAATGTAAAGAAGACCTTGTCTGTAGGTTGAAGAAAAGCTTGTATGGGCTCAAGCAAGCGCCTAGACAATGGTACAGGAAATTTGACTCTTTCATGGAAACAAATGGGTACAGTAAGACTACTTCTGATCATTGTGTTTTCATCAAGAGATACGGTGTTGATGAGTATGTTATTCTTCTGCTCTATGTTGATGATATGTTGATTGTTGGGCAAGATATTGCGAAAATTGAGAAGCTCAAAAGGGAGTTGAACAAGTCTTTTGCGATGAAGGATTTGGGTTCAGTGAAACAGATCATAGGCATGGAAATCACAAGAGACAGAAAGAACAGAACACTTTGCCTATCACAGGAGAAGTACATTGAGAAGGTACTTGAGAGGTTTGCAATGAAAAATGCAAAACCGGTTTCAGTTCCACTTGCAAGTCATTTCAAGTTAAGTTCTAAACAATGTCCTACAAGTGAGAAAGAGAAAGATGAAATGAAGAATGTACATTATGCCTCTGCAGTTGGTAGTCTTATGTATGCCATGGTATGTACAAGACCGGACATAGCACACGCAGTTGGTGTTGTTAGTCGGTATCTCTCCAACCCTGGAGAAGAACATTGGTTGGCTGTTAAGTGGATTCTCAGATATCTTCGAGGCTCTTCGAAAGCACGTTTATGCTTCGGAAGTGATACTCCTATTTTGGAAGGCTTTACAGATTCTGATATGGAGGGTGATGTTGATTCAAGAAAATCTATATCAGGTTTTTTGGTTACCTTTGCAGGCGGTGCTGTTTCGTGGCAGTCAAGGTTACAAAAGTGTGTTGCTTTGTCTACTACAGAAGCTGAGTATATTGCAGCTACTGAGGCATGTAAAGAGGTGTTATGGATGAAGAAGTTCCTACAAGAGTTGGGCCAAAAGCAAGAGAAGTTTATTTTGTTTTGCGACAGTCAAAGTGCCATTCATCTCTCAAAGAATTCAGCTTTTCATTCGAGATCCAAACACATCGACGTGAGATATCATTGGATACGTGATGTGCTTGAGGCAAAAGAGCTGAACTTGGAGAAGATTCATACAAGTGAGAATGGTGCCGATATGTTTACGAAATCCTTGCCTAAGGACAAGTTTGAAGATTGTCGGGAGAGAGCGGGTTTATTGGAGCCCGCGAAGTTGCGCTGACGGGGGAGATTTGTTGGGTCAGCTCATTTGGCAGCTGGGCCTAACAAATTAATAAAGCCCATTAGGGCATATTTAATTAAGGAAAAAAAAACACAGCAGTTTTTTGGGTGGTTTTTTCTCTCTCTCTCTCTTCCAGCAGTTCTTCCTCCATTGAAGCAGCAATTCCTCCATTGCAATAGCAGGTTCTTCTTCTGATTTCCTTTATCTCTTCTCCATTTGGTTAGCCATCTTTAATGATGATGATAATGTATGTGAATGACAAGTTAGGATGAGGTCAATTGATAACTTTTGTTAGATTACCTCTAGGCTTGTATTGAACTACATTGTATACCCATTTGATATAGTGGATGATTTAAGTGGCCGAAGTGTCCCGTGGTTTTTACCTAATTTGGGTTTTCCACGTAAAATCTTGGTGTCCTGCTCTCTGTTTCTTTGATTGTTTGATGCTCAATTGTTTTGGCTGCCTATTTGATTACACAAAAGGGAAAAAGAATTGTTAGGCTTTGTTGTAGCTTGTTTATTTCTGAATTGCTAAACAGGTGCTATTATTCGATTTCTCCAACAGATAGTTCGAGCCCAAATGGCTCAACTCAAAGTTCGAGCCCTATTTGGTAAAATTGTCCCAAGTTCGAGCTCCAAATGATAATTGGGCCTAAAAAAATAGATGACTTTTCTTCTTCACCTGCGGCGATTTTCGAATGTATACACCCAATGGCGGAGCCAAGTAGCGGGTTTGGTGGACGGTAGCCCAGGGTAATTAATTAAAAAGAAATTATATATATATATATATTATTTATATTAAATTATTAATCATATAGATGGAGCATATGAAATTGAAAATGTCACCCTATAAATATGATTGAAAATGTCAACTTAGATAATAGGTTGTTAATATCAATTTTTTTCTTTGTTTAATTTTATAAGCGTCACTTAAAGTATTTAATAATTGAGTATAAATTTCTTTCTTCAACTTTTTATTATTTTATAATTTTTATCTCTTTAATTCTTTTTATTATAAAACTATTATAAATATTCACCTAATTTGAAATTAGATGATTTTTGAAATTGAATAATACACCCGAAACGAATCGTCGTCCTAGTGCAAAGCATCTTCCCAAAATAACCCAGCCGAAACAACTTCGAAGGTCCACGTCTACGTCTTCATCCAACCCTTGTTCGGGTGATTCTGGAATTCGGCTTCGAAGAACAGCAGGAATTTTTTTTTATCTGATCTTCAGATTTTTCTAGTGGGGATTTGTTCCGCTTCGCCGGTGCTCCACAATCACAAGGTTCGTCGTTGCCGGGGTCACCTTCCTACCAGGAAAAACTCCTAAACGAAGCTTGTTGTTGCGATGGAACACATGAGAAGGGGTCGAAAAGAAATACTGTAACTGTTGTTTCGATCGAAGAAATCGACCGGATCAAAGGCACGGGGCATTCTTCCACCTATTGGAGCTCTGTTATAGCTTATGAGACTATGAATGATATCTCTAAACAACTAATTCACGATTTGGCACTTCCGGTGACGGTAGTGTTGTGATTTCAGCAGTAATTTACTTGAGATTTTAGACTAGATGAGATCTGATTTTAATCATAGATCTAGACTAATCCTAACATGATGACTATTAGCTAAGGTTTTATCCAAACATGCAAGTAATTTCAGACAATAAGAATAAACGATCTATGAATCAAATGAACTACATTTCAGTCTATCTTTAACTGGAATTGGGGTACAGAACTGATGCCTCATGTAACAAACAAGAAATGAAATTAAGAAAGAAGTACATGAGTTTGTGAAGATCGAAAAACGTATAGAGAATCAGAACTCGTCGGAATACTTTTCCGCCTGTTCTTGCTTTGGTCTCTTCGTCTTCACGCTTGCATGCAGTTCTTTTTCCTAATCTTCTCTTATACACACTAAGAGGAATCTATATGCTCTGCCTTGTCCTCTTGCTAAGCCTTTCTCCATTTGCTTTATTAACCGTAACATCTACCAAAACTCGATGGAATGGAGCTGTTGGACTGAATAAACGAAACTAGATTCTAAAAGAAAATCGTTTTCTCCCCCAACTACTAAACTACCTGAACTACTTCTTCTCCTATCCTTGACTTCAAATTATATTAATCCACATTGCACAGTCCATTGGAACCACCTCACCCCACCGTTTTAGATACTTTATGTCATTCCGTTATCGTAAGTTAATCTTTTTAATACATTTTTGTTTGAAATTAATTATTTGTTTCTTATAAAACGTTTTATTTCAGGATAAATTTAATTCAGATGATATTGAGAGTTATGGAGTCAACGCTTGTTGAATAAATTTAAATTAATAAGTTTTTAGTTTTTAATGTTTAATATTTCTAGAGTAATAAAAATGATTTAGGGGTGAGTGGGATAACCAAGACATTTGTGTGGGAGACTTATTTAATATTTACAATAATTACTTTGTCATTTGATGAATCAAGCATATGAAAAGTCTAAGCTTTCTTATAAAGACTTGTAAGAATCCATTGAGATGAAAAAGAAAAATATAGTTTGCCCTCTTGTTACTAACAAATTGGTATCAGAGCTATTGTGTGTGATGTGAGCGTGAGAAAACATGTCAGTCTCAAAAGAGAATGTTGCGGTGTGCGCAGGCCGAGAGAGAGAAAAAAGCAATCAAGAGCTTTGTGAGGTGTGTGTTGAGTGTAAACACTTAAGAGAAATTACAGGTCTAACTAATGGCATACTGCTACCCAAGTTGACAAAAGGTGTCAACTACGAAAATTGGAATGTGTAGATGAAGGCCCTTTTTGGGCTCCCAAGATAACTAGGATGTGGTCTAGAGTGGGTATGAGGAACCGGAGAACACAAATGGGTATTGAAATGCCTAGTTGAACTCATTGAAGGTCGTTCAAGCTAAAGATAGGGCGGCTCTATATCTACTATACCAATATGTCAACAAATTTGGCTTTGAGAAGATAGCTGATGTAAAATCTTCCAAAGTGGCATGGGATACACTCGAAATAGCCAACAAAGGAGACGAACAAGTGAATCAAGTTCGGCTTCAAACCCTAATGGGTGATTTGGAAAACATGGGGATGAAAGAGTCGGAAAGCGTATATGAGTTCATTACTCGGGTTGAGACCGTTGTGAACAAACTAAATCGGAATGGTGAGAGTCTTTCATCAAACCAATTTGTTGAAAAGATTATGAGGTCATTAAAAAATAGTTTTGAAAATATCGTGTGCACAATAGAGGAATCCAAGGATCTATCAACGCTCACCATTGAAGACCTTGCTGGGTCCCTGGAAGCGCATGAGCCAAGAATGAAAAATAAGAAGGGGTAGTCTCTTGAATAGGCTCTCCAGGAAAAGGTGACAATAAAAGAGGAGAAGGTGATTTATGCTCAGAGTACTAGAGGCAGAGGAAAAGGAAGAAGCCTAGGTGGTAGAGGAAGAGGAAAAGGAGGATGAGGAAGTGAGCAAGTCGACCAACATAACTGGCATGGCCGAGGTCAAGCGCGGGGTGACCGAACAAATACAAACAATAATATTAAGTGTTATGACTGTCGAAAGAATGGGCATATTGCCAAGGATTTTTAATCGATAAAATGCTACAATTGCGGAAAGTTGGGTCATATTTTCAAAGACTGTAAATCCGAAAAGAAAATGAGGAACCAAACACTTCTTTGCTGGGAAAGAAGATGAAGGATTGTTGCTGGTGAAAAAAATTCCAAAAACCGAGATCAAACCTAGTTGTTCTGATAACTCGTTTTGGTGCTTGGATACTGGCGCAAGTAACCACATGTGTGGAGACGAGAGCTTATTCAAAATACTCTCAAAGGTGGAGTCCGGATCCATTTCTTTCGGCGATGCTTCAAAAGTAGCCTTGGACTGATCCGTATTGATTTATATGGGCAATAACTCCATAATCATTTAGTGGCAAGAGATACTTCCTTTCTTTAATTGATGATTCTTCGAGAAAGACGTGGGTTTATTTTCTAAAGGAGAAGTCATAAATGTTTGAAACCATCAAGAAATTTAAAGTGATGGTGGAGAAATAAACATACAAAGTTATCAAACTAGTCCAATCTCACAAAGGAGGTGAGTTCACTTCTACCAAGTTCAACAAATACTACGAGGAACATGGAATCAAGCGTTTCTTGAATGCTCCATATTCTCCGCAGAAAAACGGTGTAGCAGAACGAAAGAACCAAACTATTCTCGATATGGTTCGATCTATGTTGAAAGGAAAGAATATGCCGAAACAGTTTTGGGCAGAGGCAGTGCAGTGCGCAATCTATGTACAAAATAGATATCCACAAGCAAATGTATGAGAGAAGACGATGTTGGGTCAAATTATTTTGACTAAGTGATGAAATAATTTAACCATTGTATTTTGATGATGAAATGACTTATGAATTTTGATGCAGGTGTATTGAAATAATATTTCATAAGACTTGGCTCTAATGAGAGAGTCATTAGACCGATTTTGGCATTAGATGCATAGAATTAGACGTGCAGTCTAACTCAACGGAGTTAGACGTGCAGTCTAATGAATGTATAGAATTAGACGTACAGTCTAACTCAACGCAGTTAGACGTGCAGTCTAATGAATGCATAGAATTAGACGTGCAATCTAACTCAACGAAGTTAGACGTGAAATCTAATGAATGCATAGAATTGGACGTTGTAGACACCCTATTTTTACACCCTAGATACCTAATAAAAAAAACCGGCCCGAAATAATACTCATGTTTGTTTATTGAATCAAGAAAACAAAAATAGAAACACCTCGTGGAAAACCGACCCGATAAAGCTTAAAAGATAACGATCCAAAGATCGAATTTCATAACGACTCTATTTTCCCAACCCGTGACACGTTCATGTTGTACGTTTTGAAAAATCTTGAATTTTGAGTATAATGTTATTGTTTGCAAATTTGTGCAGAAAATGCTCAAAAAGAAGGAAAACAAGAGAACGGGTCAACCCGAGTCAACCTGCCAACCGACGAGTCAACCTTGGTCAAAGAGGGATCAAGCACGTGTCAAGAAGAAGTGGAACAGAGTAGACTGGTCTTCTAAAGTGGGAAAACCGGATTATTTGAAAAGTGGGTTATTTGAAAGGGGGATTATTGGAAAAGAGAATCAAGAATTCTTAAGTTTGAAGTCCCCATTGAGCTTTCATTGTAACCCTAGACTTCATAAATTTATCCCGGCTTCAATACTGGATGAAATTCAATGATCTTGGATGTTTTGAAAAGAGAAATTAGTTCTCTTTCATATGGTGTAGCCCGATCTCCCATTGGTGCCGTATATCTAGACGAAATCCGGTCATGAGTGGAAGGTGTTCCTAAGAGGTTTAAATCAAACATCATTTCCCTTAAAAATTCGTAACTTGATTTGTGCTTGATGGTTTTGAATAATTCAAGTTGGGTTGGAAAGATAACTCGCATATCTTTCCAATGGTACAATTCCCAAACCGTGATTCGAAGTTTAAGGCCCTCATTCGATCTGTACAAGGGAAGCAGTACTACCGATTCAAATCCTGGGAGCTAGTTGAAACTATGCCACACCTCTAAGCATCATAACTTTTGAACCAATGATCCATTTAGAATGAATGAGATACTGTTATAAAGCTCTTTGAATCAGCTCTCCAATGATATCAAGAATCTCTTCCAATTCGTTGTATAACTCATCCCAGATCGCCCTTAGTAAAGTTGGTACAAGAACCGAAAGGATAAATAGTTGGAAATTTTTTCAGAGCCATTGGATCCATGATGCGATCGAGGTGATTCATTTAGTGTGAAGGTGCAAAGAAAGAAAGGAAAAGCTGGAAAAAGAAAAACGAAAAGAAAAAAAATATATATTTTTTCTTTATTCCGAGCGTGCCCTTGAATTTTTCCAAAAATTCCAAATAGGTCCTTGTGTTGAAGAAAAAGAAAGGAGATCAGTTAAGGGGAGGGTATCAGTTTTTCAGTTCTTTGATCTGGAGGGGCGGTTACCAAATCGGAGGGGGTTTTCATATTGCTTCCATCGTTGAAGAAAGGGGAGGGCGATTTCGATCTGAATATCTGATTCTTTTCTCAGTCAAAGAAGAAATACAAACATCAAAAGCCTGTTACCTGTGATTTTGGCTGCAGCTACACGACGAAGAACGACAGAGGATTCACTGGTGGACGTCCTTTGATTCTCCGCCTCATTATCCGCGTGGGAACATCAGCTACATAGGACACTTGAAGAAAAAGACGACACTGGCGAATCAAATCGAAAGGGAAAGAAGTAAACGAAGACTGTTTGTGTTACCTCTTTCATTCGTTCCAAGCTCTTTCTCTCGTCTCATCTTCCATCATTACTCAGGTAATCCTTCAAACTTAATAATGTATTTGAAATGTTGATTGGAGGCATCGGTTATGAACACCGATGCCATTTGATGGTTAAAATGCAATTGCATGTTCTTTCTTTGATTTAGATTACGATTGTGTGTTTTGTTGTTGTAATTGGTTCGATCTATGTTGAAAGGAAAGAATATGCCGAAACAGTTTTGGGCAAAGGCAGTGCAGTGCGCAGTCTATGTGCAAAATAGATATCCACAAGCAAATGTAAGAGAGAAGACGCCTCAAGATATTTGGAGTGGTATGAAGCCGAATGTCTTTCATCTCAAGGTTTTCAGTAGTGTGGCCTATAGGCAAGTACCAAGTTAGCACAAGATAAAGTTAGAAGATCGGAGCAAGAAGTACATATTTATCGGGTATGATGAAAATCTAAGTCATATTAATTGTTTGATCTTGTTAAAAAAAAGAAATTGGTGGTGAGTCGAGATGTTCACGTGGAGGAATCAATGACATGGAACTGGAATAACGCGATTGAGGAAGAAACAAGTCCAGAGGCTATTATGCCTTCGATATCAACAATCATCGAGCTTTCTGAAGATGAATTCGAGCCTCTACAGCCCATAATGAGAAGTCTACAGGAGATATATGACACTACAAATGAAGTTCACATTGTATGTCTCCTCGCTGACTCAGAAGATTTGAATTTTTAGAAAGTTGTACAAGACGTGAAATGGAAATCGGTTATGGATGAAGAAATTGGGGCAATTGAACGCAATAAAACATGGGAGCTAACCGATCTTCCTGAAGGAGATCGACCCATTGGAGAAAAATGAGTGTACAAAAAAAAGATGAATGTTGAGGGAGAGGTTGAGCGTTATAAGGCTCGAGTTGTGGTGAAGGGCTATAGACAAAAGGAGATAATCGATTATGATGAATTCTTTCCTCCTATCACGAGAATGGAGTCAATTTGAGTTCTGATCTCATAAACTGCTCAAAATCAATGATCGATTCTACAGATGGATGTGAAATCAGCCTTTTTAAATGGAGTGTTGAAGGAGGAGGTGTACGTCGAGCAACCACTCGGGTATATGAAGAGAGGTAATTATAAGAAGGTGCTGAGATTGAGAAAAACCCTCTACGGGATGAAGCATGCTTCATGTGTTTGGAATGAGAGAATTGACGAGTATTTCAAGAAAAATGGGTACGAGCAATGTCCTTACGAGCATGCCTTGTACACAAAGAAATCAGAAAATGATATGATGGTAGTCGCTCTCTATGTCGACAACCTCATATTCACCTGAAACAACAAATAACTGATTAAGGAGTTCAAGGAGGTATTGAAGAAGGAGTTCGAGATGAGAGACTTAGGTTTGATAAAATATTTTCTTGGCCTAGAAGTGAAGCAGTCGAGGAAGGGACTTTTATATCCCAAGAGAGGTACGCGCTTGAAATTTTAAAGAAGTTTAAAATGGAGTACTAAAACCTGGTTTCAACTCCAATGGAACCAGACACTAAACTCTCAAAGTTTGATGGAGGAGAATGAGCTGATATTGGGAGATATCAAAGCTTAGTCGGAAGTCTAAGATATCTTACAAGCACCAGACCCGACCTAATATTGAGTGTTGGGATAACAAGCAGATTCATGGAGTATCCAAGCTATACACATTGGAAGGCCTTGAAGAGAATTCTGAGATATGTTCCAGGAACTCTTTCACTAGGTATTTTCTATTCAAAATCAGATGACTACCGATTAGTGGGTTACTCTTTAGTGGGTTACTCTGATAATGATTAGTGTGGTGATGTTGATGACCAAAAAAGTACTTCGGGTTATGTATTCATACTTGGAAATACGACTCTTACTTGATTTTCGAAGAAGCAGCCTATTGTAACTCCGTCGACGTGCGAGGCAGAGTATGTGGCAACCTCTTAGAGCGTGTGTCATGCAGTCTGACTTTCAAATTTACTAAGGCAATTAGGAGTGATCCGAGATAAAGGGACTGTGATTCGAGTTGATAATAAGTCGGCGATCGAGTTGGGCAAGAACCCAGTTAATCACGGAAGGAGAAAGAACATTGACGTCTAATTTCATTTCATTCGAGAACAAGTCAAAGAAGGAAAGGTTGAGCTGAAGCATGTTGAAAGTCGAACTCAAGCCGCTGAGATATTCACCAAGTCACTACCGACCACATTTGTCACACCCTAAAATTCATATTTAACCGAATTCCTTTGGTCCTGACCAAGACCAAGCACCAATGTGATTGGAAATTAGGACCGAGGCAAATCTGAGATTTAGGACTGAGAGAAATCTATGTCTGACCGAGGGGGTCCGACCGAGGGGGTCCGACTAATTATATTTTTCTAACTCATGCTTAGAGACCTCATGCTTAGTCACCTCATGCTTAGCCACCTCATGCTTAGCCTCCTCATACTTAGCCACCTCATGCTTAGCCACCTCATGCTTAACCACCTCATGCTTATCCACATCATTCTTATCCACCTTATGCTTGGCCACCTCATGCTTCATCCTTCCCATGCTATGACAAGTAGGTGATCAGCCCTCTTCATCACCTTTTATTAATCACATGTTATAACAAGCAGATGACCAGCCTTTTTATCAAACCCATGTCTTTGACAAGCAAGTGACCAGCCTTTTTTTTTTAATCAAACTCATGCTTTGACAAGCAGGTGACCAGCCTTTTTATTAAACCCATGTCTATGACAAGTAGGTGACCAGCCTTTTTATTAAACCCATGCTTATGACCAGTAGGTGATAAGCCCTCTTCATTATAAATATTATTCTGCCCATACTTGTCAAGCCAATGACCATCCTTTTTCCTCAACCGACCTTAACTCTTTATATTTATATATTTCACCATGGATTGATTAACTAATATCAATCCATTTTCCATCTTCACTAAAAATCAGAAGACATCCGCTAGAAGCCTTGAAGAACAACCAACCTTCATAGCAAGATCAAACCTTAGCAGTTTCAAAGTATAATAAAAGAAAACCTTTCTATATCACTCTTTAGAAACCCACACATGCTTATATAATTCATGTATATTATATAAATTATGCATACTATTTTTATAGCATGATTTCATTGCATATCCATATCTTTATTGATGAACCAAGTATGATCTGTTTCAAAGGACAATTTGTTTTCCAAAGTACCAGCTCTTTTCTAAAGGATAATCACTTTTTCCCAAAGTACAATCTCTTTTTTTACAAGTATCTGTTTTCAAAAGAAGGATCTGTTTTCCAAAGTATGAAATGTTTTATGGAATCATAGTGAACAATGATGTATGAGAATTGACAGTATGGGAGGAAGGGTACTCAAGATGAGCTCTGGTAGTCTGATTCCAAAATATGTGTTGAAGTTTCTATTGGGACTAGATTTCGGGGATGAGCTCTGGAAGATCCTACCCACATAGACAAGTGTTTAATCAGGTTGTGGGATTTAGGGATAGACTCCGAATAATGCCTTCCAAATATGTGTTCAAACTGGATTCCTAACTTTCAGGATCAACTGTAAATAGTAAAGGGCCAATATGTGCTCAAGATCTTACTATACTTTCACAAATGATGATATACTTTATAAACCAGCATATGGATTCAAAGAAGATTTTAAAAGTGTTATCTATAAATCTTATTATAACCTGTTGGGTTTTTAGACTCACTATGCTTGTGTGGTGTAGGTACACAGCTATAGTCTTTTTATGAAAATTAAAGGGAGGCTTGGAGTGGGGCAAGGTGCAGGGATGTGTGTGAGAGGAGGGACAAGGACAGAAGACCGAGCCCTTTGTTGGGTCTATTATTAAAATACTATATTTTTGTAGTAAAGGACCCTATCTTGATATTTTTGTAAGCCAAAGACCGTGTCTTATGTTTATAAACCGAAATTTTGTAGCTCCACTTTTTATAAATGACAAAAAGCTTCCGCACATGTTTTTGTTTTCCGTCATTTATGTTCACGTTTCAAACATCCCCCACTCGGTCTAAGTAATTTAGGAGTCAGGGTTGTTACATCTTTATTGGAGAGTTGTAAAAGACTAATTGGAATGAGAGATGGAAAGAATATTTAAATTTAAAGGGGAAATTTGTTTGAAATTAATCATTTGTGTATTATAAAACATTTTATTTCAGGATAAATTTGATTCATATGATATTGAGAGTTATGGAGTCGACGTCTGTTGAATTAACTTAAATTAATAAGTTTTTAGTTTTTAATTTTTAATATTCTTAAAGTAATAATACTAATTTAGGGGTGAGTGGGATAACCAAGAGATTTGGGTGAGAGACTTATTTAATATTCACAATAATTACTTTGTACTTAAAGAGTGAAGCATATGAAAAGTCTATGCCTTCTTATAAAGACTTGTAAGAATTCATTTGAGATGAACAAGAAAAATATAATTTGCCCACTTTTTACTAACAACGCCTTGAGACACATGAAGACGATGTGGGAGGATTGGAGGTATGACATAAATCTTAGTAAGTTAAGGAAGTACGAAAGAAATGTGAAAGCAATCAGGGCGGATAAGCCTGATGAAATGACCCAACAAGATGGGGAGTGATTGCTTGAAAATCATTACTTTACCGATAAATTTCAGATTTCTTCTTTCATATTTCGCTGACTCAAAAGATTTGAATTTTTAGAAAGTTGTACAAGACGTGAAATGGAAATCGGTTATGGATGAAGAAATTGGGGCAATTGAATGCAATAAAATATGGGAGCTAACCGATCTTCCTGAAGGAGATCGACCCATTGGAGAAAAATGAGTGTTCAAAAAAAAGATGAATGTTGAGGGAGAGGTTGAGCGTTATAAGGCTCGAGTTGTGGTGAAGGGCTATAGACAAAAGGAGATAATCGATTATGATGAATTCTTTGCTCCTATCACGAGAATGGAGTCAATTTGAGTTCTGATCTCATAAACTGCTCAAAATCAATGATCGATTCTATAGATGGATGTGAAATCAGCCTTTTTAAATGGAGTGTTAAAGGAGGAGGTGTACGTCGAGCAACCACTCGGGTATATGAAGAGAGGTAATTATAAGAAGGTGCTGAGATTGAGAAAAACCCTCTACGGGATGAAGCATGCTTCATGTGTTTGGAATGAGAGAATTGACGAGTATTTCAAGAAAAATAGGTACGAGCAATGTCCTTACGAGCATGCCTTGTACACAAAGAAATCAGAAAATGATATGATGGTAGTCGCTCTCTATGTCGACGACCTCATATTCACCTGAAACAACAAATAACTGATTAAGGAGTTCAAGGAGGTATTGAAGAAGGAGTTCGAGATGAGAGACTTAGGTTTGATAAAATATTTTCTTGGCCTAGAAGTGAAGCAGTCGAGGAAGGGACTTTTATATCCCAAGAGAGGTACGCGCTTGAAATTTTAAAGAAGTTTAAAATGGAGTACTAAAACCTGGTTTCAACTCCAATGGAACCAGACACTAAACTCTCAAAGTTTGATGGAGGAGAATGAGCTGATATTGGGAGATATCAAAGCTTAGTCGGAAGTCTAAGATATCTTACAAGCACCAGACCCGACCTAATATTGAGTGTTGGGATAACAAGCAGATTCATGGAGGATCCAAGCTATACACATTGGAAGGCCTTGAAGAGAATTTTGAGATATGTTCCAGGAACTCTTTCACTAGGTATTTTCTATTCAAAATCAGATGACTACCGATTAGTGGGTTACTCTGATAGTGATTAGTGTGGTGATGTTGATGTCCAAAAAAGTACTTCGGGTTATGTATTCATACTCGGAAATACGGCTCTTACTTGGTTGTCAAAGAAGCAGCCTATTGTAACTCTATCGACGTGCGAGGCAGAGTATGTGGCAGCCTCTTAGAGCGTGTGTCATGCAGTCTGGCTTTCAAATTTTCTATGGCAATTAGGAGTTATCCGAGATGAAGGGACTGTGATTCGAGTTGATAATAAGTCGGATATCGAGTTAGCAAAGAACCCGGTTAATCACGGAAGGAGCAAGTACATTGACGTCTGATTTCATTTCATTCGAGAACAAGTCAAAGAAGGAAAGGTTGAGCTGAAGCATGTTGAAAGTCGAGCTCAAGCCGCTGACATATTCACCAAGTCACTACCGACCACATTTGTCACACCCTAAAATTCATATTTGGCTGAATGCCTTTGGTCCTGGCCAAGACTAAGCACCCATGTGATTGGAAATTAGGACCGAGGTAAGTCTGAGATTTAGGACTAAGAGAAATCTATGTCCGATCGAGGGGGTCCGACCGAGGGGTTTGACTGAGGGGGTCCAACTGATAATATTTTTCTAACTCCTGCTTAGCCACCTCATGCTTATCCACCTCATGCTTGGCCACCTCATGCTTCATCCTTCCCATGCTATGACAAGCAGGTGATCAGACTGTATCTTATGTTTATAAACCGAAATTTTGTAGCTTCACTTTTTATAAATGACAAAACGCTTTCGTACATGTTTCTGATTTCCGTCATTTATGTTCACGTTTCAAACATCCCTCACTCTGTCTAAGTAATTTAGGAGTCAGGGTTGTTACAGTTGGTATTAGAGCAACGGTTACGAACCTTAGTACTTTCACACACGCTCCTACAATTGCACCTTCAAGAGCTCGCCTTAAAAATCTGTAAGTTGTTTTGAATTCAGCATGAAATCATTTTCATTACAATTACATTAGTTCTGCCAAAATAATAAATTGATAAGACTAGCAACTCAGCTTATGCATCTCAATAAAATGTTAAGCTGATAATAAAATGAAAAGTGTTATTCCCATTAGAACCATGAGAAGAGGAACCAGGTCCAATGTTTCTACACCCTTAGAGGAGACAGACCGAGACCACTTCTTATCAGACCTAGTTGATGCCTTGAGGGATCAAAAACGCATGCAAAACGAGCAGATGAGGGACCAAAACCTAATCCAAAGTGAGCAGATGCGTGACATGTTCTAGGGTAATTGGAACAACCACAATTCCAACCGCAACACTAATGATGGCAGCCAACGACCAGTCTATAAGCAGTTCATGGGCTTCAAACCAACAGACTTTAGAGGAAGAACGGACCCATTTGAGGCTGAAGAATGGATGCAATCTATGGAGACTATCTTTACGTTCATACAGTGCATCAAATCAGACCAAGTTAGGTGCGCTTCCTTTATGTTTAAAAACGATGTTAGGATCTGGTGGCAAGGCGCCAAGGCCACTCTCGACCTTAATGCAGCAACTTGGGAAGAGTTCAAAACTGTTTTCTATGGAAAATATTTCACCTTAAGCACCAGGAATAAGCTGGCTAGGGAGTTCCTGGAAATCCGCCAAGGGGATGCTAGTGTTGCCGATTATGTGAAGAAGTTCGAGCGAGGCAAGTATTTTGCACCCATGATAGTTGGAAACGCTACCTTGGAGATGAACCATTTCTTGGAGGGGCTGAACGCAACAATCTGACGCGATGTCGATTAAGCAACGCTTCATCTTTGCGTGAGACCATTGATAGGGCTTTGATGGCCGAGAAGGACAACCAGGACATTATAGGGAGGAGCAGGCCAATAGGAGAAGTTATCCAGGAAGAGAATCTCAAGAGTTAGAGACGAAGTAGCCCTTCCAGCCGACCCATTACTAGAATCCTCTCCCACAGCAGTCAAGAAATAATTGGCCAAATAGAAATCCACAAAACCATCAACAACAACAAAGTAGGATACAACCCACCAAACTAACAAACCTTTCTATCTTATCCATCCGCACTTGTAATCTTTGTAAGAAGGCTCATGTAGGAAAATGCGTTTAAGGATCTATGAAATAAACCCAGAGTTTTTGGTAATTTCAATTTCGAGGTCGAAAATCCTTTTTAGTGAGGTTGAGTTGTCACACTCTAAAATTCATATTTGACTAGATGCCTTCGATCCTGGCCAAGACCAAGCACCCATGTGATTGGAAATTAGGACCAAGGCAAATCTAAGATTTAGGACCGAGAGAAATCTATGTCCGACCGAGGGGGTCCGACTGATTATATTTTTCTAACTCATGTTTAGCCACCTCATGCTTATCCACCTCATGCTTATCAATCTCATGCTTAGCCACCTCATGCTTAGTCACCTCATGCTTAGCCACCTCATGCTTATCCACTTCATGCTTATCCACCTCATACTTATCCACCTCATGCTTCATCCTTCCCATGTTATGACAAGCAGGTGACTAGCCCTCTTCATCACCTTTTATTAATCACATGCTATGACAAGCAGGTGACCAACCTTTTTATCAAACCCATGTCTATGACAAGCAGGTGACCAACCTTTTTTATCAAACACATGCTATGATAAGCAGGTGACCAGCCTTTTTATTAAACCCGTGTCTATGACAAGCAGGTGCCTAGCCTTTTTATTAAACTCATGCTTATGACCTGTAGGTGACAAGCCCTCTTCATTATAAATATTATTTTGCTCATACTTGTCAAGTCAATGACCAACCATTTTCCTCAACCGACCTTGACTCTTTATATTTATATATTTCACCATGGATTGACTAATTAATATAAATCCATTTTCCCTCTTCACTAAAAATCAGAAGACATCCAATATAAGCCTTGAAGAACAGCCAACCTTCATAGCAAGATCAAACCTTAGTAGTTTCAAAGTATAAGGCAAGAAAACCTTTCTATATCACTCTTTAGAAACTCACACATGATTATATAATTCATGTATATTATATAAATTATGCATACTGTTTTTATAGCATTATTTCATTACATATCCATATCTTTATTGATGAACCAAGTATGATCTGTTTCAAAGGACAATCTGTTTTCCAAAGTACCAGCTCTTTTCTAAAAGATAATCTGTTTTCCAAAGTACCATCGCTTTTTTTAACAAGGATATGTTTTCAAAAGAAGGATCTGATTTTCAAAGTATGAAATGTTTTATGGAATCATTGTGAACAATGATGTATGAGAATTGACGGTATGGGAGGAGGGCTACACAGGATGAGCTCTGGTAGTCTGATTCCAAAATATGTACTGAAGTTTCTATTGGGACTGGACTTCTGAGATGAGCTCTGGAAGATCCTACCCACACAGACAATTGTCTAACCAGGTTGTGGGCTTTAAGGATAGACTCTAAAGAGTGTCTTTCCAAATATGTGCTCAAACAGGATTCCTAACTTTCAGGATCAACTATGAATAGTACAGGGCCAATATGTGTTCAAGATCTTACTATACTTTTACAAATGATGATATACTTTATAAACCAGCATATGTATTCAAATATGCTTTTAAAAGTGTTATCTATAAATCTTTTTATAACTTGCTGGGTCCTTAGACTCACTGTGCTTGTGTGGTGTAGGTACACAGCTATAGTCTTTGTATGACAATTAAAGGGAGGCTTGGAGTGGGGCAAGGTGCAGAGATGTGTGTGAAAGGAGGGACAAAGTCAGAAGACCGAGCCCTTTATTGGGCCTATTATTAAAAGATTGTATTTTCGTAGTAAAGGACCCTATCTTGATATTTTTGTAAGCCAAGGACCGTTTCTTATGTTTATATAGACAAGTATATAAAATATGTTTACTTTATATTTTATCTATTAATTGTATTATAATATTTTATTGTAGGATGAATTAAGATATTTGCGAGTTGAACGTTCTGCTATTTCTGATGTCGATTTAGTTGAAGAAGTTTTTGTCTCTCAAGACAAGAGAAAGATTATAGGGTGGGATCAGTTTTAGCTTCCCAAGTTCAAGGTCCTGCACCGTCCAAAAAACAACTACGTCAAGAGACTGTAACAATGTAAATAAGACTCGATGATATAGAAGAGACGATGAAGGCTTAGAAGGACAAAGAGAAGAACGCGAGGGACGAGTTGGAAAATAGGTTAAAGTATGAAATGAGGATTGAGAAGGTTCAAATGAAAGAGAGGATGAGGATGGAAAAGGCTCAAATGGAAGAGAGGATGAGGATGGAGAGAGCCGATATGATGCGTCTTATGTCACAGTTTATGTACGGCGGTGGATCGATATATCCTACATTATTTACCCAATTTACAAATGTATTTAATTTGTATGAACTCTTTTTCATGTTATGTTTTATCGTTGTGTGTTTAAAACAAGTTTTTATTAGATGGAGATTTAAAAAATGTTATATTTGGATAAAATTGTAATTTGCAAATTTAACTTTGATTGTTTACAAAAATATGTTAAAATGTTTTTTTCCTTTAATGTTAAAATATGCCGAAATATTTTTTCTTTTCAATCATGAATTGGAATTGATAAACTTTTTTTCAATTAAACTGGCATTCATTTTGACAAGATGAAAATTTTATTTATATTTTTAAAATTTAGGAAGAATGATTTTGATATGAAAAAAAAAATTACTTAAATTAAACATTGATAAAGAGTCTAATATAGTTTAGAGTTTTATGCTATGTTTCCACATTATTCCCTCTTTATTTAAGTTTGTATTTAGAATATAGTTTGAAATTGATCAATAAATGAATTTCAACAACATTATTGATTTTAAAAACCAGCATTTTAGCATTTTTGTTGCACATCATTTAAAGTAGAAACAAATATTAAATTCCAAAAGACATAAATAATGAGATAATTTCAAAATATTACAGAAAATTATAAATATTGTTTCATGTTGGTGGCATACCATCATAAAGTCTAAACATGTATAATTCAACCCTTTTTTTTACTCCTAACTTTAATAAAAAAGACTTAGTAGTCAACATAATCCATGTAAAATTTGATAAATAGCCCATACATTAAAGAAAGACCTTTGGGAAAGTGGAGGTACACAATCCATTTACATTTTTTAAGGTGGAATAAGTTTTTTCACCTGAACTCAATCATATATTCACGTTTTGAAAGACAATGCTACTACAAGGGACATGGACACTACAGTCCAAAAATATGGTATGCTTAGTCGTCAACGATCCCTTCATGTTGATATACTTCACATTGTTCACTTTAACTGTTTTCATAGGTAAATCAGTAAAGTACTAATAATATATATTTTTTTCTCTTATGTCCCTTTTGTAGTTAAAATTAGAACAAATACATGCATATCATTACCATAATTGACATAAATCTCAATATTTTAGCATTCACATATGTTACATAACAATAAATGCCAAAAAGAGTAAATAAATAGATAAGTAAATTCAATATATTACTTATAAATATTATGAATGTTACATGCTGGTGCAAAAAAGTCACTAAAACGTGAACAATTCAATTCTTTTTACTGCTAACTACTACTCAATAAATAATATTTGGCAGTAATTAACATCCTATACCAATATAGTCCATGTAATTGGATTTTGGGTTTGAAATTTGAGAAACTATTCATTCTTTCCAAGTTTGAAGACACTTGACCTAAAGTAAATGGACCTTCGGGGATGTGGAGAAGGATCGAAGATGGCATTATTCATAGTGGAGTAAGTTTTTTCACCGGAAATTGATTTGATATTCACATTTTTAAAAACAATGTCGGTGCAAGGGACATGTGTGCTGCAATCTAATAATATGGCATGTTTTGTGACCGATGTTCCTTGTATGTTGATATAATTCACATTGCTCACTTTAACCGCTTTCATCTGTAAAGTAAAACAAAAAATTAGAGAGAAAAAAAAAAGAACAGAAATTGGATTAAGGAAATAAAGTGTTTAACAATTAACCTGTTCAGCACAATGGGTAGTATTGCAATAATGTTGATCAATAATGATAGGATTCTTTGTATTGTGGAGCAAAATATTCTCAAATGTTATATTTCTAGCATATCCATTCCCTCCCTAAATTACATTAAAACAAATAATAATTAATAGTTAAAAAAATAAATAAATCAATTACCCTTCAATATTATTAATATTTATATATTACCGGCCATGTTTTTATCCTAGCTCCATTGGTTGTCCTAGTCAAAGTGCAGTTCTTTACAAGTATTCCTTCCACTTGGGCATAATCTCCACCCTTTCCAAGACTTCCAACACTAATATATAGCAATATTATTATTTTAAATAGACATTTTTACTAAAAGACATATCAAATATTAAAGTTTTAATTACCTTATACCATGGCCTGGTCCACATTGAACTCCTTCTATGATAATATTTGAACACTTATTATTAATGGCAATACAATCATCTCCTATCATAGACAAAATTTGAAGACTTACCCATTAATAAATGAGCAAAAATATATAACTACAGTTAGCTAATTTGAATTAAGGTGTTACCGGTTCTGATGATGGAGTTCATGATATGGATGTTAGTTGAAGAAGATATGTCGATTCCATCAGTGTTAGGACTATGCTCTGGAGCGATTATTTTTATTTCAGATATTTTGACGTTGTTGCAATCATTTATGCTTATATGATTTCTCGGAGGGTTAATATGAGTCAATCCTTTAACTTCAAGATTATTGCACTGACTAAACCTCATTGCCTATACGAGGTAACAAATCATAAGAAAAACAAATAAAAAAATTATTTTAATATAAATTATATGTTGTGATAGAATCATTCAAAGTTAAACTCCTCTCACCGTTGGTCGAGAACAACTTCCCATTCTTGGATGCTGCAAAAAAAATAGTTATAGAAATGAAGAGTTAAACACTTTTTTTTTATTTAAATGTTGTTTTAAAGAAAAAAAAATGGTCTAAGAGTTTATCTTACATTGTATTGAAATGAATGTTCAAAATTGTTATTCTGGAGGTATCTGAGATTACTTCCTTGCCACCACGGTAGACCATTTCCATTAAGTTTTCCTTTTCCATAAACATTAAGACCATTAATTTGCGAGAACATTATCCATGTGTTCGATGCACATTCCGCCCATTTATTTATATCGTCTGGCGCTATTAGAGTTCCGTCGATCTGAATTTGAGGTGATTGAGATATGCAAGGACCACTAAAAAGCAAAGATCTAATAAAGAAAGTCTTTTTATCCGGCACCACCATAATAGCAGTGTCACTTGTACATGCACAAGTTGCTTTCCATGCTTGTAAAAATGCCTTTACAAATATATACAAAATGTTTAGTCTAGCGTACGATAACTCGTCACCTTAACAATACTACATGTTTCAAATAAGTGAAATAATTTACCTTAGAATCATCGGTATATCCATTTCCAACCGCACCATATTGTCTCACATCAAATGTAATAGCAAGACAAATATCTAGATAAAAAATGCAAAATAGAAAGAATAAACCGAGATGATTCTGCATGAAAAAAAAAACAAAATAAAAACATGTTAATATGTTTTTCTAAATAAAATAAAATTAAAACTAATTAGATTCAATAAGTTGATAGAAAAAGGTGCTCACCATTATCAATCAATTCTACTAGCCAAGAATTACAAAAACAAATCTTATTGAAACAAATTCAATGTGTCAAAACCCAATAATTGTTGTTGATTTTATAGTCTTTCTAAGTTCAATATTTTAGGAAAATGTATAAAGTTAAAAATATTTCATGTATATTTTTAAATTTCAAAACTATTACATGTGTATTTTTTATGATTTAAACAATATATAGGAATTTAATTTGAAATTGTGTGATTGTAATATGTAGACTTAAATTATTACTATTTCATGAATTGCATACTATTGGTTTGGTTGAACTTGACCATTTTAGTTGCCAAAATAGGAAGATTTGACTCCATTTAATTTCTTTGAAAATATTTTGACCACATGTAGGGAGATTATGGATAAAATTGTAGAATTTTAATATTTGATTTTTTTTTTTAAATTTATTCACAAAACATGTTCATCCTTTTTATTTTAATGATTAATTTGATCATATTTTGGAATTTAGAGTGACCTTAACTAGAATAAAATAGTATGCATATTTTAAAAAATGAGAGGTATTTCTTTTTACAAATACACTATAATTTTACTCTCCTCCCAATTGAAGAGATTGCAACCTATCTAATTTCATATATTTGAGGACTAATTTGATCTCACCAAAGTATATGGGTTAAATTAAACATGAAGTAAAATCTAAGGGCTAATATGTGTTTTGCTCACATGTTTAGTTTGACACTATTTCTTTATATTTTATGTTTGTACTTAAGATATGTTTTTCTAAGCCTTTATTTACAAATATTGCATAATTTTTGACATTTTTGTTACATATATAACCAAAAAAAAAATAGAATAAAAGACATTATTAATAAGAGTAATGATAGGAAAAACAAAATTTTGTAGAAAATGAGGCAGTGAATGATGGGCACATTTTACCTAAAAAATATGACACCTAACATTTTATATTTAGACATTTAGAACAACTAGTTTCAAGTACAGTGGTTATAGGCAACTTGTATAAATATTTAAACTAAGATATATGTTTTGATTTTCTTGTAAAAATTAAATATATTATAAAGATTTGTCTCTTTATAATTATTGTTATTATTTTTTATATTAGTAATATTATCTGGTATTAATTCTATTTAATTAATTTAATATTAATAATAAAATTATATTTAATTGACCCAAAATATATATAAAAAAATGAGCTTTGAGAAAAAATATAAGTTGTTTCAATGATTAATGGACTATATTGTTAAACAAATTAAAAAAAATTAAAAATGTTAAAACTATATCATCCCAAAAAAATATTAAAACAAAATGTTATTTAATTATTAATTATTTATAAATTCATAAAGATTGTCATAGATACTAAATTGAAAAAAAAAAATATATATATATATATATATATATATATATATATATATATATATATATTTGTCTTCTGACGCTTAATATGTATGGTGAATTATGTGTCTAAGACAGAATGTATGTTTTTATTTTGTAGTGTATTGATATGAGTTGCAAACTAATTAATATGGCATAGATTGAAATTTTATAAATCAAAATTAAAATTTGTTGATAATCATTAAAGTAAAAAAAATTGTATAAGAAAAGGTGACACGTGTAGAGTATTATAAGCCAACTAGAACAAATGAGAATACTAAAGAAGGCCCTAGAACTTTCTACATTTCACTTTCAGCTCCTATTATTATTATTATTTATATATACACTTTCTATCATCAGTCTTCAATCTTCAACATCATTCCTTTCCTAAGCATTTCTATAAGACTAAAAACACTTTCTATAATCATTCAGAAAACGAATTTATCATCCAATTTATTAATTAATTAATGGCGCTAATTCCAAGCATTTTCAGCGGTCCTAGGAGCAACATCTTCGACCCCTTTTCAAGTCTCGACATCTTCGATGGCTTCCCTTTCTCGAGTTCAGTACTGGATAATGTTCCGTCCTCCGCCCGCGAGACCTCAGCGTTCGCCAGTGCAAGGATCGACTGGAAGGAGACGGCGGAGGCGCACGTATTCAAGGCGGATCTGCCCGGGCTGAAGAAGGAGGAGGTGAAAGTGGAGTTGGAAGATGGAAAGGTTCTCCAGATCAGCGGCGAGAGGAGCAGAGAGCAGGAGGAGAAGAACGAGAAGTGGCACCGAGTTGAGAGGAGCAGCGGCAAGTTCCTCCGCCGCTTCAGGCTGCCGGAGAACGCCAAGGTGGAACAGATCAATGCTACTATGGACAACGGCGTCCTCACGGTCACTGTACCCAAGGAGCTGGAGAAGAAGCAGGAGATCAAGACCATCGACATCTCTGGCTGAAACAATTATTGATTCATATGTTGAGTAATTATATCTATAGTATTTTGTTTTCTTTTCTTTTCTTTTGTGTGCAAATAAAGTATCAATATGTTTGTAATCAATATCGTATTACCAAAGAATATTTTGATAAATAATTTATTTCTATTATTGTTGACACCCAAATATTACACCCTATTTATAATTATAGTTTGAATTTATTTTTATTACAAATAAATATTATAAATAAACCAAACAATTTAAAATGGGTTTAATGAATATATATAGCCCATACATTAAAGAAAGACCTTTGGGAAAGTGGAGGCACACAATCCATTTACATTTTTAAGTTGGAATAAGTTTTTTCACCTGAACTCAATCTTATATTCACGTTTTGAAAGACAATGTTACTACTTCACCTGAACTCAATCTTATATTCACGTTTTGAAAGACAATGTTACTACAAGGGACATGGACACTACAGTCCAAAAATATGTTATGCTTAGTCGTCGACGATCCCTTCATGTTGATATACTTCACATTGCTCACTTTAAATGTTTTCATAGGTAAATCAGTAAAGTACTAATAATATGCATTTTTTTTTCTCTTTATGTCCCTTTTGTAGTTAAAACTAAAAAAAATACATGCATATCATTACCATAATTGACATAAATCTCAATATTTTAGCATTCACATATGTTACATAACAATAAATGCCAAAAGAGTAAATAAATAGATAAGTAAATTCAATATATTACTTATAAATATTATGAATGTTACATGTTGGTGCAAAAAAGTCACTAAAACATGAACAATTCAATTCTTTTTACTGCTAACTACTACTCAATAAAAATATTTGGCAATAATTAACATCCTATACCAATATAGTCCCTGTTGGATTTGAGATTTGAGAAACTATTCATTCTTTCCAAGTTTGAAGACACTTGACCTAAAGTAAATGGACCTTCGGGGATGTGGAAAAGGATCGAAGATGGCATTATTCATGATGGAGTATGTTTTTTCACCCGAAATTGATTTGATATTCACATTTTAAAAAACAATGTTGGTGCAAGGGACATGAGTGCTGCAATCTAATAATATGGCATGTTTTGTGACCGATGTTCCTTGTATGTTGATATAATTCACATTGCTCACTTTAACCGCTTTCATCTGTAAAAATAAAACAAAAAATTAGAGAGAAAAAAAAACAAAAATTGGATTAAGGAAATAAAGTATTTAACAATTAACCTGTTCAACACAATGGGTGGTATTGCAATAATGTTAATCAATAATGATAAAATTCTTTGTATTGTGAAGCAAAATATTCTCAAATGTTATATTTCTAGCATATATATATCCATTCCCTCCCTAAATTACATTAAAACAAATAATAATTAATAGTTAAAAAAATAAATAAATCAATTACCCTTTAATATTATTAATATTTATATATTACCAGCCATGTTTTTATCCTAGCTCCATTGGTTGTCCTAGTCAAAGTGCAGTTCTTTACAAGTATTCCTTCCACTTGGGCATAATCTCCACCCTTTCCAAGACTTCCAACACTAATATATAGCAATATTATTATATTAAATAGACATTTTTACTAAAATACATATCAAATATTAAAGATTTAATTACCTTAAACCATGGCCTGGTCCACATTGAACTCCTTCTATGATAATATTTGAACACTTATTATTAATGGCAACACAATCATCTCCTATCTAGACAAAATTTGAAGACTTACCCATTAATAAATGAGCAAAAATATATAACTACGATTAGCTAATTTGAATGAAGGTGTTACCGGTTCCGATGATGGAGTTCATGATATGGATGTTAGTTGAAGAAGATATGTCGATTCCATCAGTGTTAGGACTATGCTCTGGAGCGATTATTTTTATTTCAGATATTTTGACGTTGTTGCAATCATTTATGCTTATATGATTTCTCGGAGGGTTAATATGAGTCAATCCTTTAACTTCAAGATTGTTGCACTGACTAAACCTCATTGCCTATACGTTGTAACAAATCATAAGAAAAAAAAATAAAAAAAATTATTTTAATATAAATTATATGTTGTGATAAAATCATTCAAAGTAAAACTCCATCTCACCGTTGGTCGAGAACAACTTCCCATTCTTGGATTCTGCAAAAAAAAAAAAAATTATAGAAATGAAGAGTTAAACACTTTTTTATTTAAATTTTGTTTTAAAGAATAAAAATGTACTAAGAGTTTATCTTACTTTGTATTGAAATGAATGTTCAAAATTGTTATTGTGGAGGTATCTGAGATTACTGCCTTGCCACCACGGTAGACCATTTCCATTAAGTTTTCCTTTTCCAAAAACATTAAGACCATTAATTTGCGAGAACATTATCCATGTGTTCGATGCACATCCCTCCCATTTATTTATATCGTTTGGCGTTATTAGAGTTCCGTCGATCTGAATTTGAGGTGATTGAGATATGCAAGGGCCACTAAAAAGCAAAGATCTAATAAAGAAAGTCTTTTCAGTCGGCACCACCATAACAGCAGTGTCACTTGTACATGCACAAGTTGCTTTCCATGCTTGTAAAAATGCCTTTACAAATAAATACAAAATGTTTAGTCTAGCGTACGATAACTCGTTACCTTAACAATACTACATGTTTGAAATAAGTGAAATATTTTACCTTAGAATCATCGGTATATCCATTTCCAACCGCACCATATTGTCTCACATCAAATGTAATAGCAAGACAAATATCTAGATAAAAAATGCAAAACAGAAAGAATAAATCGAGATGACTCTGCATGAAAGAAAACCAAAATAAAAACATGTTAATATGTTTTTCTAAATAAAATAAAATAAAATAAAAGTTAATTGGATTCAATAAGTTGATAGAAAAAGGTGTTCACCATTATCAATCAATTCTACTAGCCAAGAATTACAAAAACAAATCTTATTGAAACAAATTCAATGTGTCAAAACCCAATAATTGTTGTTGATTTTATAGTCTTTCTAAGTTCAATATTTTAGGAAAATGTATAAAGTTAAAAATATTTCATGTATATTTTAAATTTCAAAACTATTATAAATGTATTTTTTTAGGATTTAAACAATATATAGGAATTTAATTTGAAATTGTGTGATTGTAATATATAGACTTAAATTATTACTATTTCATGAATTGCATCTTGTTGGTTTGGTTGAACTTTACCATTTTAGTTGCCAAAATAGGAAGATTTGACTCCATTTAATTTCTTTGAAAATATTTTGACCACATGTAGGGAGATTATGGATAAAATTATAAAATTATAAAATTTGATTTTTTTTATTTATTCACAAAATATGTTCATCCTTTTTATTTTGATGATTAATTTGATCATATTTTGAAATTTAGAGTGAACTTAACCAGAACAAAATAGTATGCATATTTTAAAAAATGAGGCATTTCTTTTTACAAATACACTATAATTTTACTCTCTTCTCCCAATTGAAGAGATTGCAACCTATCTAATTTCATATATTTGAGGACTAATTTGATCTCACCAAAGTATATGGGTTAAATTAAACATGAAGTAAAATCTAAGGGCTAATATGTGTTTTGCTCACATGTTGACATTATTTCTTTCTATTTTATTTGTGTACTTTAAGATATGTTTTTCTAAGCCTTTATTTACTAAGATTGCATAATTTTTGACATTTTTGTTACATATCTAACAAATAAATAAATAAAATAAAAGATATTATTAATAAGAGTAAGGATATGAAAAACAAAATTTTATAAAAAAATGAAACAGTAAATGATGTGCACATTTTACCTTAAAAAGTAGGACACCTGACATTTTGTATTTCTTTAATTATAAACATTACATGTTATCATAAAAACATTTAATATTTTCTCACTTTTCAATTGTTTAATATTTAAAAATATTATTTAATATTTTATCTCTCTTTAATATTTTATTATTAAATTATTATAAATAATATTTCAAAATTATCAATATATATTTTTTATATATTTTATAATTTTAAATGTATTATTAAATATTTTTGTTATTATTCATTTTATTTAAAATTAGACAGCTATGAGATAAATTTTTAATCATTAAAATAATACAACTCAAATCATAAAATACTAATATTCAAGATAAATATAACTCAAACTATGAATTATTAACATTTTAGATAAAAAAAAAAATTTAAAAATAAAAGTTAAAATAATATATAATATGATAGTATAAGAGATAATTTATAACATTATTAGTTAGTACTATAATTAATTGAGTTTATAATACATTTCATAATAAATGAAATATGGAAGGAAGAAAACCTTTTAAAGAGAACACAAGAGTTTGAATAAATATATTATTAAATTGATTTATTTATTTTTTCTATCATTACTAATTTTAAAATAAATAAATAAATAAATTATTGACCGTAAATATAACTAATTAAAAAATAATTAAGAATTTTATATTCTCTTAAATATATATTTATTAAATATAATATAATATTTTAATATATATATTGTCATATATATATATATATTATTTGATTTATTAGTATCTCTATTATTACTCTAATAATTATATAAATAAATATGTTAAAGTAACAAAATATGTAAACATATATTTACAAATTAACCAGAGAGATAAATTATTAAATGAGAGATAAAAAAAAAATTATAAATTATTAATTGAGAGAAGAGATAAATAAACCTTTTAATTTATATTTAATCATTAAGTTAGTTATCTTTCCACATTATTTGCTCTCGTATCATTACTCTATTAATAAATAAATAGATAGTTTTAATATATTAGTTAGAAAGTATGACTTAAAATTTTCAATTTTATTTATTTTTTTGAAAATATATATAAAAAATGTGTTTGTTTATGGGATAATGGAAATAAAAACATTTTTCAACAATAAGGAAAAAAAATATGAAAAAAGTACCAAATTAATAAAAATAAAAAATAATTAGTTAGTTATCTAATCCTCAATAAAATAACATCATAGTTTTCTTTAAAAAAAGTCCCCTCACTCACGTAACACATTTTTTTTTTTATGCAAGGCAATGCATTACCAATTCATTAATCCAACTCTTCCTTTGACATAACAATCAATATTTTAAGGTTATATTATTAATTATTTATTTAAAAAATTAATAACACAAAGAAATGAACATTGAAAGTGACAAATTGAATTAGTTGTGTTAAATTTGAGGAAATGACCTCAAAGACCAGGTTATTTGACCTAGTGGTAAATTATAAATTTAATTGCGTTTATGGTTTTTTTTTTTTACGAAATTACCCTTCTAGAGAAACGCTAAGGGTTAGCGTCTCGCTAAGTGAATTAAGTTTAGTATAAATATTCTAATTTTATCATTTGTTTCATTTTATTTCTCTCTCTTCTCTTGTTCTCTCTTTCACGGTGGCGGCGACGGAGCAGAGGCGGCGGGGCGGCGGTCTAACCTAAATCGATTTGCACGATCTTCATTTCTTTCAAACCCTAAACCTAAATCGATTTACACAATCTTCATTTCTTTCAAACCCTAACCCTAAACCTATTTTGCATGCAGGTCAGGTGAAGGATGATTCTAAGGCGAAGAAGATGTTCATTTCAAACCTAATTCGATTTATGTTCATGTTTCTATGATATTCTCAAACCCTTCTGTTCTTATTTGGTTCATATTGTTTCATATTTGTTATTTGGTTCGTTCATATTATATTGGTTCATATTTTTGGTTCATATTTACGTCGTTGATGATATTTGCAGAAAATCTCGGTTCTGTTTCAGGGAAGTTTTGCTAAGTGCTTAACGTTTCGCAAAGTGTTTAGCGTTTCGTTAAGTGCATTTCGCTAAGTGCATTTCGCTAAGTGCTTATTTATTTTGATTAATAAATAAGTAATGTAATTCTTATTTATTTTGCTAATGATGTTTGAAGGAGGAATATTGTGCTAATTTAAAATATATTTTAAATAATTTGGTGCAAAAATTACTTTAAAGTGTAATTTAATTTATACTTTAATTTTTGACAAACATAATTTTTTTTTAAAAATTTACCCATTTATCATAATCAAGATGAAAATAATAATTCATGAGAAAGAGTCCAATAAAGATTCATATAAAGAAAGTAGACTATTATTGGTTAGATATATCATATATATATCCTGATCATAATGCACTCCTTTCATTACAAAGTTGTATGCATGCATTTAAAACAGGAAAACACTAATAAAATCAAATATAAAACCAAAAAAGCTATAAAAAATAGTAAAGAAATTCACATAAGTTCTCCATTGAAGAACCAAAAGATGAATTTTAGATGATTAAAGCCATGAAACAAGTGAGAATTACACACATACATACATATTATTACATACATAGAAAAGAGAAAAATCTATTAAGGTTCAAGCTTCAACGACACAACTCTGGCTTGCCGATTACTCTTCGCAGACTTGACGAAAACAACCGCCAAACAAGGAGGTGCCCACCATGGCCTTCGTACCCTTTGTTCTCCTTTCAAACAAGCCATTGAAAAAAAGTTCATTTTCTTATTATCAACAAACTAAAGCTAATAAGATTATAGTTTTGGAAGAGAGTAAAGGAAGAACAAGAAATCGACCATCCTTTAATTCGCCTCAATTCCTTGCAAAGGGTTATAAAGTCACCCCATTTCACGTGACATCGTCTTATAAACCTAAGTATTTGTTCTATCGTGAACATTGACATGCTTTCTAAGTATTCCCTATTTGCACCAATTTCTTTGAATATTTAACGATAACTTCCCAGATTTATCTCTTCTAACCACATCCCAACATCCTATCTAAGAAAACCAAAAATTATAAGACTTTTGAAATATAAAGCCCCTCAAATGTTGACACAGAATAAGCAGCTCAAAAGGGTTCCCAATGAATATATTGAACCCTATTTTTTTATTATTATTATGATTATGATTATGCATTGTTAAGCTATCTAGAGATTTTCCCATCTCTTTTGAATATTATACAGAATACAAAGGATATGTTAAGCATATCTTAGACAAAGTCTTCCTTTTTAAAGTACATAGATATATTTTCTTATGGTGTGTATTGGAGATCATTATGTATTTAGATAATCAAGAAACAGAAATAAGGAAATGGTCAATTGATGTATTGATTCTTCATATTGTTTGAATAGATAACACCTGCCTATCATTGGGAACCCTTTTGAGCTGCTTATTCTGTGTCAACATTTAAGGGGCTTTATATTTCAAAAGTCTTATAATTGTTGTTTTTCCTGGATAGGATATTTCAAAAGTCTTATATTCATCCTTCAAACATCATTAGAAAAATAAATAAGCATTACATTACTTATTTATTAATCAAAATAAATAAGCACTTAGCGAAACGCTAAGCACTTAGCGAAATGCACTTAGCGAAACGCTAAGCACTTAGCGAAACTTCCCTAAAACAAAACCGAGATTATCTGCAAATATTATCAACGACATAAATATGAACCAGAAATATGAACCAATATGATATGAACGAACCAAATAACAAATATGAAACAATATGAACCATATAAGAACAGAAGAGTTTGAGAATATCATGGAAACATGAACATAAATCGAATTAAGTTTGAAATGAACATCTTCTTCGACACCTTAGAATCATCCTTCACATGACCTGCATGCAAAATAGGTTTAGGGTTAGGGTTTGAAAGAAATGAAGATCGTGTAAATCGATTTAGGTTTAGGGTTTGAAAGAAATGAAGATCGTGCAAATAGATTTAGGTTAGACCGTCGCCTTGACGCCTCTGCCTCCGTTGCTGCCGCCGTGAAAGAGAGAACAAGAGAAGAGAGAGAAAGAAAATGAATGAAATGAAAAAATTAAATTATTTATAGTAAACTTAATTCACTTAGCGAAACGCTAAGTCCCTTAGCGTTTCCCTATAAGGGTAATTTCGTCCTAAATAAATAAAAAGACCACGAACGCAATTAAATTTATAATTTACCACCAGGTCAAATAACCTGGTCTTTGAGGTCATTTCCTCAAATTTCCCCAATTCTTGGTTATTTATTTAACTCTTATTTACTATACCTCTTTTATTTTGACATTTTAATTTCTAAAAAATGGTTAGTATTCAGACATTTAGAACAACTATTTTAAGTACAGTAGTTATAGGCAACTTGTATAAATATTTAAACTAACATATAAGTTTTGATTTTCTTATAAAAATTAAATTTGTTATACAGATTTGTCTCTTTATAATTATTGCTATTATTTTTTATATTAGTAATATTATCTGTATTAATTCTACTTAGTTAATTTAATATTAATAATAAAATTATATTTAATTGACCCAAAATATATATAAAAAAATGAGCTTTGAGAAAAGAAAAAAATATATAAGTTGATTTCAATGATTAATGGACTATATTGTTAAACAAATTAAAAAAATTAAAAATTAAAAATGTTAAAACTATATCATCCCAAAAATATATTAAAACAAAATATTATTTAATTATTTATTTATAAATTCATAAAGATTGTCATAGATATTAAATTGACAAAATTATGTGTCTTCCTGAAGCTTAATATGTATGGTCAGTCATTTGTCTAAGACAGAATGTATGTTTTTATTTTGTAATGTATTGATATGAGTTTCAAATTAATTATGGCATAGATTGAAATTTTATAAATCAAAATTAAAATTTAATGACAATCATTAAAGTAAAAAAAAAATAAGAAAGTGATTGAAATGTATAGAAACATCTACTTATAAAAAAAAATAAGAAAGTGATTGAAATGTATAGAACAAATGAGAATACTAAAGAAGGCCCTAGAATTATCTACATTTCTCTTCCAGCTCCTATTATTATCTATATATACACTTTCTATCGTGAGTCTTCAACATCATTCCTAAGCATTTTTACAAACCATTTCCTTCGTCAATCAGAAAACGAATATATCATCCAATCCATTAATTAATGGCGCTAATTCCAAGCATTTTCAGCGGTCCAAGAAGCAACATATTCGACCCCTTTTCAAGTCTCGACATCTTCGAGGGTTTCCCTTTCTCGAGTTCAGTACTGGATAATGTTCCGTCCTCCGCCCGCGAGACCTCTGCCTTCGCCAACGCAAGGATCGACTGGAAGGAGACGGCGGAGGCGCACGTATTCAAGGCGGATCTGCCTGGGCTGAAGAAGGAGGAGGTGAAAGTGGAGTTGGAAGATGGAAAGGTTCTCCAGATCAGCGGCGAGAGGAGCAGAGAGCAGGAGGAGAAGAACGATAAGTGGCACCGAGTTGAGAGGAGCAGCGGCAAGTTCCTCCGCCGCTTCAGGCTGCCGGAGAACGCCAAGGTGGAACAGATCAATGCTACTATGGACAACGGCGTCCTCACGGTCACTGTACCCAAGGAGCCGGAGAAGAAGCAGGAGATCAAGACCATCGACATCTCCGGCTGAAACAATGATTCATTCGTATGTTGAGTAATTATATCTATAGTATTTTGTTTTGTTTTCTTTTCCTTTGTGTGCAAATAAAGTATCAATATGTCCTGTGTAATGTCTGTGAGGCGAGCTACAGAATTAATATATATTATCTCTCTAATTATCAATATATGTTCAATATATGTTTTTTATCATTAATGTATTAAATATTGTAATAAATTATTTTGTTATGTGTCATGTGTGTGTGAGGCGAGCTACTGAATTAATATATAATACATATAATTCTATTTTGTCGGATTTTGTTTTATAACGATTGAAATCTTAGTGAAATAGGATCTCATAGTATTTATTTTGTCATTTTCTCCTACATTGAAGGCACTATTTTCAATATAAAACTTTTTGGTTTTCCTGTCTCTTATAATTAGGTTTTACTTATTTTTTATTATAAACAGTTTTGATTTGAATGTTGGTAGTTATCTTATATCTTTTGTATTAGTTCATTCAACTTTATTAATAAACTTAAATTGATATTGAAGTTTATACCTTAGTTTGAAAACTTACCTTAGTCTATCATGGGCAAAAGAATTAAATTTCCTAAAAAATAAAACAATTTTAACAATATTTACAAATCCTTTTAAAACTTCTGTAATGGTGAATAATTGTCAAACTCAAAACAAAAGGCATGCTAAGTGGCGAGTGATTAAATTGGCATCTATATTAAATGTCAATTCTTAAACCAATAATAAAATAAGCTAGAAAAATTACACATTTGAAATACTAGTTCATAGAATAAGAGATGATGTTTTCCAATTTATAAACCCACCAATGGAATCAAATAAATAGATAAAATTTGGACCAGGACAGAAGAAGAATGTACAAAAATAAAAATAAAAAATACTTAAAATTGTATTATTTATTATAAAGTAAAGATGATACTAACCAAATGTTTCAAGTAAAAACTCAACCGCTATACCCTTGTCCCAATTTAGTACGGACCGGATCTCTAGAACCTGAACAGAAGAAAGTGTACAAGGCATGCTCGTAAGGACATTGTTGGTACTCATTTTTCTTGAAATACTCGTAAATTCTCTCATTCCAAGCACATGGAGTCTGCTTCAGCCTGTAGAGGGCTTCTTATAATTACCTCTCTTCATATACCCGAGTGGTTGCTCGACGTACACCTCCTCCTTCAACACTCCATTTAGAAAGGTTGATTTCACATCCATCTGTAGAATCGGTCATTGGTTTTGAGCAGTTAACGAGATCAGAAGTCAAATTGACTCCATTCTTGTGACAGGAGCAAAGAATTCATCATAATCGATTATCTCCTTTTGTCTATAGCCCTTCACCACAACTCGAGCCTTATAACGCTAAACCTCTCCCTCGACATTCATCTTTTTTTGTACACTCATTTTACTCCAATGGGTCGAGCTCCTTCAGGAAGGTCGGTTAGCTCCCATGTTTTATTTCATTCAATTGCCCCAATTTCTTCATCTATAGCCGATTTCCATTTCACGTCTTGTACAACTTTTTAAAAATTCAAATCTTCTGAGTCAGCGAGGAGACATACAATGTGGACTTCATTTTTAGTGTCATATATCTCTTGTAGACTTCTCATTATGGGCTGTAGAGGCTCGAATTCATCTTCTAAAAGTTTGGTGATTGTTGATATAAGAGGCATAATATCCTCTGAAATTGTTTTTTCCTCAATTGTGTTATTCCAGTTCCATGTCATTGATTCCTACACGTGAACATCTCGACTCACCACCAATTTCTTTTTTTAAAAGTATCAAACAATTTATATGACTTAGATTTTTCATCATACCCGATAAATATGTACTTCTTGCTCCGATCTTCTAACTTTATCTTGTGCTGACTTGGTACTTGCCCATAGGCCACACTACCAAAAACCTTGAGATGAAAGACACTCGGCTTCATACCACTCCAAATATCTTGAGGCGTCTTCTCTCCTACATTTGCTTGTGGACATTAATTTTGTACATAGACTGCGCACTGCACTGCCTCCGCCCAAAACTGTTTCGGCATATTCTTTCCTTTCAACATAGATCGAACCATATCGAGAATAGTTTGGTTCTTTCATTCTGCTACACCGTTTTGCTACGGAGAATATGTAGCATTCAAGAAACGCTTGATTCCATATTCCTCGTAGTATTTGTTGAACTCAGTAGAAGTGAACTCACCTCCTCTATCAGATTGGACTACTTTGATAACTTTGTATGTTTATTTCTCCACCATCACTTTAAATTTCTTGAAGGTTTCAAACACTTATGACTTCTCCTTTAGAAAATAAACCCACGTCTTTCTCGAAGAATCATCAATTAAAGAAAGAAAGTATATCTTACCACTAAATGATTATGGAGTTATTAGCCCACATAAATACATATGGATCAGTCCAATGCTACTTTTGAAGCATCGCTGAAAGAAATAGATTCGGACCCCACCTTTGAGAGTATTTTGAATAAGCTCTCGTCTTCACACATGTGGTTACTTGCGCCAGTCTCCAAGCACCAAAACGTGTTATCAGAACAACTAGGTTTGATCTCGGTTTTTGGAATTTTTTCACCAGCAACAATCCTTCATCTTCTTTCCCAGCAAAGAAGTTTTTGGTTCCTCATTTTCTTTTTGGATTTACACTCTTTAAAAATATGACCCAACTTTCCGCAATTGTAGCATTTTATCGATTAAAAATCCTTGGCAATATGCCCATTCTTTCTACAGTCATAACACTTAATATTATTGTTTGTGTTTGTTCGGTCATGCCAGTTATGTTGGTCGACTTTCTCACTTCCTCATCCTCCCCTTCCTCTTTCTCTACCACCTAGGCTTCTTCCTCTTCCTCAGCATCTAGTACTCTGAGCATAGATCACCTTCTCCTCTATTATTGTCACCTTCGCCTGGAGAGCCTATTCAAGAGACTCCCCCTTCTTGTTTTTCATTCTCTGCTCATGTGCTTCCAAGGACCCAGCAAGCTCTTTAATGGTGAGCGTTGATAGATCCTTGGATTCCTCTATTGTGCACATGATATTTTCAAAACTATCTGTCAATGACTTCATAATCTTTTTAACAAATTGGTTTGATGAAAGACTCTCACCATTCCGATTTAGTTTGTTCACAACGGTCTCAGCCCGATTAATGAACTCATATACGCTTTCAGACTCTTTCATCCTCATGTTTTCCAAATCACCCCTTAGGGTTTGAAGCCGAACTTGCTTCACCTATTCGTCTCCTTTGTTGGCTATTTCGAGTGTATCCCATGCCACTTTGGAAGATTTTACGTCAGCTATCTTCTCAAAGCCAAATTCGTCGACATATTGGTATAGTAGATATAGAGCCGCCCTATCTTTAGCTTGAACGACCTTCAATGCGTTCAACTAGGCATTTGAATACCTATTTGTGTTCTCTAGTTCCTCATACCCAGTCTAGACCACATCCTAGTTATCTTGGGAGCCCAAAAAGGGCCTTCATCTGCACATTCCAATTGTCGTAGTTGACACCTTTTGTCAACTTGGGTAGCGGTATGCCATTAGTTAGACCTGTCATTTCTCTCAAGTGTTTACACTCAACACACACACCTCATAAAGCTCTCGATTGCTTTTTATCTCTCTCTCAGCCTACGCACACCGCAACATTCTCTTTTGAGACTGACGTGTTTTCTCACGCTCACCTCACACACAATAGCTCTGATACCAATTTGTTGGTAACAAGAGGGAAAAATATATTTTCCTTATTCATCTCAATGGATTCTTACAAGTCTTTATAAGAAAATATAGACTTTTCATATGCTTGACTCATCAAATGACAAAGTAATTATTGTAAATATTAAATAAGTCTCCCACACAAATGTCTTGGTTATCCCACTTACCCTTAAATCATTGTTATTACTCTAGAAATATTAAACATTAAAAACTAAAAACTTATTAATTTAAATTTATTCAACAAGCGTCGACTCCATAACTCTCAATATCATCTGAATCAAATTTATCCTGAAATAAAACGTTTTATAAGAAACAAATAATTAATTTCAAACAAAAATGTATTAAAAAGATTAACTTACGATAACAGAATGACATAGAGTATCTAAAGCGGTGGGGTGAGGTGGTTCCAATGGACTGTCCAATGTGGAATAATATTATTTTGTAGTCAAGGATAGGAGAAGAAGTGGTTCAGGTAGTTTAGCAGTTGGGGAGAAAACGGTTTTCTTTTGGAATCTAGTTTCGTTCTTCAGTCCAGCAGCTCCGTTCCATCGAGTTTTGGTAGAGGTTACGGTTAATAAAGCAAATGGAGAAAGGCTTAGCAAGAAGACAAGGCAGAGCATATAGATTCCTCTTAGTGTGTATAAGAGAAGATTAGGAAAAAGAACTGCATGCAGGCGTGAAGACGAAGAGACCAAAGCAAGAACAGGCAAAAAGTATTCTGGCGAGTTCTGATTCTCTATACGTTTTTCGATCTTCACAAACTCAGGTACTTCTTTCTAAATTTCATTTCTTGTTTGTTACACGAGGCATCAGTTCTGTACCCCAATTCCAGTTAAAGATAGACTGAAATGTAGTTCATTTAATACATAGATTGCTTATTCTTATTGTCTGAAATTGCTTGCATGTTTGGATAAAACCTTAGCTGATAGTCATTGTGTTAGGATTAGTCTAGATCTATGATTAAAATAAGTTCTCATCTAGTATTAAATCTCAAGTAAATCGCAACACTACAGTCACCGGAAGTGCGAAATCGCGAATTAGTGATTTAGAGATATCCTTCATAGTCGCATAAGCTTTTCACTTTGAGAACAGAATATATATGTTAACTCAAGATGTTCTTAGGGCTTGATTGAATGAAAATCTTGGTTGATTCTTGCTCGCGCGCGTTCTTTGTTTATTCTACTGTTCTTGGCTTCCTTTATATAGAGAATATGACAACGGTCATATTTCTCTCTCTTCTATTGATTGGTCAGCCGAACCGGTCAGGTTCAGGTGGCGTGCACGCCTTGTCATTTTGGACATCTGGAAGACATGCATTAGCCGGCCGTCTGTTTCACAAGATTGCTTGTGATCTTGGATAATTAATTATCGTTAATTTTGTTGAATGCTTCTGACTCGGATCACGGATCCTTCTTGTGTTCATTATCCAAGAAATTCATTACGTCATCTTTCACAAATTTCATCGATTTGAGTATTTTCCCGTTGGCCTTAAGATCTTCGATTTTTGAGCCATCCCGAAAGGAATGCTTCATCCGACCTTTTTATTTTAGCCGATCTAGTTTAGGGAAGTAGCACCGATTTGATTGATTGTATGGATTTCTTTGAGACAGAGTGTCTCAACCGGTCCGGTGTGGTACCTGCAAAAAGGACTTTTGAGACTTGTTAAGTTCTTTGTCCGGTTAAAATTAACTTACTTAATTTTTCTAACAATTTCTCCCTTTTTGATTATTTAGAATAAATATTCAAAACTTGTAAGTGTTGGTCGGTTTTTAAATCGTTTTTAAGAAGTGTTTGGCTGGTTAAAGAAATTAACTTACTTAATTTTTCTAACAATTTTAGTATATATGTAGTATAGGGTTATGGGTTACTCGTCGGAGATCGTGTACTCGACGAATCAAGGATGGGAATATAAATAGAGATATTTGTCAAGTTCAGGGTCGAGGTCGGGTAATAAATTAAAATTTGGGTTCGGTATGGATACTTCACTATCCGACGGGTAGGTACCCGTTGCCATCCCTACCTATGACCCATTTGGCTTAGCAAACTTTTTTTCTTCATTTAACCCATTTTAAATTGTTTGGTGTATTTATTTGTATCCAAAATAAAATTATAAATAGGACCTAAAATTATTCATCAAAAGTGTTGTTTCCTAATGGTTTTCATTTGAAGTTGTAGTAATATCCTTCCCACACTTAGTTCAATCATTGACATATAAAAAAATTAAGGAATTTAAAAAAGCAATTTTTTTGTTAACCTGGGATATTTTTAAAAGTACAAGTATAAATAAAAATTCATACTTTTTAGTTAACTCCATAAATTTGACACATTTTGTCTGTAATTATAAAAAAAAAACGATAAATAAGTAATGAACCAAATTAGTAAATAAATATGATATTCTTCATATATCTAATTCAGTACATAAGAAAATTTGACACCTTGAGTCAAGTTAGTAGATAAATATTGATAAATATGGTATTATTCTTCTCATACATATAAATAAAATATGTAGTTATAAATAAATACCATATTGTAATTTTTTTGAAATTATTTTTCGTATTTATAATCTTTCTTAACCAACTTTCCTTTAATTGTTTCCCATATTTGCAAGTACTAGAAATATTTTAGTAAAATCATCTACATTTGTTCTATTTATATATTTTTATTTTTTACTTTTTTATTTTTTTTTTACTTTTTTTTTGGTATATAACCGCTAACATTAGTTATTTGTTATATACTATCTCAATCAATTACACTCCATGTTGACCCATGCAGATTCTGTTGAGTTAAATTAATTAATAATGAAATAATTATTTAATATGCACATCATAATTTTAATGATATGGTTTGAAAAAATCTAATTTAGGTTATTTGTTTTGTGCAGGCACAAATATAAAGGATTATGCTACTTCAGACGTGGTCTGAAGCAAGCGTTGATAGACATCTTGTTACTTTAGACGAAGTCTGAAGTACGCGAGTAGACGTGGTCATCTAACTCCTTTAGACGTGGTCTAAAGGAAAACACAGTTAGACGAGGTCTAACTCCTTTAGACGTGGTCTAAAGGAAAGCACAATTAGACGGGGTCTAACTCCTTTAGACGCGGTCTAAAGGGAAGCGCAGTTAGACGAGGTCTAACTCCTTTAGATGCGGTCTAAAGAAGAACGTCTAATGCCTTTGCTTTAGCATCCGTCTGAAGGAAGCATTCATCTAACTACGTACTTAGCTCATCTGAAATTACCATTTTCAACAGTCTGACAACTCAGCTCTAACAATGTATGAACAACTACCACGTACCTTTCTAGTACAAGACAATATTAGAGGATATTCGGCGCACTACTTGTCTAATATGGCCACGATCCCAATGCTCAGAGTCTGTTGTACTCTCATACTATTAACGGTCGTCCAACAAAAGAAGGACATGTGTTCACAAAGAATATTCGACCGTTAGTGTACTTAAAGTATTAATTGCTACTCAAGGACAATGGGCGAACAACTTCAAGAAGTGGTTTCCAGAAATCACTTGCTATCTGCTTTTCTAATCTCTCTTTAAAGCTCAAAAGCAAATTATTTACTGTTTAGATGTGATCATACTGTAATTCATATACTTGACTTTTCTGTATGAAATCTCAATGTTGTAAGTTGAACAGAGGGTGTTTAGTTCAATATAGAGTTAGCTAGAAATTCAGATGCAGGCGGTTGTTAAGTGTTGTGGTTTCTGACTGGGTGTATGTAGTGTGTTCTATACCGATCAAAGTCTTCTAGTGGATATCCTTCCGGTTGTGGAAGAAGGGGTGACATAGGAGTTTTATCTCCGAATATCCAAAAAACTCCATGTGTTCTTTACTTTCTGTCATTTACATTCGTTCATTTGAAGCTTCAAATCTAAAAAATTGTTCCTCACTTGAATTTGTTCAAGAGTTTGTAAAGATTTGCGAAGAATAGAAACAAGTTTTAACTTCTAACAGATTTAAAATCGAATTGAAAGTTATAAGTTGTTAACAATAGTCAGACCCCAATCTCTATTGTTAACACCGATCCTAACAATTTTCTTTTATTTATTTTTCTAGTATTCATGCTAAATTCAAATTCATTGTGGATTAATGAAAAAAATATATCCTTGAGTTGGATTTTCCCTCCTTGCATATCCTTAGAATGCATCTTAAATCAAATGTGAACTTTTCAAAATCTGGAAAATCGATTATCATTCAAAATTTCTCGTTCTCTATCTTAAAAAATATATATGATAAAATAAACAAAATGTGACCGAAAGAAAAAATATTAGATTGGAGGGAAAGTTTGGGCATAGAGTTTTTTTTGCGAAATCGACACTAGTGAAAGAGATATATTTACCGACAGAATTTAGCTAGAGTTTTATAAAACTCTCGGTAAAGGTCTCTAAAAAAAAGAAGAAGAAATCATTCTCTATTAAAATTAATTTATGAGAGTTGTATAAAACCTTCGGTAATACCACCAATCCCAAAGACAAAAATAATTCTAAGTGTTGAGATGGGGTATTTGTGAAGGTTTTTCAAATATCTCTTTTTTTTACTATCCCCACAAAAACAGAAAATAATTCTAAGTATTGCGATGAAGTATTTTTTGACTCTCCCAAAAAAACAGAAAATAATTCTAAGTGTTGGGATGGGGTATTTGCGAAGGTTTTCAATAAACTCTTGGTTTTTTACTCTCCCAAAAAAATATAAAATAATTCTAAGTGTTGGGATGGGATATATGCGAAGGTTTTCAATAAACTCTCGTTTTGACTCTCCAAAAAAATTAAATTCTAAGTGTTGGGATAGGTATTTACGAAGGTTTTTCAATAAAAGCTTAGTTTTGAACCTCCCCCAAAAAAGAAAAAATAATTCTAAGAGTTGTGATGGGGGTATTTGCGAAGATTTTTCAAATATCTCTCGGTTTTGAATCTTCCTAGAAAAACAAAAAATAATTTAAAGTGTTGGGATGAGATATTTACGAAGGTTTTGAATAAACTCTAGGTTTTGACTCTCAAAAAAAAATCTAAGCGTTGTGATGGATATTTGTGAAAGTTTTTCAATAAATTCTCAGTTTTGACTCTCCCCCAAAAAACATAAAATAATTTGAAGTGTTGGGTTGGGGTATTTGCGAAGGGTTTTCAAATATCTTTCGGTTCTGACTCTCCCCAAAAAAACAGAAAATAATTATAAGTGTTGGGATGAGGTATTTTCAAAGGTTTTTCAATAAACTCGGTTTTAATTCTATCCAAAAAAAACATAAAATAATTATGAGTGTTGGGATGGGGTATTTACAAAGGATTTTCAAATATCTTTCGGTTTTGACTAACCCCCAAAACAGAAAATAATTCAATCTGCTGGGTTTATCAATAAACTCTCGATTTTGACTCGACCCAAAAAACTCTCGATTTTGACTCGACCAAAAAAACTCTTGATTTTGACTCGACCCAAAAAAACATAAAATAATTCTAAGTGTTGGGATGGGGTATTTGCGAAGGTTTTCAATAAACTCTTGGTTTTTTACTCTACCCCAAAAAACAGAAAATAATTATAAATGTTGGGATGGGATACATGCGAAGGTTTTCAATAAACTCTCGGTTTTGACTCTCCAAAAAAATTAATTATAAATGTTGGGATGGGGAATTTCCGATGGTTTTTCAATAAAATCTCAGTTTTTGACTCTCTCCAAAAAAAATCGAAAATAATTCAAAGTGTTAGGATGTGGTATTTGCGAAGGTTTTTTAAATATCTCCCGGTTTTCAATTTCCCCGAAAAAAACATAAAATAATTCAAAATGTTGGGATGGGATATTTGCGAAGGTTTTTCAATAAACTCTCGATTTTTACTCTCCAAAAAAATATAAAATAAATTCTAATTGTTGGGATGGGTATTTGCGAAGGTTTTTCAATAAATTCTCGGTTTTGACTCTCTCAAAAAAAAAACATAAAATACTTATAAGTGTTGGGATGGAGGTATTTACGAAAGGTTTTCAAATATCTCTCGGTTTTGACTCTCCCAAAAAAAACATAAAATAATTTTAAGTTGGGATGGCGTATTTGAGAAGGTTTTTCAAATATCTTTTGGTTTTGACTCTTTCCAAAAAATAGAAAATAATTCAAAGTGTTGTGACGGGGTATTTGTGAAGGTTTTCAATAAACTCTCGATTTTGACTCTCCCCGAAAAAAACAAAAAATAATTCTAAGTGTTAGATTGGGGGTTTTTGCAGAGGTTTTTCAATAAACTCTCGGTTTTGGCTCTCCTTAAAAACATAGAAAATAATTCTAAGTGTTGGTATTGGGTATTTGCGAAGATTTTTCAATAAACTCTCGGTTTTAACTTTCCTCAAAAAAACATAATATAATTCTAAGTGTTGGGATGGTGTATTTGCAAAGATTTTTCAATAAACTCTCGGTTTTGATTCTCCCCAAAATACAAAAAAAAATAATTATAAATGTTGAGATTGAGGTATTTGCGAAGATTTTTCAATAAACTCTCGGTTTTGGCTCTCCCCAAAAATCTGTGTTAAAGTAAATACCATGGATATTTAATAAATCTCTCCCTATTTAATATTTAAAACGATAGATTTACAAAAGCTTTCGGTATTTTTTTTCACTAATTTGTTTTTTTTTCTATTTTAGGTTGTCTAAATTACTATACTAGTCAAGTGTGTGTTATTTTTAAAGTATAGGGATTGCGACTAATTATATAAATGTATATGATTGTGTTTGATTATATAAAGAAGTGTATATTTTTGTTTTATTATATTAAGGATGTGAGTAGAGTTTGATTATAATAAGGATGTGTTGGATGATAATTAGGATTGTAAGGGTCCACCGGTCTTTGTCCCGTTCTATAGCTTAGCACGTGTTTGTGAGACGCGTGGCAATATGGAAGGACTACCGCAAGGAATCTCAAGGTTCGATGCGTTTCAACCATAGTTTGTGTCAGGCATCTTTTAAAATGAAACATTTAGTTTTTAAAAGATTTTGAAAATACCGGTAGTGGTAAGAAATTAATTATGTAAAAATAATTAATCCTTTATTCAAACTTTAATAATCTGGGAGGCTAAATAACAATTTAACTTAAACCCGATTTAAATTAATTAAACATAATCAATTTGAAGATCATTTGTTTTAAAATAAGAATCGCCAAGAGATTTTATGAGAATCAATAAAATGATACGTGTACAAACGTATTTATACCAGAGTTTTTAAAAAATGTAGTTCGTTGTCTGTTTACGCTCAGGAATGGGCATTCACGTTATGTCTTCTATGCCCGCCTAAGGACGGTTTTCAAAATTTTTCTAAAATAAACAAAGTATGGCGTCTATCAATCTAATTATAACACTCCTTATCTTTAATTAGTAGTCTAGGGGTCCTAAATGAGGATAGACTTTAAATAATTGTAAAAAATTATTTAAAGGAGTGTGTACATATTGCGTTGATGTTCAAATTTAACAAAACCTGAAAATATTAGAAAAGGGTGTTAGAGAGTAAAACCAAACAAGGCCTTAAGAAAAAAACAATTGCTTTGGGAAACATCCTAGAAATTTTCGAAAGTTATTTTCTTACCTCGGGAATACCATTTTTAGAAAATTGGGTTTGGTTACAAAATAGTTTTTTGATTTTTGAAATTGGCCTAAGGATTAAATCCTAGGTTCGGATCCAATTTTGTCAATCTATGCTCAATAAGGTTTGAGAGGTTCAATTTTGAGTGAGGGTTTGGACTTAGGCCTAGGGTTGGGTTTAGGTGTAACGGTCTTAGGCTAAGTGGGGGTTCGATCCTAGGCTAGGGCTTGGTTTTGTCCGTCCTAGACTAAGATGAGGCTAGGTCCTAAGACTAAAAACATCGGTCCTAGTTCTATGGATAAGGTTTGGTTTTTTCGGTCCTAGGCTAAGATGAGGCTAGGTGATGTCGGTCTTAGGTTAAGTGTCAAGGTTAGTTTTACCGGCCCTAGGTCAAGTGGCAAGGTCTGTCCTAGGTCAATTTGGTCCAGGTTAATTTTACCAGTACTAAGTCATTCTACCCGTCCTAGTTTTACGGTCCTAGGAGAATGCCACCGGTCCTAGGTGAATTCTATCGGTCCTAAGTGAATTCTGTCAGTCCTCGGTCCTGGGTAAATTTCCTCGGTCTAGCTCCACGGTCCTGGGTAAATTTCCTCAGTCGGGTTTCACGATCCTAGGTCAATTTCCTTTGTCCTAAGACAAAATCTTAGGACCAAGTGTTCTTATTTGGTCTAAAACTTCGGAAACCTATAACTTTTCATTGGGATGTCAAAATCACAATCCGTAAGTTATAATAGGTTCATATGATTATGAAGAAATAAAGCCCTAACATAAATCGTGATTTTGAAGATCTTAAGAGGATCAATTTCAAAATACCATTTATAGGTCAAATTTTAGGATCTTTTAAATTAGGTCATTTTAAGGCCTTATTTTTGTTTCATTAGCTTTAAAATGAAGAATATAGTTGATCTAAACCAAAACAAGAATATTAAAACAACATTAAAACAATTTTTGAAGATTGAATCAAAATCCAAATTTTTTTCAAAAACTCAATTTGACTAACCATTATCAAATTGATAAAATAGTCATTTGGGATTCATCCCTACATATTAACAAACTTGTATTACAACTAATGGAATCAACAAATTCGAATTAGAAGCAAGAACGCGAAATTTTAAAACCCAATTTTTTAACTTTATTTTCAAAATTTCAGTTTGATTAAACATGATCAAAATGTGATTGCAGTTACTTAGAAATCATCCAAAAATGTTTATAAACATGTATTACAACTAATTGAATCAACAAATTTAGATCAAAAACAAGAACACAGAATTTTAAAAATCCAGATTTTCAAGCTTTTTTCCCAAATTTCAGTTTCATCAAACATGATCAAAACTTAATTACAGTTGTTTGCAAATCATTCAAACATGTATAACAACTACTTGAACCAAAAAATTCGAATTTAATCCAAGAACATAATGGCGGGTAAGGGTATTTATAGTAGTGGAAGGGCGGTCGAGGAGGGTTAATTTGAGACGAAATTAACCTCCGGTGAGCTTATCCCTAAAATCATATCCGGTAGTTGGTAGCCTTATCTAGAATGGGATAAGGATTCTAAATAGTGGGTTATCGTAGGCGTTGAAGAGAGGAACATGTAGGTGAAGAATTCAGAGGATTTGAACACCTGTGACCGAAGCTAGAGCTTTTGGAAGATTGGACGTCGACTAGGTCGCGATTCCGGCGAGCGCAGTGTTCCAACGACGAAGACGGCTGAAACGATGTCGTTTCTCCTGACGACGTCTGCGTTCGGTCCGCGGTCAGTGGTATTGACTAACAGGGTTAGTCCATCTCGTTAGTTGATCCAATGCGAGCGTGTGCGCATGACTCCTTTACATTCGACTGCGTGGGAGCGTCTGGGCTGTTGGAAGAGATTTGGGCGTTCATCTGATGGTCCAGAATCCTACTGTAGAGATTAAACATAATTTCAGCTACCAGAATTATGCAATTATATTTTTATTTAAAAGGTTATTAAAAATTGGGTTATAATTCCTTTTAAATCCATTTTTTCACCAAATATTTTATAAAAAATATTTCTAGAATCATTATAACAATTATAATCATAATACTTACTTCAACATCTTTTTAGAATTAATTTAGGTAAAATAAATACAATACTTTAGTCTTAAATTATTTTTTGTTTTATATATTTTTCTTTAATTAGGGTTTAATTATCACAATAATTAATCATAATCTAATTTTTACTTCTCTCTTTAGATATTTTAAATATAAAAATTTTAAAATATTATTTTAAAATTATAAATAGGGTAGGTAAAACTTTCATGCTTACCATTATATAATAATTTTATTATCTTAATATAAATTTTTTTAAATTAGTAATTTTATATGTATACATACATTTTATAAATACATAATCAAATAAATAATAATTTGTATACTTATTGGTAAAAAATAATTAGTTAAATGATAAAACATAAAATGAAACAAAGAATAATTTTAATTAAGGAAAATAAGTTATATAATAATTTTAATATTTGTTTTTAATGTTTTAATTAGATTTTAATGTGTATAAATAAATATTAACATATACTAATATAATATTATTTAATAAGTTTTAAATTAATTTTTGTATATATAAAATATTAATTAATATTAACATTTTGTTTTCCATTTTAAGGAGATTATGATATTATTTTTATTATGAAAAATTATTTGATTTTCAAGAGGTTGTCTTCATCTCTTCAAATAGATTATGTTAATATTTTTGTTGGGTAAATTTTATATATTATTCTTTTTATTTGAAAATTATATAATGTTAATTACTTAAATTATAAAAGGTTAATTAAAATATGTAATTGGATTACTATTAATACACCTTTATTCTTTATGAAAGAGATTTTGTCAATTTTTATTAAAATAATCAAGATTCTCATTTATTAAAAAGGATTATTTTAACAATTTAATAATTAAATTTCTTTTTTATTTTATTTTTTTAGATAACTATATAAAATCTAATTGTAGATTCACAATAACTCAAATTTAATGGCTATCAAAAACAGTAATTCTTTTTATTTGAAAATTATATAATGTTAATAACTTATTATAAAAAGTTAATTAAAATATTTAATTGGATTGCTATAAATACACCTTTATTCTTTATGAAAGAGGTTTTATCAAATTTTATTAATATAATCAAGATTCTCATTTATTTGATTTTTTTTTGTTAATATCTCATTAATTAAATTTCTTCTTTTACTTTATTAGTTAACAATATAAAATCTAATAGTAGACAACAGAAAAATTCACAATAACTCAAATTTATTAGCTATGGAAAAGAAGACACACACGTTTCTACTATGTCTCATAGTTCTTTCATGTAATATGCTTCTTCTTTTTTAAATGATTTCATTTTTCACAATTTATATATATTGTTTATTAATTTTTACATATAAATTAATTTTAGTATAACAATAAAATATCATTCTATTTTGTTTAATTCTTTTTTCAACTATGATTTCACTTTAAAATTGTCATATATTTGTTTTCTTACACATTTAGTTTGGTCTATATAATGGTCGTATCATGTATACTTGATATTTTTTAATTAAAAGATTTTTATGAAGAAAACTCTCATTCGATTTAATCATATTGTTTATGATGTCAAATTAATTATATCTAAAATATATATAACAGTTTAATTTAAACATAATTTTAATTATTTTTTTATTTTAAATAATAGGTATTAGTATTGTTAGAGGTCAAGACAAATATATCCATCAAGATAACACTTTAACTTTATTACAAGGTAAGAACTATATATATATATATATATATATATATATATATATATATATATATATATATATATTCCAATTTAAAATATTTATGATTGACGTTCTTCCTTGATTATTACTTTGCAGGACTAAACAAACCATTGGAAAAGAAAGCGTATATTCCTTGTCTCTATCCAGCAATATGCATACAATTAAAACCGTGTTATTGTTGCAAAGGTGTTATTGACTTTAAATGTTTTCCTACAACAAATGAATGTTTTAATAATTGTCCCAAATAAGGGAAATATTGTAATTTCAAAAAATAAAAGGCATTTACAATAATTATTTATGCACATGTTACATTGATTTTGGTTTTGCATTTTTGTGATAATTCCTAAATCTTTCGTTAATAAGTTTAAAATTATTAAATAATTAAATAATTAGATATTTTACATGATATTAACCTAATTCAACAAATAAAGATATCACATGATATTAACCTTACCTGGTAAAACATGAGTAATTAGTCCAAAGTGTTTCTTATCATGTATATAGTTGACAATTTGAAAATTGAATATAAATATGGTATGATATGAATTTGGATGAGAAATATTTAATAAAATTATAAATATATGTAATTTATATATTAGTAAAATAACATTTTAACTAAATTCAATTTGTTTGAGATATTTGATCAAAGTAAGGTGTTTCAAAAAATTAATACACAATTTCTTATCCAGAATCATACATAGAATTAAATACTAAAGTATTTAAGAATTTTATCAATAAAATTAAATTTTCATTACGATTAATTCAACATAATAAATAAATCAAGAGACACCATTATTTGCGAATGTCACTTTATATCTCTTCTATATTCAAACAAGATAATGTATACTCATTTTAGAATAGGCAAAATCACAAAATTGAGATTGTAGATAAGATGTATCACACTTTATATCATACTTTAAAAAACTACACTAATACATATCTTTATATCATACTCCAAAAAACTATAATACATAGGTTCGGACAAGTATAGTGACATACATGATGAGATACACAAAATCTTTACAACAGTTTGGGTATTATGATGTTTACCTGTCTTGTCCATATTCAAGTTGTACTGGTTAAGTTGGTTTGAATTATACATAATTTAAATTTATTAAACTTATAAAATATAAATCGACTTTTTTTTTTATTGAACAAGTCTAAAAATGTATATCTAGAACCTACACTCACATTCAATACTTTCAAAATCGAGAATTTATGTAATATCATTACACCATTATAAACTCGAATAATACTAGTTTACCTAAATATAATATTTAATTATGAAATAATAAATCTTTAAAATGTTTTAAATTTTATCAATAAAAATTATTCAAAATATGTAATAATTATTCCATATATTTATAATTTATTTAATATTTAAATTAATATATATATATATATATATATAAATACATAATTTAATTTAAACCAAATTAATATTAATTATAACTGTATAATATATTTTAATTATAAATTCTAATTGAATTCAATATACTAACAATTATATAATCAAATTATATATTTGAAAGGATTAGTCTTAAAATGTTATAATAGTTAGTAAGTTAATAGTAGTATATAATAAAATTATATTATTGTTAATAAAAAAAGTAATATTTTGAAAATAATAAAAAATATATAAATTGAATTGGAGATGCGTGACTAGATCCATTCAAACGGAATACGTCTAAACTTATCAACAATAGGTCGCAATCCAAAAACTAAGCCATGTAGCATTAGTAATGTATTAAACACTAAGGAGAGGTCTGGTTCAATCTTGTCTTGGTCGCATCGTCTTTAACCGCCGATTTGAAGGGGTTAAAAGCGTTTATATTACTCTGATTACAAACAAACTTGGTAGATCACTCTTCAAGCTTTCCAAAACATACAAGAATAGCTAAATCCATCTAGTATAGCGACCTGAGTGATTTTTTGAAGTTGAAGGAGCCTATAGATTTTCTTCAGCATAAAATGACCCCAAATTCATGATTTTGGCCATTTTTTCAAATGATTCACGCTTGGCATCAGCATAATGTCAACACGCAAGATTTGAAATTTTTTGTTTGTGAAAAGCCTAGCACGTTGATCATGTTGACTCGCTCCTATCTCACTTGTTTCGACTCGGTTTTGACGTTTTTGTATTTTTAAAGGTCTCATACACAAAATTGATAACATTAAAATTATACTCAAAATTCAAGATTTTTCAAACCGGACAATCTAAAAATTTTAGATTTTCTGAATTATGACTATATTTGAAATATGACATTTGGATACACAAATGAGCCCCGAATTGGATGGTCGGTACATTTTGTTCACTCAAAGTTCACAATTTTTCACTCAAAGTTCACGATTTTTCAAGACGATTATTTTGAACGTAAGAAAATATATGAAGTTCAAATACTTTTGAAAATTGGCATTTGTACTGCTACTTGAGGATCCATGCGAGTCAATTTCTCAAAGTGAACTTTTGTTTTTGTTCCCATAGTTCAGTAATCAAGTATGAACATCATACTAGACTAGAAAGACTCATTTTAATTTCGGGGTGTAAAAATTGAGTGTCTACAAAATACCTCTCTTGGACAGAGTTTGGAGAAGATCACCTCTCATTTTACAAAACGCGTGTCCAAGCCTGATCAAATATGCATCAATTTTATAACCCCAATATGTAAAATGTCAAGGAAAAGAAGAAAGATACAACCTGAGCGGTGTATCTTCTACTCCGCTTTACCTTTTATGACGATGTCATATTTTTAAGAATCAGTTGCGTGACAATAGCAATATTCCTGCAAAATACCAATACAAGATAACAATATACACAAGCATAACATATTGCAATCATGTATCCTTTAAGGTCGTTGGCTCATGAAATACACACAAACGAATCCGGCATGCCAGGGCCTCCAGTTCTTGAACTGAAACTAATGAACCCAACACGCAAAGGTTGTCGGTTCATGAAATGGAAAAAATGAACCCAGCATGCTAGGGCTTCCAGTTCATGTAACGAAACAAATGAACTCGACACACTAGGGTTGACGATTTGTGAAATGAATACAAATGAACCCAACACGCTAAATTTGCTCGCTCAGAAAATGCACACAAAAGAACCCGGTACACTATGGCTTCCGGTTCTTGAGATGAATACAAATGAACCCAACACGCTAAATCTGGCAGTTCATGAAACGAACAAAAACAAACCCGGCATGCCAGGACCACCGGTTCGTGAACTGAAACAAATGAACGCGACATGTTAAGGCTGGAAGTTCATGAAATGAGAATCAATGAACCCAAAACTCTAAGGCTGTCGTTTCGTGAAATGAATAAAAATAAACCCAAAACACTAAGGCTGCTGGCTCATGAAATGCACAAAAACGAACCTGGAACGCTAGGGTTGTCGGTTCGTGAGATGAATACAAATGAACCCAACACACTAAGACTATTGTTTCATGAAACAAACATAAACAAACCCGGAATGTCAGGACCACCGGTTCGTGAACTGAAACAAATGAACCTGACACGTTAAGGATGTCGGTTCATGAAATGAAAACGAACGAACTCGGCACGTTAGTGCTGTCGATTTGTATAACAAAGCAAATGAACACGACACGCTAAGGCTGTCAGTTCATGAAATGAAACAAATGAACTCGGCATGCTAGGGCTGTCAGTTCATTAAATGAATCAAATGAACCCGAAACGCTAGGGCTGTCGATTCATGAAATGAAATAAATGAACCCAATACGCTAAGACGGATGATTCATGAAATGAAACAAATAAACCCGGTACGCTAAGGCTTCTAATTAATGAAATGGAACAAATAAACCTAGCACTCTAATACTGTCGATTCAAAGAATAAACAGATTACATTGAGATCTGTTGATACACGACGGGTCCAGCACGCTAAGGTTGCTGACCCTCGAGAAAAACATATCATGCTTGGATCTATTGACACATGAAAAGTCCAGCATGCCGAGGCTGTTGATTTTCGGGAAAAGACAAATCGCTCCTGAATTTGTGAAATGCGATAAACACAGCACGCTAAGGCTGCTGGATTTCGAGACAAAACAGATCACTCCCGGATCTGTGATACGCGATAAGAACAGTAAACAGAGGCTACCAAATTCTTGAAAAATATATCGCTCCCAAATCTGTGATTCGCGATAGGCACAACACGCTCAGGCTGCTGGATATCGAGACAAAACAGATGAAGGTCGAATATATTGACACATGACGAGTCCAGCACGTTGAGACTGTCGGTTTTCGAGACGAGACAGATCGCTCCCAGATCTGTTGACACACGATAAGTCCAACACGTTGTGGCTATTGACTTTCGAGACGAGATAGATCGCTCTCGAATTTTTTTTAGAACGCGCTCTCGAATTTATAGAATGGTCTAAAAAGAACTCCTACAAGTGGCATAGAAAAGACTTTCTTTTTTTGTAAGGTCACAACATATTGAGGCTGCTGACTTTCAAGATGAGTCAAATCCCTCTTAGATCTGTTGAAACGTGACAAGTCCGACACACTGAGGCTGCTGACTTTCAAGACGATCAGTGTGCTGCTGACTTTCAAGACGATAAAGATCGCTCCCGGATCTGTTGACACATGATGCAGACAAGAGATAATCCTCACATCCGAATATGAAGATTCCTCCAAACTTGATGGAAAAGCAAAATAAACAATCTAGCGACACGAAGGTGTTTTCCTTTTGATGCACAAATGCATGTTCAACCCCTGGAGCCGAGACTATGATGCATTTGTTACCCTTAATTGGTGACTAATTAGTGTATGTTTAAGAAATTCAAAAACATACGAGAAGATTTTGAAAACACGTGATGTAAAATGCATGATTAGCTTTAAACTAAAATAAATGCATGCTTAAAAATATTTTTGATAAGTATTAAATTGTTTTTCTCTCTTGTCTCAACAGTTAGTGAAGATTTGGAGCACATCGTCGGCTAATTAGCTCCAGACCGAATATCTTCAGCATTATGAGACCCATGAATAGCAATTGACTATTTCAAAGGAGGTCTAATTTTCCCTATTTTTTTTCTCGATACATGAGGAATTATTTTGTACTAAGTTCCTAATCGTATACTCGTGATTGTTTTAAAAAATGGTTATTGATAACCTAAGTTTGACTCTCGTTGAAGATCCCAATTTCTTTAGGCCATTCAATCTTAGGCCTTATATTTTCGGAATTTCATCTACTTTTACACTTTTTTTTTATAGAGAATTCAAAAGTCTAAACTTGAACGAGCCGTACTCGGGGTGTTTTGTTGAATCAATATGCGTAGCGAAATTTCTCAACGGTGATTTCAAAATGTTAACCACTATGAGTACATTGTCTATATTTTATAATTGTGATATATATGGCCGAATCGGCACACCTAACGATATTTCCTAGTGGTGATTTCAAAACCTCAACCTTGACATTAGTAACCATCATTTTTCTGTTTTGTTGAAATATCATCGGTATATTGACAGATCAACATACTTTGTGAGATTGTCCAGTCATGTTTTCATTATCTCAACCTTGTGACGAATACTTTGCTTATTGATTTATTTTTTCCGATTGCTTAGCGTTTCAAATTAATTTTTCTATTCATCATTCTTTTTAAAAAGTTAGACGATATCCCTAATTTTCTTAACCATAAAATTAAAGTTTGAACGCCAGCACCTCTTCATGGTGTCTAAAAAGTTTTAACAACACACGAGACACGAGGAAGAACTAGAATAGATAATCCTTTGTATGTATTTATTTTAGAGATATTCAAACTCACTTTGAATCTGAAACGGTCTCTAGTTTAGGATTTAGTCCTAAAATTTACTCGTTTCATTGCGTCCATGGTATGTTTCGACTGTCTAATGAAACCACAAATCATCATCAACTCGGATTATTAGGAAATTTTATTTCCATACCGGGGATAAATATTTGTCTTCTTTCCTTTTAGAAGGACAAGATTCATTTTTCGAAAATCATGCATGAAAGGTTGTCTACTTATCTTCTTGAGAGAGGAATCATGTCCATAAGTAGTTCCATTTTTTTTAAACCGAAAGTAATAGTTTGAAAATCTAGACCTCAACACGATTGTCGAACGATAATGCAAACAACGTCACATGATCACCGTCCATTATATGTGATTCATTTGATGATGAGTTGCAAACTAATTATGGTTAAATAATTTTATCTAATAATTATGTAGTGAAATGAATTGCAAACTAATTATGTCATAGATTAGACTGGAATTTTGTAAATCAAAATTAAAATTTAATGATAATCATTAAAGTAAAAAAAAAAATAAGAAAGTGATTGAAATATATAGAAACATCTACTTATAAAAAAAGGAGACACGTGTAGAGTATTATAAGACAACTAGAACAAATGAGAATACTAAAGAAGGCCCTAGAATTGTCTACATTTCTCTTTCAGCTCCTATTATTGTTTATATATACACTTTCTATCGTCAGTCAGCAACATCTCCGAAGCATTTCTACAAGACTACAAATTAACACTTTCCATAATCATTCAGAAAACAAATATATCATCCAATCTATTAACTAATGGCGCTAATTCCAAGCATTTTCAGCGGTCCAAGAAGCAACATCTTCGACCCCTTTTCAAGTCTCGACATCTTCGAGGGCTTCCCTTTCTCGAGTTCAGTACTGGGTAATGTTCCGTCCTCCACCCGCGAGACCTCAGCCTTCGCCAACGCAAGGATCGACTGGAAGGAGACAGCGGAGGCGCACGTATTCAAGGCGGATCTGCCTGGGCTGAAGAAGGAGGAGGTGAAAGTGGAGTTGGAAGATGGAAAGGTTCTCCAGATCAGCGGCGAGAGGAGCAGAGAGCAGGAGGAGAAGAACGATAAGTGGCACCGAGTTGAGAGGAGCAGCGGCAAGTTCCTCCGCCGCTTCAGGCTGCCGGAGAACGCCAAGGTGGAACAGATCAATGCTAATTTGGAGAACGGCGTCCTCACGGTCACTGTACCCAAGGAGCTGGAGAAGAAGCAGGTGATCAAGACCATCGACATCTCCGGCTGAAACAAAAATTCATTCATATCTAGCGTATTTTGTTTTGTTTTGTTTTGTGTGCAAATAAAGTAAAAGTGTAATGTGTGTGAGACAAACTACGGAATTAATATATATTATCTCTCTAATTATCAATATATGTTCAATATATGTTTGTTATCATTAATGTAATAAATATTGTATCATTCTATATTGCATAAGCTCCCTCCTTTTCACATAAAATTCTTGAACCCTTGTTTAAAAATAAAGGCTCAAAATCCATATACATATTGTATTTAATAAAAATGCACCAAAAATGGGGTGCTGTAGCCCCTAAAAAGTTTTTATTTACTTTAAATTTCTTTATAATTTTATGTGAGGAATATGATTGATTTTCAACAATTACTTTGATTTTTTTTATATTATGGATGCAGGTTTGATGTTTGATTCATGTTAGGGATGTTTTTATGCAATTAGATTTCTATTCAGTGAAAAATTATATTTTGTGTTTTTGGTATTTTGGCTAGGACCTTTTAATCGAGATCGAACGTCGAAAAAAACATTTGAACGAAATTTTCCCACCAATCAAGATCTCGAACAAAATATTCCCATGCGACCGAGGCCTTCGACCTTAACCCAATTTTTATCGTGCTTCGTTTGTTTGTATGTGTAAACACTAAAAATCTACCTATCAAATTTATAAAATTAAAATAATTATTTTAATTTATTTTCGAATAAATAAAATCAAAATAATTAATTCGAAGCTCAAAACATAATTACAACAATTAATTAGATTAATCATTATAATAATTAAAATCTAAATTATTAAGAAAAATAACCAAAAACAATAATAAAATTATTTGAAATAAATGTTATACTCATTTTATTTTAAACTAGTTTTAATAAAATATCAATGAATAAAAATAAATAATTCGTAAGAATTAAAATACCAAAAATTATTAATTTAACCCAAAAATTTTAAAGAAATAAAATAAATTGACAAAATATTTGTCATATTTATTTTTAATATTATGTGTATTTAAAATATCAAAATTAAAACATGAAGGCTGAAAAAAAAATTCAAACAAACCTTTAAGGTTTTAAAATAAAAATAAATCAGTAATCGGGGGTAGCCGATGCCCAGATTTATTGTTACATCCAGAACAACGTCCATTAGATAGACATTGGAATCTTCTCAAATTCCTCAGACGCGCCAGCATAGCCCGCTGCAACGGAAGGAGTGTGTGTCCAAGAAGCAGCGGACCGACTAACACGAACGTTGGCTCCGTCAACCAGAACACAATGGAAAGGCCAAAACATTGACGAAACGCCAACAGACCGCTCTACGTTAGCGTTCTCGTCCGAAACAACGTTGTTTCATCCTCCGATCATTGTCTTCATCACGACGCCGGATGGATAATCATCCATAGCCATCTTTGATTTTTCAAAGATCAAATTTTATCGTTTCTAGACGGATTGACTCCGTTCAAAAGGTGAAATGATCACACTACCACTATGATTATTTCTCCTACATATAAAATCATAATCATGACTTATATCAACAAGTTGGATGAAGAACAACCAAAACACCATTAATTACTATTGCCTGATTCGATCCACTTGAAGCCCACAACCGACTTCGAGAGGCTATAATTAACCTTCCTTAACAATTATGAAGCCAAGAGATCTAATCTCTAGCTTCAAATAAAAAATGACAGAAAATCTTCCATTGAAGCTCTAAGCTTCTAGATTTTTTGAAATTCCGTGTAAGCTCTTAAAACTTGGATCTGAGCATCCCCAAAACTTCCCTAAGGTTTAAAGAGTATTCTTCAATCATTGATATGATTCCAATCACCCTTTAATTCATACTTCCAGTTTGAATTTGAAATTTTTATATTTTAATATTCACAAGTTTGTATATTGTCTAGTTAATGAATTTTTGGATTGGAAATCGATTATAGGATCATTTCCAAGATTTTGTTTATGTTAGAATCAATCAATCAACCTTAAACAAAAAAACCAAAATTTGAATTTTAAAAATAAAATAATTCTAATGATGTTGGACAACTGTTCTTGGGTTAATCCTTAAGACCAATAACTCAAAAGGCTTCCCAACATGTTTCTAATGATGTTGAGAAACTATTTTAATCATGTTTGATCCATCCCAATCATGTTTGATCAAAATAATTTTTTTTTAAAAATAAATAAAAATTTTGAGTTCTTGAATTGGTCCAAATGAACATGCAGTGTTCATGTATTGGTACCAATCAAGTATATGAAGTAAAAGGAAGCTATTTGCAAGCTCATTATACATAAAAACAACATTAAAACTAAAAACACAATTTTGGCCATAAATTGTTTTGAATGAATTTATCATCACACATGTCGATTATACATTGGGATGATGTTCTAAATGTTCTTAAGAGCTTTGTGAAGCTAGTTAGGCCCTTGTATCGAAGAATCCAAGTCTCCATCAAAATTGAAAAACCTATAATTTTGATGTTCTTGAGGACCAAGAATCTTTGGTCCAAATCGAGAGGTCCGACAAAAAAACATAACCTAGAACCGATAGGCCCGACCGAGGTTTTTCATCTAGGACCAAGAGGTCTGACCGATGTTCTTTATCTAGGACCGATCGAGAGGTCCGACCGATGATTTTTACATCCGACTGAGAAGTCGAACTTGGGATCGAGGAGTCTTGCACCCGACCAAGAACTCCTGAACCCAAGACCGATGACTTTCACATAGAACCGAGATGTCAGACCTAAGACCAAGGAATATCGCACCGGACCAAGAACACTCGAACCCAGGACCGAGGCATTCGACCTAGAATTCTAGAATCCGACCGAGAATTCTAACCAAGGATTGAGAGGTCTTAGCACCCCGACCGAGAGACTCCCGCACCCTAACATAAAATACTTGTATTGGGATCGAGGTGAAGTAGGTAAACTGATGTTGAAATTCTCAAACCTCGAGTTTTCATGGAATCGAATGGTTTTCCTGGATTACAACATGCTTTGTGTAATTTTGATTTTATTTGCTTGAATGTATGCTTGTATTACTTATTTAGAAAAAAAATAAAAATATTCACACAAAAGTGGGAAATCACTCTTAGCGCTAGCTTGAACAAGAAAATAGTAAAACTAAAATATAAATTATCGACCATATGCCTTAACTTCCTCACGTGCTCCTGCGGTAGGAGACGGAGATTTTTATTGTAGGTTCAACCATGCAATGTTTTTTAAGAGAAAACGTTTTTTTGTGTTAAGGAGAGATATGTTAAAAAAAAACTCTTAGACTTACCTTTCTCTGCATCCCGTAAAAATGTGGGAAGAGATGACGAACCAAAATAAAGTTCTTTAACATAGGCCTTTTGAATTGGCCCGTACATGTTTTAAATCGATCAACTCGCGGATATATCGATTTAATTGACTTTAGAGTGCCACATTAGTTTTCTTCTCAAAGAAATTAAAGAAAATAAAATCAGAGATTCGTTTTAAGAGTCCGGTGTTTGGTTACATATTAAGAAAGGCCTACGACGTTATGTCCTATACGTATGTCTTCACAAACAGTCTCTACTCCTAAGTAATTGGTCAATTGATGTTTAAAGGATTATTACGTTTTCGTTCTGAGTTCATAATTCTTTTGATTGTGTGAGAAAATCTTAACCATTTTACAAAGGGGCTAATCCTATTCATAGGGCATAATCAAGGTTAGAGCGACAACATAGTGTGAGACACGATTCCCGTGGGAGAACAAATGAGCATAAATGAGGAGGATGAGGATACGAATAAAAGATTAAAAATTTATTCCTTTAAAATGAAGAGGGAAGAATAAATTATTTAAAAGTTTGAGTGTTTACCTTTTAAATTTTTTAAAGTTAAGAAAATTTCCATAAACAACAAATTAAAACGATTTATTTTCAAAAATAATTCCCAAATTCCCGAAATTTCACATAATAGTCAATAATATTTCTAGAAGCTCATAGGAATCATGTTTGGAATTTTCGAAATTATTGAACTCTATGTATGACACCGCGAAGATAGACATTTTTTCAAATGAATCCCAAAAATTCTAAAACATTTGATGGGCATTGAAATTTTTCTTATGAAGCTACATTTTTAATTTCATTATTTTTGGTTTCATGAAATTTAAGTTATAACTTTATAAAGTTTCGGGTTTTGCCAAACAGGTCCTAAAAATTCCAGAAATGAAATTTTTTTGAAGAAGTTAATAAATGTTTGAATCATCGTTTCAAAGTAGTTTGCTAAATTCTGGAAAGGAATAGGACTCTAAAAATTATTTTATTTTTTAATTTTTAAAATTTGAAGACAAAATAAAATAAAATATAAATTAAGGGGTTCAATTCAAATAAAAGAAAGAACCTAGGACCATTTAATTTCGAATTATTTAATTAATTCGAAATTAAAGTATTTAGGTCATTTTAAACAAATACGGTGTTAGAGGAAACCAGAAGGAATAATAAAAAGAAATAGATGACTTTTCTTCTTCACCTTCCGTCTTCAGCACTGGGCGATTTTCGGCGATGTATACACCCAATGGCGGAGCCACGTAGCGGGCTGGGTGGGCGATAGCCCAAGGTAATTAATTAAAAAAAATTATATATATATATATTATTTATATTAAATTATATATATACATATGAATTGAAAATGTCATCTTATAAATATGATTGAAAATGTCAACTTAGAAATAGGTTATGTATATCAATTTTTCTCTTTTGTTTAATTATATATGCTTCACTTAAATTATTTAATAATTGAGTATAATTTTCTTTCTTCAACTTTTTATTATTTAATAATTTTTATCTCTTTAATTTTTTTTATTATAAAACTATTATAAATATACACTTAATTTAAATTAGATTATTATTGAAATTAAATAATACACCCGAAACATCCGTCGTCCTAGAGCAAAGCATCTTCCCAGAATAAAGCAAAGCAGCCGAAACAACTTCGAAGGTCCTCGTCTACGTCTTCATCCAACCCATGCTCGGGTGATTCTGGAATTCGGCATCGAAGAACAGCAAGAATCTGTTTTTTTATCTGATCTTCAGATTTTTATGGTGGGGATTTGTTCCGCTTTGCCGGTGCTCCACAATCACAGGGTTCGTCGCTGCCGGGGTCACCTTCCTACCAGGAAAACTCCTAAATGAAGCTTGTTGTTGCGATAGAACACATGAGAAGGGGTCGAAAAGAAATATTGTAACTGCTGTTTCGTTCGAAGAAATCGACCGGATCAATGACGGGGGCGTTCTTCCACCTATTGGAGCTCTGTTCTAGCTTATGAGACTATGAACTAATTCACAATTCACACTTCCGGTGACTGTAGTGTTGCGATTTCAGCAGTAATTTACTTGAGATTTAAGACTAGATGAGATCAGATTTTAATCATAGATCTAGACTAATCCTAACACGAAGACTATTAGCTAAGGTTTTATCCAAACATGCAAGCAATTTCAGACAATAAGAATAAGCGATCTATGAATCAAATGAGCTACATTTCAGTCTATCTTTAACTGGAATTGGGGTACAGAACTGATGCCTCATGTAACAAACAAGAAATGAAATTAAGAAAGAAGTACCTGAGTTTGTGAAGATCGAAAAACGTATAGAGAATCAGAACTCGCCGGAATACTTTTCGCCTGTTCTTGCTTTGGTCTCTTCGTCTTCACGCATGCATGCAGTTCTTTTTCCTAATCTTCTCTTATACACACTAAGAGGAATCTATATGCTCTGCCTTGTCCTCTTGCTAAGCCTTTCTCCATTTGCTTTATTAACCGTAACCTCTACCAAAACTCGATGGAACGGAGCTGCTGGACTGATGAACGAAACTAGATTCCAAAAGAAAACCGTTTTCTCCCCCAACTCATAAACTACCTGAACCACTTCTTCTCCTATCCTTGACTTCAAAATAATATTATTCTACATTGCACAGTCCATTGGAACCACCTCAACCCACCGCTTTCGATACTCTGTCATTCTGTTATCGTAAGTTAATCTTTTTAATACATTTTTGTTTGAAATTAATTATTTGTTTCTTATAAAACGTTTTATTTCAGGATAAATTTGATTTAGATGATATTGAGAGTTATGGAGTGGACGCTTGTTGAATAAATTTAAATTAATAAGTTTTTAGTTTTTAATGTTTAATATTTAATATTTCTAGAGTAATAACAATGATTTAGGGGTGAGTGGGATAACCAAGACATTTGTGTGAGAGACTTATTTAATATTTACAATAATTACTTTGTCATTTGATGAGTCAAGCATATGAAAAGTCTATATTCAAGCATATGAAAAGTCTATATTTTCTTATAAAGACTTGTAAGAATCCATTGAGATGAATAAGAAAAATATATTTTGCCCTCTTGTTACCAACAAATTAGTATTAGAGCTATTGTGTGTGAGGTGAGCGTTAGAAAACATGCCAGTCTCAAAAGAGAATGTTGCGGTGTGCGCAGGTCGAGAGAGAGAAAAAAAGCAATCGAGAGTTTTATGAAGTGTGTGTGTTGTGTGTAAACACTTGAGAGAAATGACAGGTCTAACTAATGGCATACCACTATCCAAGTTGACAAAAGGTGTCAACTACGACAATTGGAATGTGCAGATGAAGGCCCTTTTTGGGCTCCCAAGATAACTAGGATGTGGTCTAGACTGGGTATGAGGAACTAGAGAACACATATGGGTATTCAAATGCCTAGTTGAGCGCATTGAAGTTCGTTCAAGCTAAAGATAGGGTGGCTCTATATCTACTATACCAATATGTCGACGAATTTGGTTTTGAGAAGATAGCTGACGTAAAATCTTTCAAAGTGGCATGGGATACACTCGAAATAGCCAACAAAAGAGACGAACATGTGAAGTAAGTTCGGCTTCAAACCTTAAGGGGTGATTTGGAAAACATGAGGATGAAAGAGTCTGAAAGCGTATATGAGTTTATTACTCGGGTTAAGACCGTTGTGAACAAACTAAATCGGAATGGTGAGAGTCTTTCATCAAACCAATTTGTTGAAAAAATTATGAGGTCATTGACAGATAGTTTTGAAAATATCGTGTGCACAATAGAGGAATCCAATGATCTATCAACGCTCACCATTGAAGAGCTTGCTGGGTCCCTGGAAGTGCATGAGCAAAGAATGAAAAACAAGAAGTGGGAGTCTCTTGAATAGGCTCTCCAGGCGAAGGTGATAATAAAAGAGGAGAAGGTGATCTATGCTCAGAGTACTAGAGGCAGAGGAAGAGGAAGAAGCCTATGTGGTAGAGGAAGAGGAAGAGGAGGATGACGAAGTGAGCAAGTCGACCAACATAACTGGCATGGCCGAGGTCAAGCGCGGGGTGACCGAACAAACACAAACAATAATATTAAGTGTTATGACAGTGGAAAGAATGGGCATATTGCCAAGGATTTTTAATAGATAAAATGCTACAATTGCGGAAAGTTGGGTCATATTTTCAAAGACTGTAAATCCGAAAAGAAAATGAGGAACCAAAAACTCCTTTGCTGGGAAAGAAGATGAAGGATTGTTGCTGTTGAAAAAAATTCCAAAAACCGAGATCAAACCTAGTTGTTCTGATAACTCGTTTTGGTGCTTGGATACTGGCGCAAATAACCACATGTGTGGAGACGAGAGCTTATTCAAAATACTCTCAAAGGTAGAGTCCGAATCCATTTCTTTCGGAGATGCTTCAAAAGTAGCCTTGGACGGATCCATATTGATTTATGTGGGCTAATAACTCCAGAATCATTTAGTGGTAAGAGATAATTCCTTTCTTTAATTGATGATTCTTCGAGAAAGACGTGGGTTTATTTTCTAAAGGAGAAGTCATAAGTGTTTGAAACCTTTAAGAAATTTAAAGTGATGGTGGAGAAATAAACATACAAAGTTATCAAAGTAGTCCGATCTGACAGAGGAGGTGAGTTCACTTCTACCGAGTTCAACAAATACTATGAGGAACATGGAATATAGGGTTTCTTGAATGCTCCACATTCTCCGCAGCAAAACGGTGTAGCAGAACGAAAGAACCAAACTATTCTCGACATGGTTCGATTTATATTGAAAGGAAAGAATATGCCGAAACAGTTTTGGGCAGAGGCAGTGCAGTGCGCAATCTATGTAAAAAATAGATGTCCACAAGCAAATATATGAGAGAAGACGCCTCAAGAGATTTGGAGTGGTATGAAGCCGATTGTCTTTCATCTCAAGGTTTTCGATAGTGTGGCCTATGGGCAAGTACCAAGTCAGCACAAGATAAAGTTAGTAGATCGGAGCAAGAAGTACATATTTATCGGGTATGATGAAAAATCTAAGTCATATAAATTGTTTGATCCTGTTAAAAAAAGAAATTGGTAGTGAGTCGAGATGTTGAAGTGAAGATAGGTACGACAGTCAGTTGCAACCAATATATTAATGTCACGTAAGCAAATATTCTTCCCACTACTTGTTTTTGCAGGAATATCCTAGAAGAATATTTGGCGCACTACCTAATTGGTACGGCCACGATCCTGGTGCTCAGAGTTTGTTGTGTACTTTGGAGGTGTTCCAATGGAAGCTCTCCATGTGTCATTATGGAAGATTCGACCGTTGGTACCTGCTCCTTATTTAAAGATCCTCAAGGACAACGAAAGAACCATTAACTAGACACAATTTGCTGAACACTGAAAAATACAAGAGATCTATTGAGTTTACAATCTTAAGAACTACTTTCTTGCTTTACTGTGTGTTTGCCAAGAGAGAGTTAGAATCAAAGCATTGTTTTAGCTGAGTGATATACTTCATCATATTGTAAGTTGAACAGAGTATGTTCTGTTCAACAGTGAGCTAATTGTGCGATTGTATTTGAGTCGAAGGTATAGTGAATCCTTCCGGTGGTTGAAAGAAGGGGTGACGTATGAGAGTTTGCTCCGAACATCTATAAATAAACTACTGTGTCTTTTCATTCTATTATCTTCTCATTCTTAGTTCTTAGCTTCAAATCTGAGCAAACGTTTCTGCACTTGAATCGTTCAAGAGTTTGTAAGGGTTTGTGCAGAATAGAAAGTGATTTAAATCTTTAACATGATTTCTATCAAACCGTTTTTCTTAAACCATCATCAATAGTCAGACCCCCGTCTCTATTGGTGTTGTCGATCCTATCAAACCCTTTTTCATGTTATGTAGTATCGTTGTGTGCTTAAACAAGATTTTATTAAATGGAGATTTAAAAAAAGTTATATTTGGATAAAATTGTAATTTTCAAATTTAACTTTGATGGTTTACAAAAATATAATAAAATGTTTTTTTTTCTTAAATGTTAAAATATGCCGGAATATTTTTTCTTTTTTTCAATCATCAACTGGAATTGATAAACTTTTTTTCAATTAGACTCGCAGTCATTTTGACAAGATGAACATTTTATTTATATTTTTAAAATTTAGGAAGAATGATTTTGATATGAAAAAAATTACTTAAATTAAACATTGATAAAGAGTCTAATATAGTTTAGAGTTTTATGCTATGTTTCCACATTATTCCCTCTTTATTTAAGTTTGTATTTAGAATATAGTTTGAAATTGATCAATAGATGAATTTCAACAACATTATTGATTTAAAAAACCAGCATTTTAGTATTTTTGTTGCACAACATTTAAAGTAGAAACAAATATTAAATTCCAAAAGACATAAATAATGAGATAATTTCAAAATATTACAGAAAATTATAAATATTGTTTCATGTTGGTGGCATACCATCAACCTTTTTTTTACTCCTAACTTTAATAAAAAAGACTTAGTAGTCAACATAATCCATGTAAAATTTGATAAATAGCCCATACATTAAAGAAAGACCTTTGGAAAAGTGGAGGCACGCAATCCATTTACATTTTTTAAGGTGGAATAAGTTTTTTCACCTGAACTCAATCTTATATTCACGTTTTGAAAGACAATGTTACTACAAGGGACATGGACACTACAGTCCGAAAATATGGTATGCTTAGTCGTCGACGATCCCTTCATGTTGATATACTTCACATTGCTCAATTTAACTGTTTTCATAGGTAATTAGTAAAGTACTAATAATATGTATTTTTTTTCTCTTATGTCCCTTTTGTAGTTAAAACTAAAACAAATACATGCATATCATTACCATAATTGACATAAATCTCAATATTTTAGCATTCACATATGTTACATAACAATAAATGCCAAAAAAGAGTAAATAAATAGATAAGTAAATTCAATATATACCTTATAAATATTATGAATGTTACATGCTGGTGCAAAAAAGTCACTAAAACATGAACAATTCAATTCTTTTTACTACTAACTACTACTCAATAAAAATATTTGGCAGTAATTAACATCCTATACCAATATAGTCCATGTTGGATTTTAGATTTGAGATTTGAGAAACTATTCATTCTTTCCAAGTTTGAAGACACTTGACCTAAAGTAAATGGACCTTCGGGGATGTGGAGAAGGATCAAAGATGGCATTATTCATGGTGGAGTAAGTTTTTTCACCGGAAATTGATTTGATATTCACATTTTTAAAAACAATGTTGGTGCAAGGGACATGAGTGCTGCAATCTAAAAATATGGCATGTTTTGTGACCGATGTTCCTTGTATGTTGATATAATTCACATTGCTCACTTTAACCGCTTTCATCTGTAAATATAAAACAAAAAATTAGAGAGAAAAAAAAAATAGAAATTGGATTAAAGAAATAAAGTGTTTAACAATTAACCTGTTCAGCACAATGGGTGGTATTGCAATAATGTTGATCAATAATGATAGGATTCTTTGTATTGTGAAGCAAAATATTCTCAAATGTTATATTTCTAGCATATCCATTCCCTCCCTAAATTACATTAAAAACAAATAATAATTAATAGTTAGAAAAATAAATAAATCAATTACCCTTCAATATTATTAATATTTATATATTACCGGCCATGTTTTTATCCTAGCTCCATTGGTTATCCTAGTCAAAGTGCAGTTCTTTACAAGTATCCCTTCCTCTTGGGCATAATCTCCACCCTTTCCAAGACTTCCAACACTAATAAATAAAAATATTATTATATTAAATAGACATTTTTACTAAAAGACATATAAAATATTAAAGTTTTAATTACCTTAAACCATGGCCTGGTCCACATTGAACTCCTTATTATTAATGGCAACACAATCATCTCCTATCATAGACAAAAACTTATAAAAAAGGAGACACGTGTAGAGTATTATAAGCCAACTAGAACAAATGAGAATACTAATGAAGGCCCTAGAATTGTCTACATTTCTCTTTCAGCTCCTATTATTGTTTATATATACACTTTCTATCGTCAGTCAGCAACATCTCCGAAGCATTTCTACAAGACTAAAAACACTTTCTATAATCATTCAGAAAACGAATATATCATCCAATCTATTAATTAATGGCGCTAATTCCAAGCATTTTAAGCGGTCCAAGAAGCAACATATTCGACCCCTTTTCAACTCTCGACATCTTTGAGGGCTTCCCTTTCTCGAGTTCAGTACTGAATAATGTTCCGTCCTCCGCCCGAGAGACCTCAGCCTTCGCCAATGCAAGGATCGACTGGAAGGAGACGGCGGAGGCGCACGTATTCAAGGCGGATCTGCCTGGGCTGAAGAAGGAGGAGGTGAAAGTGGAGTTGGAAGATGGAAAGGTTCTCCAGATCAGCGGCGAGAGGAGCAGAGAGCAGGAGGAGAAGAACGAGAAGTGGCACCGAGTTGAGAGGAGCAGCGGCAAGTTCCTCCGCCGCTTCAGGCTGCCGGAGAACGCCAAGGTGGAACAGATCAATGCTACTATGGACAACGGTGTGCTCACGATCACTGTACCCAAGGAGCCGGAGAAGAAGCAGGAGATCAAGAATGTCGACATCTCCGGCTGAAACAATGATTGATTCGTATGTTGAGTAATTATATCTTTAGTATTTTGTTTTCTTTTCTTTTGTGTGCAAATAAAGTATCAATATGTTTGTAATGTTTGTAATCGATATCGTATTACCAAAGAATATTTTGATAAACAATTTATTTCTATTATTGTTGACACCCAAATATTACACCATATTTATAATTATAGTTTGAATTTATTTTTATTACAAATAAATATTATAAATACACCAAACAATTTAAAATGGGTTAAATGAATATTTCTATATCACTCTTAAACCCAAACATGATTATATAATTCATGTATATTATATAAATTATGCATTCTGTTTTTATTGCATAATTTTATTACATATCCATATCTTTATTGATGAACCAAGTATGATCTTTGAGTTTCAAAGGACAATCTCTTTTCCAAAGTACCAGCTCTTTTCTAAAGGATAATCTGTTTTTCAAAGTACCATCTCTTTTATAACAAGTATCTGTTTTCAAAAGAAAGATCTGTTTTCCAAAGTATGAAAGGTTTTATGGAATCATTGTGAACAATTATGTATGAGAATTGACGGTATTGGAGAAGGGTACTCAGGATGAGCTCTGGTAGTCTGATTTCAAAATATGTCTTTTAGTTGTTGAATCTCTCTTTGATTGATCAATGTGTGATATTCCGAATCCTCATTACTAATGGAATCCAAAGGATCTCTGGATTGATCAGAAGATCCTTTCAATTGGGAACAATTATGTATGAGAATTGACGGTATTGGAGAAGGGTACTCAGGATGAGCTCTGGTAGTCTGATTTCAAAATATGTGATGGAGTTTCTATTGGGACTGGATTTCGGGGATGAGCTCTGGAAGATCCTACCCACACAGACAAGTTTTTAACCAGGTTGTGGGCTTTAGGTATAGACTCCGAAGAGTGCCTTTCCAAATATGTGCTCAAACTGGATTCCTAACTTTCAGGATCATCTCTGAATAGTAAAGGGACAATATGTGCTCAAGATCTTACTATACTTTCACAAATGATGGTATACTTTATAAACCATCATATGGATTCAAAGAAGTTTTTCAAAGTGTTATCTATAAATCTTTTTATAACCTGCTAGTTTTTTAGACTCACTATGCTTGTGTGGTGTAGGTACACATCTATAGTCTTTTTATGAAAATTAAAGGGAGGTTTGGAGTGGGGCAAAGGTGCAGGGATGTGTGAGATGAGGGACAAAGACAGAAGACCGAGCCCTTTGTTGGGTTTATTATTAAAAGACTGTATTTTTGTATTAAAGGACCTTATCTAGATATTTTTGTAAGCCAAAGACCGTGTCTTATGTTTATAAACCGAAATTTTGTAGCTCCACTTTTTATAAATGACAAAACACTTCCGCACATGTTTCTGATTTTCGTCATTTATGTTCACGTTTCAAACATCCCTCACTCGGTCTAAGTAATTTAGGAGTTAGGGTTGTTATAGTTGGTATCAGAGCAACGGTTACGAACCTTAGTACTTTCACCCACGCTCCTACAATTGCACCTCCAAGAGCTCGCCTTAAAAATCTGTAAGTTGTTTTGAATTCAGCATGAAATCATTTTCATTACAATTACATTAGTTCTGTCAAAATAATAAATTGATAAGACTAGCAACTCAGCTTATGCATCTCAATAAAATGTTAAGCTGATAATAAAAGGAAAAGTGTTATTCTCATTAGAACCATGAGAAGAGGAACCAGGTCCAATGTTTCTACACCCTTAGAGGAGACATACCGAGACCACTTCTGATCAGACCTAGTTGATGCCTTGAGGGATCAAAACCGCATGAAAAATGAGCAAATGAGGGACCAAAACCGAATCCAAAGTGAGCAGATGCGTGACATGTTCCAGGCTAATTGTAACAACCACAATTTCAATTGCAACACTAATGATGGCAGCCAACGACCAGTCAATAAGAAGTTCATAGGCTTCAAACCAGTAGACTTTAGAGGAAGCACGGACCCATTTGAGGCTGAAGAATGGATGCAATCCATGGAGACTATCTTTACGTTCATGTAGTGCAGCAAATCATACCAGGTTAGGTGCGCTTCCTTTATGTTTAAAAACGATGCTAGGATCTGGTGACAAGGCGCCAAGGCCATTCTCGACCTTAATGCAGAAACTTGGGAAGAGTTCAAAGTCGTTTTCTATGGAAAATATTTCACCTTAAACACCAGGAATAAGCTTGCCAGAGAGTTCCTGGAAATCCGCCAAGGGGATGCTAGTGTTGCCGATTATGTGAAGAAGTTCGAGCGAGGCAAGTATTTTGTACCCATGATAGCTGGAAATGCTGCCTTGGAGTTGAACCATTTCTTGGAGGGGCTGAACGCAACAATCCTACGCGATGTCCGATTAAGCAACACTTCATCTTTGCGTGAGACCATTGATAGGGTTTTGATGGCCGTGAAGGACAACCAAGACATTGTTAGGGAGGATCAGGCCAAGAGGAGAAGTTATCCAGGAAGAGAATCTCAAGAGTTAGAGACGAAGAAGCCCTTCCAGCCGACCCATTACAAGAATCCTCTCCCACAACAGTCAAGAAATAATTGGCCAAATAGAAATCCACAAAACCATTAACAACAACAAAGTAGAATACAACCCACCAAACCAGCAAACCTTTCTAGCTTATCCATCTGCACTTGTAATCTTTGTAAGAAGGCTCATGTAGAAAAATGCGTTTAAAGATCTATGAAATAAACCCAGAGTTTTTGGTAATTTTAATTTCGAGGTCGAAATTCCTTTTTAGTGGGGTTGAGTTGTCACACCCTAAAATTCATATTTGACTAGATGCCTTCGATCCTGGCCAAGACCAAGCACCCATGTGATTAGAAATTAGGACCAAGGCAAATATGAGATTTTGGACCGAGAGAAATCTATGTCCGACCGAGGGGGTTCCACCGAGGGGGTTCGATCGAGGGGGTTCGACCGAGGGGGTCCGACCGTGGGGGTCCGACTGATTATATTTTTCTAACTCATGCTTAGCCACCTCATGCTTATCCACCTCATGCTTAGCCACCTCATGCTTAGTCACCTCATGCTTAGCCACCTCATGATTATCCACTTCATGCTTATCCACCTCATGCTTAACCACCTCATGCTTCATCCTTCCCATGTTATGACAAGCAGGTGACCAGCCCTCTTCATCGCCTTTTATTAATAGATGCTATGACAAAAGGTGACCAGCCTTTTTATCAAACCCATATCTATGAAAAGCAGGTGACCAACCTTTTTGATCAAACACATGCTATGACAAGCAGGTGACCAGCCTTTTTATTAAACCCATGTCTATGACAAGTAAGTGACTATCCTTTTTATTAAACTCATGCTTAAGACCAGCATGTGACAAGCCCTATTCATTATAAATATTATTCTGCTCATACTTGTCAAGCCAATGACCATCCCTTTTCCTCAACCGATCTTGACTCTTTATATTTATATATTTCACCATAGATTGATTAATTAATATAAATCTATTTTCCCTCTTCACTAAAAATCAGAAGACATCCGCTAGAATCTTTAAAGAACAGCCAACCTTCATAGCAAGATCAAACATTAGCAGTTTCAAAGTATAAGGCAAGAAAACCTTTCTATATCACTCTTTAGAAACCCACACATGATTATATAATTCATGTATAGTATATAAATTATGCACAATGTTTTATAGCATTATTTCATTACATATCCATATCTTTATTGATGAACCAAGTATGATCTGTTTCAAAGGACAATCTGTTTTCTAAAGTACCAGCTCTATTCTAAAGGATAATCTCTTTTCCAAAGTGCCATCTCTTTTTTTTTAACAAGGATCTGTTTTCAAAAGAAGGATCTGATTTTCAAAGTATGAAATATTTTATGGAATTATTGTGAACAATGATGTATGAGAATTGACGGTATGGGAGGAGGGCTACACAGGATGAGCTCTGGTAGTCTGATTCCAAAATAAGTGCTGAAGTTTCTATTAGGACTGGACATCTGGGATGAGCTCTGGAAGATCCTACCCACACAGACAATTGTCTAACCATGTTGTGGGCTTTAGGGATATACTCCGAAGAGTGCCTTTTCAAATATGTGCTCGAACAGGATTCCTAACTTTCATGATCAACTCTGAATAGTAAAGGGCCAATATGTGCTCAAGATCTTACTATACTTTCACAAATGATGATATACTTTATAAACCAGCATATGTATTCAAATATGCTTTTAAAAGTGTTATCTATAAATCTTTTTATAACTTGCTGGGTTTTTAGACTCACTATGCTTGTGTGGTGTAGGTACACAACTATAGTCTTTTCATGACAATTAAAGGAAGGCTTGGAGTGGGGCAAGGTGCAGAGAAGTGTGTGAAAGGAGGGACAAAGACAGAAGACCGAGCCCTTTATTGGGTCTATTATTAAAATATTGTATTTTTGTAGTAAAGGGCCCTATCTTCATATTTTTGTAAGCCAATGACCGTGTCTTATGTTTATAAACCGAAATTTTGTAGCTCCACTTTTTATAAATGACAAAACGCTTTCGCACATGTTTCTGTTTTCCGTTATTTATGTTCACGTTTCAAACATCCCTCACTCGGTCTAAGTAATTTAGGAGTCAGAGTTGTTACAACATTATTAAAGAGTTGTAAAAGACTAATTGGAATGAGAGATGGAAACAATATTTAAGTTTAAGGGTTAAATTTATTTGAAATTATTCATTTGTGTATTATAAAACGTTTTATTTCAAGATAAATTTGATTCATATGATATTGAGAGTTATGGAGTCGACGCCTGTTGAATAAATTTAAATTAATAAGTTTTTAGATTTTAATGTTTAATATTCTAATTTAGGGGTGAGTGGGATAACTAATAGATTTGGGTGGGAGACTTATTTAATATTCACAATAATTACTTTGTTACTTGAAGAGTCAAGCATATGAAAAGTCTATGCTTTGTTATAAAGACTTGTAAGAATTCATTTGAGATGAATAAGAAAAATATAATTTGCCCTCTTGTTACTAACAACGCCTTGAGACACATGAAGACGATGTGGGAGGATTGAAGGTATGACATAAATCTTAGTAAGTTAAGGAAGTGCGAAGGAAATGTGGAAGCAATTAGGGCGGATAAGCCTGATGAAATGACCCAACAAGATTGTGAGTGATTGCTTGAAAACCATTACTTTACCGATAAATTTCAGGTTTCTTCTTTCATATTTTGTACTTAATATAACATTTTAATCTAAAATTATATATATTAATTACAAAAAAGAAGCGCTACCAGCATAGAAAACAAAAAAAAATCAAAATATGCACATTGTTTTGGTAGCAAATCATTTACACAACTGTAGCGATAAATGATAAGACTTATTTTTTAGCATTATTTTCAAATTAATTAAAATATAACTTTCATTCTTGCACTACCTGAGAATGATGAATTGCAAACTATGAAGATTTCTTTTTGGCGACTAACACCAAAAATTTTAATCTGCACATACTGAATAAATTTGTAAGTATATAAAATATGTTTACTTTATATTTTATCAATTAATTGTATTATAATATTTTTTTGTAGGATGAATTAAGATATTTACGAGTTGAACGTCCCGACATTTCTGATGTCGATTTGGTTGAAGGAGTTTTTGGCTCTCAAGACAAGAGAAAGATTATAGGGGTGGGATCAGTTTTAGCTTCCCAAGTTCAAGGTCCTGTACCGTCCAAAAAAAACTACGTCAAGAGACTGTAACAATGCAAAGAAGACTCAATGATATGGAAGAGATGATGAAGGCTCAGAATGACAAAGAGAAGACCGCGAGGGACGAGTTGGAAAATAGGTTAAAGGCTGAAATGAGGATTGAGAAGGTTCAAATGAAAGAGAGGATGAGGATGGAGAAGGCTCAAATGGAAGAGTGGATGAGGATGGAGAGAGCCGATATGATGCGTCTTATGTCACAGTTTATGTCCGGCGGTGGATCGATAGATCCTACATTATTTGCCCAATTTACTAATGTATTTAATTTGTATGAACTTTTTTTTTCATGTTATGTTTTATCGTTGTGTGTTTAAACAAGTTTTTATTAAATGGAGATTTAAAAAAAAATTATATTTGGATAAAATTGTAATTTTCAAATTTAACTTTGATTGTTTACGAAAATATATTAAAATGTTTTTTTCCTTAAATGTTAAAATATGCCGGAATATTTTTTCTTTCTTTTCAATCATGAACTGGAATTGATAAACTTTTTTTTCAATTAGACTTGCAGACATTTTGACGAGACGAAATTTTATTTATATTTTTAAAATTTAGGAAGAATGATTTTGATGTGAAAAAAAATTACTTAAATTAAACATTGATAAAGAGTCTAATATAGTTTAGAGTTTTATGCTATGTTTCCACATTATTCCCTCTTTATTTAAGTTTGTATTTAGAATATAGTTTGAAATTGATCAATAGATGAATTTCAACAACATTATTGATTTAAAAAACCAGAACTTTAGCATTTTTGTTGCACAACATTTAAAGTAGAAACAAATATTAAATTCCAAAAGACATAAATAATGAGATAATTTCAAAATATTATAGAAAATTATAAATATTGTTTCATGTTGGTGGCATACCATCATAAAGTCTAAACATGTATAATTCAACCCTTTCTTTTACTCCTAACTTTAATAAAAAAAGACTTAGTAGTCAACATAATCCATGTAAAATTTGATAAATAGCCCATACATTAAAGAAAGACCTTTGGGAAAGTGGAGGCACACAATCCATTTACATTTTTTAAGGTGGAATAAGTTTTTTCACCTGAACTCAATCTTATATTCACGTTTTGAAAGACAATGTTACTACAAGGGACATGGACACTACAGTCCAAAAATATGGTATGTTTAGTCGTCGACGATCCCTTCATGTTGATATACTTCACATTGCTCACTTTAAATGTTTTCATGGGTAAATCAGTAAAGTACTAATAATATGTATTTTTTTCTCTTATGTCCCTTTTGTAGTTAAAACTAGAACAAATACATGCATATCATTACCATAATTGACATAAGAACATCAACAACGCACAAGATCTTTTCCCTCTTATTTTGTCAAATCAATATTCCACCTCAGCAGAAAGCGGGTAAATGTTGTACTTGGACAAAACACTCTAATGCTTCCGCACGCCCTCTTATCTAAATAATTTAAATGTGAATTTTATTTATACTATTTTAAATAAATAACTAATTTATACTATTATAACTAATATTCCTATATTATAGGAAAATTTGAGAATTTAAACCTTTAAAACGTGTTAATATAATTAATAAAAATATATATTAATTTATTTAAAATATATATTTATTTATTAAATATATAAGTAATATTCTTATATTATATATATTACAGTAAAATTTGAGAATTTCATCCTTAAAACATGTTAATGTAATTATAACTTAAAATATTTTTATAATTTAAAATATATTTTAATATTTTTATAATTAAATATATAATTAATATTCCTATATTATATATATTATAGTAAAATTTTAGAATATATATTTATTTAATGTTATTATAATGTTATTTAAAAATAGTAGTAAAACAATAGTATAATTAAATATATAAATAATATTCCTATATTATAGAGTATATTATATTATATAATAATGAAAATGTCAGAGTTGTGCATTACCGGCATAGAGGGCACTGCCCTCCTTTTGCTTTTACCTACAGTGCAAAAAATGAAAAAAAGCAATGAACTGCCCTTTTCCACGTTGTCCGGTGCGGGCACAGATCATGCGCTGAAGATGTTCTAAATCTCAATATTTTAGCATTCACATATGTTACATAACAATAAATGCCAAAAAGAGTAAATAAATAGGTAAGTAAATTCAATATATTACTTATAAATATTATGAATGTTACATGCTGGTGCAAAAAAGTCACTAAAACATGAACAATTCAATTCTTTTTACTGCTAACTACTACTCAATAAAAATATTTGGCAGTAATTAATATCCTATACCAATATAGTCCATATTGGATTTTGGATTTGAGATTTGAGAAACTATTCATTCTTTCCAAGTTTGAAGACACTTGACCTAAAGTAAATGGACCTTCGGGGATGTGGAGAAGGATCGAAAATGACATTATTCATGGTGGAGTAAGTTTTTTCACCGAAAATTGATTTGATATTCACATTTTTAAAAACAATGTTGGTGCAAGGGACATGAGTGCTGCAATCTAATAATATGGCATGTTTTGTGATCGATGTTCCTTGTATATTGATATAATTCACATTGCTCACTTTAACAGCTTTCATCTGTAAAAATAAAACAAAAAAATAGAGAGAAAAAAAAAACAGAAATTTGATTAAAGAAATAATGTATTTAACAATTAACCTGTTCAGTACAATGGGTGGTATTGCAATAATGTTGATCAATAATGATAGGATTCTTTGTATTGTGAAGCAAAATATTCTCAAATGTTATATTTCTAGCATATCCATTCCCTCCCTAAATTATATTAAAACAAATAATAATTAATAGTTAGAAAAATAAATAAATCAATTACCCTTCAATATTATTAATATTTATATATTACCGGCCATGTTTTTATCCTAGCTCCATTCGTTGTCCTAGTCAAAGTGCAGTTCTTTACAAGTATTCCTTCCACTTGGGCATAATCTCCAGCCTTTCCAAGACTTCCAACACTAATAAATAACAATATTATTATATTAAATAGACATTTTTACTAAAAGACATATCAAATATTAAAGTTTTAATTACCTTAAACCATGGCCTGGTCCACATTGAACTCCTTCTATGATAATATTTGAACACTTAAGCATTCTTCAATATCTATATATACACTTTCTATCGTCACTCTTCAATATCATTCCTAAGCATTTTTACAAACAATTTCTATTGTTCGTCAATCTATTAATTAATGGCGCTAATTCCAAGCATTTTCAGCGGTCCAAGAAGCAACATCTTCGACCCCTTTTCAAGTCTCGACATCTTCGAGGGTTTCCCTTTCTCGAGTTCAGTACTGGATAATGTTCCGTCCTCCGCCCGAGAGACCTCATCCTTCGCCAATGCAAGGATCGACTGGAAGGAGACAGCGGAGGCGCACGTATTCAAGGCCGATCTGCCTGGGCTGAAGAAGGAGGAGGTGAAAGTGGAGTTGGAAGACGGAAAGGTTCTCCAGATCAGCGGCGAGAGGAGCAGAGAGCAGGAGGAGAAGAACGAGAAGTGGCACCGACTTGAGAGGAGCAGCGGCAAGTTCCTCCGCCGCTTCAGGCTGCCGGAGAACGCCAAGGTGGAACAGATCAATGCTACTATGGACAACGGCGTCCTCACGGTCACTGTACCCAAGGAGCCGGAGAAGAAGCAGGAGATCAAGACAATCGACATCTCCGGCTGAAACAAAAATTCATTCATATGTTGAGTAATTATATCTATAGTATTTTGTTTTCTTTTCTTTTCTTTTGTGTGCAAATAAAGTATCAATATGTCCTGTGTAATGTCTGTGAGGCGAGCTGCAGAATTAATATATATTATCTCTCTAATTATCCACATATGTTTGTTATCATTAATGTAATAAATATTGTATCATTCTATATTGCATAAGCTCCCTCCTTTTTACATAAAATTCTTGAACCCTTGTTTAAAAATAAAGGCTCAAAATCCATATACATATTGTATTTAATAAAAATGCACAAAAAATGGGGTGATGTAGCCCCTAAAATTTTTTTAATTACTTTAAATTCTTTATAATTTTATGTGAGGAATATGATTGATTTCAACAATTATTTTGATTTTTTTTTTTTATACTATAGATGCAGGTTTGATGTTTGATTCATGTTAGGGATGTTTTTATGCAAATAGATTTCTATTGAGAGAAAAATTATATTTTGTGTTTTTGGTATTTTTGGCTAGAACCTTTTAATCAAGATCGAACGTCGAGACAAGCATCTGAACGAAATTTTCCCACCAATCAAGATCTCGAACAAAATATTCCCGTGCGACCGAAGCCCGCGACCTTAACCCAATTTTCATCATGCCTCGTTTCTTTGTATGTGTAAACACTAAAAATCTACCTATCAAATTTATAAAATTAAAATAATTATTTTAATTTATTTTCGAATAAATAAAATCAAAATAATTAATCCCAATGTCAAAACTTAATTACAACAATTAATTAAATTAATTATTATGATAATTAAAATCTAAATTATTAAGAAAAATAACAAAAAACAATAATAAAATTATTTGGAAGAAATGTTATACTCATTTTATTTTAAAATAGTTTTGATAAAATATCAATGGATAAAAATAAATAATTCGCAAGAATTAAAATACCAAAAATTATTTATTTAACCTAAAAATATAAAAGAAATAAAATAAATTGACAGAATATTTGTCATATTTATTTTTAATATTTTGTGTATTTTAAAATATCAAAATTAAAACCTAAAGGCTGAAAAAAAAAATTTCAAACAAACCCTTAAGATTTTAAAATAAAAATAAATTAGTAATCGAGTGTTGCCGAAACCCAGATTTATTGTTATATTCAGAATAACATCTGGACGTTAGAATCTTCTCAAATGCCTTAAACGCGCCAGCATAGCCCGCTACAACGGAAGGAGTGTGTGCCCGATAAGTAGCGGACCGACTAACACGAACGTTAGCTCCATCAAGCAGAACGCAATGGAAAGGCCAAAACATTGACGGAACGCCAACAGACCGCTCTACGTTAGCGTTCTCGCCCGAAACAACGTTGTTTCATCCTCCGATCATTGTCTTCATCACGACGCCGGATGGATAATCATCCATAGCCATCTTTGATTTTTCAAAGATCAAATTTTATCGTTTCTAGGCGGATTGACTCCGTTTAAAAGGTGAAATGATCACACTACCACAATGATTATTTCTCCTACATATAAAATCATAATCATGACTTATATCAACAAGTTGGATGAAGAACAACCAAAACACAATTAATTACTATTGCCTTATTCGATCCACTTGAAGCCCACAACCGACTTTGAGAGGCTATAATTAACGTTCCTTAACAATTATGAAGCCAAGAGATCTAATCTCTAGCTTCAAATCAAAAATGACAGAAAATCTGCCATTAAAGCTCTAAGCTTCTAGATTTTTTGAAATTTCGTTTAAGCTCTTAAAATATTGATCTGAGCATCCCCAAAACTTCCTTAAGGTTTAAAGAGTATTCTTCAATCATTGGTATGCTTCCAATCACCCTTTAATTCATACTTCCATTTTGAATTTGAAATTTTTATATTTCAATATTCACAAGTTTGTATATTGTCTAGTTATTGAATTTTTGGATTGGAAATCGATTATATGATCATTTCCAAGATTTTGTTTATGTTAGAACCAATCAATCAACCTTAAACAAAAAAACCCAAATTTGAATTTTAAAAATAAAATAATTCTAATGATGTTGGACAACTGTTCTTGGGTTAATCCTCAAGACAACAATTCAAAAGACTTCCCAACATGTTTCTAATGATGTTGAGAAACTATTTGAATCATGTTTGATCCATCCCAATCATGTTTGATCAAAATAATTTTTTTTAAAATAAATAAAAATTTTGAGTTCTTGAATTGGTCCAAATGAACATGCAGTGTTCATGTTTTGGTACCAATCAAGTATATGAAGTAAAAGGAAGCTATTTGCAAGCTCATTATACTTAAAAACAACTTTAAAACTAAAAACACAATTTTGGCCATAAATTGTTTTGAATGAATTTATCATCACACATGTCGATTATACCTTGGATGATGTTCTAAATGTTCTTAGGAGCTTTGTGAAGCTAGTTATGCCCTTGTATCGAAGAATCCAAGCCTCCATCAAAATTGCAAAAACCTATAATTTTGATGTTCTTGAGGACCAAGAATCTTTTGTCCAAATCGAGAGGTCCGACCAAAAAACATAACCTATGACCGATAGGCCCGACCGAGGTTTTTCATCCAGGACCAAGAGGTCTCACCGATGTTCTTTATCTAGGACCAAGTGGTCCGACCAATGATTTTTACATCCGACTAAGAAGTCGAACCTGGGATCGAGGAGTCTTGCACCCGACCAAGAACTCCTGAACCCAAGACCGATGACTTTCACATAGAACCGAGATGTCAGACCTAAGACCAAGGAATATCGCACCCGACCAAGAACTCTCAAACCCAGGACCGAGGCATCCGACCTAGAATTCTAGAATCCGACCGAGAATTCTAGCCAAAGATTGAGAGGTCTTAGCACCCCGACCGAGAGAGTCCCGCACCCTAACCTAAAAAACCTGTATTGGGAAGGAGGTGAAGTAGGTAAACTGATGTTGAAATTCTCGAACCTCGAGTTTCCATGGAACCGAATGGTTTTCCCGGATTACAACATGCATTGTGTAATTTTGATTTTATTTGCTTGAATGTATGCTTGTATTACTTATTTTGAACAAAAATCAAAATATTCACACAAAAGTGGGAAATCACTCTTAGCGCTAGCTTGAACAAGAAAATAGTAAAACTAAAATATAAATTGTGAAAATAAATTTTAAAATGTCAAAATTGTTGTAGTGGAGACATTTGGGGCGTTATGGGACATATCGTTTTCAACTCTTTTTCACACGTAATCAAGTACCAAACTCATAAACAATCTCTAATTATATCTTGTATAGGCCTAAATTATTTTTTGATTTTAAAAATTATGTGGTTGTATGTGTTTTTTTTTCGTTTTTTATCATATTAAAATTACCCTATCATTAAGGTCGATTTGTGCGATCTAGAAATTATTAACCATATGCCTTAACTTCCTCACGTGCTCCCGCGGTAGGAGACGGAGATTTTTATTGTAGGTTCAACCATGCAATGTTTTTTAAGAGAAAACGTTTTTTGTGTTAAGGAGAACTATGTTAAAAAAACTCTTTGACTTACCTTTCTCTGCATCCCGTAAAAAGTTGGAAATAGATGACGAACCAAAAATAAAGTTCTTTAACATAGGCCTTTTGAATTGGCCCGTACATGTTTTTAATCGATTAACTCGCGGATATATCGATTTAATTGACTTTAGAGCGCCACATTAGTTTAATTCTAAAATAAATTAAAGAAAAGAAAATTAGAGATTCATTTTAAGAGTCCGGTGTTTGGTTACATATTAAGAAAGAGTCTACGACGTTATGCCTTATACGTATGTCTTCACAAACAGTCTCTACTCCTAAGTAATTGGTCAGTTGATGTTTAAAGGATTATTACGTTTTCGTTCTGAGTTCATAACACTTTTGATTGTGTGAGAAAATCTTAACCATTTTACAAAGGGGCTAATCCTATTCACAGGGCATAAACAAGGTTAGAGAGACAACATAGTGTGAGACACGATTTCCGTGGGAGAAAAAATGAGCATAAATGAGGATGAGGATACGAATAAAAGATTAAAAATTTATTCCTTTGAAATTTAGAGAGAAGAATAAATTAATTAAAAGTTCTGAGTGTTTTCCTTTCAAATTTTTTAGAGTTGAGAAAATTTCCATAAACAACAAATTAAAACGATTTATTTTCAAAAATGATTCCCAAATTTCCGAAATTTCACATAATAGTCAATAATATTTTTAGAAGCTCATAGGAATCATGTTTGGAATTTTCGAAATTATTGAACTCTATGTATAACACCGCGAAGATAGACATTTTTTCAAATGAATCCCAAAAATTCTAAAACATTTGATGGGCATTGAAATTTTTCTTATGAAGCTACATTTTTAATTTCATTATTTTTGGACTCGTGAAATTTAAGTTATAGCTTTATAAAGTTTTGGGTTTTGACAAATAGGTCCTAAAAATTTCAGAAATGAAATTTTTTAACAAGTTAATAAATGTTTATAAATGTTTGAATGTTTCAGAGTAGTTTGCTAAATTCTGGAAAGGAATAGGACTCTAAAAACTATTTTATTTTTGAATTTGTAAAGTTTGAAGACAAAATAAAATAAAATATAAATTATGGGGTTCAATTAAAGTAAAAGAAAGAACCTATGGACCATTTAATTTCGAATTAATTAATTAATTCGAAGTTAAAGTATTTAGGTCATTTTAAACAAATAAAAGGCCTAAGGTTCTTTTTAAAAGTATTGTAAAAGTTAGAAGAAACCAGAAGGAATAATAAAAAAAATAGATTACTTTTCTTCTTCTCCTTCCGTCTTCGGCACTAGGCGATTTTCGGCGATGTATACACCCGAAACGAACCGTCGTCATAGAGAAAAGCATCTTCCCAGAATAACTCAGTCGAAACAACTTCGAATGTCCTCGTCTACGTCTTCATCCAACCCTTTCTCGGGTGATTCTGGAATTCGGCATCGAAGAACAGCAGGAATCTGTTTTTTTTTTTTTATCTGATCTTCAGATTTTTCTGGTGGGGATTTGTTCCGCTTCGCCGGTGCTCCACAATCACAGGGTTCGTCGCTGCCGGGTCACCTTCCTACCGGGAAAACTCATAAACGAAGCTTGTTGTTGCGATGGAACACATGAGAAGGGGTCGAAAAGAATGCTGATCAGCAGTTACATACTGTAACTGTTGTTTCGTTCTTCCACCTATTGGCGCTCTGTTATAGCTTATGCGACAATAAAGGATATCTCTAAACGACTAATTTGCGATTTTAATCATGGATCTAGACTAATCCTAACATGATGACTATAAGCTAAGGTTTTATCCAAACATGCAAGCAATTTCAGACAATAAGAATAAGCGATCTATGAATCAAATGAACTACATTTCAGTCTATCTTTAACTGGAATTGGGGTACAGAACTGATGCCTCATGTAACAAACAAGAAATGAAATTAAGAAAGAAGTACCTGAGTTTGCGAAGATCGAAAAATGTATAGAGGATCAGAGCTCGCCGAAATACTTTTCGCCTGTTCTTGCTTTGGTCTCTTCGTCTTCACGCCTGCATGCAGTTCTTTTTCCCAATCTTCTTTTATACACACTAAGAGGAATCTATATGTTCTGCCTTGTCCTCTTGCTAAGCCTTTCTCCATTTGCTTTATTAACCATAACCTCTACCAAAACTCGATGGAATGGAGCTGCTAGACTGAAGAACGAAACTAGATTCTAAAAGAAAACCGTTTTCTCCCCCAACTGCTAAACTACCTGAACTACTTCTTCTCCTATCCTTGACTTCAAAATAAAATTATTCCGCATTGCATAGTCCATTGGAACCACCTCACCCCACCGCTTTAGATACTCTATGTCATTCCTTTATCTAAGTTAATCTTTTTAATACATTTTTGTTTGAAATTAATTATTTGTTTCTTGTAAAACGTTTTATTTCAGGATAAATTTGATTCAGATGATATTGAGAGTTATGGAGTCGACGCTTGTTGAATAAATTTAAATTAATAAGTTTTTAGTTTTTTATGTTTAATATTTCTAGAGTAATTACAATGATTTAGGGGTGAGTGGGATAACAAAGACATTTGTGTGGGAGACTTACTTAATATTTACAATAATTACTTTGTCATTTGATGAGTCAAGCATATGAAAAGTCTACGCTTTTTATAAAGACTTGTAAGAATTCATTGAGATGAATAAGAAAACTATATTTTGCCCTCTTGTTACCAACAAATTGATATCAGAGCTATTGTGTGTGAGGTGAGTGTAAGAAAACATGTCAGTCTCAAAAGAGAATGTTGCGGTGTGCGCAGGCCGAGAGAGAGAGAGAGAGAGAAAAAACAACCGAGAGCTTTGTGAGGTGTGTGTTGAGTGTAAACACTTGAGAGAAATGACATGTCTAACTAATGGCATACCGCAACCCATGTTGACAAAAGGTGTCAACTACGACAATTGGAATGTGGAGATGAAGGCCCTTTTTGGGCTCCCAAGATAACTAGGATGTGGTCTAGACTGGGTATGAGGAACCAGAGAACACAGATGGGTATTCAAATGCCTAGTTGAACGCATTGAAGGTCGTTCAAGCTAATGATAGGGCGACTCTATATCTACTATACCAATATGTCGACGAATTTGTCTTTGAGAAGATAGTTGACGTAAAATCTTCCAAAGTGGCATGTGATACACTCGAAATAGCTAACAAATGAGACGAACAGGTGAAGCAAGTTCGGCTTCAAACCCTGAGGGGTTATTTGGAAAACATGAGGATGAAAGAGCCTGAAAGCGTATATCAGTTCATTACTCGGGTTGAGACCGTTGTGAACACACTAAATCGGAATGGCGAGAATCTTTCATCAAACCAATTTGTTGAAAAGATTATGATGTCATTGACAGATAGTTTTGAAAATATCGTATGCACAATAGAGGAATCCAAGGATCTATCAACGCTCACCATTGAAGAGCTTGCTGGGTCCCTGGAAGCGCATGAGTAGAGAAGGAAAAACAAGAAGGGGGAGTCTCTTGAATAGGCTTTCCAGGCGAAGGTGACAATAAAAGAGGAGAAGGTGATCTATGCTCAGAGTACTAGAGGGAGAGGAAGAGGAGAAGCCTAGGTGGTAGAGGAAGAGGAAGGGGAGGATGAGGAAGTGAGGAAGTCGACCAACATAACTAGCATGAACGAGGTCAAGCATGGGGTGACCGAACAAACACAAACAATAATATTAAGTGTTATGACTATGGAAAGAATGGACATATTGCCAAGGATTTTTAATCGATAAAATGCTAGAATTGTGGAAAGTTGGGTCATATTTTCTAAGACTGAAAATTCAAAAAGAAAATGAGGAACCAAAAACTTCTTTTCTAGGAAAGAAGATGAAGGATTGTTGCTGGTGAAAAAAATTCCAAAAACCGAGATCAAACATAGTTGTTCTAATAACTCGTTTTAGTGCTTGGATACTGGCGCAAGTAACCACATGTGTGGAGACGAGAGCTTATTCAAAATATTCTCAAAGGTGGTGTCCGGATCCATTTCTTTCGGCGATGCTTCAAAAGTAGCCTTGGACTGATCCATATTGATTTATGTGGGCTAATAACTCTAGAATCATTTAGTGGTAAGAGATACTTCCTTTCTTTAATTGATGATTCTTCGAGAAAGACGTGAGTTTATTTTCTAAAGGAGAAGTCATAAGTGTTTGAAACCTTCAAGAAATTTAAAGTGATGGTGGAGAAATAAACATATAAAGTTATCAAAGTAGTCCGATCTGATAGAGGAAGTGAGTTCACTTCTACCGAGTTCAACAAATACTACGAGAAACATGGAATCAAGAGTTTCTTGAATGCTCCATATTCTCCGCAGTAAAATGGTGTAGCAGAACAAAAGAACCAAACTATTCTCGATATGGTTCAATCTATGTTGAAAGGAAAGAATATGCCGAAACAGTTTTGGGCAGAGGTAGTGCAGTGCGCAGTCTATGTACAAAATAGATGTCCACAAGCAAATGTAAAAGAGAAGACGCCTCAAGAGATTTGGAGTGGTATGCAGCCGCGTGTCTTTCATCTCAAGGTTTTCGGTAGTGTGGCCTATGGGCAAGTACCAAGTCAGCACAAGATAAAGTCAGAAGATCGGAGTAAGAAGTACATATTTATCGGGTATGATGAAAAATCTAAGTCATATAAATTGTTTGATCCTGTTAAAAAAAGAAATTGGTGGTGAGTCGAAATGTTCACGTGGAGGAATCAATGACATGGAACTGGAATAATCCGATTGAGGAAGAAACAAGTTCAGAGGCTATTATGCCTCTGATATCAACAATCACCGAGCTTTCAGAAGATGAATTCGATCCTCTACAGCCCATAATGAGAAGTCTACAAGAGATATATGACACTAAAAATGAAGTCCACATTGTATGTCTCCTTGCTGACTCAAAAGATTTGAATTTTTAGAAAGTTGTACAAGACGTGAAATGGAAACCAGCTATGGATGAAGAAATTGGGGCAAAAAATGGGAGCCAACCGACCTTCCTGAAGGAGCTCGACCCATTGGAGTAAAATGAGTGTACAAAAAAAGATGAATGTCGAGGGAGATGTTGAGCGTTATAAGGCTCGAGTTGTGGTGAAGGGCTGTAGACAAACGGAGATAATCGATTATGATGAATTCTTTGCTCCTGTCACAAGAATGGAGTCAATCTGACTTCTGATCTCGTTAGCTGCTCAAAACCAATGACCGATTCTATAGATGGATGTGAAATCAGCCTTTCTAAATGGAGTGTTGAAGGAGGAGGTGTACGTCGAGCAACCACTCGAGTATATGAAGAGAGGTAATTATAAGAAGGTGCTGAGATTGAGAAAACCCCTCTACGGGCTGAAGCAGACTCCATGTGCTTAGAATGAGAGAATTGACGAGTATTTCAAGAAAAATGGGTACCAGCAATGTCCTTACGAGCATGCCTTGTACACAAAGAAATTAGAAAATGATATGATTGTAGTCGCTCTCTATGTCGACGACCTCATATTCACCGGAAGCAACACATAACTGATTAAGGAGTTCAAGGAGGTATTGAAGAAGGAGTTCGAGATGAGAGACTTAGGTTTTATAAAATATTTTCTTAACCTAGAAGTGAAGCAGTCGAGGAAGGGATTTTTATATCCCAAGAGAGATACGCGCTTGAAATTTTAAAAAAAGTTTAAAATGGAGGACTAAAACCTGGTTTCAACTCCAATGGAACCATGCACTAAACTCTCAAAGTTTGATGGAGGAGAATGAGCTGATATTGGAAGATATCAAAGCTTAGTCGGAAGTCTAAGGTATCTTACAAGCACGAGACCCGACCTAATATTGAGTGTTGGGATAACAAGCAGATTTATGGAGGATCCAAGCTATACACATTGGAAGGCCTTGAAGATAATTCTGAGATATGTTTCAGGTACTCTTTCACTAGGTATTTTCTATTTAAAATCAGATGACTACCGATTAGTGGGTTACTCTGATAATGATTAGAGTGGTGATGTTGATGACAAAAAAGTACTTCGGGTTATGTATTCATACTCGGAAATACGGCTCTTACTTGGTTGTCAAAAAAGCAGCCTATTGTAACTATGTCGACGTGCGAGGCAGAGTATGTGGCAGCCTCTTGGAGCGTGTGTCATGTAGTCTGGCTTTCAAATTTTCTAAGGCAATTAGGAGTGATCCGAGATGAAGGGACTGTGATTCGAGTTGATAATAAGTCGACGATCGAGTTGGCAAAGAACCTGGTTAATCACGGAAGGAGCAAGTACATTGACGTCTGATTTCATTTCATTCGAGAACAAGTCAAAGAGGAAAGGTTGAGCTGAAGCATGTTGAAAGTCGAGCTCAAGCCGCTGACATATTCACCAAGTCACTACCGACCACATTTGTCACACCCTAAAATTCATATTTGACCGAATGCCTTTGGTCCTGGCCAAGACCAAGCACCTATGTGATTGGAAATTAGGATCAAGGAAAATCTGAGATTTAGGACTGAGAGAAATCTATGTCCGACCGAGGGGGTCCAAGTCCGACCGAGGGGGTCCAACTGATTATATTTTTCTAACTCATGCTTAGCCACCTACTCATGCTTAGCCACCTCATGCTTAGCCACCTCATGCTTATCCACCTCATGCTTAGCCACCTCATGCTTAGCCACCTCATGCTTAACCACCTCATTCTTAGCCACCTCATGCTTAGCCACCTCATGCTTATGCACCTCATGCTTGGCCACCTCATTCTTCATCTTTCCCATGCTATGACAAGCAGGTGATCAGCCCTCTTCATCACTTTTTATTAATCACATGCTATGACTAGCAGGAGACCAGCCTTTTTATCAAACCCATGTCTATGACAAGCAGGTGACCAACCTTTTTTTTATCAAACACATGCTATGACAAGCAGGTGACCAGCCTTTTTATTAAACCCATGTTATGATAAGAAGGTGACCAGCCTTTTTATTAAACCCATGCTTATGACCAGCAAATGACAAGCCCTCTTCATTGTAAATATTATTATATTCATACTTGTCAAGCCAATGACCAACCATTTTCCTCAACCGACCTTGACTCTTTATATTTATATATTTCACCATGGATTGATTAATTAATATCAATCCATTTTCCCTCTTCACTAAAAACCAGAAGACATCCACTAGAAGCAAGAACAACCAACATTCATAGCAAGATCAAACCTTAGCAATTTCAAAGTATAATGCAAGAAAACATTTCTATATTACTCTTTAGAAACCCACGCATGCTTATATAATTCATGTATATTATATAAATTATGCATACTATTTTTATAGCATGATTTCATTGCATATCCATATCTTTATTGATGAACCAAGTATGATCTATTTCAAAGGACAATCTGTTTTCCAAAGTACCAACTCTTTTCTAAAGGATAATCTGTTTTCCAAAGTATGAAATGTTTTATGGAATCATTGTGAACAATGATGTATGAGAATTGACGGTACGGGAGGAGGGCTACTCAGGATGAGCTCTAGTAGTCTGATTCCAAAATATGTGTTGAAGTTTCTATTGGGACTGGACTTCGGGATGAGTTCTGGAAAATCTAACCCACACAGACAAGTGTCTAACCAGGTTGTGGGCCTTAGGGATAGACTCCGAATAGTACCTTTCCAAATATGTTCTCAAACTGGATTCCTAACTTTCAGGATCAAGTCTGAATAGTAAAGGGCCAACATGTGCTCAAGATTTTACTATACTTTTAAAAATGATGATATACTTTATAAACCAGCATATGGATTCAAAGAAGCTTTTAAAAGTGTTATCTATAAATCTTTTTATAACTTGATGGGTCTTTAGACTAACTATGATTTTGTGGTGTAGGTACACAACTATAGTCTTTTTATGACAATTAAAGGGAGGCTTGGAGTGGGGCAAAGTGCAGAGATGTGTGTGAAAGGAGGGACAAAGACAGAAGACTGAGCCCTTTGTTGGGTCTATTATTAAAAGATTGTATTTTCGTAGTAAAGGACCCTATCTTGATATTTTTGTAAGCCAAGGACCGTGTCTTATGTTTATAAATTGAAATTTTGTAGCTCCACTTTTTATAAATGACAAAACGCTTCCGCATATGTTTATGTTTTCCGTTATATATGTTCACGTTTCAAACATCCCTCACTCGGTCTAAATAATTTAGGAGTTAGGGTTGTTACAACATTACTAAAGAGTTGTAAAAGACTAATTGGAATGAGAGATGGAAAGAATATTTAAGTTTAAGGAGGAAATTTGTTTGAAATTAATCATTTTTTTATTATAAAACGTTTTATTTCAGGATAAATTTGATTCAGATATTGAGAGTTATGGAGTCGACGCCTGTTGAATAAACTTAAATTAATAAGTTTTTAGTTTTTAATGTTTAATATTCTTAGAGTAATAATACTAATTTAGGGGTGAGTGGGAAAACCAAAATATTTGGGTGTGAGACTTATTTAATATTCACAATAATTACTTTGTCACTTGAAGAGTCAAGCATATGAAAAATCTATGCTTTCTTATAAAGACTTGTAAGAATTTATTTGAGATGAAAAAGAAAAATATAATTTGCCTTCTTATTACTAACAACGCCTTGAGACACATGAAGACGATGTGGGAGGATTGGAGGTATGATATAAATCTTAGTAAGTTAAGGAAGTACGAAGGAAATGTGGAAGCAATTAGGGCAGATAAGCCTGATGAAATGGCCCAACAAGATTGGGAGTGACTGCTTGAAAACCATTACTTTACCGATAAATTTCAGGTTTCTTCTTTCATATTTTATAATTAATATAACATTTTAATCTAAAATTATATATATTAATTACATAAATGAAGCGCTACCAGCATAGAAAACAAAAAAAAAATCAAAATATGCACATCGTTTTGGTAGCAAATCATTTACACAGCTACAACGAAAAATGATAAGACTTATTTTTTAACATTATTTTCAAATTAATTAAAATATAACTTTCATTCTCAGGTAGTGCAAGAAGGATCAATTGCAAACTATGAAGATTTCTTTTTGGTGACTAAGACCAAAAAGGATAAAACTGCTGATCCGCACATACAGAATAAAGTTGTAAGTATATAAAATATGTTTACTTTATATTTTATCTATTAATTGTATTAAAATATTTTGTTGTAGGATGAATTAAGATATTTGCGAGTTGAACGTCCCGACATTTCTGATGTCGATTTGGTTGAAGGAGTTTTTGGCTCTCAAGACAAGAGAAAGATTATAGGGGTGCGATCAGTTTTAGCTTCCCAAGTTCAAGGTCTTGCACCGTCCAAAAAACAACTACGTCAAGAGAGTATAACAATGCAAAGAAGACTCGATGATATGGAAGAGACGATAAATTCTTAAAAGGACAAAGAGAAGACCGCGAGGGAAGAGTTGGAAAACAAGTTAAAGCTGAAATGAGGATTGAGAAGGTTCAAATGAAAGAGAGTATGAGGATGGAGAAGGCTCAAATGGAAGAGAGGATGAGGATGGAGAGAGCCGATATGATGCGTCTTATGTCACAGTTTATGTCCGGCGGTGGATCGATAGATCCTATATTATTTGCCCAATTTACTAATGTATTTAATTTGTATGAACTCTGTTGGGTCAAATTATTTTTGACAAGTGTCAAAGTATTTTGACTATTGAAATTTTGATGATGAGTGTGTATAAAACTTAATCTATACCGTCTAATCGTTTTTGGTGCAAGTGATATGTCTTAATGAGGCTCATTAGATCGATTGGCGATTAGATGCATTATGAGATACGTAGTTAGACGTGCAGTCTAAAAGACGTAGTTAGACGTGTAGTCTAACAGAGACGTAGTTAGACGTGCAGTCTAACGGAGACCTAATTAGACGTGCAGTCTAACCGACGTAGTTAGACATGCAGTTCAACGGATACGTAGTTAGACATGTATTCTAACAGACGTACTTATACGTGTAGTCTTATAGACGTAGTTAGACGTGCAGTCTAACAGATGAGAGTTAGACGTGCAGTCTAAAAGACGTAGTTAGACGTGTAGTCTAACGGAGACGTAGTTAGACGTGCAGTCTAACGGAGACCTAATTAGACGTGCAGTCTAACCGACGTAGTTAGACATGCAGTTCAACGGATACGTAGTTAGACATGTATTCTAACAGACGTACTTATACGTGTAGTCTTATAGACGTAGTTAGACGTGCAGTCTAACAGATGAGAGTTAGACGTGCAGTCTAACAGATGAGAGTTAGACGTGCAATCTAACTCTTTCAGATTAGTCTGAAGGGATGCGTAGTTTGACATGTCGTCTAAGAAATGAGAGTTAGACGTGAAGTCTAACTCCTTCAAATTAGTCTAAAGGGATGCGTAGTTAGATGTGCCGTCCAACAGATGAGAGTTAGATGTGTAGTCTAACTCCTTCAGATTAGTCTGAAGGGAACTGTAATTAGACGTGTCGTCTAATCCCGTTAGACCAGGTGGTCTAATGGAACCTGCTATTAGACGTAGGCGTCTAATTTCATTAGATGAGGTCGTCTAAGTGAAATACGTCTAATGCCATGCTTAAAACAGTTGCTTGAAGCTAGTATACGTCTACCCACGATCAACTAACTGTACGCTACTCCTGCTATACTTTCCAGTGAAGATTAGTAAGACTGCCAATTGCAACCAATATATTAATGCCACGTAAGCAAATATTCTTCCCACTAATTGTTTTTGCAGGAATATCGTAGAAGAATATTTCGCGCACTACCTGATTGGTACGACCACGATCCTAGTGCTCAGAGTTTGTTGTGTACTTTGGAGGAGTTCCAATGGATGCTCGCCATGTGTCATTATGGAAGATTCGACCATTGGTACCTGCTCCTTATTTAAAGATCCTCAAGGAAAACGGAAGAACCATTAACCAGACACAATTTGCTGAACACTGAAAAATACAAGAGATCTACTGAGTTTACAATCTTAAGAATTACTTTCTTGCTTTACTGTGTGTTTGCCAAGAGAGAGTTACAATCAAAGCATTGTTTTAGCTGAGTGATATACTTCATCATATTGTAAGTTGAACAGAGTATGTACTGTTCAACAGTGAGTTAATCGTGCGATTGTATTTGAGTCGAAAGTATAGTGAATCCTTCCGGTGGTTGAAAGAAGGGGTGACGTAGGAGAGTTTGCTCCGAACATCCATAAATAAACTACTGTGTCTTTTCATTCTATTATCTTCTCATTCTTAGTTCTTAGCTTCAAATCTGAGCAAACGTTTCTGCACTTGAATCGTTCAAGAGTTTGTAAGGGTTTGTGCAGAATAGAAAGTGATTTAAATCCTTAACAGGATTTCTATCAAACCGTTTTTCTTAAGCCATCATCAATTGTCAGACCCCGTCTCTATTGGTGTTGTCGATCCTATCAAACTCTTTTTCATATTATGTAGTATCGTTGTGTGATTAAACAAGATTTTATGAAATGGAGATTTAAAAAAAGTTATATTTGGATAAAATTGTAATTTTCAAATTTAACTTTGATGGTTTACAAAAAATATAATAAAATGTTTTTTTTTCTTAAATGTTAAAATATGCCGGAATATTTTTTCTTTTTTTCAATCATGAACTGGAAATGATAAACTTTTTTTTCAATTAGACTTGCAGTCATTTTGACAAGATGAAAATTTTATTTATATTTTTATAATTTAAGAAGAATGATTTTGATATGAAAAAAATTACTTAAATTAAACATTGATAAAGAGTCTAATATAGTTTAGAGTTTTATGCTATGTTTCCACATTATTCCCTCTTTATTTAAGTTTGTATTTAGAGTATAGTTTGAAATTGATCAATAGATGAATTTCAACAACATTATTGATTTAAAAAAACCAGCATTTTAGTATTTTTGTTGCACAACATTTAAAGTAGAAACAAATATTAAATTCCAAAAGACATAAATAATGAGATAATTTCAAAATATTACAGAAAATTATAAATATTGTTTCATGTTGGTGGCATACCATCAACCCTTTTTTTTACTCCTAACTTTAATAAAAAATACTTAGTAGTCAACATAATCCATGTAAAATTTGATAAATAGCCCATACATTAAAGAAAGACCTTTGGAAAAGTGGAGGCACACAATCCATTTACATTTTTTAAGGTGGAATAAGTTTTTTCACCTGAACTCAATCTTATATTCACGTTTTGAAAGACAATGTTACTACAAGGGACATGGACACTACAGTCCGAAAATATGGTATGCTTAGTCGTCGACGATCCCTTCATGTTGATATACTTCACATTGCTCACTTTAACTGTTTTCATAGGTAAATTAGTAAAGTACTAATAATATGTATTTTTTTCTCTTATGTCCCTTTTGTAGTTAAAACTAAAACAAATACATGCATATCATTACCATAATTGACATAAATCTCAATATTTTAGCATTCACATATGTTACATAACAATAAATGCCAAAAAAGAGTAAATAAATAGATAAGTAAATTCAATATATACCTTATAAATATTATGAATGTTACATGCTGGTGCAAAAAAGTCACTAAAACATGAACAATTCAATTCTTTTTACTACTAACTACTACTCAATAAAAATATTTGGCAGTAATTAACATCCTATACCAATATTGTCCATGTTGGATTTTGGATTTGAGATTTGAGAAACTATTCATTCTTTCCAAGTTTGAAGACACTTGACCTAAAGTAAATGGACCTTCGGGGATGTGGAGAAGGATCGAAGATGGCATTATTCATGGTGGAGTAAGTTTTTTCACTGGAAATTGATTTGATATTTACATTTTTAAAAACAATGTTGGTGCAAGGGACATGAGTGCTGCAATCTAATAATATGGCATGTTTTGTAACCGATGTTCCTTGTAAGTTGATATAGATCACATTGCTCACTTTAACCGCTTTCATCTGTAAAAATAAAACTAAAAATTAGAGAGAGAAAAAAATAGAAATTGAATTAAAGAAATAAAGTGTTTAACAATTAACCTGTTCAGCACAATGGGTGGTATTGCAATAATGTTGATTAATAATGATAGAACTCTTTGTATTGTGAAGCAAAATATTCTCAAATGTTATATTTCTAGCATATCCATTCCCTCCCTAAATTACATTAAAAACAAATAATAATTAATAGTTAGAAAAATAAATAAATCAATTACCCTTCAATATTATTAATATTTATATATTACCGGCCATGTTTTTATCCTAGCTCCATTGGTTGTCCTAGTCAAAGTGCAGTTCTTTACAAGTATCCCTTCCACTTGGGCATAATCTCCACCCTTTCCAAGACTTCCAACACTAATAAATAAAAATATTATTATATTAAATAGACATTTTTACTAAAAGACATATCAAATATTAAAGTTTTAATTACCTTAAACCATGGCCTGGTCCACATTGAACTCCTTCTATGATAATATTTGAACACTTATTATTAATGGCAACACAATCATCTCCTATTGATAGACAAAATTTGAAGACTTACCCATTAATAAATGAGCAAAAATATATAACTACAATTAGCTAATTTAAATGAAAGGTATTATCGGTTCTGATGATGGAGTTCATGATATGGATATTATTTGAAGAAGATATATCGATTCCATCAGTGTTAGGACTATGCTCTGGAGCGATTATTTTTATTTCAGATATATTTTGACGTTGTTGCAATCATTTATGCTTATATGATTTCTCAGAGGGTTAATATGAGTCAATCCTTTAACTTCAAGATTGTTGCACTGACTAAACCTCATTGCCTATACAACGTAACAAATCATAAGAAAAACAAATAAAAAAGTTATTTTAATATAAATTATATGTTGAGATAGAATTATTCAAAGTTAAACTCCATCTCACCGTTGGTCGAGAACAACTTCCCACTCTTGGATACTGCAAAAAAAATAATTATAGAAATGAATAGTTAAACACTTTTTTTTTATTTAAATGTTGTTTTAAAGAATAAAAATGTCCTAAGAGTTTATCTTACTTTGTATTGAAATGAATGTTCAAAATTGTTATTGTGGATGTATCTGAGATTACTGCCTTGCCACCACGGTAGACCATTTGCATTAAGTTTTCCTTCTCCATAAACATTAAGACCATTAATTTGCGAGAACATTATCCATGTGTTCGATGCACATTCCGCCCATTTATTTATATCGTCTGGCGCTATTAGAGTTCCGTCGATCTGAATTTGAGTTGATTGAGATATGCAAGGGCCACTAAAAAGCAAAGATCTAATAAAGAAAGTCTTTTCAGTCGGCACCACCATAACAGCAGTGTCACTTGTACATGCACAAGTTGCTTTCCATGCTTGTAAAAATGCCTTTACAAATAAATACAAAATGTTTAGTCTAGCGTACGATAACTCGTCACCTTAACAATACTACATGTTTCAAATAAGTGAAATATTTTACCTTAGAATCATCGGTATTTCCATTGCCAACCGCACCATATTGTCTCACATCAAATGTAATAGCAAGACAAATATCTAGATAAAAAATGCAAAACAGAAAGAATAAACCGAGATGACTCTGCATGAAAGAAAACCAAAATAAAAACATGTTAATATATTTTTCTAAATAAAATAAAATTAAAACTAATTAGATTCAATAAGTTGATAGAAAAAGGTGTTCACCATTATCAATCAATTCTACTAGCCAAGACTTACAAAAACAAATCTTATTGAAACAAATTTAATGTGTCAAAACCCAATAATTGTTGCTGATTTTATAGTCTTTCTAAGTTCAATATTTTAGGAAAATGTATAAAGTTAAAAATATTTCATGTATATTTTTAAATTTCAAAACTTAAATTATTATTGTTTCATGAATTTTATCATGTTGGTTTGGTTGAACTTGACCATTTTGGTTGCCAAAATAGGAAGATTTGACTCCATTTAATTTCTTTGAAAATATTTTGAATTTCATGAATTTCAAAACTTAAATTATTATTGTTTCATGAATTTTATCATGTTGGTTTGGTTGAACTTGACCATTTTGGTTGCCAAAATAGGAAGATTTGACTCCATTTAATTTCTTTGAAAATATTTTGACCACATGTAGGGAGATTAAGAATAAAATTATAGAATTTTCAAATTTGATTTTTTTTTTTAAATTTATTCACAAAATATGTTAATCCTTTTTATTTTGATGATTAATTTGATCATATTTTGGAATTTAAAGTGAACTTAACCATAATAAAATAGTATGCATATTTTTAAAATTGAGAGGCCTTTCTTTTTACAAATACACTATAATTTTACTCTTTTCTCCCAATTGAAGAGATTGTAACCTATCTAATTTCATATATTTGAGGACTAATTTGATCTCACCAAAGTGTATGGGTTAAATTAAACATGAAGTATCCCTAGACACCAGTTCATCCTATGGCTCGCCTTCTGGGAAAGACTCAGCACTCGTGATCGTATTAGCAAATATATGAGCATCCTGGACACGAACTGTCTTCTATGTAGAGGAAATGAAGAAACCATAGATCACCAATTCAGGAGTTGTTGTATTGCTTCAGAGCTTTGAGACAGATTCTATAAAAGCCTAGAGCTGATCAGTTTCCCGAGCGAATGGAATGAAATCAAAGATGCAGCACTACTCAAAGCCAAGAGAAATAGATTTGCAACAAGTGTATTCAAGTGCGGTTTTGGAGCAGTGGTGTATAACATTTGACAAGAACGGAATGCAAGGGTATATGACAGAACCCGCAGGAGCGTTGAAGAGTTATGGAAGATATTGTATCGGATTGCAGCGCTCTCCCGGAAACGTGGACAAAAATTCCAAGCACGGAGCAAAACTGGAATATCTGTAGGAACTGGAATTTACCGTTTTTTAAACTCACTAGAATTGAAAGCATTGTAATTAGATAATTCATTTACATTTTTAGCTTTTTAGCTTTAATTCAGAATGTTACGACTTCAAAATCATTCTAGGCCTGTCTAGAATGATCTCTTAAACTCATGGTTTTTTTTTCCATTTTTGGGAAATTTTTAATGAAATGACGCTAAGTCGTTTTTAAAAAAAATAAATAAACATGAAGTAAAATCTAAGGGCTAATATGTGTTTTGCTCACATGTTTAGTTTGACACTATTTCTTTCTATTTTATTTTTGTACTTAAGATATGTTTTTTCTAAGTCTTTATTTACTAAGATTGCATAATTTTTGACATTTTTTTTACATATATAAAAATATAAAAATAAAATAAAAGACATTATTAATAAGAGTGATGATAGGAAAAACAAAATTTTGCAGAAAAAGAGGTAGTGAATGATGTACAAATGTCACCTAAAAAATAGGACACATAACATTTTGTATTTATTTAATTATAAACTTTAAATGTCATCATAAAAGCATTTAATATTTTCTCACTTTTCAATTGTTTAATATTTAAAAATATTATTTAATATTTTATCTCTCTTTAATATTGTATTATTAAACTATTATAAATAATATTTAAAAATTATTAATATATTTTTTTTATATATTTTATTATTTTAAATGTATTATTAAATAGTTTTGTTATTATTCGTTTTATTTAAAATTAGACTGTTATGAGACAAATTTTTAATTATTAAGATAATACAATTTAAATCATAAAATACTAATATTCAATATATATATATAACTTAAACTATGAATTATCAACATTCTAGATAAGAAAAGACATTTAGAGATAAAAGTTAACATAATATGACAATATAAAAGATAATATATAACATTATGAGTTAGTTAACTGTAATTGATTGTGTAATTGATTGAGTTTATAATATATTTCATAAAAAAAATGAAATATGGATAAAAAAAAATCTTTCAAAGAGAACACAAGAGTTTGAATATATATATATATATATATATATATATATATATATATATATATATATATATATATATATATATATATATATATATATATATATTTTATAAAATTGATTTATTTATTTTTTCTATCATTACTAAGTTTAAAATAAATAAATAAACTATTAACCGCAAATATAATTAATTAAAAAATGTATATTCTCTTAAATATATATTTATTAAATATAATATAATATCTCTTAAATATATATTTATTAAATATAATATAATTTTTTAATATATATATTGTTATATATATATATATATTTTATTATTTGATTTATTATTATCTCTATTATTACTCAAATATTTATATAAATAAATATGTTAAAGTAACAAAATATGTAAACATATATTTACAAATTAACCAGAGAGATAAATTATTAAATGATAGATAAAAATATATATAAATTATTAATGGAGAGAAGAGATAAATAAACATTTTAATTTATGTTTAGTCTTAAGTTAGTTATCCTTCCACATCATTTGCTCCCATATCATTACTCTATTAATAAATAATAAATAGATGGTTTTAATATATTAGTTAGAAAGTGTGACTTGAAATTTTCAATTTTATTTATTTTTTTTGAAAATATATAAAAGGAAAAAATGTGTTTGTTTATGGGATAGTGGAAATGGAAACATCTTTCAACATTAAGGGAAAAAAATATAAAAAAAAAGTACCAAATTAATAAAAAATAATAATAATAATAATTAGTTAGTTATCTAATCCACAATAAAATAACAATCATAGTTTTCTTAAAAAAAAAAGTCTCCGGTAACACATTTTTTTATGAGGCAATGCATTACCAATTCATTAATCCAACTCTTCCTTTGGCATAACAATCAATATTTTAAGGTTATACTATTAATTATTTATTTAAAAGATTAATAACACAAAGAAATGAACATTGAATGTGACAAATTGAACTAGTTGTGATCAATTCTTGATTATTTATTTAAATCTTATTTATTATACCTCTTTTATTTTGAGATTTTTTTTATTTAAAAAATAGTTAGTATTCAGACGTTTAGAACAACGAGTTTCAAGTACAGTGGTTATAGGCAACTTGTATAAATATTTAAACTAGTATATAAGTTTTGATTTTCTTGTAAAAATTAAATTTATTATACAGATTTGTCTCTTTATAATTATTGTTATTATTTTTTATATTAGTAATATTATCTGGTATTAATTCTATTTAGTTAATTTAAAATTAATAATAAAATTATATTTAATTGGTCCAAAATATATATATAAAAAAAAATGAACTCTGAGAAAAAAAAAATATATAAGTTGATTTCAATGATTAATGGACTATATTGTTAAACATACAAAAATTAAAAAATTAAAAATGTTAAAACTATATCATTCCAAAAAATATTAAAACAAAATGTTATTTAATTATTTATTTATAAATTCATAAAGATTGTGAATAAAGATTGTGATAGATATTAAAATGAGGCAGTGAATGATGTGTACATTTTACCTAAAAAATAGGACACCTAACATTTTGTATTTCTTTCATTATAAACATTATATTACATCTTATCATAAAAGGTATTTAATATTTTCTTACTTTTCAATTGTTTAATATTTAAAAATATTATTTAATATTTTATCTCTCTTTAATATTTTATTATTAAATTATTATAAATAATATATCAAAATTATTAATATATATATTTTTTATATATTTTATAATTTTAAATGTATTATTAAATATTTTTGTTATTATTCATTTTATTTAAAATTAGACCGCTATGAGACAAATTTTTTATCATTAAGATAATACAACTCAAATCATAAAATACTCAAGATAAATATAACTCAAACGATGAACTATTAACATTCTAAATAAAAAAAAAACATTTAGAGATAAAAATTAACATAATATGATAGTATAAAAGATAATATATATTATGAGTTAATTAACTATAATCAATTGAGTTTATAATACATTTCATAAAAAAAAAATATGGAAGAAAAAAAAAACTTTTAAAGAGAACACAGAGTTTGAATAAATATATATATATATATATATATTTATATATTTTATTAAATTGATTTATTTATTTTTTCTTTCATTACTAATTTTAAAATAAATAAATAAATAAATTATTAATCACAAATATAAATAATTAAAAAAATAATTAAAAATTTTATATTCTCTTAAATATATATTATCATCCCAAAAATATATTAAAACAAAATGTTATTTAATAATTTATTTATAAATTCATAATGATTGTGATAGATATTAAATTGAGAAAAGTATTTGTCTTCCGAGACTTAATATGTATGGTCAATTATGTGTCTAAGACAGAATGTATGTTTTTATCTTGTAGTGTATTGATATGAGTTGCAAACTAAATATGGCATAGATTGAAATTTTATAAATCAAAATTAAAATTTGTTGATAATCATTAAAGTAAAAAAAAAATTGTATAAGAAAAGGGGACACGTGTAGAAGTATTGTAAGCCGACCAGAACAAATGAGAATACTAAAGAAGGCCCTAGAATTATCTACATGTCTCTTCCAGCTCCTATTATTATCTATATAAACACTTTCTATCGTCACTCTTCAATATCATTCCTAAGCATTTTTACAAACAATTTCTATTGTTCGTCAATCTATTAATTAATGGCGCTAATTCCAAGCATTTTCAGCGGTCCTAGGAGCAACATCTTCGACCCCTTTTCAAGTCTCGACCTCTTCGAGGGTTTCCCTTTCTCGAGTTCAGTACTGGATAATGTTCCGTCCTCCGCCCGCGAGACCTCTGCCTTCGCCAACGCAAGGATCGACTGGAAGGAGACGGCGGAGGCGCACGTATTCAAGGCGGATCTGCCTGGGCTGAAGAAGGAGGAGGTGAAAGTGGAGTTGGAAGATGGAAAGGTTCTCCAGATCAGCGGCGAGAGGAGCAGAGAGCAGGAGGAGAAGAACGATAAGTGGCACCGAGTTGAGAGGAGCAGCGGCAAGTTCCTCCGCCGCTTCAGGCTGCCGGAGAACGCCAAGGTGGAACAGATCAATGCTACTATGGACAACGGCGTCCTCACCGTCACTGTACCCAAGGAGCCGGAGAAGAAGCAGGAGATCAAGACAATCGACATCTCCGGCTGAAACAATTATTGATTCATAGTATTTTGTTTTCTTTTCTTTTGTGTACAAATAAAGTATCAATATCTCCTGTGTAATTTGTGAGGCGAGCTACAGAATTAATATATATTATCTCTCTAATTATCAATATATGTTCAATATATGTTTTTTATCATTAATGTATTAAATATTGTATCATTCTATATTGCATAAGCTCCCTCCTTTTAAAATAAAATTCTTGAACCCTTGTTTAAAAATAAAGGCTCAAAATCCATATACATATTGTATTTAATAAAAATGCACCAAAAATGGGGTGATGTAGCCCCTAAAAAATTTTTAATTACTTTAAATTCTTTATAATTTTATGTGAGGAATATGATTGATTTCAACAATTATTTTGATTTTTTCATATTATAGATGCAGGTTTGATGTTTGATTCATGTTAGGGATGTTTTTATGCAATTAGATTTCTATTCAGGCAAAAAAAAAATATTTTGTGTTTTTGGTATTTTTGGCTAGAACCTTTTAATCGAGATCGAACGTCGAGACAAACATCTGAACGAAATTTTCCCACCAATCAAGATCTCGAACAAAATATTCCCGTGCGACCGAAGCCCGCAACCTTAACCCAATTTTCATCATGCCTCATTTGTTTGTATGTGTAAACACTAAAAATCTACCTATCAAATTTATAAAATTAAAATATTTATTTTAATTTATTTTCGAATAAATAAAATCAAAATAATTAATTTCAAGCTCAAAACTTAATTACAACAATTAATTAGATTAATCATGATAATAATTAAAATCTAAATTATTAAGAAAAATAACCAAAAACAATAATAAAATTATTTGGAATAAATGTTATACTCATTTTATTTTAAAATAGTTTTAATAAAATATCAATGGATAAAAATAAATAATTCGCAAGAATTAAAATACCAAAAATTATTTATTTAACCCAAAAATTTTAAAGAAATAAAATAAATTGACAAAATATTTGTCATATTTATTTTTAATATTATGTGTATTTTAAAATATCAAAATTAAAACATAAAGGCTGAAAAAAAAATTCAAACAAACCTTTAAGGTTTTAAAATAAAAATAAATTAGTAATCGGGGGTAGCCGATGCCCAGATTTATTGTTACATCCAGAACAACGTCCATTAGATAGACGTTGGAATCTTCTCAAATTCCTCAGACGCGCCAGCATAGCCCGCTGCAACGGAAGAGTGTGTGCCCTCTAAGCAGCGGACCGACTAACACGAACGTTAGCTCCGTCAAGCAGAACGCAATGGAAAGGCCAAAACATTGACGGAACGCCAACAGACCGCTCTACGTTAGTGTTCTCGCCCGAAACAACGTTGTTTCATCCTCCGATCATTGTCTTCATCACGACGCCGGATGGATAATCAAAACACCATTAATTACTATTGCCTTATTCGATCCACTTGAAGCCCACAACCGACTTTGAGAGGCTATAATTAACATTCCTTAACAATTATGAAGCCAAGAGATCTAATCTCTAGCTTCAAATCAAAAATGACAGAAAATCTGCCATTAAAGCTCTAAGCTTCTAGATTTTTTGAAATTTCGTGTAAGCTCTTAAAACATGGATCTGAGCATCCCCAAAACTTCCATATGGCTTAAAGAGTATTCTTCAATCCTTGGTATGCTTCCATCACCCTTTAATTCATACTTCCATTTTGAATTTGAAATTTTTATAATTCAATATTCACAAGTTTGTATATTGTCTAGTTATTGAATTTTTGGATTGGAAATCGATTATATGATCATTTCCAAGATTTTGTTTATGTTAGAACCAATCAATCAACCTTAAACAAAAAAACCCAAATTTGAATTTTAAAAATAAAATAATTCTAATGATGTTGGACAACTGTTCTTGGGTTAATCCTCAAGACCAACAACTCAAAAGACTTTCCAACATGTTTCTAATGATGTTGAGAAACTATTTGAATCATGTTTGATCCATCCCAATCATGTTTGTTCAAAATAAAATTTTTATAAATAAATAAAAATTTCGAGTTCTTGAATTGGTCCAAATGAACATGCAATGTTCATGTTTTGGTACCAATCAAGTATATGAAGTAAAAGGAAGCTATTTGCAAGCTCATTATACTTAAAAACAACTTTAAAACTAGAAATCCAATTTTGTCCATAAATTGTTTTGAATGAATTTATCATCACACATGTCGATTATACCTTGGGATGACGTTCTAAATGTTCTTAGGAGCTTTGTGAAGCTAGCTAGGCCCTTGTATCGAAGAATCCAAGCCTCCATCAAAATTGTAAAACCTATAATTTTGATGTTCTTGAGGACCAAGAATCTTTGGTCCAAATCTAGAGGTCCGACCAAAAAACATAACCTAGGACCGATAGGCCTGACCGAGGTTTTTCATCCAGGACCAAGAGGTCTGACCGATGTTCTTTATCTAGGACCGTGAGGTCCGACCGATGATTTTTACATCTAATTGAGAATTCGAACCTAGGATCGAGGAGTCTTGCACCCGACCAAGAACTCCTGAACCCAGGACCGATGACTTTCACATAGAACTGAGATGTTAGACCTAATACCAAGGAATATCGCACCCGATCAAGAACTATCGTACCCAGGACCGAGGCATCCGGCCTAGAATTCTAGAATCCGACCGATAATTCTAGACAAGGATTGAGAGGTTTTAGCACCCCGACCGAGAGACTCCCGCACCCTAACCTAAAAATCCTGTATTGGGAAGGAGGTGAAGTAGGTAAACTAATGTTGAAATTCTCGAACCTCGAGTTTCCATGAAACCGAATGGTTTTCCCGGATTACAACATGCTTTGTGTAATTTTGATTTTATTTGCTTGAATGTATGCTTGTATTACTTATTTTGAACAAAAATCAAAATATTCACACAAAAGTGGGCAATCACTCTTAGCCCTAGCTTGAACAAGAAAATAGTAAAACTAAAATATAAATTGTGAAAATAAATTTTAAAATGTCAAAATTGTTGTAGTAGAGACATTTGGGGTGTTGTGAGACATATGGTTTTCAATTATTTTTCACACGTAATCAAGTACCAAACTCATAAACAATCTCTAATTATATCTTGTATAGGCCTAAATTATTTTTCGATTTTAAAAATTATGTGGTTGTATGTGTTTTTCTTCGTTTTTTTCTCATATGAAAATTACCCTATCATTAAGGTCGATTTGTGCGATCTAGAAATTATCGACCATATGCTTAACTTCCTCATGTGCTCCCGCGGTAAGAGACGGAGATTTTTATTGTAGGTTCAACCATGCAATGTTTTTTAAGAGAAAACTTTTTTTTGTGTTAAGGAGAGCTATGTTAAAAAAAATCTTTGACTTACCTTCCTCTGCATCCCGTAAAAATGTGGAAAGGGATGACAAACCAAAAATAAAGTTCTTTAACATAGGCCTTTTGAATTGGCTCGTACATGTTTTAAATCGATCAACTCGCGGATATATCAATTTAATTGACTTTAGAGTAGCCACATTAGTTTTCTTCTCAAAGAAATTAAAGAAAAGAAAATCAGAGATTCGTTTTAAGAGTCCGGTGTTTGGTTACATATTAAGAAAGGGCCTACGACGTTATGTCCTATACGTATGTCTTCACAAACAGTCTCTACTCCTAAGTAATTTTTCAGTTGATGTTTAAAGGATTATTACGTTTTCGTTCTGAGTTCATAACTCTTTTGATTGTGTGAGAAAATCTTAACCATTTTACAAAAGGGATAATCCTATTCACAAGGCATAAACAAGGTTAGAGAGACAACATAGTGTGAGACACGATTCCCGTGGGAGAACAAATGAGTATAAATGAGGAGGATAAGGATACAAATAAAAGATTAAAAATTTATTCCTTTAAAATGAAGAGGGAAGAATAAATTAATTAAAAGTTCTGAGTGTTTCCCTTTTAAATTTTTTAGAGTTGAGAAAATTTCCAAAAACAACAAATGAAAACGATTTATTTTCAAAAATGATTCCCAAATTCCCGAAATTTCACATAATAGTCAATAATATTTTTAGAAGCTCATAGGAATCATGTTTGGAATTTTTGAAATGATTGAACTCTATGTATAACACCGTGAAGATAGACATTTTTTCAAATGAATCCCAAAAATTCTAAAACATTTGATGGGCATTGAAAATTTTCTTATGAAGCTACATTTTTAATTTCATTATTTTTGGACTCATGAAATTTAAGTTATAGCTTTATAAAGTTTCGGATTTTGCTAAACAGGTCCTAAAAATTCGAGAAATAAAATTTTTGAAGAAGTTAATAAATGTTTGAATGTTTGAATCATCCTTTCAAAGTAGTTTGCTAAATTATGGAAAAGGACAGGACTTTAAAAATTATTTTATTTTTGAATTTTTAAAGTTTGAAGACAAAATAAAATAAAATATAAATTATGGGGTTCAGTTAAAATAAAAAAAAGAGCCTAGGGACTATTTAATTTCGAATTAATTAATTAATTCGAAATTAAAGTATTTAGGTCATTTTAAACAAATAAAAGGCCTAAGGTTCTTTTTAAAAGTATTGTAAAAGTTAGAGGAAATAAAAAAGAATAATAAAAAGAAATAGACAACTTTGTCTTCTTCTCCTTCTGTGTCCGGCACTGGACGATTTTCGGTGATGTATACACCCAAAACGAAACCGTTGTCCTAGAGCAAATCATCTTCCCAGAATAACACAGTCAAAACAACTTCGAAGTTCCTCGTCTTCGTCTTCATCCAACCCTTGTTCGTGTGATTCTGGAATTCAGCATCGAAGAACAGTATGAATCTGTTTTTTTTTTCAGATCTGATCTTCAGATTTTCCTGGTGGGGATTTCTTCGGCATCGCCGGTGCTCCACAATCACAGGGTTCGTCGCTTCTGGGGTCACCTTCCTACCAAGAAATTCGTAAACCAAGCTTGTTGTTGCGATGGATGTTGACTTTGACTATTGGATCTTTCTAAGAACATCTATGAAGATATGAAACTCTAGAAAATAGATATTTGCTAAAGAGGAAAAAGTCTTAAAAATCTTAAGTGTTGTATATTCAACCTTTACAAACAATCCATATATATGAGTAATTAGCCTAAAACCCTAAATTGCTTATACATACAGGTTCAAGCCCATTAATAATTAAATATACCTAATGGTATAAAAGACAATATAATAATATAATATATTATATTGTATAATATAATAATATATCAATATAATATATTATTATATTATATACACTAACAACAATAAAGGTCTACAACTTTCAATTTTCTGACAATCAATGCTTAAACTCACAATCCCCCCATAAGTTTGATTTGGTTCGAGATTCTTCACGCCGAGTAGCTCTCGCATCTCTACAAATTTGACACTTGCTAGTGACTTAGTGAAAATGTTTGCACGCTGCTCTCTAGTGCTTGCGAACTCTACAACGATCTGCCGATTCTCGACGCATTCAAAGATAAAATGGAACTGAGTGTCTATGTTTTTGCTACGTCCATGAAACACCGAGTTCTTCATTAATGTTATTGCGGACTTGTTGTCAGCATAGAGGGTTACCGGCCTGGGCTCGCATCCGAGCACCTCGCTCAACAAGTTTCTTAGCCAAAGTCCTTGGCACGACGCTGCAGTAGCTTCCATAAACTCTGCCTCACGTGAAGATAAAACAACAGTTCGTTGCTTATGAGATTGCCACGTGATCAGATTCCCGTTGATATAAAACACCATCCCTCCAGTACTTTTTCTGTCGTCTATGTCACCGTCTAGGTCGCTGTCAGTAAAACCAACGAGTTCTTCAACTTCTCGTCCTCTTCTTAACTGAATCCCATAATTCTTTGTTCCCTTCACGTAACGAATAATGTGTTTTACTGCCTGTTGGTGTAGAGTGGTAGGCTTCTCCATGTATCGACTCGCTCTGTCAACTACATAAGAGATATCAGGTAAAGTGTGCGTCAAGTACCTGAGACACTCGATGATATGCCTATACTCCTTCGGATTCACTAAGATTCATTCCACATCCTTTTCGAGCTGCAACTTTGCTTCCATAGGATACTTGCTCGAGTTACAATCCTCCATTGCAAACTGTTTCAACACCTTCTGCACATAAGCTTCCTGCTTCACCTCAATGCTATCTTTCTTCTGGTCTACCTCGATACCAAAAATTAACCTAACTGTGTAATGTTTCGTCACCGATGCAAAGTTCTACTCAAAATCATTACCTTGCTTCTGCACATAGCCTTTTTCTACCAATCTCTCTTTGTGCTTGAGGATGTTGTCTTCACTGTCTCTTTTAAACTTGAAAAGCCACTTTAACTTGATGGTCTTGTGACCGGGTGGTAAGTCGGCGAGCTCCCATGTCTTATTCTATCTGATATACTCGAGGTCTTTGTTCATGGCTTCATTACACGAATCTTCGACTACCGCTTCGTGATATGTTGTTAGCTCATCAGTGGTGAGCAACAACAATTCATCAGGATCCATCTCTACTAGTGGTGCATCCACATAGAGATCTCGTAGGATTCCGAACTCCAGGGGATTTTGTACGAGCTTATTGTTGTTGTTGCACCACTCTCACTTCTTCTCCTCCTCGAATATGGCGTCTCTGCTCACATAGATTTTCCCGTAAGATGAATTAGGAAACTTGTGCTTCTTGCTTCCGTCTTTGAACTTCACTTTTTCGGTAATTTTCTCGTCGAGCTCATTGAGCTTCTCTCGATGGCCCTTCATATGGTTGCTTGCTCCATTGTCAAAGTACCACACATCGGTGTGATTACACTCATTGCCACTTGCGAGGAGTTTCTCCATGACTTTATCTTCATTGAACAACACCATATATAGTTCCTCCTTAGACGGTTCTTGCATGAACTCTTCAAGGTTTGTCTTTTCGTCTCCCTCAGCGAACATTAATACTAGCTCCTCATCATAGAAGCTAGCGAGGTTTGCATCATCGTCTTCGGGCAAAGCTTTTGTCAATACCTCAGCAAACATTAATGTTAGATCCTCATCATAGAAGCTAGTGAGGTTTGCCTCACCGTCAAACCTATTGTTAGGACACTTAGACGCGTAGAGCCCATACTTTTGACAAGCGTAACACTTCATTGTGCTCTTGTCTTTGCAGGGCTTGGTATCTTCTTGTCGAGGTGAGCTTTCTGCACAACCTCGCCATTGACCTTGCTCTTTGCCACGACATTGGTTATCTCCACCGTTACCGCTACGACTCGATGATCCAGAAGAAAAATCGGCTTCTCCATTTTTCTTCATTCGTGACATCCATTCATCATGCGTGAGCAATAGATGCTCCTCCTTTTGGTCTCCGTATCCGCGAAGTCTCTCCTCGTGGACTTTGAGACGACCGACGATCTCTTCGACGGTCATATTCTTGAGGTCACCAAATTGCTCGATCGATGTAACGATCTGCATGTATGTTTGTGGTAAGGCTCTAAGGAACTGTTAGGATCTAGGTCGCGGCTGGGGAACCGGGGTCTGGCCGGTTAGCGCCTTCACTCAACGGTTTGGTGTTTAATCCGGTTAGAGATTAACACCGGGGTTTCAATACTACACAAACTATCACAAACCCTTGAACCGAGTTCAAGCGCGAAAATGGTTTGTTTTAGGTTGAAGCAGCACACACACTAGATGGACATAATCGGATTTAGATAAGGTCGGTTTGATGTATAGTGGGTCGGTTTTGGGACTCGGTAATTCGGTTTGAGTAGAATCGGTTAGAATACAAGGCCGGTAGAAAGTAAATAACAAGGCAGAATTTTATGGATGTTCGGAGATAAACTCCTACGTCACCCCTTCCTCTCGAAACCGCGAGAAGGATATTCACTAAGGAATACACAAACACAATCCGATCGAGACTTATTTTCTGCTCGATAAACACTCGTACAATTCTCAACGAAATTGTAATCACACTTCAAATAAACACTTAAGCTCTAAATCTTGTAGAGAGATAAACTTGCAATAAATCTTAGCGCTTGTAGTTGGTAGAACTGGTAACCGTACAATCAGAACTTGGGTTGTTGAAAACTCTTGGAACTGCATTTACTCCTCTTCAACTCCTTCTTTTATAGGTGAAATGTGCCAACGGTCACATTTCATTTCCTTGAATCTGATTGGTTGAGCAGAGGTTCAGTGATTCAGACCTGGCGGTCTAGGCTTCAGTGTATAGGTCAAACCGGCTAGGTTTGTCTTTTACTTAGTATGGCAACTGTCGGTTGGACAGTTGCCTGCACCTAGAGGATTGCGCCTCTGATTTATCCTGGAGTGGAAAGATCTTGTCGGACGATTTTCTGAAGCCTGCAGATTGTCCTCAGACTTGTATGAATATGGCAATACTAAAGTCTGTCCCTTCGGTTTCATCCTCAACAGATACTCGAAGTATCTATTTGTACTGGTCGGTTGTTTATGTTAACCGGATGACTTCCAGTTTTTCCATATCTTCAGATTGACCGAATGTTCAACGGTTCTGGCCTTCTGATTTGACCGGTTTTATCTTCTTGTTTGGTCAGGTTTTTGTTCGGTTGGGTTGCTTGACCGGTTGAGTAACTTGACCGGTTGAGTAACTTGACCAGTTGAGTTCTTTAACTGTTTATGCACAAGAAATTTGTTTTTGTTATGTTTTATTTAGCCGATCTAATTTTATCTAACAGGAACTTCTTGACGACGAAGATCTCCTCCACCTTCTCTCCCAATGAGCGGATACCAGTCACAATGGATGTCAATTTCATGGAGAAATCATCCACCGATTCCCCATTCTTCATACGAATCGCCTCAAATTGTGTCTTCAAGGTTTGCACTTTTGCCTCCTTGACTCTCTCCACTCCAATATATATTTTCTTTAGCGTCTCCACGCTAGCTTGGCGGAATCCTTCTCAGCCACCATGAGAAGGACGTCCTTAAGGAGTGCTTGATAGATGGCGGCGAAAGCCATTCTATCCATCCGTTCGTCGACATCTTCGAGCATCACGACTTCCCACACTCTTTGTGCTTGTAAGTTTACCCGCATCTCCAATGCCCACACCGAGTAGTTACTCTTCGTGAGTAACGGATAGGAGAGCATCACGTTCCCTTCTCTTCCAATCTTCATTGCTGCCGCATCTCTAGTTAATATTGTCGACGACATATTCTTCAATCTAGCTCTGATACCAAATGTTGGCTTTGACTATTGGATCTTTCTAATAACAACTATGATGATATGAAACTCTGGAAAATAAATATTTGCTAAAGAGGAAAAAGTCTTGAGAATCTTAAGTGTTGTATATTCAACCTTTACAAACAATCCTTATATAGGAGTAATTAATCTATAACCCTAAATTGCTTATACATACAGGCCCAAGACAATTAATAATTAAATATACCCTAATGGTATAAAAGACAATATAATAATATAATATATTATATTGTATAATATAATAATATATCAATATAATATATTATTATATTATATACACTAACAACAATAAAGGTCTACAACTTTCAATTTTCTAACAATCAATGCTTAAACTCACAATGGAACACATGAGAAGGGGTCGAAAAGAAATACTGTAACTGTTGTTTCGTTCGAAGAAATCGACCAGATCAATGGCGCGTGGCGTTCTTCCAACTATTGGAGCTCTGTTATAGCTTTTGCAACAATGAAGGATATCTCTAAATGACTAATTCGCAATTTTGCACATCCGGTGACTATAGTGTTGCGATTTCAGCAGCAATTTACTTGAGATGTAAGACTAGATGAGATCTTATTATAATCATAGATTTAGACCAATCCTAACACGATGACTATTAGCTAAGGTTTTATCCAAACATGCAAGCAATTTAAGACAATAAGAATAAGCTATCTATGAATTAAATGAACTACATTTTAGTCTATTTTTAACTGGAATTGGGGTACAGAACTGATGTCTCATGTAACAAACAAGAAATGAAATTAAGAAAGAAGTACTTGAGTTTGTGAAGATCGAAAAACGTATAGAGAATCAGAACTCGCTGCAATACTTTTCGCCTGTTCTTGCTTTGGTCTCTTCGTCTTCACGCGTGCATGCAATTCTTTTTCCTAATCATCCCTTATACACACTAAGAGGAATCTATATGCTCTGCCTTGTCCTCTTGATAAGACTTTCTCCATTTTTTTTATTGACCGTAACCTCTACCAAAACTCGATGGAACAGAGCTACTTGACTGAAGAACGAAACTAGATTCCAAAAGAAAACCCTTTTCTCCCCCAACTGCTAAACTACCTGAACTACTTCTTCTCCTATCCTTGACTTCAAAATAATATTATTCCACATTGCACCGTCCATTGGCGCCACTTCATCCCATCCCTTTAGATACTCTATGTCATTCTGTTATCGTAAGTTAATCTTTTTAATACATTTTTGTTTGAAATTAATTATTTGTTTCTTATAAAACTTTTTATTTAAGGATAAATTTGATTCAGATGATATTGAGAGTTATGGAGTCGACGCTTGTTGAATAAATTTAAATTAATAAGTTTTTAGTTTTTAATGTTTAATATTTCTAGAGTAAAAACAATGATTTAGGGGTGAGTGGGATAACCAAGACATTTGTGTGGGAGACTTATTTAATATTTACAATAATTACTTTGTCATTTGATGAGTCGAGCATATGAAAAGTCTATGCTTTCTTATAAAGACTTGTAAGAATCCATTGAGATGAATAAGAAAAATATATTTTGCCCTCTTGTTACCAACAAATTGGTATCAGAGCTATTGTGTGTGAGGTGAGCGTGAGAAAACCTGTCAGTCTCAAAAGAGAATGTCGCGGTGTGCGCAGGCGAGAGAGAGAGAAAAAAAAAGCGATCGAGAGCTTTGTGAGTGTGTGTTGAGTATAAACACTTGAGAGAAATGACATGTCTAACTAATGGCATACCGCTCTACCCAAGTTGACCAAAGGTGTCAACTACAACAATTGGAAGGTGCAGATGAATGCCCTTTTTGGCTCCCAAGATAACTACGATGTGGTCTAGACTGGGTATAAGGAACCAGAGAACACAGATGGGTATTCAAATGCCTAGTTGAACGCGTTGAAGGTCGTTCGAGCTAAAGATAGGGCGACTCTCTATCTACTATACTGATATGTTGACGAATCTGGCTTTGAGAAGATAGATGACGTAAAATCTTCCAAAGTAGCATGGGATACACTCGAAATAGCCAACAAAGGAGACGAACAAGTGAAGCAAGTTCGTCTTCAAAACCTAAGGGGAAATTTGGAAACATGAGGATGAAAGAGTCTAAAAGCGTATCTGAGTTCATTACTCGGGTGGAGACCGTTGTGAATAAACTAAATCGAAATGGTGAGAGTTTTTCATCAAACCGATTTGTTGAAAAGATTATGAGGTCATTGAAAGATAGTTTTGAAAATATCGTGTGTGCAATAGAGGAATCCAAGGATCTATCAACGCTCACCATTGAAGAGCTTGTTGGGTCCTTAGAAGCGCATGAGTAGAGAAGGAAAAACAAGAAGGGGGAGTCTCTTGAATAGGCTCTCCAGGAGAAGGTGATAATAAAAGAGGAGAAGGTGATCTATTCTTAGAGTACTAGAGGAAGAGGAAGAAGCCTAGGTGGTAGAGGAAGATGAAGAGGAGGACGAGGAAGTGAGCAAGTCGACTAACATAACTGGCATGGCCGAGGTCAAGCTCGGGTGGCCGGACAAACACAAACAATAATATTAAGTGTTATGACTGTGGGAAAATGGGCATATTGCCAAGGATTTTTAATTAATAAAATGCTACAATTGAGGAAAGTTAGGTCATATTTTCAAAGACTGTAGATCCGAAAAGAAAATGAGGAACCAAAAACTTCTTTGCTGAGAAAGAAGATGAAGGATTGTTGTTGGTGAAAAAAATTCCAAAAACCGAGATCAAACCTAGCTGTTCTGATAACCCGTTTTGGTAATTGGATACTGGCGCAAGTAACCACATGTGTGGAGACGAGAGCTTATTCAAAATACTCTCAAAGGTGGAGTACAAATCCATTTCTTTCGGCGATGCTTCAAAAGTATCCTTGGACTGATCCATATTGATTTATGTGGGCTAATAACTCTAGAATCATTTAGTGGTAAGAGATACTTCCTTTCTTTAATTGATGATTCTTCGAGAAAGACGTGGATTTATTTTCTAAAGGAGAAGACATAAGTGTTTGAAACCTTCAAGAAATTTAAAGTGATGTGGGAGAATGAAACATACAAAGTTATCAAAGTAGTCTGATCTGACAGAGGAGGTGAGTTCACTTCTACCGAGTTCAACAAATACTGCGAGGAACATGGAATCAAGCATTTCTTGAATGCTCCATATTCTCCTCAGTAAAACGGTGTAGCAGAACGAAAGAACAAAACTATTCTCGATATGGTTCGATCTATGTTGAAAGGAAAGAATATGCCGAAACAGTTTTGGGCAGAGGCAGTGCAGTGCGCAGTCTATGTGCAAAATAGATGTCCACAAGCAAATCTAGGGGAGAAGATGCCTCAAGAGATTTGGAGTGGTATGAAGCCGAGTGTCTTTCATCTCAAGGTGTTTGGTAGTGTGGCCTATGGGAAAGTACCAAGTTAACACAGGATAAAGTTAGAAGATCAGAGCAAGAAGTACATATTTATCGGGTATGATGAAAAATATAAGTCATATAAATTGTTTGATCCTGTTAAAAAAAATTGGTGGTAAGTCGAGATGTTCACGTGGAGGAATTAATGACATGGAACTGGAATAACCCGATTGAGGAAGAAACAAGTTTAGAGATTGTTATGCCTCCGATATCAACAACCACCGAGCTTTCAGAAGATGAATTCGAGCCTCTATAGCCCATAATGAGAAGTCTACAGGAGATATATGACACTACAAATGAAGTCCACATTGTATGTCTCCTCGCTAAGTTAGAAGATTTGAATTTTGATAAAGTTGTACAAGACGTGAAATGGAAATCGTCTATGGATTAAGAAATTGGGGTAATTGAACGCAATAAAACATGGGAGCTAACTGACCTTTCTGAAGGAGATCGACCCATTGGAGTAAAATGAGTGTACAAAAAAAAGATGAATGTCGAGGGACAGGTTGAGCGTTACAAGGCTCGAGTTGTGGTGAAGGACTATAGACAAAAGGAGATAATTGATTATGATGAATTCTTTGCTCCTATCACGAGAATGGAGTCAATCCGACTTCTGATCTCGTTAGCTGCTCAAAACTAATGATCGATTTTATAGATGGATGTGAAATCAGCCTTTCTAAATGGAGTGTTAAAGGAGGAGGTGTACGTCGAGCAACCACTCGGGTATATGAAGATAAGTAATTATAAGAAGGTGTTGAGATTGAGAAAAACTCTCTGCGGGCTGAACTAGGCTTCTTGTGCTTGGAATGAGAGAATTGACGAGTATTTCAAGAAAAAACGGGTACCAGTAATGTCCTTACGAGCATGCCTTGTACACAAAAAAATCAGAAAACGATATGATGGTAGTCGCTCTCTATATCAACAACCTCATATTCACCGGAAGCAACGCATAACTGATTAAGGAGTTCAAGGAGGTATTGAAGAAGGAGTTCGAGATGAAAGACTTAGGTTTGATGAAATATTTTCTTGGCATAGAAGTGAAGTAGTCGAGGAAGGGATTTTTATATCCCAAGAGAGGTAAGCGCTTGAAATTTTAAAAAAATTTATAATGGAGGACTAAAACCTGGTTTCAACTCCAATGGAACCAGGCACTAAACTCTCAATGTTTGATGGAGGAGAATGGGCTGATATTAGGAGATATCAAAGCTTAGTCGGAAGTATAAGATATCTTACAAGCACGAGACCCGACCCAATATTGAGTGTTAGGATAACAAGAAGATTCATAGAGGTTCCAAGCTATACACATTGGAAGGCCTTGAAGAGAATTCTGAGATATGTTCCAGGAACTATTTCACTAGGTATTTTCTATTCAAAATCAGATGACTATCGATTAGTGGGTTACTCTAATAGTGATTAGTGTGGTGATGTTGATGACCAAAAAAGTACTTCGGGTTATGTATTCATACTCGGAAATACAACTCTTACTTGATTGTCAAAGAAGCAGCCTATTGTAACTCTATCGACGTGCGAGGCAGAGTATGTGGCAGCCTCTTGGAGCGTGTGTCATGCAGTCTGGCTTTCAAATTTTTTAAGGCAATTTGGAGTGATCCGAGATGAAGGGAATGTGATTCGAGTTGATAATAAGTCGGCGATTGAGTTGGCAAAGAACCTGGTTAATCACGGAAGGAGCAAGTACATTGACGTCTGATTTCATTTCATTCGAGAACAAGTCAAAGAAGGAAATGTTGAGCTGAAGCATGTTGAAAGTCGAGCTCAAGCCGTTGACATATTCACCAAGTCACTACCGACCACATTTGTCACACCCTAAAATTCATATTTGACCGAATGCCTTTGGTCCTGGCCAAGACCAAGCACCCATGTGATTGGAAATTAGGACCGAGGCAAATCTGAGATTTAGGACCGAGAGAAATCTATGTCCGACCGAGGGGATCCGACCGAGGAATTCGATCGACGGGTCCAACTGATTTTATTTTTCTAACTCATGCTTAGCCACCTCATGCTTCGCCACCTCATGTTTAGCCACATCATGCTTAACCACCTCATTCATAGCCACCTCATGCTTAGCCATCTCATGCTTATCCACTTCATGCTTGGCCACCTCATGCTTCATCCTTCCCATGCTATGACAAGTAGGTGATCAACCCTCTTTATCACCTTTTATTAATCACATGCTATGATAAGTAGGAGATCATCCTTTTTATCAAACCCATGTCTATTACAAGTAGGTGACCAGCCTTTTTTTTTATCAAACCCATGCTATGACAAGCAGGTGACCAGCCTTTTAATTAAACCCATGTCTATGACAAGCAGGTGACCAACTTTTTATTAAACCCATGCTTATGACCAGCAGGTGACAAGTCCTCTTCATTATAAATATTATTCTGCCCATACTTGTCAAGCCAATAACCAGCCCTTTTCCTCAACCGACTTTGACTCTTTATATTTATATATTTTACCATGGATTGATTAATTAATATCAATCCATTTTCCCTCTTCACTAAAAACCAGAAGACATCCGTTAGAAGCCTTGAAGAACAGCCAACCTTCATAGCAAGATCAAACCTTAGCAGTTTCAAAGTATAAGGCAAGAAAACCTTTCTATATCACTCTTTAGAAACCCATACATGATTATATAATACATGTATATTATATAAATTATGCATACTATTTTTATAGCATGAATTCATTGCATATTCATATCTTTATTGATGAACCAAGTATGATCTGTTTTAAAGGACAATATGTTTTCAAAAGTACCAGCTCTTTTCTAAAGGATAATATGTTTTCCAATGTACCATCTCTTTTTTAACAAGTATTTGTTTTCAAAAGAAGGATCTGTTTTTCAAAGTATGAAATATTTTATGGAATCATTGTGAACAATGATGTATGAGAATTGACGGTATAGGAGGAGGGGTACTCAGGATGAACTCTGGTAGTCTGATTCCAAAATATGTGCTGGAGTTTCTATAGGGACTGGACTTTGGGGATGAGCTCTGGAAGATCCTACCCACACAACCAAGTGTTTAACCAGGTTATGGGCTTTAAGGATAGACTCCGAAGAGTGACTCTCCAAAAATGTGCTCAAACTAGATTCCTAACTTTCACGATCAGCTCTGAATAGTATAGGGAAAATATATGCTCAAGATCTTACTATACTTTCACAAATGATGATATATTTTATAAACCATCATATGGATTCAAAGAAGCTTTTAAAAGTGTTATCTTTAAATCTTTTTATAACCTGTTGGGTCTTTAGACTCACTATGCTTGTGTGGTGTAAGTACACAACTATAGTCTTTTTATGAAAATTAAAGGGAGGCTTGGAGTGGGGCAAGGTGCAGGGATGTGTGTAAGAGGAGGGACAAAGACAAAAGACTGAGCCCTTTGTTGGGTCTATTATTAAAATATTGTATTTTCGTAGTAAAAGACCCTATCTTAATATTTTTGTAAGCCAAAGACCGTGTCTTATGTTTATAAACCGAAATTTTGTAGCTCCACTTTTTATAAATGACAAAACGCTTCCGCACATGTTTCTGATTTCTGTCATTTATGTTCACGTTTCAAACATCCCTCACTCGGTCTAAGTAATTTAGGAGTCAGGGTTGTTATAGTTGGTATCAGAGCAACGGTTATGAACCTTACTACTTTCACACACGCTCCTACAATTTCACCTCCAATAGCTCGCCTTAAAAATCTGTAAGTTGTTTTGAATTCAGCATGAAATCATTTTCATTACAATTACATTAGTTCTGCAAAAATAATAAATTGATAAGACTAGCAACTCAGCTTATGCATCTCAATAAAATGTTAAGCTGATAATAAAATGAAATTGTTATTCCCATTAGAACCATGAGAAGAGGAACCAGGTCCAATGTCTCTACACCCTTAGAGGAGACAGACCGAGACCACTTCTTATCAGACCTTGTTGATGCCTTGATGGTTCAAAACCGCATGCAAAACGAGCAGATGAAGGACCAAAATCGAATCCAATGTGAGCAGATGCGTGACATGTTCCAGGCTAATTGGAACAACCGCAATTCCAACCGCAACACTAATGATGGCAGCCAACGACCAGTCTATAAGCAGTTCATGGGCTTCAAACCAGCAGACTTTAGAGGAAGCACGGACCCATTTGAGGTTGAAAAATGGATGCAATCCATGGAGACTATCTTTACGTTCATGTAGTGCAGCGAATTAGACCAGGTTAGGTGCGCTTCCTTTATGATTAAAAACGATGCTAGGATCTGGTGGCAAGGCGCCAAGGCCACTCTCGACCTTAATGCAGCAACTTGGGAAGAGTTCAAAACCATTTTCTATGGAAAATATTTCACTTTAATCACCAGGAATAAGCTGGCTAGGGAGTTTCTGGAAATCTGCCAAGGGGATGCTAGTGTTGCCGATTATGTGAAGAAGTTCAAGCGTGGCAAGTATTTTACACCCATGATAGCTGGAAACGCTGCCTTGGAGCTGAACCATTTCTTGGAGGGGCTGAACGCAGCAATCCGACGCGATGTCCGATTAAGAAACGCTTCATCTTTGCGTGAGACCATTGATAGAGCTTTGATGGCCGAGAAGGACAGCCAGGACATTGTTAGGGAGGAGTAGGCCAAGAGGAGAAGTTATCCAGGAAGAGAATCTCAAGAGTTAGAGATGAAGAAGCCCTTCCAGCCGACCCATTACCAGAATCCTCTCCCGCAACAGTCAAGAAATAATTGGCCAAATGGAAATCCACAAAACCATCAACAACAACAAAGTAGGATACAACCCACCAAACCAGCAAACCTTTCTAGCTTATCCATCCGCACTTGTAATCTTTGTAAGAAGGCTCATGTAGGAAAATAAGTTTAAGGATCTACGAAATAAACCTAGAGTTTTTGGTAATTTTAATTTCGAGGTCGAAATTCCTTTTTAGTGGGGTTGAGTTGTCACACCCTAAAATTCATAATTGACTGGATTCTTTGGATCTTGTCCAAGACCAAACACCCATGTGATTGGAAATTAGGACCAAGGCAAATATGAGATTTAGGACCGAGAGAAATCTATGTCCGACCGAGGGGGTTCAACCGAGGGGGTTCGACCGAGGGTCCGACTGATTATATTTTTCTAACTCATGCTTAGTCACCTCATGATTATCCACATCATGCTTAGCCACCTCATGCTTAGCCACCTCATGCTTAGTCACCTCATGCTTAGCCACCTCATACTTAGTCACTTCATACTTATCCACCTCATGCTTATGCACCTCATGTTTGGCCACCTCATGCTTCATCTTTCCCATGTAATGACAAGCAGGTGACCAACCCTCTTCATCACCTTTTATTAATCACATGCTATGACAAGAAGGTGACCAGCCTTTTTATCAAACCCATGTCTATGACAAACAATTGACCAGCCTTTTTATCAAACACATGCTATGACAAGCAGGTGACCAGCCTTTTTATTAAACCCATGTCTATGACAAGTAGGTGACTAGCCGTTTTATTAAACTCATGCTTCTGACCAGTAGGTGACAAGCCCTCTTCATTATAAATATTATTTTGCTCATACTTGTCAAGCCAATGACCAACCCTTTTCCTCAACCACCTTGACTCTTTATATTTATATATTTCACCATGGATTGATTAATTAATATAAATCCATTTTCCCTCTTCACTAAAAATCAGAAGACATTCGCTAGAAGCCTTGAAGAACAGCCAACCTTCATAGCAAGATCAAACCTTAGCAGTTTCAAAGTATAAGGCAAGAAAACCTCTCTATATCACTCTTTATAAACTCACACATGATTATATAATTCATGTATATTATATAAATTATGCATACTGTGTTTTATAGTATTATTTCATTACATATCCATATATTTATTTATGAACCAAGTATGATCTGTTTCAAAGGACAATCTGTTTTCCAAAGTACCAGCTCTTTTCTAAAGGATAATCTATTTTCCAAAGTACCATCTCTTTTTTTAACAAGGATCTGTTTTCAAATGAAGGATCTGATTTTCAAAGTATGAAATGTTTTATGGAATCATTGTGAACAATGATGTATGAGAATTGACGGTATGGGAAGAGGGCTACACAGGATGAGCTCTTGTAGTCTGATTCCAAAATATGTGCTGAAGTTTCTATTGGGACTAGACTTCTGGGATGAGCTCTGGAAGATACTACCCACACAGACAATTGTCTAACCAGGTTGTGGGCTTTAGGGATAGAATCTGAAGAGTGTCTTTCCAAATATGTGCACAAACAGGATTCATAACTTTTAGGATCAACTCTGAATAGTAAAGGGTCAATATGTGCTCAAGATCTTACTATACTTTCACAAATGATGATATACTTTATAAACCAGCATATGTATTCAAATATGCTTTTAAAAGTGTTATCTATAAATCTTTTTATAACTTGCTGGGTCTTTAGACTCACTGTGCTTGTGTGGTGTAGGTACACAGCTATAGTCTTTTTATGACAATTAAATGGAGGCTTGGAGTGGGGCAAGGTGCAGAGATGTGTGTGAAAGGAGGGACAAAGACAGAAGACCGAGCCCTTTATTGGGTCTATTATTAAAAGATTGTATTTTCGGAGTAAAGGACCCTATCTTGATATTTTTGTAAGCCGAGGACCGTGTCTTATGTTTATAAACCGAAATTTTGTAGCTCCACTTTTTATAATTGAAAAAACGCTTTCGCACATGTTTCTGTTTTCCGTTATTTATGTTCACGTTTTAAACATCACTCACTCGGTCTAAGTAATTTAGGAGTCAGGGTTGTTACAACATTACTAGAGAGTTGTAAAAGACTAATTGGAATGAGAGATGGAAAGAATATTTAAGTTTAGGGGGAAATTTGTTTGAAATTAATCATTTGTCTATTATAAAACGTTTTATTTCAGGATGCAGGATAAATTTTATTCATATGATATTGAGTGTTATGATGTTGACGCCTGTTGAATAAACTTAAATTAATAAGTTTTTAGTTTTTAATGTTTAATATTCTTAGAGTAATAATACTAATTTAGGGGTGAGTGGGATAACCAAGAGATTTGGGTGGGAGACTTATTTAATATTCACAATAATTACTTTGTCACTTAAAGAGTCAAGCATATGAAAAGTCTATGTTTTTTTTATAAAGACTTGTAAGAATTCATTTGAGATGAATAAGAAAAATATAATTTGCCCTCTTGTTACTAAAAACGCCTTGAGACACAAGAAGACGATGTGTGGGAGGATTGGAGGTATGACATAAATCTTAGTAAGTTAAGGAAGTACGGAGGAAATGTGGAAGCAATCAGGGCGGATAAGCCTGATGAAATGACCCAACAAGATTGGGAGTGATTGCTTGAAAACAATTACTTTACCGATAAATTTCAGGTTTGTTCTTTCATATTTTGTACTTAATATAACATTTTAATCTAAAATTATATATATTAATTATAGAAACAAAGCACTACCAGCATAGAAAACAAAAAAAAATCAAAATATGCACATCGTTTTATTAGCAAATCATTTACACAGCTGCAGTGAGAAATGATAAGACTTATTTTTTAACATTATTTTCAAATTAATTAAAATATAACTTTCATTCTCAGGTAGTGCAAGAAGGATCAATTGCAAACTATGAAGATTTCTTTTTGGCGGCTAAGACCAAAAAGTATAAAACTGTTGATCCGCACATACTGAATAAAGTTGTAAGTATATAAAATATATTTACTTTATATTTTATCTATTGATTGTATTATAATATTTTGTTGTAGAGTGAATTAAGATATTTGCGAGTTGAACGTCCTGACATTTCTGATGTCGATTTGGTTGAAGGAGTTTTTGGCTCTCAAGACAAGAGAAAGATTATAGGGGTGGTATCAGTTTTAGCTTCCCAAGTTCAAGGTCCTGCACCGTCCAAAAAACAACTACGTCAAGAGACAGTAAGAATGAAAAGAAGACTCGGTGATATGGAAGAGACGATTAAGGCTTAAAAGGACAAAGAGAAGACCGCGAGGGACGAGTTGGAAAACAGGTTAAAGGTTTAAATAAGGATTGAGAAGGTTCAAATGAAAGAGAGGATGAGGATGGAGAAGGCTCAAATGGAAGAGAGGATGAGGATGGAGAGAGTCGATATGATGCGTCTTATGTCGCAGTTTATGTCCGACGGTGGATCGATAGATCCTACATTATTTGTCCTATTTACTAATGTATTTAATTTGTATGAACTATTTTTCATGTTATGTTTTATCGTTGTGTGTTTAAATAAGTTTTTATTAAATGGAGATTTTAAAAAAATTTATATTTGGATAAAATTGTAATTTACAAATTTAACTTTGATCGTTTACAAAAATATGTTAAAATATTTTTTTTCCTTAAATGTTAAAATATGCCGGAATATTTTTTCTTTTTTTTCAATCATGAACTGGAATTGATAAACTTTTTTTCAATTAGACTTGCAATCATTTTGATAAGATGAAAATTTTATTTACATTTTTAAAATTTAGGAAGAATGATTTTGATATAAAAAAAATTACTTAAATTAAACATTGATAAAGAGTCTAATATAGTTTAGAGTTTTATGCTATGTTTCCACATTATTCCCTCTTTATTTAAGTTTGTATTTAGAATATAGTTTGAAATTGATCAATAGATGAATTTCAACAACATTATTATTTAAAAAACCAGCATTTTTGTTGCACAACATTTAAAGTAGAAACAAATATTAAATTCCAAAAGACATAAATAATGAGATAATTTCAAAATATTACAGAAAATTATAAATATTGTTTCATGTTGGTGGCATGCCATCATAATGTCTAAACATGTATAATTCAACCCTTTTTTTACTCCTAACTTTAATAAAAAAAGACTTAGTAGTCAACATAATCCATGTAAAATTTGATAAATAGCCCATACATTAAAGAAAGACCTTTGGGAAAGTGGAGGCACACAATCCATTTACATTTTTTTAAGGTGAAATAAGTTTTTTCACCTGAACTCAATCTTATATTCACGTTTTGAAAGACAATGTTACTACAAGAGACATGGACACTACAGTCCAAAAATACGGCATGCTTAGTCGTCGACGATCCCTTCATGTTGATATACTTCACATTGCTCACTTTAACTGTTTTCATAGGTAAATCAATAAAGTACTAATAATATGTATTTTTTTCCCTTATGTCCCTTTTGTAGTTAAAACTAGAACAAATGCATGCATATCATTACCATAATTGACATAAATCTCAATATATTAGCATTCACATATGTTACATAACAATAAATGCCAAAAGAGTAAATAAATAGATAAGTAAATTCAATATATTACTTATAAATATTATGAATGTTACATGCTGGTGTAAAAAAGTCACTAAAACATGAACAATTCAATTCTTTTTACTACTAACTACTACTCAATAAAAATATTTGGCAGTAATTAACATCCTATACCAATATAGTCCATGTTGGATTTTGGATTTGAGATTTGAGAAACTATTCATTCTTTCCAAGTTTAAAGACACTTGACCTAAAGTAAATGGACCTTTGGGGATGTGGAGAAGGATCGAAGATGGCATTATTCATGGTGGAGTAAGTTTTTTCATCGGAAATTGATTTGATATTCACATTTTTAAAAACAATGTTGGTGCAAGGGACATGAGTGCTGCAATCTAATAATATGGCATGTTTTGTGACCGATGTTCCTTGTATGTTGATATAATTCACATTGCTCACTTTAACCGCTTTCATCTGTAAAAATAAAATAAAAAATTAGAGAGAAACAAAAGAACAGAAATTGGATTAAGGAAATAAAGTGTTTAACAATTAACCTGTTCAGCACAATGGGTGGTATTGCAATAATGTTGATCAATAATGATAGGATTCTTTGTATTGTGAAGCAAAATATTCTCAAATGTTATATTTCTAGCATATCCATTCCCTCCCTAAATTACATTAAAACAAATAATAATTAATAGTTAGAAAAATAAATAAATAAATTACCCTTCAATATTATTATTATTTATATATTACCGGCCATGTTTTTATCCTAGCTCCATTGGTTGTCCTAGTCAAAGTGCAGTTCTTTACAAGTATTCCTTCCACTTGGGCATAATCTCCACCCTTTCCAAGACTTCCAACACTAATATATAGCAATATTATTATATTAAATAGACATTTTTACTAAAAGACATATCAAATATTAAAGTTATAATTACCTTAAACCATGGCCTGGTCCACATTGAACTCCTTCTATGATAATATTTGAACACTTATTATTAATGGCAACACAATCATCTCCTATCGTAGACAAAATTTGAAGACTTACCCATTAATAAATGAGCAAAAATATTTAACTACAATTAGTAAATTTGAATGAAGGTGTTACCGGTTCTGATGATGGAGTTCATGATATGGATGTTAGTTGAAGAAGATATGTCGATTCCATCAGTGTTAGGACTATTCTCTGGAGCGATTATTTTTATTTCATATATTTTGACGTTGTTGCAATCATTTATGCTTATATGATTTCTCGGAGGGTTAATATGAGTCAATCCTTTAACTTCAAGATTGTTGCACTGACTAAACCTCATTGCCTATACAACGTAACAAATCATAAGAAAAACAAATAAAAAAGTTATTTTAATATAAATTATATGTTGAGATAGAATTATTCAAAGTTAAACTCCATCTCACCGTTGGTCGAGAACAACTTCCCATTCTTGGATACTGCAAAAAAAATAATTATAGAAATGAATAGTTAAACACTTTTTTTTTATTTAAATGTTGTTTTAAAGAATAAAAATGTTCTAAGAGTTTATCTTACTTTGTATTGAAATGAATATTCAAAATTGTTATTGTGGAGGTATCTGAGATTACTGCCTTGCCACCACGGTAGACCATTTCCATTAAGTTTTCCTTTTCCATAAACATTAAGACCATTAATTTGCGAGAACATTATCCATGTGTTCGATGCACATTCCGCCCATTTATTTATATCGTCTGGCGCTATTAGAGTTCCGTCGATCTGAATTTGAGGTGATTGAGATATGCAAGGACCACTAAAAAGCAAAGATCTAATAAAGAAAGTCTTTTCAGCCGGCACCACCATAACAGCAGTGTCTCTTGTACATGCACAAGTTGCTTTCCATGCTTGTAAAAATGCCTTTACAAATAAATACAAAATGTTTAGTCTAGCGTACGATAACTCGTCACCTTAACAATACTACATGTTTCAAATAAGTGAAATAATTTACCTTAGAATCATCGGTATTTCCATTTCCAACCGCACCATATTGTCTCACATCAAATGTAATAGCAAGACAAATATCTAGATAAAAAATGCAAAACAGAAAGAATAAACCGAGATGACTCTGCATGAAAGAAAACCAAAATAAAAACATGTTAATATGTTTTTCTAAATAAAATAAAATAAAAACTAATTAGATTCAATAAGTTGATAGAAAAAGGTGATCACCATTATCAATCAATTCTACTAGCCAAGAATTACAAAAACAAATCTTATTGAAACAAATTCAATGTGTCAAAACCCAATAATTTTTGTTGATTTTATAGTCTTTCTAAGTTCAATATTTTAGGAAAATGTATAAAGTTAAAAATATTTCATGTATATTTTTAAATTTCAAAACTATTACATGTGTATTTTTTTAGGATTTAAACAATATATAGGAATTTAATTTGAAATTGTGTGATTGTAATATGTAGACTTAAATTATTACTATTTCATGAATTGCATCATGTTGGTTTGGTTGAACTTGACCATTTTAGTTGCCAAAATAGGAAGATTTGACTCCATTTAATTTCTTTGAAAATATTTTGACCACATGTAGGGAGATTATGGATAAAATTATAGAGTTTTCTAATTTGATTTTTCACAAAATATGTTCATCCTTTTTATTTTGATGATTAATTTGATCATATTTTGGAATTTAGAGTGAACTTAACCAGAATAAAATAGTATGAATATTTTTAAAAATGAGAGGCATTTCTTTTTACAAATACACTATAATTTTACTCTTTTCTCTCCAATTGAAGAGATTGCAACCTATCTAATTTCATATATTTGAGGACTAATTTGATCTCACCAAAGTATATGTGTTAACTTAAACATGAAGTAAAATCTAAGGGCTAATATGTGTTTTGCTCACATGTTTAGTTTGACACTATTTCTTTCTACTTTATTTTTGTACTTTAGAAAGACAAGATTATTTTTTGAAAACCATACAGGAAATGTTGTCTACCTATCCTCTTGAGAGAGAAATTATAAGTAGTTCCATTTTTTTAAAACTGAAAGTATAGTTTGAAAATCTAGACCTCAACACGATTGTCGAACGATAATGCAAACAACGTCACATGATCATGGCCCATTAGACGTGATTCATTTGATGATGAGTTGCAAACAAATTATGGTTAAATAATTTCATCGAATAGATATATAGTGAAATGAGTTGCAAACTAATTATGTCATATATTGGAATTTTATAAATTAAAATTAAAATTTAATGATAATGATAATCATTAAAGTAAAGTAAAAAAAATAAGAAAGTGATTGAAATGTATAGAAACATCTACTTATAAAAAAAGGAGACACGTGTAGAGTATTATAAGCCAACTAGAACAAATGAGAATACTAAAGAAGGCCCTAGAATTGTCTACATTTCTCTTTCAGCTCCTATTATTGTTTATATATAGACACTTTCTATCATCGGTCTTGAACATCTTTCCTAAGCATTTCTACAAGACTACAAATTAACACTTTCTATAATCAATCAGAAAACGAATCTATCATCCAATCTATTAATTAATTAATGGCGCTAATTCCAAGCATTTTCAGCGGTCCAAGAAGCAACATCTTCGACCCCTTTTCAAGTCTCGACATCTTCGAGGGTTTCCCTTTCTCAAGTTCAGTACTGGATAATGTTCCGTCCTCCGCCCGAGAGACCTCATCCTTCGCCAATGCAAGGATCGACTGGAAGGAGACAGCGGAGGCGCACGTATTCAAGGCCGATCTGCCCGGGCTGAAGAAGGAGGAGGTGAAAGTGGAGTTGGAAGATGGAAAGGTTCTCCAGATCAGCGGCGAGAGGAGCAGAGAGCAGGAGGAGAAGAACGAGAAGTGGCACCGAGTTGAGAGGAGCAGCGGCAAGTTCCTCCGCCGCTTCAGGCTACTATGGACAACGGCGTCCTCACGGTCACTGTACCCAAGGAGCCGGAGAAGAAGCAGGAGATCAAGACCATCGACATCTCCGGCTGAAACAAAAATTCATTTATATCTAGCGTATTTTGTTTTGTTCTCTTTTCTTTTGTGTGCAAATAATGTAAAAGTGTAATGTGTGTGAGACAATCTACGGAATTAATATATATTATCTCTCTAATTATCAATATATGTTCAATATATGTTTGTTATCATTAATGTATTAAATATTGTATCATTCTATGTATATTGCATAAGCTCCCTCCTTTTTACATAAAATTCTTGAACCCTTTTTTAAAAATAAAGGTTCAAAATCCATATACATATTGTATTTAATAAAAATGCACCAAAAATGGGGTGCTGTAGCCCCTACAAAGTTTTTAATTACTTTAAATTTCTTTAAAATTTTATGTGAGGAATATGATTGATTTTCAACAATTACTTTGATTTTTTTATATTATGGATGCAGGTTTGATGTTTGATTCATGTTAGGGATGTTTTTATGCAATTAGATTTCTATTCAGGCAAAAATTATATTTTGTGTTTTTGGTATTTTTGGCTAGGACCTTTTAATTGAGATCGAACGTCGAGACAAGCATCTGAACGAAATTTTCCCACCAATCAAGATCTCGAACAAAATATTCCCGTGCGACCGAGGCCTGCGACCTTAACCCAATTTTCATCGTGCTTCGTTTGTTTGTATGTGTAAACACTAAAAATCTACCTATCAAATTTATAAAATTAAAATAATTATTTTAATTTTTTTTTCGAATAAATAAAATCAAAATAATTAATCCCAAGGTCAAAACTTAATTAATTAGATTAATTATTATGATAATTAAAATCTAAATTATTAAGAAAAATAACCAAAAACAATAATAAAATTATTTGGAAGAAATGTTATACTCATTTTATTTTAAAATAATTTTGATAAAATATCAATGGATAAAAATAAATAATTCGCAATAATTAAAATACCAAAAATTATTTATTTAACCCCAAAATATAAAATAAATAAAATAAATTGACAAAATATTTGTCATATTTATTTTTAATATTTTGTGTATTTTAAAATATCAAAATTAAAACCTAAAGGCTGAAAAAAATCAATTTCAAACAAACCTTTAAGGTTTTAAAATAAAATAAATCAGTAATCGGGTGTAGCCGAAACCCAGATTTATTGTTACATCCAGAACAACGTCCATCAGATAGACGTTGGAATCTTCTCAAATGCCTCAGACGCGCCAGCATAGCCCGCTGCAACAGAAGGAGTGTGTGCCCGCGAAGCAGCGGACTGACTAACACGAACGTTAGCTCCGTCAAGCAGAACGCAATGGAAATGCCAAAACATTGACGGAACGCCAACAGACCGCTCTACGTTAGCGTTCTCGCCCGAAACAACGTTGTTTCATCCTCCGATTATTGTCTTCATCACGACGCCAGATGGATAATCATCCATAGCCATCTTTGATTTTTCAAAGATCAAATTTTATCGTTTCTAGACGGATTGACTCCGTTCAAAAGGTGAAATGATCACACTACCACAATGATTATTTCTCCTACATATAAAGTCATAATCACTTATATCAACAAGTTGGATGAAGAACAACCAAAACATCATTAATTACTATTGCCTGATTCGATCCATTTGAATCCCACAACCGACTTCGAGAGGCTATAATAAACCTTCCTTAACAATTATGAAGCCAAGAGATCTAATCTCTAGCTTCAAATTAAAAATGACAGAAATCTTCCATTAAAGCTCCAAGCTTCTAGATTTTTTGAAATTTTTTGTAAGCTCTTAAAACTTGGATCTGAGCATCCCCAAAGCTTCCCTAAGGTCTAAAGAGTGTTCTTCAATCCTTGGTATGCTTCCAATCACCCTTTAATTCATACTTCCAGTTTGAATTTGAAATTTTTATATTTCAATATTCACAAGTTTGTATATTGTCTATTTATTGAATTTTTGAATTGGAAATCGATTTTAGGATCATTTCCATGATTTTTGTTTATGTTAGAATCAATCAATCAACCTTAAACAAAAAAAACTCAAATTTGAATTTTAAAAATAAAATAATTCTAATGATGTTGGACAATTTTTCTTCGGTTAATCCTCAAGATCAACAACTCAAAAGGCTTCCCTACATGATTTTAATGATGTTGAGAGACTATTTGAATCATGTTTGATTCATCCCAATCATATTTGATCAAAATCAAAAATTTTAAAATAAATAAAAAATTTGAGTTCTTGAATTGGTCCAAATGAACATGCAGTGTTCATGTTTTGGTACCAATCAAGTATATGAAGTAAAAGTAAGCTATTTGCAAGCTCATTATAATTAAAAACAACTTTAAAACTAAAAACCCAATTTTGGCCATAAATTGTTTTGAATGAATTTATCATCACACATGTCGATTATACCTTGGGATGATGTTCTAAATGTTCTTAAGAGCTTTGTGAAGCTAGCTAGACCCTTGTATTGAAAAATCCAAGCCTCCATCAAAATTGCAAAACCTATAATTTTGATGTTCTTGAGGACCAAGAATCTTTGGTCCAAATCGAGAGGTCCGACCAAAAAACATATCCTAGGACCGATAGGCCCGACCAAGGTTTTTCATCCAGGACCAAGTGGTCTGGCCGATGTTCTTTACCTAGGACCGAGAGGTCCGACCAATGAATTTTACATCCGACTGATAAGTTGAACCTAGGATCGAGGTGCACCCGACCAAGAACTCCTGAACCCAGGACCAATGACCAATGACTTTCACATAGAACCGAGATGTCAAATCTAAGACCAAGGAATATCGCACCCGACCAAGAACTCTCGAACCCAGGACCGAGGCATCTGACCTAGAATTCTAGAATCCGACCGAGAATTCTAGCCAAGGATTGAGAGGTCCTAGCTCCCGACCGAGAGACTTCTGCACCCTAACCTAAAAAGCCTTTATTGGGAAGGAGGTGAAGTATGTAAATTGATGTTGAAATTCTCGAACCTTGAGTTTCTATGGAATCGAATGGTTTTCCCGGATTACAACATGCTTTGTGTAATTTTGATTTTATTTGCTTGAATGTATGCTTGTATTACTTATTTTGAACAAAAATCAAAATATTCACACAAAAGTGGGCAATCACTCTTAGCGCTAGCTTGAACAAGAAAATAGTAAAACTAAAATATAAATTGTGAAAATAAATTTTAAAATGTCAAAATTGTTGTAGTAGAGACATTTGGGCGTTGTGGGACATATCGCTTTCAATTCTTTTTCACACGTAATCAAGTACCAAACTCATAAACAATCTCTAATTATATCTTGTATATGCCTAAATTATTTTTCAATTTTAAAAATTATGTGGCTGTATGTGTTTTTTTTCGTTTTTTTCACATAAGAAAATTACCCTATCATTAAGGTCGATTTGTGCGATCTAGAAATTATCGACCATATGCCTTAACTTCCTCATGTGCTCTCGCGGTATGAGACGAAGATTTTTATTGTAGGTTCAACCATGCAATGTTTTTTAAGAGAAAACGTTTTTTTTTGTGTGTTAAGGAGAGCTATGTTAAAAAAACCATTTGACTTACCTTCCTCTGCATCCCGTAAAAATGTGAAAAGGGATGACGAACCAAAAATAATGTTCTTTAACATAGTCCTTTCGAATATGCCCGTACATGTTTTAAATCGATCAACTCGCAGATATATCGATTTAATTGACTTTAGAGTAGCCACATTAGTTTCTTCTCAAAGAAATTAAAGAAAAGAAAATCAGATATTCGTTTTAAGAGTCCGGTGTTTGGTTACATATTAAGAAAGGGCCTACGACGTTATGTCCTATACGTATGTCTTCACAAACAGTCTCTACTCCTAAGTAATTGGTCAGTTGATGTTTAAAGGATTATTACGTTTTCGTTCTGAGTTCATAACTCTTTTGATTATCTGAGAAAATCTTAACCATTTTACAAAGGGATTAATCATATTCACAGGGCATAAACAAAGTTAGAGCGACAACATAGTTTGAGACACGATTCCCGTGGGAGAACAAATGAGCATAAATGAGGAGGATGAGGATTCGAATAAAATATTAGAAATTTATTCCTTTGAAATGAAGAGGGAAGAATAAATTAATTAAAAGTTCTAAGTGTTTTCCTTTTGAAATTTTTAGAGTTGAGAAAACTCTGAATAAAACAAATTAAAATGAGTTATTTTCAAAAATGATTCCCAAACTTTCTCATAATAGTCAATAATATTTTTAGAAGCCCATATGAATCCTGTTTGGATTTTCAAAATAATTGAACTCTATGTATGACACCGCAAAGATAGATATTTTTTCAAATGAATCCCAAAAATCTAAAACATTTGATGGGCATTGAAAATTTGAAGTCAAAATAAAATAAAATATAAATTTGGGGGTTCAATTAAAATAAAAGAAAGAACCTAGGGACTACTTTAATTTCGAATTAATTAATTAATTAATTAATTCGAAATTAAAATTAAAGTATTTAGGTCATTTTAAACAAATAAAAGGCCTAAGGTTCTTTTTAAAAGTATTGTAAAGGTTAGAGGAAACCAGAAAGAATAATAAAAAGAAATAGATGACTTCGTCTTCTTCTCCTTCCGTCTCCGGCACTGGGCGATTTTCGGTGATGTATACACCCGACACGAACCGTCGTCCTAGAGCAAAGCATCTTCCCAGAATAACTCAGTCGAAACAACTTCGTCTTCATCCAACCCTTGTTATTGCGATGGAACACAGGAGAAGGGGTCGAAAAAAAGCTCATCAGCAATTACATACTGTAACTACTGTTTCGTTCGAAGAAATCGACCGGATCAATGGCGCGGGGCGTTTTTCCACCTATTGGAGCTCTGTTATAGCTTATGCGACAATGAAGGATATCTCTAAACGACTAATTCGCGATTTCGTACTTCCGGCGACTGTAGTGTTGTGATTTCAGCAGCAATTTACTTGAGTGTTAAGACTAGATGAGATCTGATTATAATCATAGATCTAGACTAATCCTAGCACGATGAATATTAGCTAAGGTTTTATCCAAACATGCAAGCAATTTAAGACAATAAGAATAAGCTATCTATGAATCAAATGAACTACATTTCAGTCTATCTTTAACTGGAATTGGGGTACAAAACTGATGCCTCATGTAACAAACAAGAAATGAAATTAAGAAAGAAGTACCTGAGTTTGTGAAGATCGAAAAACGTATAGAGAATTAGAACTCGCCGGAATACTTTTGGCCTGTTCTTGCTTTGGTCTCTTCGTCTTCATGCCTGCATGCAATTCTTTTTCCTAATCTTCCCTTATACACACTAAGAGGAATCTATATGCTCTGTCTTGTCCTCTTTCTAAGCCTTTCTCCATTTGCTTTATTGACCTTAACCTCTACCAAAACTCGATGGAACGGAGCTGCTGGACTGAAGAACGAAACTAGATTCCGAAAGAAAACCGTTTTTTCCCCCAACTGCTAAACTACCTGAACTACTTCTTCTCCTATCCTTGACTTCAAAATAATATTATTCCACATTGCACAGTCCATTGAAACCACCTCACCCCACCACTTTAGATACTCTATGTCATTTCGTTATCGTAAGTTAATCTCTTTAATACATTTTTGTTTGAAATTAATTATTTGTTTCTTATAAAACGTTTTATTTCAAGATAAATTTGATTCAGATGATATTGAGAGGTATGGAGTCGACGCTTGTTGAATAAATTTAAATTAACAAGTTTTTAGTTTTTAATGTTTAATATTTCTAGAGTAATAACAATGATTTAGGGGTGAGTGGGATAACCAAGACATTTGTGTGGGAGACTTATTTAATATTTACAATAATTATTTTGTCATTTGATGAGTCAAGCATATGAAAAGTCTATGCTTTCTTATAAAACTTGTAACAATCCATTGAGATGAATAAGAAAAATATATTTTGCCCTCTTGTTATGAACAAATTGATATTAGAGCTATTGTGTGTGAGGTGAGCGTGAGAAAACATGTCAGTCTCAAAAGAGAATGTTGCGGTGTGCGCAGGCCGAGAGAGAGAAAAAAAAGCAATCGAGAGCTTTGTGAGGTGTGTGTGTTGAGTGTAAACACTTGAGAGAAATGACAGGTCTAACTATTGGCATACCGCTACCCAAGTTGACAAAAGGTGTCAAGTACGACAATTGGAAGGTACAGATGAAGGCCCTTTTTGGCTCCCAAGATAACTAGGATGTGGTCTAGACTGGGTATGAGGAACTAGAGAACACAGATGGGTATTCAAATGCCTAGTTGAACCCTTGAAGGTCGTTCGAGCTAAAGATAGGGCGGCTCTATATCTACTATACCGATATGTCGACGAATCTGGCTTTGAGAAGATATCTGACGTAAATCTTCCAAAAGGGGCATGGGATACACTCAAAATAGCCAACAAAGGAGACGAACAAGTGAAGCAAGTTCGGCTTCAAACTAAGAGGCGATTTGGAAAGTGTATTTGAGTTCATTACTCGGGTGGAGACCGTTGTGAACAAACTAAATCGGAATGGTGAGAGTCTTTCATCAAACCAATTTGTTGAAAAGATTATGAGGTCATTGACATATAGTTTTGAAAATATCGTGTGCGCAATATAGGAATCCAAAGATCTATCAACGCTTACCATTGAAGAGCTTGCTGAGTCCCTGGAAGCGCATGAGTAGAGAAGGAAAAACAAGAAGGGCGAGTCTCTTAAATAGGCTCTCCAAGCGAAGGTGACAATAAAAGAGGAGAAGGTAATCTATGCTCAGAGTACAAGAGGCAGAGGAAGAGGAAGAAGCCTAGGTGGTAGAGGAAGAGGAAGGAGGACGAGGAAGTGAGCAGGTCGACCAACATAACTGGCATGGCCGAGGTCAAGCTTGGGGTGTCCGGACAAACACATACAATAATATTAAGTGTTATGACTGTGGAAAGAATGGGCATATTGCGAAGGATTTTTAATCGATAAAATGCTACTATTGCGGAAAGTTGGGTCATATTTTCAAAGGCTATAGATCCGAAAAGAAAATGAGGAACCAAAAACTTCTTTGTTAAAAAAGAAGATGAAGGATTGTGGCTAGTGAAAAAAATTCCAAAAATCGAGATCAAACCTAGCTGTTCTGATAACTCGTTTTGGTACTTGGATATTGGCGCAAGTAACCACATGTGTGGAGACGAGAGCTTATTCAAAATACTCTCAAAGGTGGAGTCCGGATCCATTTCTTTCGGCGATGCTTCAAAAGTAGCCTTGAACTGATCCATATTGATTTATGTGGGCTAATAACTCTAGAATCATTTAGTGGTAAGAGATACTTCCTTTCTTTAATTGATGATTATTCGAGAAAGACGTGGGTTTATTTTCTAAAGGAGAAGTCATAAGTGTTTGAAACCTTCAAGAAATTTAAAGTGATGGTGGAGAAAGAAACATACAAAGTTATCAAAGTAGTTTGATCTAACAGAGGAGGTGAGTTCACTTCTATCGAGTTCAACAAATACTGCGATGAACATGGAATCAAGCATTTCTTGAATGCTCCATATTTTCCGCAGAAAAACGGTGTGGAAGAATGAAAGAACCAAACTATTCTCGATATGGTTCGATCTATGTTGAAAGGAAAGAATATGCCGAAACAGTTTTGGGCAGATGCAGTGTAGCACACAATCTATGTGCAAAATAAATGTCCACAGACAAATCTAGGAGAGAAGATGCCTCAAGTGATTTGGAGTGGTATGAAGCCGAGTGTCTTTCATCTCAAAGTGTTCGGTGGTGTGGCCTATATGCAAGTTCCAAGTCAGTACAGGATAAAGTTAGAAGATCGGAAAAAGAAGTACATATTTATCGGGTATGATGAAAAATCTAAGTCATACCAATTGTTTGATCCTGTTAAAAAAAGAAATTGGCGGTGAGTCGAGACGTTCACGTGGAGGAATCAATGACATGGAACTGGAATAACCCGATTGAGGAAGAAACAAGTTCAAAGGTTGTTATGCCTCCGATATCAACAACCACCGAACTTTCATAAGATGAATTCGAGCCTCTAAATCCCATAATGAGAAGTCTATAGGAGATATATGATACTACAAATGAAGTCCATATTGTATATCTCCTCGCTGACTTAGAAGATTTGAATTTTGAGAAAGTTGTAATAGACGTGAAATGGAAATCAGCTATGGATGAAGAAATTAGGGAAATTGAACGCAATAAAACATGGGAGCTAACCGACCTTCCTGAAAGAGCTCAACCCATTGAAGTAAAATGAGTGTACAAAAAAAAAATGTCGAGGGAGAGGTTGAGCGTTATAAGGCTCGAGTTGTGGTGAAGGGCTATAGACAAAAGGAGATAATCGATTATGATGAATTCTTTGCTCCTGTCATGAGAATGGATTCAATCCGACATCTGAAGAAAAGTAATTATAAGAAGGTGTTGAGATTGAGAAAAACCCTCTACGTGCTGAAGCAGGCTCCTTGTGCTTGGAATGAGAGAATTAACGAGTATTTCAAGAAAAATGGGTAGCAACAATGTCCTTACGAGCATGCCTTGTACACAAAGAAATCAAAAAATGATATGATGGTAGTCGCTCTCTATGTCGACTACCTCATATTCACCGAAAGCAACACAAATCTGATTAAGGAGTTCAAGGAGGTATTGAAGAAGGAGTTCGAGATGAGAGACTTAGGTTTGATAAAATATTTTCTTGGTCTAGAAGTGAAGCATTCGAGGAAGGGATTATTATATCCCAAGAGAGGTACGCGCTTGAAATTTTAAAGAAGTTTAAAATAGAGGACTAAAATCTGGTTTCAACTCCAATGGAACCAGGCACTAAACTCTCAAAGTTTGATGGAGGAGAATGATCTGATACTATATCAAAGCTTAGTTGGAAGTCTAAGGTATCTTACAAGCACGAGACCCGACCTAATATTGAGTGTTGGGATAACAAGCAGATTCATGGAGGATCCAAGCTATACACATTGGAAGGCCTTGAAGAGAATTCTGAGATATGTTCCAGGAACTCTTTCACTAGGTATTTTCTATTTAAAATCAAATGACTACCGATTAGTGGGTTACACTTTAGTGGGTTACTCTAATAGTTATTAGTGTGGTGATGTTGATGACCGAAAAAGTACTTCGGGTTATGTATTCATACTCAGAAATACGGCTCTTACTTGGTTGTCAAAGAAGCAGCCTATTGTAACTCTGTCGACGTGCGAGGCAGAGTATGTGGCAGCCACTTGGAGCGTGTGTCATGTAGTCTGGCTTTCAAATTTACTAAGGCAATTAGGAGTGATCCGAGATGAAGGGACTATGATACGAGTTAATAATAAGTCGGTGATCGAGTTAGCAAAGAACCCGGTTAATCATGGAAGGAGAAAATACATTGATGTCTGATTTCATTTCATTCGAGAACAAGTCAAACAAGGAAAGGTTGAGCTGAAGCATGTTGAAAGTCGAGATCAAGCCGTTGACATATTCACCAAGTCACTACCGACCACAATTGTCACACCCTAAATTTCATATTTGACCGAATGACTTCGGTCCTGGCCAAGACCAAGCACCCGTGTGATTGGAAATTAGGACTAAGGAAAATCTGAGATATAGGACCGAGAGAAATCTATGTTCGACCGAGGGGATCCGATCGAGGAGGTCCGACCGAGGGGGTCCGATCGAGGGGGTCCGACCGAGGGGGTCTAACCAAGGGGGTCTGACCGAGAGGGTTCGACCGAGGGGGCCGACTGATTATATTTTTCTAACTCATGCTTAGCCACCTCATTCTTAGCCACCTCATGCTTAACCACCTCATGCTTAGCCACCTCATGCTTAGCCACCTCATGCTTACCCAATTCATGCTTATCCACCTCATGCTTATCTACCACATGCTTGGCCACCTCATACTTCATCCTTCCCATGCTATGACAAGTAGGTGACAAACCCTCTTCATCACCTTTTATTAATCACATGCTATGACAAGCAGGTGACCAACTTTTTTATCAAACCATTGTCTATGACAAGCAGGTGACCAGTCTTATCAACCCCATGCTATGACAAGTAGGTGACCAGACTTTTTTTATTATACTCATGTCTATGATAAGTAGGTGACCAACCTTTTTATTAAACCCATGCTTATGACCAGCAGGTGACAAGCCCTCTTCATTATAAATATTATTCTGCACATACTTGTGAAGCCGATGACCAGCCATTTTCCTCAACCGACCTTGACTCTTTATATTTAAATATTTCACCATGGATTGATTAATTAATATCAATCCATTTTCCCTCTTAACTAAAAATCAGAAGACATCCACTAGAAGTCTTGAAGAACAACCAACCTTCATAGATAGATCAAACCTTAGCAGTTTCAAAGTATAAGGCAAGAAAACCTTTCTATATCACTCTTTAAAAACCAACACATGCTTATATAATTCATGTATATTATATAAATTATGCATACTATTTTAATAGCATTATTTCATTGCATAACAATATCTTTATATATGAACCAAGTATGATCTGTTTCAAAGGACAATCTGTTTTCCAAAGTACTAGCTCTTTTCTAAAGGATAATCTGTTTTCCAAAGTACCATCTCTTTTTTTAACAAGGATCTGTTTTCAAAAGAAGGATCTGATTTTCAAAGTATAAAAATGTTTTATGGAATCATTGTGAACAATGATGTATGAGAATTGACGGTATGGGAGGAGGGCTACATAAGATGAGCTCTAGTAGTCTGATTCCAAAATATGTGTTGAAGTTTCTATTGGGACTGGACTTCTGGGATGAGCTCTGGAAGATCCTACCCACATAGACAATTGTCTAACCAGGTTGTGGGCTTTAGGGATAGACTCCGAAGAGTGCCTTTCCAAATATTTGCTCAAACAGGATTCCTAACTTTAAGGATCAACTCTAAATAGTAAAGGGCCAATATGTGCTCAAGATCTTACTATACTTTCACAAATGATGATATACTTTATAAACCAGTATATGTATTCAAATATGTTTTTAAAAGTGTTATCTATAAATCTTTTTATAACTTGTTGGGTCTTTAGACTCACTATGCTTGTGTGGTGTAGGTACACAGCTATAGTCTTTTTATGACAATTAAAGGGAGACTTGGAGTGGGGCAAGGTGAAGAGATGTGTGTGAAAGGAGGGACAAAGATAGAAGACCGAGCCCTTTATTGGGTCTATTATTAAAAGATTGTATTTTCGCAGTAAAGGACCCTATCTTGATATTTTTGTAAGCCAAGGACCGTGTCTTATGTTTATAAACCGAAATTTTGTAGCTCCACTTTTTATAAATGACAAAATGCTTTCGCACATGTTTCTGTTTTCCGTTAATTATGTTCACATTTCAAACATCCCTCACTCGGTGTAAGTAATTTAGGAGTTAGGGTTGTTACAACATTACTAGAGAGTTGTAAAAGACTAATTGGAATGAGAGATGGAAAGAATATTTAAGTTTAAGGGGGAAATTTATTTGAAATTAATCATTTGTGTATTATAAAACGTTTTATTTCAGGATAAATTTTATTCATATGATATTGAGAGTTATGACGTCGACGCCTGTTGAATAAACTTAAATTAATAAGTTTTTAGTTTTTAATGTTTAATATTCTTAGAGTAATAATACTAATTTAGGGGTGAGTGGGATAACCAAGAGATTTGGGTGGGAGACTTATTTAATATTAACAATAATTACTTTGTCACTTGAAGATTCAAGCATATGAAAGGTCTATGCTTTCTTATAAAGACTAGTAAGAATTCATTTGAGATGAATAAGAAAAATATAATTTTCCCTCTTGTTACTAACAACGCCTTGAGACACATGAAGACGATGTGGGAGAATTGGAGGTATGACATAAATCTTGGTAAGTTAAGGAAGTACGAAGGAAATGTGGAAGCAATCAGGGCGGATAAGCCTGATGAAATGACCCAACAAGATTGGGAGTGATTGCTTGAAACCATTACTTTACCGATAAATTTCAGGTTTCTTCTTTCATATTTTGTACTTAATATAACATTTTAATCTAAAATTATATATATTAATTACTGAAACAAAGCGCTACCAGCATAGAAAACAAAAAAAAAATCAAAATATGCACATCGTTTTGGTAGCAAATCATTTACACATCTGCAAGAAGGATCAATTGCAAACTATGAAGATTTCTTTTTGGCGACTAAGACCAAAAAGATAAAACTGTTGATCCGCACATACTGAATAAAGTTGTAAGTATATAAAATATGTTTACTTTATATTTTATCTATTAATTGTATTATAATATTTTATTGTAGGATGAATTAAGAAATTTGCGAGTTGAACGTCCTGACATTTATGATGTCGATTTAGTTGAAGAAGTTTTTGGCTTTCAACACAAGAGAAAGATTATAGGGTGGGATCAGTTTTAGCTTCCCAAGTTCAAGGTCCTGCACCGTCCAAAAAATAACTACGTCAAGAGACTGTAACAATGTAATGAAGACTCGATGATATGGAAGAGACGATGAAGGCTTAAAAGGAAAAAGAGAAGACCGCGAGGTACGAGTTGGAAAACATGTTAAAGGATGAAATGAGGATTGAGAAGGTTCAAATGAAAGAGAGGATGAGGATGGAGAAGGCTCAAATGGAAGAGAGAATGAGGATGGAGAGAGCCGATATGATGCGTCTTATGTCACAGTTTATGTCGGTGGATCGATATATCCTACATTATTTACCCAATTTACTAATGTATTTAATTTGTATGAACTCTTTTTCATGTTTTGTTTTATTGTTGTGTGTTTAAAACAAGTTTTTATTAATTGGAGATTTAAAAAAAGTTATATTTGGATAAAATTGTAATTTGCAAATTTAACTTTGATTGTTTACAAAAAAAAATATGTTAAAATGTTTTTTTTCCTTTAATGTTAAAATATGCCGGAATATTTTTTCTTTTCAATCATGAATTGGAATTGATAAACTTTTTTCAATTAGACTGGCATTCATTTTGACAAGATGAAAATTTTATTTATATTTTTAAAATTTAGGAAGAATGATTGTGATATGAAAAAAAATTACTTAAATTAAACATTGATAAAGAGTCTAATATAGTTTAGAGTTTTATGCTATGTTTCCACATTATTCCCTCTTTATTTAAGTTTGTATTTATAATATAGTTTGAAATTGATCAATAAATGAATTTCAACAACATTATTGATTTAAAAAACCAGCATTTTAGCATTTTTGTTGCACATCATTTAAAGTAGAAACAAATATTAAATTCCAAAAGACATAAATAATGAGATAATTTCAAAATATTACAGAAAATTATAAATATTGTTTCATGTTGGTGGCATACCATCATAAAGTCTAAACATGTATAATTCAACCCTTTTTTTTACTCCTAACTTTAATAAAAAAGACTTAGTAGTCAACATAATCCATGTAAAATTTGATAAATATCCCATACATTAAAGAAAGACCTTTGGGAAAGTGGAGGCACACAATCCATTTACATTTTTTTAAGGTGGAATAAGTTTTTTCACCTGAACTCAATCATATATTCACGTTTTGAAAGACAATGCTACTACAAGGGACATGGACACTACAGTCCAAAAATATGGTATGCTTAGTCATCAACGATCCCTTCATGTTTATATACTTCACATTGTTCACTTTAACTGTTTTCATAGGTAAATCAGTAAATTACTAATAATATGGATTTTTTTCTCTTATGTCCCTTTTGTAGTTAAAACTAGAACAAATACATGCATATCATTACCATAATTGACATAAATCTCAATATTTTAGCGTTCACATATGTTACATAACAATAAATGCCAAAAAGAGTAACTGAATAGATAAGTAAATTCAATATATTACTTATAAATATTATGAATGTTACATGCTGGTGCAAAAAAGTCACTAAAACATGAACAATTCAATTCTTTTTACTGCTAAATACTACTCAATAAAAAATATTTGGCAGTAATTAACATCCTATACCAATATAGTCCATGTAATTGGATTTTGGGTTTGAGATTTGAGAAACTATTCATTCTTTCCAAGTTTGAAGACACTTGGCCTAAAGTAAATGGACCTCCGGGGATGTGGAGAAGGATCGAAGATGGCATTATTCATGGTGGAGTAAGTTTTTTCACCGGAAATTGATTTGATATTCACATTTTTAAAAACAATGTTGGTGCAAGGGACATGAGTGCTGCAATCTAATAATATGGCATGTTTTGTGACCGATGTTCCTTGTATGTTGATATAATTCACATTGCTCACTTTAACCGCTTTCATCTGTAAAAATAAAATAAAAAATTAGAGAGAAACAAAAGAACAGAAATTGGATTAAGGAAATAAAGTGTTTAACAATTAACCTGTTCAGCACAATGGGTGGTATTGCAATAATGTTGATCAATAATGATAGGATTCTTTGTATTGTGAAGCAAAATATTCTCAAATGTTATATTTCTAGCATATCCATTCCCTCCCTAAATTACATTAAAACAAATAATAATTAATAGTTAGAAAAATAAATAAATAAATTACCCTTCAATATTATTATTATTTATATATTACCGGCCATGTTTTTATCCTAGCTCCATTGGTTGTCCTAGTCAAAGTGCAGTTCTTTACAAGTATTCCTTCCACTTGGGCATAATCTCCACCCTTTCCAAGACTTCCAACACTAATATATAGCAATATTATTATATTAAATAGACATTTTTACTAAAAGACATATCAAATATTAAAGTTATAATTACCTTAAACCATGGCCTGGTCCACATTGAACTCCTTCTATGATAATATTTGAACACTTATTATTAATGGCAACACAATCATCTCCTATCGTAGACAAAATTTGAAGACTTACCCATTAATAAATGAGCAAAAATATATAACTACAATTAGTAAATTTGAATGAAGGTGTTACCGGTTCTGATGATGGAGTTCATGATATGGATGTTAGTTGAAGAAGATATGTCGATTCCATCAGTGTTAGGACTATTCTCTGGAGCGATTATTTTTATTTCATATATTTTGACGTTGTTGCAATCATTTATGCTTATATGATTTCTCGGAGGGTTAATATGAGTCAATCCTTTAACTTCAAGATTGTTGCACTGACTAAACCTCATTGCCTATACAACGTAACAAATCATAAGAAAAACAAATAAAAAAGTTATTTTAATATAAATTATATGTTGAGATAGAATTATTCAAAGTTAAACTCCATCTCACCGTTGGTCGAGAACAACTTCCCATTCTTGGATACTGCAAAAAAAATAATTATAGAAATGAATAGTTAAACACTTTTTTTTTATTTAAATGTTGTTTTAAAGAATAAAAATGTTCTAAGAGTTTATCTTACTTTGTATTGAAATGAATATTCAAAATTGTTATTGTGGAGGTATCTGAGATTACTGCCTTGCCACCACGGTAGACCATTTCCATTAAGTTTTCCTTTTCCATAAACATTAAGACCATTAATTTGCGAGAACATTATCCATGTGTTCGATGCACATTCCGCCCATTTATTTATATCGTCTGGCGCTATTAGAGTTCCGTCGATCTGAATTTGAGGTGATTGAGATATGCAAGGACCACTAAAAAGCAAAGATCTAATAAAGAAAGTCTTTTCAGCCGGCACAACCATAACAGCAGTGTCTCTTGTACATGCACAAGTTGCTTTCCATGCTTGTAAAAATGCCTTTACAAATAAATACAAAATGTTTAGTCTAGCGTACGATAACTCGTCACCTTAACAATACTACATGTTTCAAATAAGTGAAATAATTTACCTTAGAATCATCGGTATTTCCATTTCCAACCGCACCATATTGTCTCACATCAAATGTAATAGCAAGACAAATATCTAGATAAAAAATGCAAAACAGAAAGAATAAACCGAGATGACTCTGCATGAAAGAAAACCAAAATAAAAACATGTTAATATGTTTTTCTAAATAAAATAAAATAAAAACTAATTAGATTCAATAAGTTGATAGAAAAAGGTGATCACCATTATCAATCAATTCTACTAGCCAAGAATTACAAAAACAAATCTTATTGAAACAAATTCAATGTGTCAAAACCCAATAATTTTTGTTGATTTTATAGTCTTTCTAAGTTCAATATTTTAGGAAAATGTATAAAGTTAAAAATATTTCATGTATATTTTTAAATTTCAAAACTATTACATGTGTATTTTTTTAGGATTTAAACAATATATAGGAATTTAATTTGAAATTGTGTGATTGTAATATGTAGACTTAAATTATTACTATTTCATGAATTGCATCATGTTGGTTTGGTTGAACTTGACCATTTTAGTTGCCAAAATAGGAAGATTTGACTCCATTTAATTTCTTTGAAAATATTTTGACCACATGTAGGGAGATTATGGATAAAATTATAGAGTTTTCTAATTTGATTTTTCACAAAATATGTTCATCCTTTTTATTTTGATGATTAATTTGATCATATTTTGGAATTTAGAGTGAACTTAACCAGAATAAAATAGTATGAATATTTTTAAAAATGAGAGGCATTTCTTTTTACAAATACACTATAATTTTACTCTTTTCTCTCCAATTGAAGAGATTGCAACCTATCTAATTTCATATATTTGAGGACTAATTTGATCTCACCAAAGTATATGTGTTAACTTAAACATGAAGTAAAATCTAAGGGCTAATATGTGTTTTGCTCACATGTTTAGTTTGACACTATTTCTTTCTACTTTATTTTTGTACTTTAGAAAGACAAGATTATTTTTTGAAAACCATACAGGAAATGTTGTCTACCTATCCTCTTGAGAGAAATTATAAGTAGTTCCATTTTTTTAAAACTGAAAGTATAGTTTGAAAATCTAGACCTCAACACGATTGTCGAACGATAATGCAAACAACGTCACATGATCATGGCCCATTAGACGTGATTCATTTGATGATGAGTTGCAAACAAATTATGGTTAAATAATTTCATCGAATAGATATATAGTGAAATGAGTTGCAAACTAATTATGTCATATATTGGAATTTTATAAATTAAAATTAAAATTTAATGATAATGATAATCATTAAAGTAAAGTAAAAAAAATAAGAAAGTGATTGAAATGTATAGAAACATCTACTTATAAAAAAAGGAGACACGTGTAGAGTATTATAAGCCAACTAGAACAAATGAGAATACTAAAGAAGGCCCTAGAATTGTCTACATTTCTCTTTCAGCTCCTATTATTGTTTATATATAGACACTTTCTATCATCGGTCTTGAACATCTTTCCTAAGCATTTCTACAAGACTACAAATTAACACTTTCTATAATCAATCAGAAAACGAATCTATCATCCAATCTATTAATTAATTAATGGCGCTAATTCCAAGCATTTTCAGCGGTCCAAGAAGCAACATCTTCGACCCCTTTTCAAGTCTCGACATCTTCGAGGGTTTCCCTTTCTCAAGTTCAGTACTGGATAATGTTCCGTCCTCCGCCCGAGAGACCTCATCCTTCGCCAATGCAAGGATCGACTGGAAGGAGACAGCGGAGGCGCACGTATTCAAGGCCGATCTGCCCGGGCTGAAGAAGGAGGAGGTGAAAGTGGAGTTGGAAGATGGAAAGGTTCTCCAGATCAGCGGCGAGAGGAGCAGAGAGCAGGAGGAGAAGAACGAGAAGTGGCACCGAGTTGAGAGGAGCAGCGGCAAGTTCCTCCGCCGCTTCAGGCTACTATGGACAACGGCGTCCTCACGGTCACTGTACCCAAGGAGCCGGAGAAGAAGCAGGAGATCAAGACCATCGACATCTCCGGCTGAAACAAAAATTCATTTATATCTAGCGTATTTTGTTTTGTTCTCTTTTCTTTTGTGTGCAAATAATGTAAAAGTGTAATGTGTGTGAGACAATCTACGGAATTAATATATATTATCTCTCTAATTATCAATATATGTTCAATATATGTTTGTTATCATTAATGTATTAAATATTGTATCATTCTATGTATATTGCATAAGCTCCCTCCTTTTTACATAAAATTCTTGAACCCTTTTTTAAAAATAAAGGTTCAAAATCCATATACATATTGTATTTAATAAAAATGCACCAAAAATGGGGTGCTGTAGCCCCTACAAAGTTTTTAATTACTTTAAATTTCTTTAAAATTTTATGTGAGGAATATGATTGATTTTCAACAATTACTTTGATTTTTTTATATTATGGATGCAGGTTTGATGTTTGATTCATGTTAGGGATGTTTTTATGCAATTAGATTTCTATTCAGGCAAAAATTATATTTTGTGTTTTTGGTATTTTTGGCTAGGACCTTTTAATCGAGATCGAACGTCGAGACAAGCATCTGAACGAAATTTTCCCACCAATCAAGATCTCGAACAAAATATTCCCGTGCGACCGAGGCCTGCGACCTTAACCCAATTTTCATCGTGCTTCGTTTGTTTGTATGTGTAAACACTAAAAATCTACCTATCAAATTTATAAAATTAAAATAATTATTTTAATTTTTTTTTCGAATAAATAAAATCAAAATAATTAATCCCAAGGTCAAAACTTAATTAATTAGATTAATTATTATGATAATTAAAATCTAAATTATTAAAAAAAATAACCAAAAACAATAATAAAATTATTTGGAAGAAATGTTATACTCATTTTATTTTAAAATAATTTTGATAAAATATCAATGGATAAAAATAAATAATTCGCAATAATTAAAATACCAAAAATTATTTATTTAACCCCAAAATATAAAATAAATAAAATAAATTGACAAAATATTTGTCATATTTATTTTTAATATTTTGTGTATTTTAAAATATCAAAATTAAAACCTAAAGGCTGAAAAAAATCAATTTCAAACAAACCTTTAAGGTTTTAAAATAAAAATAAATCAGTAATCGGGTGTAGCCGAAACCCAGATTTATTGTTACATCCAGAACAACGTCCATCAGATAGACGTTGGAATCTTCTCAAATGCCTCAGACGCGCCAGCATAGCCCGCTGCAACAGAAGGAGTGTGTGCCCGCGAAGCAGCGGACTGACTAACACGAACGTTAGCTCCGTCAAGCAGAACGCAATGGAAATGCCAAAACATTGACGGAACGCCAACAGACCGCTCTACGTTAGCGTTCTCGCCCGAAACAACGTTGTTTCATCCTCCGATTATTGTCTTCATCACGACGCCAGATGGATAATCATCCATAGCCATCTTTGATTTTTCAAAGATCAAATTTTATCGTTTCTAGACGGATTGACTCCGTTCAAAAGGTGAAATGATCACACTACCACAATGATTATTTCTCCTACATATAAAGTCATAATCACTTATATCAACAAGTTGGATGAAGAACAACAAAAAACATCATTAATTACTATTGCCTGATTCGATCCATTTGAATCCCACAACCGACTTCGAGAGGCTATAATAAACCTTCCTTAACAATTATGAAGCCAAGAGATCTAATCTCTAGCTTCAAATTAAAAATGACAGAAATCTTCCATTAAAGCTCCAAGCTTCTAGATTTTTTGAAATTTTTTGTAAGCTCTTAAAACTTGGATCTGAGCATCCCCAAAGCTTCCCTAAGGTCTAAAGAGTGTTCTTCAATCCTTGGTATGCTTCCAATCACCCTTTAATTCATACTTCCAGTTTGAATTTGAAATTTTTATATTTCAATATTCACAAGTTTGTATATTGTCTATTTATTGAATTTTTGAATTGGAAATCGATTTTAGGATCATTTCCATGATTTTTGTTTATGTTAGAATCAATCAATCAACCTTAAACAAAAAAAACTCAAATTTGAATTTTAAAAATAAAATAATTCTAATGATGTTGGACAATTTTTCTTCGGTTAATCCTCAAGATCAACAACTCAAAAGGCTTCCCTACATGATTTTAATGATGTTGAGAGACTATTTGAATCATGTTTGATTCATCCCAATCATATTTGATCAAAATCAAAAAATTTAAAATAAATAAAAAATTTGAGTTCTTGAATTGGTCCAAATGAACATGCACTGTTCATGTTTTGGTACCAATCAAGTATATGAAGTAAAAGTAAGCTATTTGCAAGCTCATTATAATTAAAAACAACTTTAAAACTAAAAACCCAATTTTGGCCATAAATTGTTTTGAATGAATTTATCATCACACATGTCGATTATACCTTGGGATGATGTTCTAAATGTTCTTAAGAGCTTTGTGAAGCTAGCTAGACCCTTGTATTGAAAAATCCAAGCCTCCATCAAAATTGCAAAACCTATAATTTTGATGTTCTTGAGGACCAAGAATCTTTGGTCCAAATCGAGAGGTCCGACCAAAAAACATATCCTAGGACCGATAGGCCCGACCAAGGTTTTTCATCCAGGACCAAGTGGTCTGGCCGATGTTCTTTATCTAGGACCGAGAGGTCCGACCAATGAATTTTTCATCCGACTGATAAGTTGAACCTAGGATCGAGGTGCACCCGACCAAGAACTCCTGAACCCAGGACCAATGACCAATGACTTTCACATAGAACCGAGATGTCAAATCTAAGACCAAGGAATATCGCACCCGACCAAGAACTCTCGAACCCAGGACCGAGGCATCTGACCTAGAATTCTAGAATCCGACCGAGAATTCTAGCCAAGGATTGAGAGGTCCTAGCTCCCGACCGAGAGACTTCTGCACCCTAACCTAAAAAGCCTTTATTGGGAAGGAGGTGAAGTATGTAAATTGATGTTGAAATTCTCGAACCTTGAGTTTCTATGGAATCGAATGGTTTTCCCGGATTACAACATGCTTTGTGTAATTTTGATTTTATTTGCTTGAATGTATGCTTGTATTACTTATTTTGAACAAAAATCAAAATATTCACACAAAAGTGGGCAATCACTCTTAGCGCTAGCTTGAACAAGAAAATAGTAAAACTAAAATATAAATTGTGAAAATAAATTTTAAAATGTCAAAATTGTTGTAGTAGAGACATTTGGGCGTTGTGGGACATATCTCTTTCAATTCTTTTTCACACGTAATCAAGTACCAAACTCATAAACAATCTCTAATTATATCTTGTATATGCCTAAATTATTTTTCAATTTTAAAAATTATGTGGCTGTATGTGTTTTTTTTCGTTTTTTTCACATAAGAAAATTACCCTATCATTAAGGTCGATTTGTGCGATCTAGAAATTATCGACCATATGCCTTAACTTCCTCATGTGCTCTCGCGGTATGAGACGAAGATTTTTATTGTAGGTTCAACCATGCAATGTTTTTTAAGAGAAAACGTTTTTTTTGTGTGTTAAGGAGAGCTATGTTAAAAAAACCATTTGACTTACCTTCCTCTGCATCCCGTAAAAATGTGAAAAGGGATGACGAACCAAAAATAATGTTCTTTAACATAGTCCTTTCGAATATGCCCGTACATGTTTTAAATCGATCAACTCGCAGATATATCGATTTAATTGACTTTAGAGTAGCCACATTAGTTTCTTCTCAAAGAAATTAAAGAAAAGAAAATCAGATATTCGTTTTAAGAGTCCGGTGTTTGGTTACATATTAAGAAAGGGCCTACGACGTTATGTCCTATACGTATGTCTTCACAAACAGTCTCTACTCCTAAGTAATTGGTCAGTTGATGTTTAAAGGATTATTACGTTTTCGTTCTGAGTTCATAACTCTTTTGATTATCTGTGAAAATCTTAACCATTTTACAAAGGGATTAATCATATTCACAGGGCATAAACAAGGTTAGAGCGACAACATAGTTTGAGACACGATTCCCGTGGGAGAACAAATGAGCATAAATGAGGAGGATGAGGATTCGAATAAAATATTAGAAATTTATTCCTTTGAAATGAAGAGGGAAGAATAAATTAATTAAAAGTTCTAAGTGTTTTCCTTTTGAAATTTTTAGAGTTGAGAAAACTCTGAATAAAACAAATTAAAATGAGTTATTTTCAAAAATGATTCCCAAACTTTCTCATAATAGTCAATAATATTTTTAGAAGCCCATATGAATCCTGTTTGGATTTTCAAAATAATTGAACTCTATGTATGACACCGCAAAGATAGATATTTTTTCAAATGAATCCCAAAAATCTAAAACATTTGATGGGCATTGAAAATTTGAAGTCAAAATAAAATAAAATATAAATTTGGGGGTTCAATTAAAATAAAAGAAAGAACCTAGGGACTACTTTAATTTCGAATTAATTAATTAATTAATTAATTCGAAATTAAAATTAAAGTATTTAGGTCATTTTAATCAAAAAAAAAAAAAAAGGCCTAAGGTTCTTTTTAAAAGTATTGTAAAGGTTAGAGGAAACCAGAAAGAATAATAAAAAGAAATAGATGACTTCGTCTTCTTCTCCTTCCGTCTCCGGCACTGGGCGATTTTCGGTGATGTATACACCCGACACGAACCGTCGTCCTAGAGCAAAGCATCTTCCCAGAATAACTCAGTCGAAACAACTTCGTCTTCATCCAACCCTTGTTATTGCGATGGAACACAGGAGAAGGGGTCGAAAAAAAGCTCATCAGCAATTACATACTGTAACTACTGTTTCGTTCGAAGAAATCGACCGGATCAATGGCGCGGGGCGTTTTTCCACCTATTGGAGCTCTGTTATAGCTTATGCGACAATGAAGGATATCTCTAAACGACTAATTCGCGATTTCGTACTTCCGGCGACTGTAGTGTTGTGATTTCAGCAGCAATTTACTTGAGAGTTAAGACTAGATGAGATCTGATTATAATCATAGATCTAGACTAATCCTAGCACGATGACTATTAGCTAAGGTTTTATCCAAACATGCAAGCAATTTAAGACAATAAGAATAAGCTATCTATGAATCAAATGAACTACATTTCAGTCTATCTTTAACTAGAATTGGGGTACAAAACTGATGCCTCATGTAACAAACAAGAAATGAAATTAAGAAAGAAGTACCTGAGTTTGTGAAGATCGAAAAACGTATAGAGAATTAGAACTCGCCGGAATACTTTTGGCCTGTTCTTGCTTTGGTCTCTTCGTCTTCATGCCTGCATGCAATTCTTTTTCCTAATCTTCCCTTATACACACTAAGAGGAATCTATATGCTCTGTCTTGTCCTCTTTCTAAGCCTTTCTCCATTTGCTTTATTGACCGTAACCTCTACCAAAACTCGATGGAACGGAGCTGCTGGACTGAAGAACGAAACTAGATTCCGAAAGAAAACCGTTTTTTCCCCCAACTGCTAAACTACCTGAACTACTTCTTCTCCTATCCTTGACTTCAAAATAATATTATTCCACATTGCACAGTCCATTGAAACCACCTCACCCCACCACTTTAGATACTCTATGTCATTTCGTTATCGTAAGTTAATCTCTTTAATACATTTTTGTTTGAAATTAATTATTTGTTTCTTATAAAACGTTTTATTTCAAGATAAATTTGATTCAGATGATATTGAGAGGTATGGAGTCGACGCTTGTTGAATAAATTTAAATTAACAAGTTTTTAGTTTTTAATGTTTAATATTTCTAGAGTAATAACAATGATTTAGGGGTGAGTGGGATAACCAAGACATTTGTGTGGGAGACTTATTTAATATTTACAATAATTATTTTGTCATTTGATGAGTCAAGCATATGAAAAGTCTATGCTTTCTTATAAAACTTGTAACAGTCCATTGAGATGAATAAGAAAAATATATTTTGCCCTCTTGTTATGAACAAATTGATATTAGAGCTATTGTGTGTGAGGTGAGCGTGAGAAAACATGTCAGTCTCAAAAGAGAATGTTGCGGTGTGCGCAGGCCGAGAGAGAGAAAAAAAAGCAATCGAGAGCTTTGTGAGGTGTGTGTGTTGAGTGTAAACACTTGAGAGAAATGACAGGTCTAACTATTGGCATACCGCTACCCAAGTTGACAAAAGGTGTCAAGTACGACAATTGGAAGGTACAGATGAAGGCCCTTTTTGGCTCCCAAGATAACTAGGATGTGGTCTAGACTGGGTATGAGGAACTAGAGAACACAGATGGGTATTCAAATGCCTAGTTGAACCCTTGAAGGTCGTTCGAGCTAAAGATAGGGCGGCTCTATATCTACTATACCGATATGTCGACGAATCTGGCTTTGAGAAGATATCTGACGTAAATCTTCCAAAAGGGGCATGGGATACACTCAAAATAGCCAACAAAGGAGACGAACAAGTGAAGCAAGTTCGGCTTCAAACTAAGAGGCGATTTGGAAAGTGTATTTGAGTTCATTACTCGGGTGGAGACCGTTGTGAACAAACTAAATCGGAATGGTGAGAGTCTTTCATCAAACCAATTTGTTGAAAAGATTATGAGGTCATTGACATATAGTTTTGAAAATATCGTGTGCGCAATATAGGAATCCAAAGATCTATCAACGCTTACCATTGAAGAGCTTGCTGAGTCCCTGGAAGCGCATGAGTAGATAAGGAAAAACAAGAAGGGCGAGTCTCTTAAATAGGCTCTCCAAGCGAAGGTGACAATAAAAGAGGAGAAGGTAATCTATGCTCAGAGTACAAGAGGCAGAGGAAGAGGAAGAAGCCTAGGTGGTAGAGGAAGAGGAAGGAGGACGAGGAAGTGAGCAGGTCGACCAACATAACTGGCATGGCCGAGGTCAAGCTTGGGGTGTCCGGACAAACACATACAATAATATTAAGTGTTATGACTGTGGAAAGAATGGGCATATTGCGAAGGATTTTTAATCGATAAAATGCTACTATTGCGGAAAGTTGGGTCATATTTTCAAAGGCTATAGATCCGAAAAGAAAATGAGGAACCAAAAACTTCTTTGTTAAAAAAGAAGATGAAGGATTGTGGCTAGTGAAAAAAATTCCAAAAATCGAGATCAAACCTAGCTGTTCTGATAACTCGTTTTGGTACTTGGATATTGGCGCAAGTAGCCACATGTGTGGAGACGAGAGCTTATTCAAAATACTCTCAAAGGTGGAGTCCGGATCCATTTCTTTCGGCGATGCTTCAAAAGTAGCCTTGAACTGATCCATATTGATTTATGTGGGCTAATAACTCTAGAATCATTTAGTGGTAAGAGATACTTCCTTTCTTTAATTGATGATTATTCGAGAAAGACGTGGGTTTATTTTCTAAAGGAGAAGTCATAAGTGTTTGAAACCTTCAAGAAATTTAAAGTGATGGTGGAGAAAGAAACATACAAAGTTATCAAAGTAGTTTGATCTGACAGAGGAGGTGAGTTCACTTCTATCGAGTTCAACAAATACTGCGATGAACATGGAATCAAGCATTTCTTGAATGCTCCATATTTTCCGCAGAAAAACGGTGTGGAAGAATGAAAGAACCAAACTATTCTCGATATGGTTCGATCTATGTTGAAAGGAAAGAATATGCCGAAACAGTTTTGGGCAGATGCAGTGTAGCACACAATCTATGTGCAAAATAAATGTCCACAGACAAATCTAGGAGAGAAGATGCCTCAAGTGATTTGGAGTGGTATGAAGCCGAGTGTCTTTCATCTCAAGGTGTTCGGTGGTGTGGCCTATATGCAAGTTCCAAGTCAGTACAGGATAAAGTTAGAAGATCGGAAAAAGAAGTACATATTTATCGGGTATGATGAAAAATCTAAGTCATACCAATTGTTTGATCCTGTTAAAAAAAGAAATTGGCGGTGAGTCGAGATGTTCACGTGGAGGAATCAATGACATGGAACTGGAATAACCCGATTGAGGAAGAAACAAGTTCAAAGGTTGTTATGCCTCCGATATCAACAACCACCGAACTATCATAAGATAAATCCGAGCCTCTAAATCCCATAATGAGAAGTCTATAGGAGATATATGATACTACAAATGAAGTCCATATTGTATATCTCCTCGCTGACTTAGAAGATTTGAATTTTGAGAAAGTTGTAATAGACGTGAAATGGAAATCAGCTATGGATGAAGAAATTAGGGAAATTGAACGCAATAAAACATGGGAGCTAACCGACCTTCCTGAAAGAGCTCAACCCATTGAAGTAAAATGAGTGTACAAAAAAAAAATGTCGAGGGAGAGGTTGAGCGTTATAAGGCTCGAGTTGTGGTGAAGGGCTATAGACAAAAGGAGATAATCGATTATGATGAATTCTTTGCTCCTGTCATGAGAATGGATTCAATCCGACATATGAAGAAAAGTAATTATAAGAAGGTGTTGAGATTGAGAAAAACCCTCTACGTGCTGAAGCAGGCTCCTTGTGCTTGGAATGAGAGAATTAACGAGTATTTCAAGAAAAATGGGTACCAACAATGTCCTTACGAGCATGCCTTGTACACAAAGAAATCAAAAAATGATATGATGGTAGTCGCTCTCTATGTCGACTACCTCATATTCACCGAAAGCAACACAAATCTGATTAAGGAGTTCAAGGAGGTATTGAAGAAGGAGTTCGAGATGAGAGACTTAGGTTTGATAAAATATTTTCTTGGTCTAGAAGTGAAGCATTCGAGGAGGGATTATTATATCCCAAGAGAGGTACGCGCTTGAAATTTTAAAGAAGTTTAAAATAGAGGACTAAAATCTGGTTTCAACTCCAATGGAACCAGGCACTAAACTCTCAAAGTTTGATGGAGGAGAATGAACTGATACTATATCAAAGTTTAGTTGGAAGTCTAAGGTATCTTACAAGCACGAGACCCGACCTAATATTGAGTGTTGGGATAACAAGCAGATTCATGGAGGATCCAAGCTATACACATTGGAAGGCCTTGAAGAGAATTCTGAGATATGTTCCAGGAACTCTTTCACTAGGTATTTTCTATTTAAAATCAAATGACTACCGATTAGTGGGTTACACTTTAGTGGGTTACTCTAATAGTTATTAGTGTGGTGATGTTGATGACCGAAAAAGTACTTCGGGTTATGTATTCATACTCAGAAATACGGCTCTTACTTGGTTGTCAAAGAAGCAGCCTATTGTAACTCTGTCGACGTGCGAGGCAGAGTATGTGGCAGCCACTTGGAGCGTGTGTCATGTAGTCTGGCTTTCAAATTTACTAAGGCAATTAGGAGTGATCCGAGATGAAGGGACTATGATACGAGTTAATAATAAGTCGGTGATCGAGTTAGCAAAGAACCCGGTTAATCATGGAAGGAGAAAATACATTGATGTCTAATTTCATTTCATTCGAGAACAAGTCAAACAAGGAAAGGTTGAGCTGAAGCATGTTGAAAGTCGAGATCAAGCCGTTGACATATTCACCAAGTCACTTCCGACCACAATTGTCACACCCTAAATTTCATATTTGACCGAATGACTTCGGTCCTGGCCAAGACCAAGCACCCGTGTGATTGGAAATTAGGACTAAGGAAAATCTGAGATATAGGACCGAGAGAAATCTATGTTCGACCGAGGGGATCCGATCGAGGAGGTCCGACCGAGGGGGTCCGATCGAGGGGGTCCGACCGAGGGGGTCTGACCAAGGGGGTCTGACCGAGAGGGTTCGACCGAGGGGGCCGACTGATTATATTTTTCTAACTCATGCTTAGCCACCTCATTCTTAGCCACCTCATGCTTAACCACCTCATGCTTAGCCACCTCATGCTTAGCCACCTCATGCTTACCCAATTCATGCTTATCCACCTCATGCTTATCTACCACATGCTTGGCCACCTCATACTTCATCCTTCCCATGCTATGACAAGTAGGTGACAAACCCTCTTCATCACCTTTTATTAATCACATGCTATGACAAGCAGGTGACCAACTTTTTTATCAAACCATTGTCTATGACAAGCAGGTGACCAGTCTTATCAACCCCATGCTATGACAAGTAGGTGACCAGACTTTTTTTATTATACTCATGTCTATGATAAGTAGGTGACCAACCTTTTTATTAAACCCATGCTTATGACCAGCAGGTGACAAGCCCTCTTCATTATAAATATTATTCTGCACATACTTGTGAAGCCGATGACCAACCATTTTCCTCAACCGACCTTGACTCTTTATATTTAAATATTTCACCATGGATTGATTAATTAATATCAATCCATTTTCCCTCTTAACTAAAAATCATAAGACATCCACTAGAAGTCTTGAAGAACAACCAACCTTCATAGATAGATCAAACCTTAGCAGTTTCAAAGTATAAGGCAAGAAAACCTTTCTATATCACTCTTTAAAAACCAACACATGCTTATATAATTCATGTATATTATATAAATTATGCATACTATTTTAATAGCATTATTTCATTGCATAACAATATCTTTATATATGAACCAAGTATGATCTGTTTCAAAGGACAATCTGTTTTCCAAAGTACTAGCTCTTTTCTAAAGGATAATCTGTTTTCCAAAGTACCATCTCTTTTTTTAACAAGGATCTGTTTTCAAAAGAAGGATCTGATTTTCAAAGTATGAAATGTTTTATGGAATCATTGTGAACAATGATGTATGAGAATTGACGGTATGGGAGGAGGGCTACATAAGATGAGCTCTAGTAGTCTGATTCCAAAATATGTGTTGAAGTTTCTATTGGGACTGGACTTCTGGGATGAGCTCTGGAAGATCCTACCCACATAGACAATTGTCTAACCAGGTTGTGGGCTTTAGGGATAGACTCCGAAGAGTGCCTTTCCAAATATGTGCTCAAACAGGATTCCTAACTTTAAGGATCAACTCTAAATAGTAAAGGGCCAATATGTGCTCAAGATCTTACTATACTTTCACAAATGATGATATACTTTATAAACCAGTATATGTATTCAAATATGTTTTTAAAAGTGTTATCTATAAATCTTTTTATAACTTGTTGGGTCTTTAGACTCACTATGCTTGTGTGGTGTAGGTACACAGCTATAGTCTTTTTATGACAATTAAAGGGAGACTTGGAGTGGGGCAAGGTGAAGAGATGTGTGTGAAAGGAGGGACAAAGATAGAAGACCGAGCCCTTTATTGGGTCTATTATTAAAAGATTGTATTTTCGCAGTAAAGGACCCTATCTTGATATTTTTGTAAGCCAAGGACCGTGTCTTATGTTTATAAACCGAAATTTTGTAGCTCCACTTTTTATAAATGACAAAATGCTTTCGCACATGTTTCTGTTTTCCGTTAATTATGTTCACATTTCAAACATCCCTCACTCGGTGTAAGTAATTTAGGAGTTAGGGTTGTTACAACATTACTAGAGAGTTGTAAAAGACTAATTGGAATGAGAGATGGAAAGAATATTTAAGTTTAAGGGGGAAATTTATTTGAAATTAATCATTTGTGTATTATAAAACGTTTTATTTCAGGATAAATTTTATTCATATGATATTAAGAGTTATGACGTCGACGCCTGTTGAATAAACTTAAATTAATAAGTTTTTAGTTTTTAATGTTTAATATTCTTAGAGTAATAATACTAATTTAGGGGTGAGTGGGATAACCAAGAGATTTGGGTGGGAGACTTATTTAATATTAACAATCATTACTTTGTCACTTGAAGATTCAAGCATATGAAAGGTCTATGCTTTCTTATAAAGACTAGTAAGAATTCATTTGAGATGAATAAGAAAAATATAATTTTCCCTCTTGTTACTAACAACGCCTTGAGACACATGAAGACGATGTGGGAGAATTGGAGGTATGACATAAATCTTGGTAAGTTAAGGAAGTACGAAGGAAATGTGGAAGCAATCAGGGCGGATAAGCCTGATGAAATGACCCAACAAGATTGGGAGTGATTGCTTGAAACCATTACTTTACCGATAAATTTCAGGTTTCTTCTTTCATATTTTGTACTTAATATAACATTTTAATCTAAAATTATATATATTAATTACTGAAACAAAGCGCTACCAGCATAGAAAACAAAAAAAAAATCAAAATATGCACATCGTTTTGGTAGCAAATCATTTACACATCTGCAAGAAGGATCAATTGCAAACTATGAAGATTTCTTTTTGGCGACTAAGACCAAAAAGGATAAAACTGTTGATCCGCACATACTGAATAAAGTTGTAAGTATATAAAATATGTTTACTTTATATTTTATCTATTAATTGTATTATAATATTTTATTGTAGGATGAATTAAGAAATTTGCGAGTTGAACGTCCTGACATTTATGATGTCGATTTAGTTGAAGAAGTTTTTGGCTTTCAACACAAGAGAAAGATTATAGGGTGGGATCAGTTTTAGCTTCCCAAGTTCAAGGTCCTGCACCGTCCAAAAAATAACTACGTCAAGAGACTGTAACAATGTAATGAAGACTCGATGATATGGAAGAGACGATGAAGGCTTAAAAGGAAAAAGAGAAGACCGCGAGGTACGAGTTGGAAAACATGTTAAAGGATGAAATGAGGATTGAGAAGGTTCAAATGAAAGAGAGGATGAGGATGGAGAAGGCTCAAATGGAAGAGAGAATGAGGATGGAGAGAGCCGATATGATGCGTCTTATGTCACAGTTTATGTCTAGCGGTGGATCGATATATCCTACATTATTTACCCAATTTACTAATGTATTTAATTTGTATGAACTCTTTTTCATGTTTTGTTTTATTGTTGTGTGTTTAAAACAAGTTTTTATTAATTGGAGATTTAAAAAAAGTTATATTTGGATAAAATTGTAATTTGCAAATTTAACTTTGATTGTTTACAAAAAAAATATGTTAAAATGTTTTTTTTCCTTTAATGTTAAAATATGCCGGAATATTTTTTCTTTTCAATCATGAATTGGAATTGATAAACTTTTTTCAATTAGACTGGCATTCATTTTGACAAGATGAAAATTTTATTTATATTTTTAAAATTTAGGAAGAATGATTGTGATATGAAAAAAAATTACTTAAATTAAACATTGATAAAGAGTCTAATATAGTTTAGAGTTTTATGCTATGTTTCCACATTATTCCCTCTTTATTTAAGTTTGTATTTATAATATAGTTTGAAATTGATCAATAAATGAATTTCAACAACATTATTGATTTAAAAAACCAGCATTTTAGCATTTTTGTTGCACATCATTTAAAGTAGAAACAAATATTAAATTCCAAAAGACATAAATAATGAGATAATTTCAAAATATTACAGAAAATTATAAATATTGTTTCATGTTGGTGGCATACCATCATAAAGTCTAAACATGTATAATTCAACCCTTTTTTTTACTCCTAACTTTAATAAAAAAGACTTAGTAGTCAACATAATCCATGTAAAATTTGATAAATATCCCATACATTAAAGAAAGACCTTTGGGAAAGTGGAGGCACACAATCCATTTACATTTTTTAAGGTGGAATAAGTTTTTTCACCTGAACTCAATCATATATTCACGTTTTGAAAGACAATGCTACTACAAGGGACATGGACACTACAGTCCAAAAATATGGTATGCTTAGTCATCAACGATCCCTTCATGTTTATATACTTCACATTGTTCACTTTAACTGTTTTCATAGGTAAATCAGTAAATTACTAATAATATGGATTTTTTTCTCTTATGTCCCTTTTGTAGTTAAAACTAGAACAAATACATGCATATCATTACCATAATTGACATAAATCTCAATATTTTAGCGTTCACATATGTTACATAACAATAAATGCCAAAAAGAGTAACTGAATAGATAAGTAAATTCAATATATTACTTATAAATATTATGAATGTTACATGCTGGTGCAAAAAAGTCACTAAAACATGAACAATTCAATTCTTTTTACTGCTAACTACTACTCAATAAAAAATATTTGGCAGTAATTAACATCCTATACCAATATAGTCCATGTAATTGGATTTTGTGTTTGAGATTTGAGAAACTATTCATTCTTTCCAAGTTTGAAGACACTTGGCCTAAAGTAAATGGACCTCCGGGGATGTGGAGAAGGATCGAAGATGGCATTATTCATGGTGGAGTAAGTTTTTTCACCGGAAATTGATTTGATATTCACATTTTTAAAAACAATGTCGGTGCAAGGGACATGTGTGCTGCAATCTAATAATATGGCATGTTTTGTGACCGATGTTCCTTGTATGTTGATATAATTCACATTGCTCACTTTAACCGCTTTCATCTGTAAAAATAAAATAAAAAATTAGAGAGAAACAAAAGAACAGAAATTGGATTAAGGAAATAAAGTGTTTAACAATTAACCTGTTCAGCACAATGGGTGGTATTGCAATAATGTTGATCAATAATGATAGGATTCTTTGTATTGTGAAGCAAAATATTCTCAAATGTTATATTTCTAGCATATCCATTCCCTCCCTAAATTACATTAAAATAAATAATAATTAATAGTTAGAAAAATAAATAAATAAATTACCCTTCAATATTATTATTATTTATATATTACCGGCCATGTTTTTATCCTAGCTCCATTGGTTGTCGTAGTCAAAGTGCAGTTCTTTACAAGTATTCCTTCCACTTGGGCATAATCTCCACCCTTTCCAAGACTTCCAACACTAATATATAGAAATATTATTATATTAAATAGACATTTTTACTAAAAGACATATCAAATATTAAAGTTATAATTACCTTAAACCATGGCCTGGTCCACATTGAACTCCTTCTATGATAATATTTGAACACTTATTATTAATGGCAACACAATCATCTCCTATCGTAGACAAAATTTGAAGACTTACCCATTAATAAATGAGCAAAAATATATAACTACAATTAGTAAATTTGAATGAAGGTGTTACCGGTTCTGATGATGGAGTTCATGATATGGATGTTAGTTGAAGAAGATATGTCGATTCCATCAGTGTTAGGACTATTCTCTGGAGCGATTATTTTTATTTCATATATTTTGACGTTGTTGCAATCATTTATGCTTATATGATTTCTCGGAGGGTTAATATGAGTCAATCCTTTAACTTCAAGATTGTTGCACTGACTAAACCTCATTGCCTATACAACGTAACAAATCATAAGAAAAACAAATAAAAAAGTTATTTTAATATAAATTATATGTTGAGATAGAATTATTCAAAGTTAAACTCCATCTCACCGTTGGTCGAGAACAACTTCCCATTCTTGGATACTGCAAAAAAAATAATTATAGAAATGAATAGTTAAACACTTTTTTTTTATTTAAATGTTGTTTTAAAGAATAAAAATGTCCTAAGAGTTTATCTTACTTTGTATTGAAATGAATATTCAAAATTGTTATTGTGGAGGTATCTGAGATTACTGCCTTGCCACCACGGTAGACCATTTCCATTAAGTTTTCCTTTTCCATAAACATTAAGACCATTAATTTGCGAGAACATTATCCATGTGTTCGATGCACATTCCGCCCATTTATTTATATCGTCTGGCGCTATTAGAGTTCCATCGATCTGAATTTGAGGTGATTGAGATATGCAAGGGCCACTAAAAAGCAAAGATCTAATAAAGAAAGTCTTTTCAGCCGGCACCACCATAACAGCAGTGTCTCTTGTACATGCACAAGTTGCTTTCCATGCTTGTAAAAATGCCTTTACAAATAAATACAAAATGTTTAGTCTAGCGTACGATAACTCGTCACCTTAACAATACTACATGTTTCAAATAAGTGAAATAATTTACCTTAGAATCATCGGTATTTCCATTTCCAACCGCACCATATTGTCTCACATCAAATGTAATAGCAAGACAAATATCTAGATAAAAAATGCAAAACAGAAAGAATAAACCGAGATGACTCTGCATGAAAGAAAACCAAAATAAAAACATGTTAATATGTTTTTCTAAATAAAATAAAATAAAAAACTAATTAGATTCAATAAGTTGATAGAAAAAGGTGATCACCATTATCAATCAATTCTACTAGCCAAGAATTACAAAAACAAATCTTATTGAAACAAATTCAATGTGTCAAAACCCAATAATTTTTGTTGATTTTATAGTCTTTCTAAGTTCAATATTTTAGGAAAATGTATAAAGTTAAAAATATTTCATGTATATTTTTAAATTTCAAAACTATTACATGTGTATTTTTTTAGGATTTAAACAATATATAGGAATTTAATTTGAAATTGTGTGATTGTAATATGTAGACTTAAATTATTACTATTTCATGAATTGCATCATGTTGGTTTGGTTGAACTTGACCATTTTAGTTGCCAAAATAGGAAGATTTGACTCCATTTAATTTCTTTGAAAATATTTTGACCACATGTAGGGAGATTATGGATAAAATTATAGAGTTTTCTAATTTGATTTTTTTTTTAATTTATTCACAAAATATGTTCATCCTTTTTATTTTGATGATTAATTTGATCATATTTTGGAATTTAGAGTGAACTTAACCAGAATAAAATAGTATGCATATTTTTAAAAATGAGAGGCATTTCTTTTTACAAATACACTATAATTTTACTCTTTTCTCTCCAATTGAAGAGATTGTAACCTATCTAATTTCATATATTTGAGGACTAATTTGATCTCACCAAAGTATATGTGTTAACTTAAACATGAAGTAAAATCTAAGGGCTAATATGTGTTTTGCTCACATGTTTAGTTTGACACTATTTCTTTCTACTTTATTTTTGTACTTTAGAAAGACAAGATTATTTTTTGAAAACCATACAGGAAATGTTGTCTACCTATCCTCTTGAGAGAAATTATAAGTAGTTCCATTTTTTTAAAACTGAAAGTATAGTTTGAAAATCTAGACCTCAACACGATTGTCGAACGATAATGCAAACAACGTCACATGATCATGGCCCATTAGACGTGATTCATTTGATGATGAGTTGCAAACAAATTATGGTTAAATAATTTCATCGAATAGATATATAGTGAAATGAGTTGCAAACTAATTATGTCATATATTGGAATTTTATAAATTAAAATTAAAATTTAATGATAATGATAATCATTAAAGTAAAGTAAAAAAAATAAGAAAGTGATTGAAATGTATAGAAACATCTACTTATAAAAAAAGAGACACGTGTAGAGTATTATAAGCCAACTAGAACAAATGAGAATACTAAAGAAGGCCCTAGAATTGTCTACATTTCTCTTTCAGCTCCTATTATTGTTTATATATAGACACTTTCTATCATCGGTCTTGAACATCTTTCCTAAGCATTTCTACAAGACTACAAATTAACACTTTCTATAATCAATCAGAAAACGAATCTATCATCCAATCTATTAATTAATTAATGGCGCTAATTCCAAGCATTTTCAGCGGTCCAAGAAGCAACATCTTCGACCCCTTTTCAAGTCTCGACATCTTCGAGGGTTTCCCTTTCTCAAGTTCAGTACTGGATAATGTTCCGTCCTCCGCCCGAGAGACCTCATCCTTCGCCAATGCAAGGATCGACTGGAAGGAGACAGCGGAGGCGCACGTATTCAAGGCCGATCTGCCCGGGCTGAAGAAGGAGGAGGTGAAAGTGGAGTTGGAAGATGGAAAGGTTCTCCAGATCAGCGGCGAGAGGAGCAGAGAGCAGGAGGAGAAGAACGAGAAGTGGCACCGAGTTGAGAGGAGCAGCGGCAAGTTCCTCCGCCGCTTCAGGCTACTATGGACAACGGCGTCCTCACGGTCACTGTACCCAAGGAGCCGGAGAAGAAGCAGGAGATCAAGACCATCGACATCTCCGGCTGAAACAAAAATTCATTTATATCTAGCGTATTTTGTTTTGTTCTCTTTTCTTTTGTGTGCAAATAATGTAAAAGTGTAATGTGTGTGAGACAATCTACGGAATTAATATATATTATCTCTCTAATTATCAATATATGTTCAATATATGTTTGTTATCATTAATGTATTAAATATTGTATCATTCTATGTATATTGCATAAGCTCCCTCCTTTTTACATAAAATTCTTGAACCCTTTTTTAAAAATAAAGGTTCAAAATCCATATACATATTGTATTTAATAAAAATGCACCAAAAATGGGGTGCTGTAGCCCCTACAAAGTTTTTAATTACTTTAAATTTCTTTATAATTTTATGTGAGGAATATGATTGATTTTCAACAATTACTTTGATTTTTTTTATATTATGGATGCAGGTTTGATGTTTGATTCATGTTAGGGATGTTTTTATGCAATTAGATTTCTATTCAGGCAAAAATTATATTTGGTGTTTTTGGTATTTTTGGCTAGGACCTTTTAATCGAGATCGAACGTCGAGACAAGCATCTGAACGAAATTTTCCCACCAATCAAGATCTCGAACAAAATATTCCCGTGCGACCGAGGCCTGCGACCTTAACCCAATTTTCATCGTGCTTCGTTTGTTTGTATGTGTAAACACTAAAAATCTACCTATAATATTTATAAAATTAAAATAATTATTTTAATTTTTTTTTCGAATAAATAAAATCAAAATAATTAATCCCAAGGTCAAAACTTAATTAATTAGATTAATTATTATGATAATTAAAATCTAAATTATTAAGAAAAATAACCAAAAACAATAATAAAATTATTTGGAAGAAATGTTATACTCATTTTATTTTAAAATAATTTTGATAAAATATCAATGGATAAAAATAAATAATTCGCAATAATTAAAATACCAAAAATTATTTATTTAACCCCAAAATATAAAATAAATAAAATAAATTGACAAAATATTTGTTATATTTATTTTTAATATTTTGTGTATTTTAAAATATCAAAATTAAAACCTAAAGGCTGAAAAAAATCAATTTCAAACAAACCTTTAAGGTTTTAAAATAAAAATAAATCAGTAATCGGGTGTAGCCGAAACCCAGATTTATTGTTACATCCAGAACAACGTCCATCAGATAGACGTTGGAATCTTCTCAAATGCCTCAGACGCGCCAGCATAGCCCGCTGCAACAGAAGGAGTGTGTGCCCGCGAAGCAGCGGACTGACTAACACGAACGTTAGCTCCGTCAAGCAGAACGCAATGGAAAGGCCAAAACATTGACGGAACGCCAACAGACCGCTCTACGTTAGCGTTCTCGCCCCAAACAACGTTGTTTCATCCTCCGATTATTGTCTTCATCACGACGCCGGATGGATAATCATCCATAGCCATCTTTGATTTTTCAAAGATCAAATTTTATCGTTTCTAGACGGATTGACTCCGTTCAAAAGGTGAAATGATCACACTACCACAATGATTATTTCTCCTACATATAAAATCATAATCATGACTTATATCAACAAGTTGGATGAAGAACAACCAAAACATCATTAATTACTATTGCCTGATTCGATCCACTTGAATCCCACAACCGACTTCGAGAGGCTATAATAAACCTTCCTTAACAATTATGAAGCCAAGAGATCTAATCTCTAGCTTCAAATTAAAAATGACAGAAATCTTCCATTAAAGCTCCAAGCTTCTAGATTTTTTGAAATTTTGTGTAAGCTCTTAAAACTTGGATCTAGGCATCCCCAAAGCTTCCCTAAGGTCTAAAGAGTGTTCTTCAATCCTTGGTATGCTTCCAATCACCCTTTAATTCATACTTCCAGTTTGAATTTGAAATTTTATATTTCAATATTCACAAGTTTGTATATTGTCTATTTATTGAATTTTTGAATTGGAAATCGATTTTAGGATCATTTCCATGATTTTTGTTTATGTTAGAATCAATCAATCAACCTTAAACAAAAAAAACTCAAATTTGAATTTTAAAAATAAAATAATTCTAATGATGTTGGACAATTTTTCTTCGGTTAATCCTCAAGATCAACAACTCAAAAGGCTTCCCAACATGATTTTAATGATGTTGAGAGACTATTTGAATCATGTTTGATTCATCCCAATCATATTTGATCAAAATCAAAAATTTTAAAATAAATAAAAAAATTGAGTTCTTGAATTGGTCCAAATGAACATGCAGTGTTCATGTTTTGGTACCAATCAAGTATATGAAGTAAAAGTAAGCTATTTGCAAGCTCATTATAATTAAAAACAACTTTAAAACTAAAAACCCAATTTTGGCCATAAATTGTTTTGAATGAATTTATCATCACACATGTCGATTATACCTTGGGATGATGTTCTAAATGTTCTTAAGAGCTTTGTGGAGCTAGCTAGACCCTTGTATTGAAAAATCCAAGCCTCGCATTGGACAGCCCAAAGGGCATGACTCGAAACCTATAATTTTGATGTTCTTGAGGACCAAGAATCTTTGGTCCAAATTGAGAGGTCCGACCAAAAAACATATCCTAGGACCGATAGGCCCAACCAAGGTTTTTCATCCAGGACCAAGTGGTCTGGCCGATGTTCTTTATCTAGGACCGAGAGGTCCGACCAATGAATTTTACATCCGACTGATAAGCTGAACCTAGGATCGAGGTGCACCCGACCAAGAACTCCTGAACCTAGGACCAATGACCAATGACTTTCACATAGAACCGAGATGTCAGATCTAAGACCAAGGAATATCGCACCCGACCAAGAACTCTCGAACCCAGGACCGAGGCATCTGACCTAGAATTCTAGAATCCGACCGAGAATTCTAGCCAAGGATTGAGAGGTCTTAGCTCCCCGACCGAGAGACTCCCGCACCCTAACCTAAAAAGCCTTTATTGGGAAGGAGGTGAAGTATGTAAATTGATGTTGAAATTCTCGAACCTTGAGTTTCTATGGAATCGAATGGTTTTCCCGGATTACAACATGCTTTGTGTAATTTTGATTTTATTTGCTTGAATGTATGCTTGTATTACTTATTTTGAACAAAAATCAAAATATTCACACAAAAGTGGGCAATCACTCTTAGCGCTAGCTTGAACAAGAAAATAGTAAAACTAAATATAAATTGTGAAAATAAATTTTAAAATGTCAAAATTGTTGTAGTAGAGACATTTGGGGCGTTATGGGACATATCGTTTTCAACTCTTTTTCACACGTAATCAAGTACCAAACTCATAAACAATCTCTAATTATATCTTGTATAGGCCTAAATTATTTTTCGATTTTAAAAATTATGTGGTTGTATGTGTTTTTTTTTTCATTTTTTTATCATATGAAAATTACCCTATCATTAAGGTCGATTTGTGCGATCTAGGAATTATCGACCATATGCCTTAACTTCCTCACGTGCTCCCGCGGTAGGAGACGGAGATGTTTATTGTAGGTTAAACCATGCAATGTTTGACATAGTGTGAGACACGATTCCCGTGGGAGAACAAATGAGCATAAATGAGGAGGATGAGGATACAAATAAAAGATTAAAAATTTATTCCTTTGAAATGAAGAGGGAAGAATAAATTAATTAAAAGTTCTGAGTGTTTCCCTTTTAAATTTTTTAGAGTTGAGAAAATTTCCATAAACAACAAATTAAAACGATTTAATTTCAAAAATGATTCCCAAATTTCTGAAATTTCACATAATAGTCAATAATATTTTTAGAAGCTCATAGGCATCATATTTGGAATTTTCGAAATTATTGAACTCTATGTATGACACCGCAAAGATACACATTTTTTCAAATGAATCCCAAAAATTCTAAAACACTGGGCATTGAAATTTTTCTTATGAAACTACATTTTTAATTTCATTATTTTTGGACTCATGAAATTTAAGTTATAGTTTTATAAAGTTTCGGGTTTTGTCAAATAGGTCCTAAAAATTCCAAAAATGAAATTTTTGAAGAAGTTAATAAATGTTTGAATGTTTCAAAGTAGTTTGCTAAATTCTGGAAAGGAATAGGACTCTAAAAACTATTTTATTTTTGAATTTGTAAAGTTTGAAGACAAAATAAAATAAAATATAAATTATGGGGTTCAATTAAAATAAAAGAAAGAACCTATGGATCATTTAATTTCGAATTAATTAATTAATTCGAAGTTAAAGTATTTAGGTCATTTTAAACAAATAAAAGGCCTAAGGTTCTTTTTAAAAGTATTGTAAAAGTTAGAGGAAACCAGAAGGAATAATAAAAAGAAATAGATTACTTTTCTTCTTCTCCTTCCGTCTTCGGCACTAGGCGATTTTCGGCGATGTATACACCCGAAACGAACCGTCGTCATAGAGCAAAGCATCTTCCCAGAATATATCAGCCGAAACAACTTCGAAGGTCCTCGTCTACGTCTTCATCCAACCCTTGCTCGGGTGATTCTGGAATTCGGCATCGAAGAACAGCAGGAATCTGTTTTTTCTTTTATCTGATCTTCAGATTTTCCTGGTGGGGATTTGTTCCTCTTCGCCGGTGCTCCACAATCACAGGGTTCGTCGATTCTGGGGTCTGATAGAAAACGGAGAAAAGAGAAACTAGGGTTTTATTATACATTGAATAATATGTTAAAATAGAAAACAATAAAAGACTTATTTATAAGCCAACAAAGGGACTAAATAATAAAATATATAAAAGTAAAGGTCTAAAATACTAATATCCCCCGTCAAACTCATGATGCAGCAGCAATGAGCATTGAGAGTTTGTTAACAAAAAAACGAAAACGAGAAGAGGATAGAGCTTTGGTGAACAAGTCGGCGATCTGCACAGAGGAAGAAACAAATGGAAATGTGATGGTACCGATTGCAAAGTGATGTCGAACAACATGACAATCAATCTCAATGTGTTTCGTCCTCTCATGGAACACCGAATTACGAGCAATCTGGATGGCACTCTTATTATCACAGAACAACGGAGTAGGCTCATGAAGAAAGACTCCCATGTCGGCAAGTAACCATCGTAACCAAACAGTCTCACAGGTCGTAGAGGCCATAGCACGATACTCAGCTTCCGTGGAAGATCTAGAGATCACATCTTGTTTCTTGCTCTTCCATGAAATCAAATAATCACCAAGAAAGATACAAAACCCTGTGGTGGACTTGCGATCGGAGGGATCACCAGCCCAATCAGCATCAGAGAACGCTCGAAGATCCAAGGAAGAAGAGGAAGAAAGGAGAAGGCTCTGAAACTGAGTTCCCCGAAGATACCGGAGAATACGAAGGACAGCACTCCAATGAACTGTAGTAGGCGCAGTAACAAACTGACTAACAATGTGTACAGCATGAGCAATATCAGGACGGGTGATGGTGAGGTAAACCAAGCTGCCAACAATAGTACGATACAAGGCTGGATCTGGCAAAGGTGAGCCATCAGTTAGAGAATATCGAGCATTGGTTTCAATTGGAGTATCCACAATCTTATTATCAGTAAGACGAGCACTATCAAATATATCACCTATATATTTTGACTGAGATAAAATATATCCCTTTGGAGATGAAGCAACCTCAATCCCAAGGAAATAACGTAACATCCCCAAATCTTTCATCGCAAAACTACGAGCCAACTCGGATTTCAAGAGCCCAATCCCGTCAATATCATCACCTGTAATAATCATATCATCAACGTATAAAGCACATTCATCCATAGCCACTCGTGAGTTCAATCGATTCGGATGATTACTAGAGGGATTATGTGGAGTTGCAAGAACGAATGAAGTAGATGTTGGGTTATGCTCTTTGTCAAGTCGAGTCTTGATTCGTATCTCCTCAGCTATCAACTCATGGACAACCGAATCAACTGAAGGCAAAGGGTTCCGATGCAAGATTGATCCACGCAAAGTCTCAAAATCAGTTCGAAGAGCAACCAAAAATTGAACTAAGCGTTGTTGCTCTCGATGTGTGATGTAAGGTGCCAATACCCGTAATTCCTCAGACTCGGTAAGAGCCAACTGATCCCACAAATCAGACATGGCGGAATAAAAATCTTGGATACACAAATCATTCTGCTTGAGTGCACGAATGTCCGTTTCCAACTGAAATTGTCGGGCAAAATTAGACTGTGTATAAAGACGACCAAGATGGTCCCAAATGTGCTTGGATGTATCGTACTTTGCCAACTGAACCCCAATCGAATGTGTGACAGAATTGTTTATCCACGTGATGATCTTCGAGTTATCGGCCTCCCAAACATCGAGCATTGTTGCATAAGTCTCTGCAGCCTTATCGGTAGGTGGCATTTTCGTACCCGTAGCATAACCCCACATCCATTTTCCCTTCAAAAAATTTTTCATCACATAGCTCCAATACGAATAATTTTTCCCATCCAACTGTACACTAATAGACTGAAGAGAATCGTCTTTACGAACAGCCATAACGAACAAGCAAATGAGATCCAAGCAACAAAGGAACCAAACAAACAAAATCCCCAATTCACAAGCCAATAAACAAACCCTAGGAGCTGCAATCAATCAGTGCGGAAGCAAAACAAGAGACATACCGTAACAGATTAATCCTTCGATGTAGAAGCATAAGAATCGTTGCAAAAACCCTCGATCCCAACAAATCAAGCCCTATAAATGAATGGTGGCTCTGATACCATGATAGAAAACGGAGAAAAGAGAAACTAGGGTTTTATTATACATTGAATAATATGTTAAAATAGAAAACAATAAAAGACTTATTTATGAGCCAACAAAGGGACTAAATAATAAAATATATAAAAGTAAAGGTCTAAAATACTAATAGGGTCACCTTCCTACCAAGAAAACTCGTAAACGAAGCTTGTTGTTGCGATGGAACATAGGAGAAGGGGTCGAAAAGAAAGTTGATCAGCAGTTACATATTGACCACCTTCCTACCTGTTTCGTTCGAAGAAATCGACCGGATCAATGGCGTGGGGCGTTCTTCCACCTCTGTTATAGCTTACGCGGCTATGAAGGATATCTCTAAACGACTAATTCGCAATTTCGCACTTCCGGTGACAGTAGTGTTGCGATTTCAGCAGCAATTTACTTGAGATTTAATACTAGATGAGAACTGGTTTTAATCATAGCTAGATCTAGACTAATCCTAACACGATGACTATCAGCTAAGGTTTTATCCAAACATGCAAGCAATTTCAGACAATAAGAATAAGCTATCTATGAATCAAATGAACTACATTTCAGTCTATCTTTAACTGGAATTGGGGTACAGAACTGATGCCTCATATAACAAACAAGAAATGAAATTAAGAAAGAAGTACCTGAGTTTGTGAAGATCGAAAAACGTATAGAGAATCAGAACTCGCCGGAATACTTTTCGCCTGTTCTTGCTTTGGTCTCTTCGTCTTCACGCCTGCATGCAATTCTTTTTCCTAATCTTCCCTTATACACACTAAGAAGAATCTATATGCTCTGTCTTGTCCTCTTTCTAAGCCTTTCTCCATTTGCTTTATTGACCGTAACCTCTACCAAAACTCGATGGAACGGAGCTGCTGGACTGAAGAACGAAACTAGATTTCAAAAGAAAATCGCTTTCTCCCCAACTGCTAAACTACCTGAACTATTTCTTCTCTTATCCTTGACTTCAGAATAATATTATTCCACATTGCACAGTCCATTGGACCACCTCACCCCACCGTTTTAGATACTCTATGTCATTCTGTTATCGTAAGTTAATCTTTTTAATACATTTATGTTTAAAATTAATTATTTGTTTCTTATAAAACGTTTTATTTCAGGATAAATTTGATTCAGATGATATTGAGAGTTATGGAGTCGACACGCTTGTTGAATAAATTTAAATTAAAAAGTTTTTAGTTTTTAATGTTTAATATTTCTAGCGTAATAATAATGATTTAAGGGTGAGTGGGGATAACCAAGACATTTGTGTGGGAGACTTATTTAATATTTACAATAATTACTTTGTCATTTGATGAGTCAAGCATATGAAAGTCTAGGCTTTCTTATAAAGACTTGTAAAAATCCATTGAGATGAATAAGAAAAATATATTTTACCCCCTTGTTACCAACAAATTGGTATCAGAGCTATTGTGTGTGAGGTGAGCGTGAGAAAACATGTCAGTGTCAAAAGAGAATGTCGCGGTGTGCGCAGGCCGAGAGAGAGAAAAAAAGCAATCGAGAGCTTTGTGGTGTGTGTGTGTTGAGTGTACTTGAGAGAAATGACATGTCTAACTAATGGCATACCGCTACCCAAGTTGACAAAAGGTTTCAACTACGACAATTGGAAGGTGCAGATGAAGGCCCTTTTTTGGCTCCCAAGATAACTAGGATGTGGTCTAGACTAGGTATGAGGAACCAGAGAACACATATGAGAATTCAAATGCCTAGTTGAACGCATTGAAGGTCGTTCGAGCTAAAGATAGGACGACTCTATATCTACTATACCAATATGTCGACGAATTTGGCTTTGAGAAGATAGCTGACGTAAAATCTTCCAAAGTGGCATGGGATACACTCGAAATAACCAACAAAGGAGACGAACAGGTGAAACAAGTTCGACTTCAAACCCTAAGGGGTGATTTGGAAAACATGAGAATGAACGAGTCTGAAAGCGTATCTGAGTTCATTACTCGGGTGGAGACTGTTGTGAACAAACTAAATCGAAATGGTGAGAGTCTTTCATCAAACCAATTTGTTGAAAAGATTATGAGGTCATTGACAAATAGTTTTGAAAATATCGTGTGCGCAATAGAGGAATCCAAGGATCTATCAACGCTCACCATTGAAGAGCTTGTTGGCTCCCTGGAAGCGCATGAGCAGAGAAGGAAAACAAGAAGGAGGAGCCTCTTGAATAGGCTCTCCAGGCGAAGGTGACGATAAAAGAGGAGAAGGTGATTTATGCTCAGAGTACTAAAGGCAGAGGAAAAGGAAGAAGCCTAGGTGGTAGAGGAAGAGGAGGATGAGGAAGTGAGCAAGTCGACAAACATAACTGGCATGGCTGAGGTCAAGCTCGGGGTGGCCGGACAAACACAAACAATAACATTAAGTGTTATGACTGTGGAAAGAATGGGCATATTGCCAAGGATTTTTAATCGATAAAATGCTATAATTGCGGAAAGTTGGGTCATATTTTCAAAAATTGTAAATCCAAAAAGAAAATGAGCAACCAAAAACTTCTTTGCTGGGAAAGAAGATGAAGGATTGTTGCTGGTGAAAAAAATTCCAAAAACCGAGATCAAACCTAGTTGTTCTGATAACTCATTTTGGTGCTTGGATACTGGCGCAAGTAACCACATGTGTGGAGACGAGAGCTTATTCAAAATACTCTCAAAGGTGGAGTTCAAATCTATTTCTTTCGGCGATTCTTCAAAAGTAGCCTTGGACTAATCCATACTGATTTATGTGGTCTAATAACTCCATAATCATTTAGTGGTAAGAGATACTTCCTTTCTTTAATTGATGATTCTTCAGAAAAGACGTGGGTTTATTTTTTAAAGGAGAAGTCATAAGTGTTTGAAACCTTCAAGAAATTTAAAGTGATGGTGGAGAAAGAAACATACAAAGTTATCAAAGTAGTCTGATCTGATAGAGGAGGTGAGTTCACTTCTACCGAGTTCAACAAATACTACGAGGAACATGGAATCAAGCGTTTCTTGAATGCTCCATATTCTCCACAGCAAAATGGTGTAGTAGAACGAAAGAACCAAACTATTCTCGATATGGTTCGATCTATGTTAAAAGGAAAGAATATGCCAAAACAGTTTTGGGCAAAGACAGTGCAGTGCGCAGTCTATGTGCAAAATAGATATCCACAAGCAAATGTAAGAGAGAAGACGCCTTAAGATATTTGGAGTGGTGTGAAGCCGAATGTCTTTCATCTCAAGGTTTTCAGTAGTGTGGCCTATAGGCAAGTACCAAGTTAGCACAAGATAAAGTTAGAAGATCGGAGCAAGAAGTACATATTTATCGGGTATGATGAAAAATCTAAGTCATATAAATTGTTTGATATTGTTAAAAAAAGAAATTGGTGGTGAGTCGAGATGTTCACGTGGAGGAATCAATGACATGGAACTAGAATAACCCGATTGAGGAAGAAACAAGTCCAGAGGCTATTATGCCTCCGATATCAACAATCATCGAGCTTTCTGAAGATGAATTCGAGCCTCTACAGCCCATAATGAGAAGTCTACAGGAGATATATGACACTACAAATGAAGTTCACATTGTATGTCTCCTCGATGACTCAGAAGATTTGAATTTTTAGAAAGTTGTACAAGACGTGAAATGGAAATTGGCTATGGATGAAGAAATTGGTGCAATTGAACGGAATAAAACATGGGAGCTAACCGACCTTCCTGAAGGAGATCGACCCATTGGAGAAAAATGAGTGTACAAAAAAAAGATGAATTTTGAGGGAGAGGTTGAGCGTTATAAGGCTCGAGTTGTGGTGAATGGCTATAGACAAAAGGAGATAATCGATTATGATGAATTCTTTGCTCCTATCACGAGAATGGAGTCAATTTGAGTTCTGATCTCATAAACTGTTCAAAACCAATGATCGATTCTACAGATGGATGTGAAATCAGCCTTTTTAAATGGAGTGTTGAAGGAGGAGGTGTACGTCGAGCAACCACTCGGGTATATGAAGAGAGGTAATTATTATTGTTTTTGGCACAATTAGAATCCCACATCGGAAGATAATGGGAGTGAAAGAAGTTTCTTAGTATATAAAAGAAACTATATTCACAATTAGCATAAATCCCACATCGGAAGATGATGGGAGTTGGGGAAGTTTCTTAGTGTATAAAACAAACTCTCCCCTCTTTGGTTTATTGCACCCAAATTTGTATCTCTTCTTCCTTATTAATTGATAGACTTAGTGCTCGGAGACGTAGGCAACATTTTGGCCGAACTCCGTTATCAAATTATGTTAGTGTTCTTTCAGTTTGTTTTCTTCTTTTGTGTTTCTGTCAGGGTTTTTCCCAACAATTATAAGAAGGTGCTGAGATTGAGAAAAACCCTCTACCGGATGAAGCATGCTTCATGTGTTTGGAATGAGAGAATTGACGAGTATTTCAAGAAAAATGGGTACGAGCAATGTCCTTACGAGCATGCCTTGTACACAAAGAAATCAGAAAATGATATGATGGTAGTCGCTCTCTATGTCGGCGACCTCATATTCACCTGAAACAATAAATAACTGATTAAGGAGTTCGAGATGAGAGACTTAAGTTTGATAAAATATTTTCTTGGCCTAGAAGTGAAGTAGTCGAGGAAGGGACGTTTATATCCCAAGAGAGGTACGCGCTTGAAATTTTAAAGAAGTTTAAAATGGAGGACTACAACCTGGTTTCAACTCCAATGGAACCAGACACTAAACTCTCAAAATTTGATGGAGGAGAATGAGCTGATATTGGGAGATATCAAAGCTCAGTCGGAAGTCTAAGATATCTTACAAGCACCAGACCCGACCTAATATTGAGTGTTGGGATAACAAGCAGATTCATGGAGGATCCAAGCTATACACATTCATGGAGGATCCAAGCTATACACATTGGAAGGCCTTGAAGAGAATTCTGAGATATGTTCCAGGAACTCTTTCACTAGGTATTTTCTATTCAAAATCAGATGACAACCGATTAGTGGGCTACTCTTTAGTGGGTTACACTGATAGTGATTAGTGTGGTGATGTTGATGACCAAAAAAGTACGTCGGGTTATGTATTCATACATGGAAATACGACTCTTACTTGGTTTTCGAAGAAGCAGCCTATTGTAACTTTGTCGACGTGCGAGGCAGAGTATGTGGCAGCCTCTTAGAGCGTGTGTCATGCAGTCTGACTTTCAAATTTACTAAGGCAATTAGGAGTGATCCGAGATAAAGGGACTGTGATTCGAGTTGATAATAAGTCGGCGATCGAGTTGGGCAAGAACCCGGTTAATCACGGAAGGAGCAAGAACATTGACGTATGATTTCATTTCATTCGAGAACAAGTCAAAGAAGGAAAGGTTGAGCTGAAGCATGTTGAAATTCGAACTCAAGCCGCTGACATATTCACCAAGTCACTACCGACCACATTTGTCACACCCTAAAATTCATATTTGACCGAATTCCTTTGGTCCTGGCCAAGACCAAGCACCCATGTGATTGGAAATTAGGACCGAGGCAAATCTGAGATTTAGGACTGAGAGAAATCTATGTCGGACTGAGGGGGTCCGACTGATTATATTTTTCTAACTCATGCTTAGAGACCTCATGCTTACTCACCTCATGCTTAGCCACCTCATACTTAGCCTCCTCATACTTAACCACCTCATGCTTAACCACCTCATGCTTATCCACATCATGCTTATCCACCTTATGCTTGGCCACCTCATGCTTCATCCTTCCCATGATGCTATGACAAGTAGGTGACAAACCCTCTTCATCACCTTTTATTAATCACATGCTATGACAAGCAGGTGACCAACCTTTTTATCAAACCCATGTCTTTGACAAGCAAGTGACCAACCTTTTTTTTTTATCAAACTCATGCTTTGACAAGCAGGTGACTAGCCTTTTTATTAAACTCATGTCTATGACAAGTAGGTGACCAGCCTTTTTATTAAACTCATGCTTATGACCAGTAGGTGATAAGCCCTCTTCATTATAAATATTATTCTGCCCATACTTGTCAAGCCAATGACCATCCCTTTTCCTCAACCGACCTTAACTCTTTATATTTATATATTTCACCATGGATTGATTAACTAATATCAATCCATTTTCCATCTTCACTAAAAATCAGAAGACATCCGCTAGAAGCCTTGAAGAACAACCAACCTTCATAGCAAGATCAAACCTTACTAGTTTCAAAGTATAATGCAAGAAAACCTTTCTATATCACTCTTTAGAAACCCACACATGCTTATATAATTCATGTATATTATATAAATTATGCATACTGTTTTTATAGCATGATTTCATTGTATATCCATATCTTTATTGATAAACCAAGTATGATCTGTTTCAAAGGACAATCTGTTTTCCAAAGTACCAGCTCTTTTCTAAAGGATAATCTCTTTTTCCCAAAGTACAATCTTTTTTTTTTACAAGTATCTGTTTTTAAAAGAAGGATCTGTTTTCCAAAGTATGAAATGTTTTATGGAATCATTGTGAATAATGATGTATGAGAATTGACGGTATGGGAGGAAGGGTACTCAAGATGAGCTCTAGTAGTCTGATTCCAAAATATGTGCTGAAGTGTCTATTGGGACTAGACTTCGGGGATGAGCTCTGGAAGATCCTACCCACATAGACAAGTGTTTAACCAGGTTGTGGGATTTAGGGATAGACTCCTAAGAATGCCTTCCAAATATGTGCTCAAACTGGATTCCTAACTTTCAGGATCAGTTGTAAATAGTAAAGGGCCAATATGTGCTCAAGATCTTACAATACTTTCACAAATAATGATATACTTTATAAACCAGCATATGGATTCAAAGAAGCTTTTAAAAGTGTTATCTATAAATCTTTTTATAACCTGCTGGGTTTTAGACTCACTATACTTGTGTGGTGTAGGTACACAACTATAGTCTTTTTATGAAAATTAAAGGGAGGCTTGGAATGGGGCAAGGTGCAGGGATGTGTGTGAGAGGAGGGACAAAGACAGAAGACCGAGTCCTTTGTTAGGTCTATTATTAAAAGACTGTATTTTTGTAGTAAAGGACCCTATCTTGATATTTTTGTAAGCCAAAGACCGTGTCTTATGTTTATAAACCAAAATTTTGTAGCTCCACTTTTTATAAATGACAAAAAGCTTCCGCACATGTATTTGTTTTCCGTCATTTATGTTCACGTTTTAAACATCCCTCACTCGGTCTAAGTAATTTAGGAGTCAGGGTTGTTACAACATTACTAGAGAGTTGTAAAAGACTAATTGGAATGAGAGATGGAAAGAATATTTAAGTTTAAAGGGGAAATTTGTTTGAAATTAATCATTTGTGTATTATAAAATATTTTATTTCAGGATAAATTTGATTCATATGATATTGAGAGTTATGGAGTCGACGTCTGTTGAATTAACTTAAATTAATAAGTTTTTAGTTTTTAATTTTTAATATTCTTAGAGTAATAATACTAATTTAGGGGTGAGTGGGATAACCAAGAGATTTGGGTGAGAGACTTATTTAATATTCACAATAATTACTTTGTACTTGAAGAGTGAAGCATATGAAAAGTCTATGCCTTCTTATAAAGACTTGAAAGAATTCATTTGAGATGAACAAGAAAAATATAATTTGCCCACTTTTTACTAACAACGCCTTGAGACACATGAAGACGATGTGGGAGGATTGGAGGTATTACATAAATCTTAGTAAGTTAAGGAAGTACGAAAGAAATGTGAAAGCAATCAGGGCGGATAAGCCTGATGAAATTACCCAACAAGATGGGGAGTGATTGCTTGAAAATCATTACTCTACCGATAAATTTAAGATTTCTTCTTTCATATTTTGTACTTAATATAACATTTTAATCTAAAATTATATATATTAATTACAGAAACGGAGCGCTACCAGCATAGAAAACAAAAAAATCAAAATATGCACATCGTTATGGTAGCAAATCATTTACACAACTGCAGCGAGAAATGATAAAACTTATTTTTTCAAATTATTTTCAAATTAATTAAAATATAACTTTCATTCTCAGGTAGTTCAAGAAGGATCAATTGCAAACAATGAAGATTTCTTTTTGGTGACTAAGACCAAAAAAGATAAAATTGTTTATCCGCACATACTGAATAAAGTTGTAAGTATATAAAATATATTTACTTTATATTTTATCTATTAATTGTATTATAATATTTTGTTGTAGAGTGAATTAAGATATTTGCGAGTTGAATGTCCTGACATTTCTGATGTCGATTTGGTTGAAGGAGTTTTTGGCTCTCAAGACAAGAGAAAGATTATAGGGGTGGTATCAGTTTTAGCTTCCCAAGTTCAAGGTCCTGCACCGTCCAAAAAACAACTACGTCAAGAGACAGTAAAAATGAAAAGAAGACTCGATGATATGGAAGAGACGATTAAGGCTTAGAAGGACAAAGAGAAGACTGCGAGGGACGAGTTGGAAAACAGGTTAAAGGTTTAAATAAGGATTGAGAAGGTTCAAATGAAAGAGAGGATGAGGATGGAGAAGGCTCAAATGGAATAGAGGATGAGGATGGAGAGAGCTGATATGATGCGTCTTATGTCACAGTTTGTGTCAGACGGTGGATCGATAGATCCTACATTATTTGCCCAATTTACTAATGTATTTAATTTGTATGAACTCTTTTTCATGTTATGTTTTATCGTTGTGTGTTTAAACAAGTTTTTATTAAATGGAGATTTTAAAAAAAGTTATATTTGGATAAAATTGTAATTTTCAAATTTAACTTTGATCGTTTACAAATATATATTAAAATGTTTTTTTTCCTTAAATGTTAAAATATGCCGGAATATTTTTTCTTTTTTTTCAATCATGAACTGGAATTGATAAACTTTTTTTCAATTAGACATGCAATCATTTTGATAAGATGAAAATTTTATTTACATTTTTAAAATATAGGAAGAATGATTTTGATATGAAAAAAAATTACTTAAATTAAACATTGATAAAGAGTCTAATATAGTTTAGAGTTTTATGATATGTTTCCACATTATTCCCTCTTTATTTAAGTTTGTATTTAGAATATAGTTTGAAATTGATCAATAGATGAATTTCAATAACATTATTAAATAAAAACCAGCATTTTTGCATTTTTGCATTTTGTTGCACAACATTTAAAGTAGAAACAAATATTAAATTCCAAAAGACATAAATAATGAGATAGTTTCAAAATATTACAGAAAATTATAAATAGTGTTTCATGTTGGTGGCATACCGTCATAATGTCTAAACATGTATAATTCAACCCTTTTTTTACTCCTGACTTTAATAAAAAAGACTTAGTAGTCAACATAATCCATGTAAAATTTGATAAATAGCCCATACATTACTGAAAGACCTTTGGGAAAGTGGAGGCACACAATCCATTTACATTTTTTAAGGTGAAATAAGTTTTTTCACCTGAACTCAGTCTTATATTCACGTTTTGAAAGACAATGTTACTACAAGAGACATGGACACTACAGTCCAAAAATATGGTATGCTTAGTCATCGACGATCCCTTCATGTTGATATACTTCACATTGCTCACTTTAACTGTTTTATAGGTATATCAATTAAATACTAATAATATGTATTTTTTCTCTTATGTCCCTTTTGTAGTTAAAACTAGAACAAATACATGCATATCATTACCATAATTGACATAAATCTCAATATTTTAGCATTCACATATGTTACATAACAATAAATGCCAAAAGAGTAAATAAATAGATAAGTAAATTCAATATATTACTTATAATTATTATGAATGTTACATGCTGGTGTAAAAAAGTCACTAAAACATGAACAATTCAATTCTTTTTACTGCTAACTACTACTCAATAAAAATATTTGGCAATAATTAACATCCTATACCAATATAGTCCATGTTGGATTTTGGATTTGAGATTTGAGAAACTATTCATTCTTTCCAAGTTTGAAGACACTTGACCTAAAGTAAATGGACCTTTGGGGATGTGAAGAAGGATCGAAGATGGCATTATTCATGGTGGAGTAAGTTTTTTCACCGGAAATTGATTTGATATTCACATTTTTAAAAACAATGTTGGTGCAAGGGACATGAGTGCTGCAATCTAATAATATGGCATGTTTTGTGACCGATGTTCCTTGTATGTTGATATAATTCACATTGCTCACTTTAACCGCTTTCATATGTAAAAATAAAACAAAAAATTAGAGAGAAAAAAAAAACATAAACTGGATTAAGGAATAAAGTGTTTAACAATTAACCTGTTCAGCACAATGGGTGGTATTGCAATAATGTTGATCAATAATGATAGGATTCTTTGTATTGTGAAGCAAAATATTCTCAAATGTTATATTTCTAGCATATCCATTCCCTCCCTAAATTACATTAAAACAAATAATCATTAATAGTTAGAAAAATAAATAAAGCAATTACCCTTCAATATTATTAATATTTATATATTACCGGCCATGTTTTTATCCTAGCTCCATTGGTTGTCCTAGTTAAAGTGCAATTCTTTACAAGTATTCCTTCCACTTGGGCATAATCTCCACCCTTTCCAAGACTTCCAACACTAATAAATAACAATATTATGATATTAAATAGACATTTTTACTAAAAAGACATATCAAATATTAATGTTTTAATTACCTTAAACCATGGCCTGGTCCACATTGAACTCCTTCTATGATAATATTTGAACACTTATTATTAATGGCAACACAATCATCTCCTATCATAGACAAAATTTGAAGACTTACCCATTAATAAATGAGCAAAAATATATAACTACAATTAGCTAATTTGAATGAAGGTGTTACCGGTTCTGATGATAGAGTTCATGATATGGATGTTAGTTGAAGAAGATATGTCGATTCCATCGGTGTTAGGACTATGCTCTGGAGCGATTATTTTTATTTCAGATATTTTGACGTTGTTGCAATCATTTATGCTTATATGATTTCTCGGAGGGTTAATATGAGTCAATCCTTGAACTTCAAGATTGTTGCACTGACTAAACCTCATTGCCTATACGACGTAACAAATTATAAGAAAAACAAATAAACAAATTATTTTAATATAAATTATATGTTGGGATAGAATCATTCAAAGTTAAACTCCATCTCACCGTTGGTCGAGAACAACTTCCCATTCTTGGATGCTGCAAAAAAATAATTATAGAAATGAAGAGTTAAACACTTTTTTTTATTTAAATGTTGTTTTAAAGAATAAAAATGTTCTAAGAGTTTATCTTACTTTGTATTGAAATGAATGTTCAAAATTGTTATTGTGGAGGTATCTGAGATTACCGCCTTGCCACCACGGTAGACCATTTCCATTAAGTTTTCCTTTTCCATAAGCATTAAGACCATTAATTTGCGAGAACATTATCCATGTGTTCGATGCACATCCCGCCCATTTATTTATATTGTCTGGCGCTATTAGAGTTCCGTCGATCTGAATTTGAGGTGATTGAGATATGCAAGGGCCACTAAAAAACAAAGATCTAATAAAGAAATTCTTTTCAGCCGGCACCACCATAACAGCAGTGTCACTTGTACATGCACAAGTTGCTTTCCATGCTTGTAAAAATGCCTTTACAAATAAATACAAAATGTTTAGTCTAGCGTACGATAACTCCTCACCTTAACAATACTACATGTTTCAAATAAGTGAAATATTTTACCTTAGAATCATCGGTATTTCCATTTCCAACCGCACCATATTGTCTCACATCAAATGTAATAGCAAGACAAATATCTAGATAAAAAATGCAAAACAGAAAGAATAAACGGAGATGACTCTGCATGAAAGAAAACCAAAATAAAAACATGTTAATATATTTTTCTAAATAAAATAAAATAAAATAAAAACTAATTAGATTCAATAAGTTGATAGAAAAAGGTGCTCACCATTATCAATCAATTCTACTAGCCAAGAATTACAAAAACAAATCTTATTGAAACAAATTCAATGTGTCAAAACCCAATAATTGTTGTTGATTTTATAGTCTTTCTAAGTTGAATATTTTGGGAAAATGTATAAAGTTAAAAATATTTCATGTATATTTTTAAATTTCAAAACTATTACATGTGTATTTTTTAGGATTTAAACAATATATAGGAATTTAATTTGAAATTGTGTGATTGTAATATGTAAGCTTAAATTATTACTGTTTCATGAATTGCATCCTGTTGGTTTTGGTTGAACTTGACCATTTTAGTTGCCAAAATAGGAAGATTTGACTCCATTTAATTTCTTTGAAAATTTTGACCACATGTAGGGACATTATGGATAAAATTATAGAATTTTCAAATTTGATTTTTTTTCAATTTATTCACAAAATATGTTCATCGTTTTTATTTTGATGATTAATTTGATCATATTTTGGAATTTAGAGTGAACTTAACCAGAATAAAATAGTATGCATATTTTAAAAAAATGAGAAGCATTTCTTTTTACAAATACACTATAATTTTACTCTCTTCTCCCAATTGAAGAGATTGCAACCTATCTAATTTCATATATTTGAGAACTAATTTGATCTCACCAAAGTATATGGGTTAAATTAAACATGAAGTAAAATCTAAGGGCTAATGTGTGTTTTGCTCACATGTTTAGTTTGACACTATCTCTTTCTATTTTATTTTTGTACTTAAGATATGTTTTTCTAAGTCTTTGTTTACTAAGATTGCATAATTTTTGACATTTTTGTTACATATATTACAAAAAAATAAATAAAATAAAAGACATTATTAATAATAGTAATGATAGGAAAAACAAAATTTTGTAAAAAATGAGACAGTACATTTTACCTAAAAAATAGAACACCTAACATTTTGTATTTCTTCCATTATAAACATTACATGTTATCGTAAAAGCATTTAATATTTTATCTCTCTTTAATATTTTATTATTAAATTATTATAAATTATATTTCAAAATTATTAATATATATATATTATAATTTTAAATGTATTATTAAATATTTTTGTTATTATTCATTTTATTTAAAATTAGACCGCTATGAAACAAATTTTTAATCATTAAGATAATACAACTCAAATCATAAAATACTAATATTCAAGATAAATATAACTCAAACTATGAATTAACATCCAAACTTCCAATATCAAACATTTTAAACAATTTAAGATGGGAGCAACTATTATCAACCTAAGGAGTAAGGATATGGAGGAAGCAATCAAAATAATATTTTGAAGAAGGATCAATTCACAACCCCTAAAATCAAAACCTAAAATGATTCCAAGGCCTTGTTTTCCTACGGTTGATGCGACTTTCATGTTTCATGATTTATTTAAGTGTTATTTGGATAAATAGGTGTTAATTTCATATAACCTTTTATGGTTTGGTTTATTAAAACTGAGTTAGGGTTGAAAACTGAAAAGGCTGTACTAGAGGTATAAATGTATAAAAAGAAAATGTAAAGGTTATTTTGATTGATGATGTGAATGATGATTGAATGTATGACTGGATGATGGGTTATTTGAGATTAATCCCAAATAACCCAATATGGAAAAGCCAATGAAAAACAATGTCACTTTAAAATAATAATAAATGTAATACATGCAAATTGGAATAATCATTTGAAGATATATTTGTAAGAACCAATATACTGCATGGTTTTACATCAGGTGGTTGTGCAACAAGCCAACTATAACCATGCTTGTTACTTAACATTTTTCTTCTTCGTCTTTATAAATCTTTTAAGAACAAAGGTAAAAGGTTAATATTTAGAAGAATTGAAGCACTAACCTTTTCATATGTCTCTACCTTAAGGAGATGTATATGTTGGGGTAGTTTGTTAACCCTTGTTCTTCATTAACGTAATTATTTGGGCGAATTGGTGTTTTAGTGTATTGATTTCCATTTAGAAACCAACCTTCTCCACAGCCATATCCACTTGATTGGACTCCAATACTTTAGTTTATTGTTTTTACTCTTGACGATCCACCTTACATTTCTCAACTTCTATATCTTTTTCGAATTCTTTTGCTTCAATTCACTTACTATTTCCTTGAGAATGTTCAGCTTCGAACAGAGCTTGGTGCTGGAATGGATATCTTTAAACACATGTTTTCGGCCCATGTAGCTGTATCTAAACACACGTCCGCTCATGATGGACCCAACCGCCTTTATCCACAATTTCGTTTCGATTTTTCTTTCTTCTCGTTCTACGGAAATTTGTGTTTCGTGGAACTGATTAAAATTTTCCTACACATAGAAAAAAAATGGTTAGTAAAATAAGAATCTCAATATCATTTAAAATATAAATAAACTTATGTATCAGTGTATAAAACTTACCACAACTTTCGTTGCTCTAGTCCCACTCCAAGTACCATTTTTTTCTTAAGTGTTTTTTCAAATATTTCAAGAATGGTCGGGAGTCTTCCCAGTTCCCGTGTCTTTTAAAAAATATACAATAAGTATAACCAATATCATTTGAATACTACATAATTAACTAAATTACGTATCAATCTTTTCTGATGCTCTACTGTCGTTATGGAACCACCGCAATACGTCGACCCACCATTTGACGTGTAAGTTTTTCTATTTCTTTGTGGTTTGGTGAACTTCTCTGCATATTTTGGGACTTGAAAAAGAATTTTCATATGTGCCCAGTCTTCCAATGTTACATGCGGTGACTTCTATTGATTTTTTTCCTTATTTACAAAATTTCTTATCTTCGCACTCTCCTTCTTCTTAAAGAACTTGTTGACATCCCCCTCTGAAACTAGATCTCACTCAAATATCTCCTGCAATAAGTAATTGAAATTTGTTTTGGATGTGAATCAATTTATAGTATTTAAAAGTAGGCTAGCTTTATACTATAACATACCGAGAAATATTCACACCAAACGTTCTTAACGTCTTCCGGTACTTGATTCAAGTTCAGATATGCCCCCTCCAGTATTTCGTTACTATCTGATTTATGTCTTTCAAGATATCTGGAATGAAGTTGCAACAACAAAAATGTATTAAATATAAAGTCAAATACACTTTTCAATTGTTAGACATAACATTTACATAATGAAACATACTTCTCTCCATTAATCTCAATGTACGTCTTTGAAGATTTACAATATATATATTCCGGATTTTATACTATAACATACCGAGAAATGTTCCCACCAAACGTTCTTAACGTCTTTCGGTACTTGATTCAAGTTCAGATATGCCCCCCTCCAGTATCTCGTTACAATCTGATTTATGTCTTTCAAGATATCTGGAATGAAGTTGCAACAACAAAAATGTATTAAATACAAAGTCAAATACATTTTTCAATTGTTAGACATAATAATAACATAATAAAACATACTTCTCCATTAATCTCAATGTACGTCTCTGAAGATTTACAATATATATATTCCGGATTTTATCTTACGTAAATTACATTGTTATTGTTATTGTCATAATTGATGCAGTATTTGCAATAGTGAGTTATTTCTTTATAAGGTAAAATGCAGTTTTTAAAAATTATCATTAATAAATTAATTGTTGCAGGAAAACGTTGCATTCTACCATTTTTTTTAGTGTTATATTAATACTTATAGGATTAATATATGTCTGAGGCCATTATGTTTTTAATATAATAAGATAAATTATTTATATGGTTTTGACCATTAATGGTATGTTTTTTAAAATAATGTCCGACCCACAAACATTTTGATGGAGGGTGTTTGCTTAAGTATTTAAAAAAGATTGGCAATTTCGCTACCATAATGGATTCTCTTATCTCCATCAAGGAAATCAATAAGGAAGACTCTCTAAAGCTCTAATTAAGAAAATGGTAGGAAGAGAAGCACAACCTTTAGACGGATATTATAAAGATCCGCAAAGTTATGAGTCGATGTATGCCGACAAATGTTTTGAAACCAATGTTTCATTTTATCTCAAACCAACTGGCCCAACCAAATTAAAAATTAGAAATTTGTAGGGAAAACTAAGAAAAAAGCAAAACATTTGGAAATTTAAGATAACAATGCAATTATTATTATTCTTATTTAGGTAGACAAATTCATGTCCCTAGACCTTCCCCAAATTACAGAAATACTTATTTAATGTTTCATTCAAATTACTGAAAAACTCAAATTCTCCACAAAAATTTGGATAATACATTTCTTCTGATTCTCTACTCCTTTAAGAAATGAAGATCTTGTCCGCTCATTATCATCAATCAAGCCTTAATTATAACCAAATGAAGAATAAAGATAATTGTTTTAGTGCATCAATAGGGTTCATCTACATGGCCTCATCCTGATCAAAAGGGTATGGGCTAATGTAAGCAGAATCCATGTCCCAAATTTTTAAAGATGCTTTCACGCTCAAACCAGTGGCATTGTTGAATAGGAATAGTCTCGCCGATTCATATATTGCGTTAGTTGGATATACGCGTGATGTTATTACCGTCCTTCCACCTTGCGCGAATCCTTCGATAATTGAATGATCAACCTGCCAAACCATGGTGAAAAAAACAAGGTATAAAACCATTTGACTAGGCAGTTAAATTTGGCACTTTATTATTTGAAAAATAATATGCTTACCAACAATCTCATGGTTAAATTTTCGTCGTCAAGAACGGTGACCGTGCTACCATAAACCTTTTTGTTCACTTCACTGGCCTTGGATGACCTAAAGATTGAAAATAGCTTAGGAGGTTGGAAATTTTATTAAAATTCATATCGATATGCAATATTATTTGTCGTCCAACAAACCTTAATTCATCGGTGCAGAAGAATGTCTTGTAATTTCCTTCAACATCCTTAGAAATGTAGAAATAAACCGGTGTAAGCTCAGCGAGTGAATTGTCAGCAAACAACAATATGCCGAATGGTCCCAAGGCACCTCGGACAGCTGCACCGGACGTGCTACAATTGTAGCCAACGTCGGCTTCAAGCGTAGCCTTTAATGTAGTCTCCTCAATTTCAAATGTCGCAATGATATCCAACTATAACATAAAATAACAACTTGATTAATGTAGGTCACTCTTCTTCTTCTTTTTTTTCTTTTGAAAGAATTAAAAATAAATATTGATAAAAAAAAGTTAATTATTTGAAATTATTAACATTAAATTATTAAAATATTTTTTATTTTATACCAAATATTTACAGTATATCGAGATTTCGGTATAATATCAATATTATATTATTCAGACCGACAAAAAATATATAATTTAATAAAAAAAAAAACAAAGCAATTTCAATGTAGTTATTACATCAACTGTAGAAAATTGAAAGTTAACTACTTTATTCATATTGTAAAATATTTTTTTAGATTTTTAACATTTATATAGATTAACAAGAAGTTACCAACTAAATTTAGTTATAAAAATTGTAGTAAACATTAATAAAAATAACTATTATTTTGGTATACACCGAAAAATTGAAATTTTGAAATTATTATTGATTCCGTACCGATAATTTCGGTATCGGTATATCAAAAAATTGTTATTTTTGTCAAGTTACGCTAAGGTATTTTCGATATATATCGAAAATAAAATAATTTTTTACTCGTACCTGTGAAGTAGAAGTAATATTTAACGGCACAACCGACCCGGGACTTAGTTCAACCCCACTAAACTCTGTCTTGTTCAACCGCAAACTTTCAACTTCCTCGACCGGCCATTGTAGCAAGTTTGTTCCAGTTTTGTTGTCAAATACAACTGTCCTAGGAATACTCTAGTGTTGGAAATACAAAAAAAAAAATTATTCTTTCTATGCCATAATTAGTAAGGACTTGTTTGTCAAGCAATTTCAAACGGTTGGTTACCTGAACTGAGGCCCAACCCTTGAGGATATCATCAGCTTCACTGTCGGTTTCTCCAATCCATCCCCAAAGTATTCTCCTTTGTTTGTTTTGGTCATAAAACGATTTAGACGCATAATATTTCCCCCAATCATACCTCAATCCAATCCCTACATCGATCTCTTCATCATCTGGAATCCATGTGTTATTCACCACATCATACGTCCCAATAGCATAGAAATCCTTCTTTTCATCATCCAAACTTGCCTTCAACACATGCTTCACATTCAAGCCATCAACCGATGTGTCAAGCCCATTATCACTTATCGTCGACACCGGGTAGAAATCAACACACTCCCACATTCCCGTACCCTCAACCTCATGTAAAACACCATCCAAAAGCTCGAAACTCGTGAAGTTTGTGGTTGTATACACAAGTGTGATTCCTGTCGTGTTTACCTTTGACCCAATGGCGACTCGCCACTTGCCGTCATCTGCTAGCCAAGCAGTCGTAGGATCCCTGAAATCCTTCTTGCCGATTCCCGTTGGAGGAACCATAACAGGGTTATCGGAGTATTTGACCCAATCGAGGAGGAGTGGATCCGATAGGTTGGCGGGGTACGCCAAGTTTTGGACTTGCAGGTAATCTTCGGTGTCCCCGGTGTAGAGCATAATGATTTGGCCGTCGGATAGGAGAGTGGCGGATCCTGTCCATACGCCGTTGATGTCATACCAAGAGTCGGGGACCATGGCGATTGGTAGATAGAGCCAGTGGATGAGGTCCGTTGAAACAGCATGGCCCCATGTGATGTTACCCCAGATTGCGGAATCAGGGTTGTATTGGTAGAAAAGATGGTACCATCCCATGTAGAATAGTGGACCTGCATCCATTAATTTGTTCAAGCTAACTCATAATATACCATTAAAAATCACTTAGACTACTAATCATATATTTTTAAAAAAATGAATACATAAAAGTTTAACAAATAATAAATTATTTTTTTGACTAGGGTTAAGTCAATTAGTACCACTCCTAAGATGTGTAAACAACTCCATAAATTTGAATCCATTATTTTGTTTGTTCAGAAAATATTATGTTTATTAATAGAGAACTATAAGAAATGGGGCAAAGAAAAGTAGGTGGATTCCTCAAAACTCAAATGAATCAAATATATATGGTTAAATTTAAATTTTATTTCCCATGAAACCTTAATAATATTTTCATGCAAAAAGGAACCAAACTTTGAACTAGTCAGAGAAAATGACGTGACCAGGATTAAAGTAGTTTTGTCTTCTATATGTGATATTAGATAAATTTTCTGTTGATATAGTAGTAATCTATACATTTGACCCATATTACATATAATAATAAAATCATGATTATTGTGAAGTACTATTATATAATATATGATTGGATCTAAAAAAATCAAATCAATCTATTCACACAAAAACACAGCACGTGTCATGTTCTAATTAAAAACATTTTAATGGATTCCAATCTGAGAAATTAGAAGTTTATTCTGAAAAACAGCACGTGACAGAGATTTTTATTTATTTTATTTTGTTTTCCAGACAAAGAGATAGATATCAGAATTTAATATGACCCAAATTCATAATTAATATTTCTGCCAAATACCGTTTGAGACATTCGGTTTGACCGGTAGCTTAATAGGAATTAGATGGAATACAAATTACATATCATGGCATGTTTTTGCATTCGTTTCCACCAAAAAAAAAGTTAGTACAATGATATATTTGTTACAATCATTATTCTAATAAATGTATTTTTTTACAGATGTAACAATTTCTTAAATAAATAATATTAACTTGGTATATCAATTTATTAAAATATTTATATTATAAGAGAATTCATTTGTAAGATATAAAGTCTTATTAAATAAGAAAATATATCTAGAATTTTCGGGAAATCTGATCTGGAGGATAGTATAGAAAAAGAATGGTAGGTTAGAATGTGATCTATCACGTTCAACATTATTGTTTTCAGCAACCAGTCATTAGAGACTTCTCTATCCATCTATCTACCATTGGCTATAAATTCTCTTTTTGTATTAAATAAATATTTTAAATATTACTCACACTATTAGATCTCGTTTGAAATTAATTTTTAAATTTTTTTTATTGAACTAATATCATTCTAAATATCAAATGATTTAATTCATCTACTTTTAATACGAGTTAACATTTGTGTGATCTTTATAAAAAAATTAAACGAAGAAGAAAAGGGACAAGAATGGGTAAATTATCCCTTTAGCTATTGGCCCATAACTTTTTCGTAACATTAATAGTTAGTTCGATACTACCTATACTTAAACGGGGGGTGATATTTCACTTTTGTGTATAGGTGTCATTCGATGAGTGTGAAATAAACAATGTGGGTATGTGTATCATCGAGATAATCCAATAATACTACCCTAGTTATTAAATTTTATATAACCAAACCGACTCAATTATGCCTCTAAAATCTTGTTTAGATCATCACCTATTTTCATAAGCCTAACTAGATTCACATCTTTATTAAAATTAATCTAAATGAATTTATATATAATACAATGTGATCTGTAGGGCAGACCCTGAGAATGGAGATGCACAATGCAAAATAATTGTGGTATAAAATTTACAATAATGATAAACTTTATAAAATATGAATCGATCTGAATTCCAGTATCTTCTGTTAGAAAATTGTGAACCTCTTAAATGACAATAGATTTGTTTGCCTGTTTTTTTATTGTTGAATCATTGGATTTATTATGATCTTGAAACTCATTATCATTTAGTCATCTTTTTTGATTAATTACTAATGTAACAAGAAGAAAATAAGCATTTAATTGTCAACTATTGGAAATTAAATAGAGAAAAGAAACGTACCATCTGGATCTAAGACAGCCATCATTAAAATTTACAATTGTGTCACCCAAGAACGATTAGCCATGACATACAAAGAAAATAATTATAAATTAGTTAAAGATATGATATATAGACAAAGAGAGGTAATCTAAAAAACAAAGATCATTTGAAAACAAACCATTCATCCAATTCTTTTCCGGCTGAAAATGGTATGCAGTTCTTTGCCAAGTTAACATATCATTTGTCCAATTAAAAGTTTGTCCATCGCCGGAGACATCCCGGAAAGTTTTCTCCGACACTCCTTGATTCGGTCCTCTTGACGGCGCCATTAAGTAAGGCTCAGGTTTGTCAATGGACTGTTGATTTTCTGGGTCTTGGTTGATACTCAATGCCATCAAACATGCCAAAAGAAGAACCGATAAAAAGATCCCGGTGAGAACCTTCATTCGTCGCTGAAATACCGCCGGCGGGGAAGTGGGTTCCGGTTTGTTCGGCGAGAGAGTGAAGGGATCAATTGAATGTTCGAAGTCATGTGGGGACATGGGGAGAGTGTGAGAATGAAGCTCCATTATTAGGCTCCAAAGGATGAGAAAATGAAGTCTTGTTTTCCTATTGAATTCTTTCCCTACTTTTGACCTATATATATAGAGAGAAGAGATCCAAATAACTTATTAGAGTTTCTTTAAACTAAATGAATGGTTCATAATTTAAATTTTAATAATCATAATAGAATTGTATACTTCAAGAGAAATGATTGGGCAAATAACTTATTAGAGTTTCTTTAAACTAAATGAATGGTTCATAATTTAAATCTTAATAATGATAATAGAATGTATACTTTTAAGAGAAATGATTGGTAGAGGAAAATTGAGAGAAAATGGAGAGGGAATAACGTGATCCAGCCCAAAAAAAATAATAAAATTTCTCTGATCGTAGTAACATATTATTCTCTCCCTCAAATTCCCCTTATCGCTCCTCGTAATTAATTATATAAGTAGTTATCTCACATTTGAATTACTATCAAAAGAGGAAAAATTGTAACCAATTTCATTTTAAAGTATAATAGATGATGGTGAGATATTAATAAAAAAATTATATAATTTATTTAAACATATTAGTTTCAATTGTTTTTCTATAATTTTAAGAGATTCAGAAGATGTGGTTTAATATAATATTTTCATCATTTAAAAAACAAATACTATAAAATAACCTCTTATAGTTGGAGTACATACATTAGATGAGTTTTCATTATAAATATTAAAATATTATATTATATTTATATAAAAAATATAATTATATGAAGTAATTAATTTTTTTACTATAAAAAAATAAATGATTTTAATAAAAAAATAAAATTTTAAATTTAATATGTATAAATTACAAACAAACTTTAAATATGTTTATAAAATTTAAAATTTAATTCTTATTACTTGCTTATTTTTTTATTAATATAAACAAAATAAAAAATATATATTATTAATTTTTTTTTAAATAGGCAATTTTATATCTAATTATAGAATAAGTATATAAATATATATAGTATAAATAAGTTTACATTTATAAAATAACCTCTATTAGAGTCGTATACAATACAAATTAAGAATACCACAACATTTATATAATTACAAAAATTAACAATGAAAATTTTAATGTAAACTTTCATCTTTGTCATTATTATCTGGATTTTATGGACAAAAGTAAAAGGGTTGCTTACCTCAAAATGGAAGACTAATGTTGCTGCACTTATATCTAATTATAGAATGTTTTGCAACTGAATAACAAATATAAAAATTATTTAGCAACTTTAACAATACTAGGTAATTTTTCTAACGCACGGTTATAGATAAAAACAAATGGTGTATAGCAAAAATAATTTATAAAAGTTAATTACATTTTTTATTTAGTTTTACAAATATATTATTAAACAAATAAAAAGTATAAATCTGCACAAATTAACAATATTTGTGGAAACACACATGTTCAAAATCTTAAAATTATAAACTATAGTTTTGTCTATAAACTTTAAACTATGGATAAATTAATAATTACATTCATAACATGTTAAAATGTGCTTATCCATCTTATACAATATTAAAATCATTAAAACTTGTAGCTACATTTTTTACACTAAATAAGAATCGTTAAATCTGATAGTATCGGCTTAATCAATAGAGGCGGGGTAAGACTATTGATGAAGGCTTAGGAAAAACGGTTTGATAGAAATCTGGTTAAGAATTTAAATCACTTTCTATTCTACGCAAACCCTTTGTAAACACTTGAAACAGAATCAAGCGCGAAAATATTTACTTAGGTTTGAAGCTGAGAACCAAGAATGAAAAATGACAGAAAGAAATAACATAGCAGTTTGTTTATGGATGTTCGGAGAAAACTCTCCTACGTCACCCCTTCTTCCAACCACCGGAAGGATTCACTATAATATGCTTTGAATCAAATATAGTTTGCACGAATAGCTCACTGTTGAACATAACAAACTCTGTTCAACTTACAATATGATGAAGAATATCACTCAGCTAAAACGATGCTTTGATTCTAACTCTCTCTTGATTAACACACAGTAAAGCAAGAAAGCAGCTAACAGTTTCGATAGAATAATCTGAGTATTGATAGATCGATTAATCGTTTGGCGGTTCGTCCGTTGTCCTTGAGATTCTTTAAATAAGGAGTGGGTACTAACGGTTGAATCTTCATAATGACACGTGGCGAGCTTCCATTGGAACGCCTCCATAGTACACAACAGACTCTTAGTACAAGGATCGTGGTCGTACACAACTGGTAGTGCGCCGAATATTCTTCAGGGATGTACGTACAAGTGAAGGATATTCGCTTACGTGACATTGGTTGATTGGTTGCACCTGGATGTCATACTAATCTTCACTGGAAAGTGGAGCAGGAGCAGCGTACAGCTAGAGCACGTGGGTAGGCGGGTGCTAGCTTCAAGCAACTGCTTAAGCATGACATTAGACGTATTTCAATTAGACGACTTCGTCTAATGAAATCAGACGTCTCCGTCTAATAATAGGATCCATTAGACCACCTGGTCTAATGGGATTAGACTTCACGTCTAATTACAGTTCCCTTCAGACTAATCTGAAGGAGTTAGACTGTATGTTTAACTTTCACTAGTTAGACTGCACGTCTCACTTTCACATTCCATTAGACTCCACGTCTAATTACAGTTCCCTTCAGACTAGTCTGAAGGAGTTAGACTGCACGTCTAACTTTTACTAGTTAGACTGCACGTCTAACTTTCACATTCCATTAGACTCCACGTCTAATTACGGTTCCCTTCAGACTAGTCTGAAGGAGTTAGACTGCACGTCTATCTTTCTCTTTTCATTAGACTCCACGTCTAATTACGGTTCCCTTCAGACTAGTCTAAAGGAGTTAGACTGCACGTCTAACTTTCTCTTTCCATTAGATTCCACGTCTAATTCAACTAGTTAGACTGCACGTCTAACTCCGTGTGTTAGAGTACACGTCTAACTCCGCTAGTTAGACTGCATGTCTAACTACATGTGTTAGATTGCACGTCTAACTCAACTAGTTAGACTGCACGTCTAACTCCATGTGTTAGACTGCACGTCTAACTCCACTAGTTAGACTGTACGTCTAACTCCGTGTGTCTAATGCCAAATCGGTCTAATGAATCTCATTAAGACCACGTCTAATAAAGTCTAATTTTGATACACCTGCACCAAAGATAATTAGACGCATAGATTAAGTTTTATATCCATTCATCATCAATATTCCAATAGTCAAACTACTTTGACATTTAGTCAAAATAATTTGACCCAACAATTTCTCCCTTTTTGATGATGATGTTAAAACTTTTACATAGATAACAAGTTAAGCATTCATTAACCATAATGCAGAGTAAAAGTTGTTCATCCATCTTACACAACCACTTTCCAAAACCAATATTGAAAAACATAGTTAAAGAAACATAGTTCAAGAGTTAACAAGGTAGGAGAAAGGAGATTATTGTTCTTCCCTTTTCACTCGAGGATCGATCGGGAAACGAGTTCCTTCATAGCTCATCCCTTCACCTGTCATCTCTTGACCAGTTAGCAGATTGCGAAAAGGAGGAAGAGGGCGACCACCACGACCAGTTCCGACACTTCGGCCACCACGAGTGCTTCCACTGCTTCGGCCTCCGCGATCACTACCACTACTTCGGCCTCCACGATCACCACCGCTTCGACCTCCGCCTCTTTTAGTTAGCCTTAGGTTTTCATTATTTGTTGGCATTCGCTTAGATCTGGTGCCAGTTGTTACACCGTCACCTCTTCTGTCTCTAACAGAATTGCCTTAAGTGATGGTATTCTGTTCTTTCTCAGCATCAGCTTTCGTAATCTCTTCAGCTTGAAATTTCCTTGCGATAGAGTCAACACACTATAGTCTTTCAGCATTGGTTCTTCTCATGCTGTTTTGAATTTCAACCAGCCGATTCTGAATCAATTCCATTGCTTCCATAACCTCTCTTTGATTATCAAGATTGATTTGTCTTTCAAGGCTAATCATTTCCGATTGTCGACTGAAGAGTTTCTTTTCAAATCTTTCAAAATTCGTATTGGAGACTTCAACCTCGTAAGTGTTTTTCTTCAGTGTTAGCTCCAACTCATTATGGGTTTTAACCAAATCGGAAAATTTCTTCTTGTCTTCCTTCTGGGCTTTCATAATTTTCGTCATATTGGATTGCATAACTGCCACATTCTTCTGAAGCGTTGTTAACAAGGTTGACATCGACTTCATGAACTTTGTTCCGTCACCTAAAGATCCTTCATTAAACGAATTATCTTGCGAATCTACTGCCATGGTCTGAATTGGACTGAAGTTGGTATGAACTTGAATGGACTGCTCAAGTTCATTCTCCTCTGATCCACCATCAGATTTATTTTGATCTTTTTCTTCCAACTCCATTTCTGCCTTATTAATCCTTTCGAGCAAGTTCCCTGAATTGTGAAGAGAATTAAGAATGTTCTAAAAAACATTTGCAGCATTGATCTTAGGAAATGGTAGAGGCTTGACTGTTCTAGTATTTTGATCTTGTTCCCCCTCAGATGAGGAATTACTCTCAGCATCTTTTTCTTTTGAGGGTTCTCCCTCTGATATGACAATCTCAGGCTGACTGAATTCAGCCTCTTTTTCTTAAGATCCCTCTGTTCTGACAATAGGGGATTTCACCACCTCTTCTTCATGAATAACAAGAGCTTGAACGGGCTCTTCAACAACTTCTTTTTCCTGAGTTACAAGAGCTTGAACGAGCTCTTGATCAGCATCTTCTTCAAGAGCTTGTTCAGACTCTTGAATAACTTCTTCTTCTTCTTCCATGGATGGATTCTATTGAATAGGTTCCTCATATTGCTCGATAACAGGTTGAGTCAGTAGACGTCTTTCTTCTGCAAAGAGACTTCCAAGTTCTATCAGAAGAGCAACAACTTGCTCATCTGTATCAGCAGGATCAACAGAGATATCCATTGATTCGTCTTCATCGGAGGAACTACCAAAAGGACTAGCTCCTGAACAGTTAGCTCCATCAACATACCGAGTGACTATAGAAAGATAGTCAGCCATGATCTCGTCCAATCTCTTTAAAGCCTTCACTTCCGCTTCAACACCTCTCTCAATTGGATTGAAATTTGCTTTTCTGGCTTCAAGAATAGGAAAAGGAGCTCTTCCTCTCAGACTGGCTTCTACAAGATCTTTTCTCTTCAGAGCTTCAGAAACCTCCAAAGTATTGGCCCATTTGAGGACTTTCTTTTCATTGAAAACAAGCTTACGCCATTGACTACTTATTCCTGAACCCGTGATGACCTCATCATACTAGATTGACAATCTGTTCTGGATCCAAGAGTAAAAAAATTCTATCTTTTCAGCAGCTATAACTTTGGCTTGATTCATTATTAGGTCAACAATGCATGTTGCCGCAGAAACATCTTCATTTTCGTCAGTTACAACATCCTTCCCTTTTCCAATAATCTCAACAAATTTTGGAAAGGGTCTTGGTTCTCCAAATACAATTCCACAAGATTGTCTTGTGGAGCGCATCAATTCATGAGCAGATTTTGGTTTCTTGAAGAGTCCAGGAGGGAGTTCGTCTCGAATGATCTTCCCGGTTACCATGGAATCTTTTGAAATATGATTTGAGGCGGAAGGCTCTCTGACAGAAATAGAGGGAGCCGTTTCAGCAATACCACCAGGAACAAGGGTAAGAACTGCACCTTGTTCTGGTTGAACGAACTCTATAGCACCAGCGGCTACTAGATCAGATTGGCGAACATAAGACACAACCCTGTCAAAATTCTTAATATTTGGACCAGCTGACTCAACAGCAGGCCCTGCAGCAGATTCCTCAACAGGAATATCATCAAGTTTTTCTTGTTCCATTTCTGGAGCATTAAATTTAGGCACTTCGGCCAGAGTTAGAGGAGATGTTACCTTTGATGAAGCCTTCTTCGATTTAGACGCACGGGGTGCCTTTGACTTTTCACCTTTTGAAACAGATGACCTTGAAGATCTCCGCAATTGATTGGCAGCCAGAGAGAGGGGAGACAGTGGAGTGGTGGCAAGTTCGACTGGACCTTGCCTAATTCTGGAGTCGACAATTCCAGAATCCTTCTTCGATGAGCTCTGAAGGCTGGTAGAGCTAGCCTCAGACTCATTCACAGTCTTGGTTCGTTTTGCTCCTGTAGACAAGATAGAAGCCACTGGATGTTTAGATCGGGTAATAGATCTTCCTGCTGTCTATTGACTCGAGGCTCCGGAAAGAGACTTTTTGTTGTTCTTCATTCTGACTAGGGTGTTTGCGACTATAAAGACAGTGTACACCCTAGTCGAGTTGATTAGTTCAGAATCCTCTATTGGAACCCCTAAGTGCTCCAGCAATCTACTTATCTGAGCAGCAAAATTAATGCTCTCCTTATTTTCCTGGTTAATTGAAAAGCAGAGGTTCTGGAACAGCGTTAAGGCCCAGTAGACTTGAATCCCCTTCAAGATGGCAGACATATAGTCAAACCGATCTTGACTGTAGAGATTGAATGACCCCGCCTTCCCTTGAAGCGCTTTCGCCACCACATTATTCAATAGAATGAACATTGGTTTGAGAGCCTTCTTGCTCCCATTAAGTCGAATCGCCAATCCGTCAGCAGAAAAGACCGTCTTCATTTCCTCTGTCACTGCCGCTGACAGATGTCGGTTGAACGTATGCCCTTCTGATGGAAGTTCAAAGAACTCCGCATATACCGCCTCGTCGAAAGATATTTCAGTTCCATTTACAGTTGCTACAATGGAATCACCCACCATTGTTGCAGACTTGAAGAACTCCCTCACTTCCTTCTCGTGGAAGATGAAAGGTCCTCCCAAATACTTTCCCAGACTAGAATACTCGAGAGTTCTGAACATTTCGACCACCTCCTGCTGATCGAACGTGTAAACCGAAGGAAAATCCACCTACAAAGTACAATGACCGAGCGTGATTCTCTTGTTTCCCGTTTTTCAGAAGAATACGAACAGACAAACAAAGAACGAGGGTTTTTGAGAGAGAAAATCAAATAAATCTAGGGTTCTTAGAAATCTTGAGTGAGAAAAGTTTTAAATCTCATGCAAAACTGTCCTTATATAGACTGCCAAAAGTCACATAAGATAACCGTCGTTTTTCCTAGGGGTATGACCCATCAATTAATTTTAGACGTCCTTTCCAAAAGGTCATCATTATAATGAGGGTATATTAGTCAATCTCTCTTAACTTGAAAGACACGTGTCTTCATGTTATTAGGAGATGACTGTTTTTAATGTTTAAGCGGGAAAATTAGATATCTCCTCACGTGGGACAGCTGTCCTTGATCGGTTTAATACACACGTAGTTAGACATTTTCCTTAATGCACACATCTATGAAACTAAACGTCTATTAGACGCATGGGTCTATTAGACGCAAGCATCTAATCACGTGTCTTAAAGTACGTATAACGTTTATCAGACGTCGACGTCTAATTACGCATGAACAACACGATTAGAAGTGTGTTTGGTTAGACGTGAGCATCCACTTGCTCTAAACGTAAAAACGTCTAACGTCTATTAGACGTGTACGTCTAACCGCGCAGGTTATTCACCGAGACACGAACTTAAATGCATAGTGTGTGAACAAAAATACGTATAACTACATGTTTTTCAAACGACCACGTCTGTTAGACCAATTAAGGTCATTTGTCTGAGTGTATCTTTAGTTCCAAAATATGTTTTCCCTCTCATTTTGTGCATGTACAAAATGACTAACCAAATGTTTTGAGGTCCTTCGGACAAAAGTATTTTAATACAAAAACATAGAAAAACATTTAATCTTCTGGAATGGCAACGACCATTGTTGATCTTCTGAAATGTATACACAAAAGAGTATTCTCCACGCTTCCTTCCTGCAGTCCTCCTGCATCACCTACATAAGAAACTATTTACAAACTTGGTACCCATATTCAATTGGGTCCTCGATCAATTAGTCCCTTAGGAATCCTTATCTGGCATATTCTAATGGATTTCCCATGTTGCGTTGTGATTAATGCGTATGATTTTGACTTAGCATACGACTTTCTATTAGTCACTGATCCCTTAGCTTTTGAAGAATACTTTATTTTAAAACTCCTTGACTTTGAATCAGGTTTTAAGTTGCCAGACCTGTTAGCTACTTATAACTTATTTTTCAGCCAGCTAACAGTCGACGGATCATAAATAATTTCATTCTTAAAAACTACTTCTTCATGAATGGGATTAGATTCATTGTCATTCAGAATTCCTTTAACAAAACTTAATTGCTTAAGCTTTTCATTCGATGAATTTGACTTTTTGCACGACAGGTTTGAGTCATTGACATCAAATCCTAGACTGAATCTAGATCCAGCAGGTTTTAACATGCTGATATGATATTTGGCAGCTTCTCCAGATCTTGTCCATGCACTGACAACATAGTTTAACCTCTTGTTTTCAACTTAAATAGTTTGAATCTATTCTTTGAGCATCTCATTCTCAGATGAGATCTCTGCAAATTTCTTTTCAAAAACATTTGATTCAAGAGTTTGAAGTAAAACTGGTTGAGATACTTCAGGTGATGATTTGGTTTTATTTAAGGATTCTTCTAGCTTTATGTACTCTATGACCATGTCATTTAGTGCAGCTACCAGTTGTTCCCTTGAAAATGTTTTAGAAGAGAAGTCAAATACCTCAGTTTCCTGAGACTGTTTTTTATCTTCTCTTGCAATGAAGCAAGCCACTTCTTCGTCATCACTATCACTAGATGAGAAGTAAGAGCCACGGATGCTTCGTCTGTTCTTCCCATCTCCTGTCATAAGAGCCTTCAACTCCTTTTCATCATCCTTCTTATCTTCACGCTTAGGCTTCCGGCATTCCGATTGGTAATGACCTGCAATACCACAGTTATAACATTTAACATTAGCCTTTGATTTCTTATTATCATTGGAATTTGAAGATCTTGAGTTAGGGTTGCTCTTCTTCATGAAGTCGCCAAACTTCTTCACGAAGAGAGACATGGCATCGCTGCTCAGTTGCTGCGCCGCCATCTTCATATCAGTAGCTACAGGTGGCTCTTCAGCAGTCACCAGCGTTTTGGCAATGATAATGGATGTGGATTGATCTTATTCAATCCTACAGTTCAGCTCGAACTCGTAGGCCTTGAGATCAGCAAATAGGTCGAAGAGAGAGATTTTGTTGAGATCTTTGGATTCCCTCATAGCCATCGTCTTTATGTCCCATTCCCTTGGAAGAGCACGCATGACCTTAATAGCAAGCTCCCTCTTGCTATAGGTCTTACCAAGGATAGATAAGGAGGAGACAATCTTTGGTGTGACTTCTGTGTGGGTTGATCTTGGAGCTGAGGCGGCCTGGGCCTTCAGCTCATCTGGTGTCTTGGGCTGCAGATGCTTTGACAGTGGCCATGTATGATGGTCGGGTGGCTTCCTACTGTGCTGGCCGAACATATATCTTGTCTATTTATAATTATTTGTTTGTATCATTAGGGTTATTTAAAATAGTTCGGAATTCAATTATTTTAGAATTCGATTAATACAATATTGTTTTAAACTAAATATTTATTTTAATTTCGTTTAATGAACCTTTATATTATTTTTTAGAAAATAGGTGATTTATTCATGATTATTTAAATTCATAATTGAGGGGTAAAAATGAATTTAATTATGTTAGTTTTTACTACAAAATAGAAAATTTATAAGATAGACTAAAAACATTAAGGCAACCTTCCTGCTAATGAGTCAAGCAATCTTATAAAGAAAAGTGTCAGAGAACCAATCGACTTCATACTCAAAATCACAAAAATCATGAGATATTCTTAAGAAATTCATTACGCATCCCACTGTTGGGCCTTTGGGTCCAACCCAATTAGGCATTTAATAGAAAAAACAAAACCTAAGAATGCTGCTCATTCTATCACTTCTAGAGAGAGAAGTCATTCTGCAAAGAAAAGAAGAAACAGAGGAGAAGAAACAGAGGAAGAAGAAGAGAAGGAGGCAGTATATCTCTTACATTTTCACCTTCAGGTTCCAATTTCTTGTTGTCTTATATCTAGACTAGCTTGAGTCTAAATGAAATTGGTTTTCTCTGTTTGTATGCCTCAACTTTGGGTTTAAAGTTTAGAAGAACATTTGTATCTGTTTCTTGCTTATAGTGAAATTTGCTGGTTGGCCCCGTGGTTTTTTACCCTCCAGGTTGAGAGGGTTTTCCATGTAAATCTGGTGTTGTTTTGTTCTGTTCTTGATCTTCCGTTTTAGACTTGGATAACCTGTGCATTTACCCATCTCACATTGCTAGATTATAGTACAAAAGTAATCTTCATTTCAAAATTCCTAACAAGTGGTATCAGAGTTGTTAGGTTTATTTTGAAGAGTGCTTTTGTAGGTTGAGATGGAAGGCAATAGCACAATGATCAGGTTGACAAATAATAACTAGCAGATTTGGAAATCCAAGATGGAGGATATCCTTTACTGTAAAGACTTGTATGAGCCGGTTGAAGGAGATAGTGCGAAGCCAAAAGATTTGTCTGACGGTGATTGGACAAAATTGAACAAGAAAGCAGTTGGCATAATTAGACAGTGGCTTGATGATAGCGTGTACCACCATATAGCAAGTGAGAAGAGTGCACATGAGTTGTGGAAGAAGCTAGAGTCATTGTATGAGCAGAAAACAGCAGGTAACAAAGCATTTCTAATTCGAAAGTTAGTAAATCTGAAATTCAGAGAAGGTGCAGGTGTTGCTGAGCATTTAATCAATTGTCAGTGATGGAGATGACCTTAGAAGATGAGCTGCAAGCCTGATTGCTTTTGGGATCATTTCCCGACAATTGGGAGACATTGGTTGTGACAGTCAGTAATGCAGCTCCGAATGGTGTTCTTACTATGAGTATAGTTACTAGCAGCTTGTTCAATGAGGAGACAAGAAGGAAGTCAACTAATACAAATAGTGCACAAGCCCTTATCATAGAGAACAGGGGAAGAGCTGAATACCGACAACAATCTAGAGGCCATAGCAAGTCCAGAGGCAAATCTAAATCTAAGGGAAGACAATGTTATCACTGTGGTAAAGAAGGTCACATAAAGAAAAATTGTAGAGCCTAGAAAAGACTACAGAATGAAGACAAAAATCAGAAGAAAGATGACGAGATTAGAAATACCACAGCCACAGTAACTGCAGATGATGTAGTGATTCTTTCTTGTGAAAAAGAACAATATTTACATGTAGAAAGTCACCAAGGAGTTGAGTGGATAATTGATACAGGTGCTTGTTATCATGCTACACCAAATATAGAGTTCTTCATGACTTACAAAGCTGGAGATCTTGGTACAGTGAAGATGGGTAATACTAGTCACTCGAGCATTGTGGGTATTGGTAATACTTGTTTGCAGACAGAGCTGGGACATCAGTTAACACTGAAGGATGTGCGACATATTCCTGATTTGCGTCTAAACTTGATATCAGGTGATGCATTGGACAAAGATGGATTCAAACATTACCTTGGTAGTGGAGAATGGAAGCTCAGCAAAGGATCAATGATTGTAGCAAAAGGGAAGTTGTGGAACTCTTATACAGAACTCATGTGAAGATACTCAAGAATTGGTTGAATGCAATACAAGATGAAAACTCTCTAAATCTGTGGCATCAACGTCTCGGCCACATGAGTGAGAAAGGGCTACGAATTCTGGTGAGGAAGCTTCATATCCCCTCTACCAAAGATGAGGTTTTGGATTTATGTGACTACTGCCCTTTTGGTAAGCAACACAAAGTCTCTTTAAGTCAAACATCATAAAGGAAACAGAATGTATTGGACTTGGTTTATTCTGATGTGTGTGGTCCTTTGGAGGAGGAGTCATTGGGTGGCAATCGATATTTTCTAACATTTATTGATGATGCATCTAGAAAGGTGTGGGTTTATTTCATGAGAACGAAAGACCAGGTATTTAATTACTTTCAAGAGTTTCATGTCATGGTTGAAAGAGAGACAGACAATAAGTTGAAATGTCTTCGCTCTGATAATGGGGGAGAGTATATCTCCAAAGAGTTTAAAGCATATTGTGTAAAATATGGAATTCGACATGAAAAAACAGTGCCTGGAACTCCACACAACAATGGTGTGGCTGAGAGAATGAATCGCACCATTGTAGAAAAGGTGAGATGCATGCTGAAGATGACAAAGTTGCCAAAATAGTTTTGGGCAGAAGCAGTTCGCATAGCTTGCTATCTCATAAACAGGTCACCCTCTATTCCTTTGAAGTTTGAAATACCAGAAAGAGTATGGTCAAAGAAGAATATTTCATACTCGCATCTAAGGGTGTTTGAATGCAAAGCATATGTGCATATTTCAAAGGAGCAAAGATCCAAGTTGGATGATAAAGCAATTCCATGTATTTTCCTTGGGTATGGAAATGAGGAATTTGGGTACAGATTATGGGACCCAGAAAAGAAGATAATTGTTAGATGCAGAGATGTTGTGTTCTTCGAGGGTCAGAATGGGATAAATCCAGAAATCATTGAGAAGTTAGAGAGAGTTGATGAGTCTATAGAACTCATACCAATTCCTTCACATGTACAGTCAACAGTAACAGATGAAGATGAACATAATGAAGAAGCCACTGAGGAAACCTCTGATATGAATGGTAGTAATGATGATGAGATTGTTTATGATGTTCCTGGGCAGGGGGAGCAACATCATCAAGAGGAGCCAAAAGAGCCCCCCATTAAGAAGGTATGAAAGAGAGCACCAACCTTCTAAAAGGTACCCTTCTTCAGAGTATATACTATTGACAGAAGAAGGAGAGCTAAAATGTTTTCAGGAGGCACAAGTGCATAATGACAAAGTTAAGTGGCAGAATACAATGAAAGATGAGATGAAGTCATTGCAAGAAATGGGCACATATGATCTGGTGGAACTTCCTAAGGGCCGAAAGGCATTGAGAAACAAATGGGTGTTCAAGCTAAAGAGAGATGAAAATGGAGAAATTATGAAGTACAAAGCTCGACTTGTTGTAAAGGGTTTTGGACAGAAACAGGGTATCAACTTTGAGGAGATTTTCTCACCAGTGGTAAAGATGACTTCCATTCGTACAGTGTTAGGTCTAGTAGCTAACTTATACCTTGAGCTTGAGCAACTTGATGTAAAAACTACATTTCTTCATGGTAACTTGGAAGAAGAGATCTACATGGTGCAACTAGAGGGTTTTGAAGTGAAAGAAAAAGGATAACATGGTTTGCAAATTGAAGAAGAGTCTATACGGTTTGAAACAAGCTCCGAGACAGTGGTACAAGAAATTTGACTCTTTAATGATGAGTCATGGGTACTAGAGAACCAAGGCAGATCCGTGTGTTTACTTCGAAAAAATTTCTAATGGAAAGTTTCTGATCCTTTTACTTTATGTTGATGATATGTTGATTGCAAGACATGATGTTGAGAAAATAGCAATGTTGAAGAAAGAGATGTCCAAGACATTTGATATGAAGGACATGGGCCAAGCACGTCAGATATTGGGAATGCAGATTACTCGTGACAGAAAGGCTAAAAGACTTTAGTTGTCACAAGAGAAGTACATTGAAAGGGTGCTTGAAAGATTCAACATGCAAGGAGCAAAGGAAGTAAGTTGTCCACTTTCTAGCCATTTTAAATTGAGCAAGAAGATGTGTCCATCAACAGAGAAAAAAAATGATGAAATGTCAAGTGTTCCATACTCCTCAACTGTAGGGAGTTTGATGTATGCAATGGTTTGCACTAGGCCAGATATAGCGAATGCAGTCGGTGTGGTAAGTAGGTTCCTCTCTAATCTAGGAAAACAACATTGGGAAGTAGTGAAGTTGATTCTTATATATCTAAGAGGCACTTCTAATTTGTGTTTGAGTTTTGGAAATGGTGAAGTTGTGTTAGAAGGTTACACAGATGCTGATATGGCTGGAGATCTAGATCATAGAAAATCCACTTCGGGTTATGTATTTACTTTTGCAGAGGGAGCCGTGTCATGTCAATCCAAGTTGCAGAAATGTGTGGCTTTATCAACAACAGAAGCAGAATACATTGCAGCAACTGAAGCTAGTAAGGAGTTATTGTGGATGATTAGATTTCTCCTAGAGCTTGGTATGCAACAAGAAGATGCAATTATTTTCTGTGATAGCCAGAGTGCCATGGATTTGAGCAAGAATGCTACATATCATTCCAGAACTAAGCATATTGACGTGAGGTTTCATTGGTTAAGAGATGTAATAGAAAACCAACAGATGAAGCTGAAGAAAATCCACACGGAAAAGAACCCACCCGACATGTTTACGAAGATTGTTCCAAAAGACAAGCTCGAGCTCTATTGTCGGCTTGTCGACATGAATACCAAGTGATGACTTGAAGATCGGTGTGCCTCTCTTCGTGGGCTGGAGGGGGAGATTGTTGGGCCTTTAGGTCCAGCCCAATTAGGCATTTAATAAAACAAGCAAAACCTAAGAATGCTACTCATTCTATCACTTCTAGAGAGAGAAGTCATTCTGCAAAGAAGAGAAGAAACAGAGGAGAAGAAATAGAGGAAGAAGAAGAGAAGGAGGCAGTAGATCTCTTACATTTTCACCTTCAGGTTCCAATTTCTTGTTGTCTTATATCTAGACTAGCTTGAGTCTAAATGAAATTGGTTTTCTCTGTTTGTATGTCTCAACTTTGAGTTTAAAGTTGAGAAGAACATTTGTATCTGTTTCTTGCTTATAGTGAAATTTGCTGGTTGGCCCCGTGGTTTTTTACCCTCCAGGTTGAGAGGGTTTTCCACGTAAATCTGGTGTTGTTTTATTTTGTGCTTGATCTTCTGTTTTAGACTTGGATAACCTGTGCATTTACCCATCTCACATTGCTAGATTACAATATAAAAGTAATCTTCATTTCAAAATTCTCAACACCCACAACTTGAATTTATATTCATTTACCTCGAACATAGAAGATAAAAACTACTAAGAGTTTATCACTATGGTGAAGTTGTAAAGTTAAGGCTCTTGGGAGCACATGGAAGATTAATTTTTTTTTTAATATTAGAAATTAGTTTAATTCGAAAAATCATTACATCAATTTCAATCTAGAGCTTTTATAAATATATATTTATAAAAAAAAGTAAAAAAATAGCAAATTAACAATTTAAATGCAAGAATTTAATACTCAATATTTCGTTTGTTGTATATTACAAGGAATACTATTACAATATTTTTCTAAAATTTTCTACTAAACCTTATATATAAAACAATATTTCTTCGTATAAAAAAGTTAATAGGAAATTGGTACTCTAATCTAACTTATTTATTAATTTTTAGAAATAATTTAGTGAGAAAATTTGGAAAATGGAATGTGAAAATGAATAACGAGGCACAATTTGATTAAATGAAAAAAAATATTTTATCTCTTTTTCCTCTTTTTTTCATCACACTTTTTCTTTTTTTCAACCAATGATATTATGTTAAGTAATTTTCATTCATAATCACTCCTCCAATTTTCCTCCTCTATTAATTCTCTTAGTTTTGTAAGAAATTAATTCTTATTAAAAATTTTGCTGGTAATAGAAGGCATCCGAGATTAAGAGTGTAAACGAGTCAAGCTGCTCGTGAGTAGTTCGGTCAAAACTTGACTCGAACTCGGTTTGACCGATCTCAAGTCGAGTTCGAGTAGCTCGATTATAAAATCGAGCTCGAGCTTTATATTTATTGTTCTAGTAGCTCGTTATATATATATATTATATTATATTATATTATATTATATTATATTATATTATATTATATTATATTATATTATATTATATTATATTATATTATATTATATTATATTATATTATATTATATTCTATTCTATTCTATTCTATTCTATTCTATTCTATTATATTATCAATCGATCAAACTCATCTCTATCTTCTCCTTCCATTCTCGATCAGTCAAATCATCTCTCTCTTCGCTTTCCATTTCCAAATGGCCAAACCCCTCTCTTCTCCTTTCATTTTCAAACAGTGAAATCTTTTGTTTCTTCTCATTCGTCCATATTTCAGATTCTTTCTCCATCAAAAGACTTTGAATTATCTATGTTATAAATTCTACTATTAACGGAGTAGCTTGTTCATTACTTTCATTATTTCATCTATCGAATCTTGTAGAATTTGAAGATCACTATATGACCATCGTATCATATTTTCAAACTTATAATATTTGTGATGAATATCTTTTAAATATTAAATTTCGTTTCTAATTTTTATATGAGATGTTTGTGATTAAATGATTATCTTTAAATTATGTGATATGTGATATATTTATATTTCTTATTCCGAAATAATTTTGTGATTATATATGTGTAGTTTGTGAAATATATATTATATTATGTTTGAAATATTATATAGTGGTAAAATATAATTTTAATTAATAAATTTTAATTTTTGAGTTTGAGCTCGAGTAGCTCGAATTGTAATCAAGCCAAGTTCGAGTATAAATTTTGATACTCGATCGAGTTCGAGTAGTATGGTACTCGGTTCGACTGGACTCGTTTATACCCCTAGTCGAGATGAATTAATTATTTATATATAAATATTAATTTTACAAAATAACAATCTACAAATTTTATAAATTAATTATAAAATTTTAAATGATAAATAGTATAAATTTGCATGGATTAAAATCATAAAAAAATTAAAGATGATGTAAAAATTATGCAATTTTTTCATTGTGGCTCCAAATGTAATTATATATTTGACTTCCATAACATTGAGTGTGGAAGGATACATGACATTCAAATTAATAAAACTGTGTCAATAAAATCAATCTTTACCCAAAATTTTAAGCGATATTAAAATTTGTATTTGTCCGAGTGTTGGTACAAATGTGAGAATATTTTTCCAAAATGATAATAAATCACCTATATATATATAATTAAAATAGCGAAAACCCTTAAAATCATGAAAGAATACATTTAAAATGGTCTCTACATAACAAAAATTAATTTAAACTCTTTAGTAAACAAATAATAAAGAACTCCAAATTTAATATAAACATCACATTTGTTCAAAGAAATTAAACCGAGCTCACTCAAAAATGATCATTAACACGATTGAAATGTATGAGTAATTGATTATCCATCAACGATTAAGAGTATTATTCAGAATAAGAAAAATACGAAATGTAAAATCCGATATGAATAAATAAAATTTGATACCTAACAACAAAAAAAAAAAAAAAAAAAAAAAAAAAAGAATGAAGTGAATTTTTTAGATGACAATTCTTAACTTTATTAAAACTCACATTATTTTATTACTAATTTGTAGATTACATTTTATTGTGTCAATCTCTTCTTTCATTCCTCTTTAATAAGGAATTTTTGTAATTCATTATTTTAAAGCTTAAGAATTAGATTGATTTTGAATATTGAAGTTATTTAACTATATTATAATCCCACCACACTCATCAAATCATTAATAAATAAAATAAAATATTATTTTATTCAATTAGTAATATTTTATATGAGATAGATATTAACAATTTAAAAATAAAAATAAATAAACAACATTTCTGAATTGATTTATTAGTAAATATGACTTAGTAGATTAGATCATCCCAAAAACATTCCTCCCATTATATATAATATTATATTAATCTATATATTAAATCAACGTGACAATATTCATACTATCAAATTATTTATTTGTTTTAAATAACAATTTTTAAATCACTGTTAATATTACTTTTTTTATATTAAACTAATGTTATATTTATTTAGTATAAAAATTATATAAATTTTTATATCCCGATCAAGAATATATTAGTTTTTTATTTACTATTTTTGTGTGAATTAATCATAAATAATAATATCAATTATTTTATAAATTAGAAGTACTCAAAATAAATAATTACTAATAAAATTATAAATAACTAAATCTACATTTTCTTTTCTTAAAGCTACTAGTCAAAGTATTTTAGTCAAAAACATGCCACAACTATTCAATCTTCTAAGTAGATTCATTTCTTGTTTGAATTAATTTAAGCTTCTAACTCTTAAATTATCTATTAACTCTCTTTTATAATTATTTTTTTTGGAAATTAGGATCCGTTTTTTTTATAGTGCAACTAATATCTGTGAATTGAGCACATATAACCCGTAAACACATTGATCGCATCTCGTTTGTCCTAAATAAATATACTTTTTTGAACAAAATTAATGTACATCTTAAAATCTCATGTAATAATAATACTAGAAATAGTTTGTTTTTATATACTTTTAAGGAATGAATAATATAATATTTATACCGTACTGAATCTCGACATAACACAAATATTTGATATGATTGATGCATTATTTCTATCATACCGAAATTTCGAAAATTTTGGAAAATGACGGTATACTATTTCCTATACCTATAATTTTGATACGAAGATATATAATATGGATAAAAAAAATTTGTATACCATATTGACATATCTATAATCTTGATTACATGATAATAAAAAAGCTCTATATAAACAGCCTAAAATTAGAGGAAGTTATCTCACAAAAATAACCATGAAGATAGTACTCTCTCTTAAGCTAGCAGCATTCATCCTTTTAATTGCCTTTTCAGGTTTGTCTATTTGTAGTGATATAAAATTTCAATTAATTTATGTTAATAAAATAATAATATTTACAAAGTTCTATATAACTATGATTAGTTTAAGTGACAAGAATTAGTATTTTAAAAAAACTAAATATCGTTATTCTCACTTAAAACGAGTTAAATTTATTTTAAAATGTAGTGTCGACTATGGTGTGCAGGAGAAGTGAACGGGCAAGCAAGAAAACCATGTTCAGGAGCTAGAGAATGCAAGAAATATTGCCCCAATACAGAAGCAATTTGTTTCAGGAGTAAATGTTTATGTGACGTGCCCGGACACCCATTACAATGCCCAAACAAGAATACTAACTGTAAGACTATTTGTGGTGAAAATGCCAAGAAAGTTAGATGTGAAGGTGGACTTTGCATTTGCAAATAACTACGTACTTTCTCAAACTTGTCTTACCCAATATCCATAATAATGTTTAATAAACTTTTGAATTACCCTTGTATTTCAATTTCTCATATAAACGTGTAAGCAAGTTTATGAGTTCAAAATTATTATCATAATTGATTATATATTGTATTATTCAAGTTTATGAACTCAAATTAATCTCGAATAAAATTTAAATGAAAAGAATACTAAATTTATACGTGAAGTTACAAGAATTTTTTTAATTTTATCCACAACTTAAAAATATGTTGTATGTATTCATGTTCAGGTAAATTGTCTCATATTTATTAAACCAAAAAAATATATAATATGGTTTCTAACTTATTACTTTTACTTTCATCCTATCCTCCTCTTTCATCGTGCACAAAATATCACAAAAATCTAAATTTTCTTCATGCCTTTATTCTGGAGATCTTATTTTAGAGATCTTAAATACCCTACCAGCAATGTGTTCTAAGTGACCAAATTTCTATCAGACATTTCATTAAGCACCTTTGTTGCATCTTAGATTTCTTATAAATTGATAAGATTTGTTTGAACGAATAAATTCAAGGAAAAGCCATTACACATAGGGGTGTTCAATATTTGGTCTGAACTGAATATTCGACCGATTTCGAATTCACTTATTATCGATTTTCGAATCGAATTTCAAACCGATACGAATTCAAATACGGTTTTCGAATTGGTTTTCAAGTGTGAGTTTCAACTCGAAAACAAAACCGAAAACCGAATTCATTTTTTATTATTTATTTTAAAACTTAGTTTAAGAAAAAGTTTAAAATAATTAAATTAGAATATTTAAATTCAAGATTTAATAATAAAAGAATAAAGAAAGAAAAGTAACAATAGTCTAGTGTTAGAATAATACCTTGTCACGGTATAAACCCGGGTTCAATTTCTAGTTGGTGCAATTTATATTGAGTTATGCTAGTTCTCTTTTATTATAAAAAATCAAATTCAGTTTAAATTCGAAACGAATATTGAATTCGGTTCGGTTTAATTAAAATTTATTCGAATTTGGTTCGGTTTCCGAATTGGATAAAAAAAATGGAATAAATCGAACCGAATAACTCGAATAACCCGAAAACCAAACTCATGAACACCCCTAATTATACACAACTTTCGCGTGGAATTGAATCCATACCGTGCACAAGCATTGAGAAGAAACGAAAAAGTGAACTCATTTGTTACAGTTTCTTCTGCTTATTCCATCTATTTAGAGAGATCAACTTTGCAAATGACTCTAATCATCTGATTCCAAATACTGGTACTTGGGTTATCGATTTGCTCAAAAATTCTATGGGCAGTGACAAGACATTATGTTATATAAAAAGAGATCAACTTTGCAACAATGTTATTCTTCTGAGTAACGACGTTGATGATCACTTGGGTATGAATTTGAGTGTCATTTCTGTTGCTGTTGCCATTACAGGTATGCAAGAGTGTAAAGATATTATGCTGGAGAGCTCTGAAACTTATTGATTTGGTGATGAACTTTGAATGAATGAAAAAGATTGGAATCAAACATGTTTAAGAGAGGAAAATGACTATGAAATTGGATCATTAGAAAAAAAAGATGAAGTTATAATCACGATTGAAAAACCGAACAGGAATAAGTTAGAAAAGTTTTAATATAATTATTTTGAAAAGATTATATTTTAACTAGTTATTATTTTAATAAAAAGATTATACTATATAAAAAGATGAAGTTGTTAATGTTTATAATTTTGTGTTTAGTATATAGTATAAGAATGTAGAATAAGTTGTATAAATATAATATAAATATAAATTTAAAATTATTATTATTATTATTATTATTATTTATATTTACTTATATTATAAATAATATTATTTATTAATATAAATTATTGTACCATTATTATTTAATAATTAACATAATTATAATATAAAAATTAATTATAATATAAACTATAAATTATATTATTTAATTTAATTTTTTTTATAATTATAATAAAATAAACTTAAAATAAAAATAATATATAAAATAAACAATATTATTTATAATATAAATAAATAAAAAATAATATTTAATAAAATTATTGTTATAAAAATAAATAAATATTTTTTAATTAAAATATTGAAATATTAAAAAAAATATATTATGAACGGGCTCGTAAAAAGAGATAATTCAAAAAAAAGAAAAAACAATACCTATCATCCACTTCAATATAATTTCCTTTTATCGTTAGCCGCCCATTTATTAAAATAAAGAACAAATTTTTAGTATCTTTTAATCATATATAGATCTAGCCTAGTGGTTTAGGATGTAAAATAATATTTTATATCTGGTCATTAGTTCTAACCTCATCACAAGTTTTTTTAATCATTTTTTTAACCATCAAAATTGACGTTTTTTTAGGCTATGGAAGCCCAAAACTCGGGGCCGACACTGGACGAAGAGGAAGAGGAAGAATCTCAATGAAGATAAACGACATGCAAAAATCCTAGGCTGGGATGATTAAGTTTGAATGTAGTATTTTCTGTTTGTAATCTTTATTTTTTGGTATGTATAAATGCTACTAATCAGTTTTTTTAGGGTATTTTTATTGTTATCCTTAATCAAAGCTAGAGTTTGTCTAACTGTAATTCTGACCCTCCCACTTTTGAGATTTTAATGAAATGATTTTAACCGTTTTCCCAAAATATTTACTTGTTATTTTTAAGGACTTTATTAGCATTACAAAATTCTTTACTTTTTTTTAACACTATTTAAGTTAGTAGTACGTTTTGTTCGATTCAACATCCTGTATAATATGATCAAATTTTTGTTTCAAATGTTTGTAACCCGAATAATATTCATAGTCGTTAGTTTGCTATTATTACTTATATCATCCGATTGTGTTAGTAATCATTTCTCGAGTACATGTCTAACCAAACAAAAATAAATAAATGACTAAAGATAAATCTATTATCAATAAACTTAAAACCAAAGATTTAGAACAAACTTATGATGCTATATAGAGAAACACATTTTGGGACACCTAAAAATCAAAATGATTTTTCTAAAATTTCAAATAATTGTTTTGAAAGGATAAAAAAAATTAACTTATTTAAATATATTATTTTTTAAATTATTCCAAAAACAATATTTGAACATATATATAGTAGGTTTCTGAATTTAACTAATGTACACTCGATTTTTACTCCTAAATATACTATAATAAACTAAATTCGACATAGTATGATTATCATACTGCAAACTCTAAGAAATCCCTTAGCTTAGCACGTGTCAACTGACATGTGGCAATACGGGACCCGGAGAGACTCGATGTTTGATGGTTTCAACCTTCGTTTGCGTGTCAAACATTTTTTAAAGTACAAAAATTATTTTTAAAATATTTTGATATTCTAGTTCTCTCTTTGACATTTTCCGGTTCTCTATTTGACTCTTTTTAGAGTTTATTCCGGTTCTCTCTTTGACATTTTCATTTTTTGGTTTTTCTTCACAAAACATGAGTTTCAAGCCTCTCTCACTTTCATAAAAGTAACGATGATGTATCATTTCTCAATTTAAGGCTCTAGGCCTTGCTCTTATGGGGTTTATTCGGGTTCATTTTTCTCAAAAACCTTCAATGGGGGTTGCTCTTAGGATAATCGTGTACAAACGAAAAAAAGCTTATGACTGATATCTCTTGAATTGGGTTTATTGTGAAATCCTCGTTTTGTTTATGAGAATATCACTCGAATGAAGCGATGCTCTTGGCTTTATCCTTACTTATTTCCTAAATAGTTCGGACTTGAGTCATTTGTCCATGTTGCAAGTTATATACAAAAATTGGGATTGGATTTTGTTGAGATAAGTTTTTGTCGAGCTTTAAATAATTCTGCACATGCTTAATATTATACTAAATATTTTTTAAGCGCATCGAGATTGCTTGACGCAATAAATTCTCCGCCTTCTAGGTTAGATAGGCGAACAACTCCTCCAAAGAGGATTTTCTTAAATAGGAAGGGTACTTCACATTGGGGTCGGAACTTGACCCTGGGGTCTAAGAGTTCCTAGGTTCTTTTGAGAACTAGATCACCTTCTTTGAGGTTTATAAGTTTTACCTTTCTATTGAAGGTGTCTAACATGAATTTTTGGTAGGCTTGAGTTTTGTTTAAATCGTTTAATCTCTTATCCTTCATTAATGTTAGTTGGTCATATCTAGATTTGAGTTAGTCTTTTTCTATAACGTGGCCCTCTAAGAGTACCTTTAGAGTTATAATCTCGATTTTAATAGGTTGTACGACGTCCATACCGTAACTAAAGAGTAGGTTGTTTTGTCTGTCGATGTTCAAGAGGTTGTACGATATCCCCATAAGGCATATGGCAACTTATCGTGCCAGTCCTTAGACGTTATGTTTTATACTTCAACTGCACCATTAATGTGTGGTCTATCAGGCGATGCTTTATGGTGCTCGATCTTGAGTTTATCGAGCAATTGCAACACTTTTCTTTGGAAGTATCGACCATTGTCTAAAATCAGGACGTGAAGAAGTCCATATCTAGCGATGATGCTAGTTCGAATGAACTTTGTCACTTGAGATGATTTCAAGACTTTGTAAGAGGTTGCTTCAACCCATTTGGTGAAGTAGTCTATAACAACGAGTATAAACTCGTGTTCTTTTGAATCACGGGGATCAATTTTCTCGATTACGTCGATGCCCTATGTGGAAAAGGGCCCGGTGGATGTCATGTTGTAGAGGAGCGAGGCCGGTGTATGCTTTAGGTTAGCATACCAAAATAGTCCGAGAGTAGCCCGAGATCACTCATCTTGAACTCCTTCATCATCTCTTTTTTTAACTCCTCAACACCCTTGATGCTTGATCCTGTCACGATCAAGTCGTCGACATATACACAGCCTACTATGTCCAGTTTCTCCACTGGTATAAAGTTCTCCTTAAAATCATCTCCTTGCTTCTGGACATAGCCTTTTGCTACCAATCTCGCTTTGTGCTTGAGGATGTTGCCTTCGCTGTCTGTTTTCAACTTGAAAACCCACTTTAACCCAATGGTCTTGTGACCGGATAGTAAGTCAGTGAGCTCTCATATCTTATTCTTCCTAATAAACTCAAGCTCTTTGTTCATGGCCTCATTTCATGACTCTTTGACTACCTCCTCGTGATATGTTGTTGGCTCGTCGGTGGTGAGCAACATCAATTCATCAAGATCCATCTCTACTAGTGGTGCCTCCGCATAGATATCTCGTAGGATTTTGAACTCCATGGAATTTTATACGAGCTTGATGTTGTCATTACACCACTCCCACTTCTTCTTCTCCTCAAATACGGAATCTCTACTCACATATATTTTCCCGCAAGTTGGATTAGGAAACTTGTGCACCTTGCTTCCGTCTTCGAACTTCAAATTTCCGGTAATTTTCTCGTCGAGCTCATTGAGCTTCTCTCGATGTCCCATCATATGGTTGTTTGATCCATTGTCAAGGTACCACAAATCGGTGTGATTACACTCATCGCCACTTACGAGGAGTTTCTCCATGACTTTCTCTTCATTGGATAACACCACCTTTGGTTCCTCCTTGGATGGTTCTTGCATGAACTCTTCAAGGTTTGTCTTCTCGTCTCCCTCAGCAAACATTAATATTGACTCCTCATCATAGAAGCTAGTGAGATTTTCATCATCATCTTCAAGCAAACCATTCGTCACTACCTCAATAAACATTAATGCTAGCTCCTCGTCATAGAAGCTAGTGAGGTTTGCCTCATTGTCAGACCTTTTGTTAGGGTACTAAGACGCATAATGCTCATACTTTTGACAAGCGTAACACTTCATTGTGTCTTGTCTTTGCACGACTTGGTGTCTTCTTGTCGAGGTGAGCTTTTTGCACGACCTCGCCTTTGACCTTGCCTTTTTCCACGACCTCAGTTATCTCCACCGTTGTCGATGCGACTCGACAATCTTGAAGAAAATTTGGCTTCTCCAATTTTCTTCATTCGTGACATTCATTCATCATGCGTGAGCAATAAATTCTCCTCCTCTTGGTCTTCATAGCTGCGAAGTCTCTCCTCGTGGACTTTGAGACGACTGACGATCTCCTCGTCGGTCATATTCTTGAGGTCATTAAATGGCTCGATCGCTGTAACGATCTGCATGTATGTTTGTGGTAAGGCTCTAAGGAACTTCTTGACGATAAAGATCTCCTCTACCTTCTCTCCCAACGAGTGGATACCAGTCACGGTGGATGTCAATTTCATGGCGAAATCATCCACTGATTCCCCATTCTTCATGTGAATCGCCTCAAATTGTGTCTTCAAGGTTTGCACTTTTTGCTCCTTGACTCTCTCCACTCTAACATGCATTGTCTTTAACGTTTCTCATGCTAGCTTGGCATAATCCTTCTCAACCACCATGAGAAGGACGTCCTCAGGCAGTGCTTGATAGATAGCGGCGGGAGCCATTCTATACTTCTGTTCGTTGACATCGTCGAGCATCACGGCTTCCCACACTCCTTGTACTTGTAAGTTTACCCGTATCTTCAATGCCCACACCAAGTAGTTACTCTTCGTGAGTAACGGATAGGAGAGCGGCATGTTCCCTTCTCTTCTAATCTTCATTGTCGCTGCATCTCTGGTTGATCTTGTCGACGACATGTTCGTCAACCTAGCTCTGATACCAAATGTTGGCTTTGACTATTGAATCTTCTAAGAACAACTATGAAGATATGAAATTCTAGAAAATAGATATTTACTAAAGAGGAAAAAGTATTGAGAATCTTAAGTGTTGTATTATCAACCTTTAAAAATAACCCTTTTAAAGGAGTAGTTAGCCTAAAAACCCTAAGTTACTTATACATATAGCCAAGCCTATTAATAATTAAATAAGCCCTAATTGTATAAAAGACCTATAACTTTTAATTTTTTTTGACAATCAATGATTAAAATCACACTTAAAATGTCAAAAAGATGGGAAAATTTTAAATTTGACAAAAACAAATTAATAATAATTCTAAATTTATCATTTATCCAATTAAATTTATATATTCCAAGTAAATTATGAGGAATTCTATCCCAAAAAAAAAAAATTATGGTGTGTAATTAGATGACCAAACAAACATTGACCGAAAAGTTATTTGTGTTTGTCAAACGAATTCAAATATAAGATAAGTTAAAAAGCATAATCCACTTTTACAAGTGACCCAACTATTCCCCAAAGGCTGACATTAATTCCGAGCCTACACCTAGCTATAGACATGCTCCTTCCAACGTGTACACTGAAAAGCATCTTTTTCTGACGTGGCAAGCCAGCTAATGACACATCAAGCCCAGCACGAACTTCAGTAATGACTCCATACTTCTTACACGGTTGTCATGTGGAATAAAGAGGTGTTCCTTCTCCCTCCAGACCTTTATAAAGACACTCATAGATACTTAGTTTACTACAATCAAACACCGCCCTTTTTTCTAACTAAGAATTTGTCTTCTTCTTAGTCTCTTTCACCATTTTCTGTATCTCTTCTTTGCTGTCTAAATCCATAATGATGAGTTCGTGGTGCAAGAAACACGGAGATGGAGACGATGACGTTGATTATGATTATGCTCCTGCTGCATGTTTGGAAAGAGGTGGAGACGATGATGATACTGATTATGATTATGCTCCTGCAGCATGTTTTGAAGGAGGTGGAGACGATGATGATACTGATTATGATTATGCTCCTGCAGCATAATTAATTATACATATAAGTAGTGGTGGGTAGGTTGTTACTTCATCTTCACATAGGTATTTTGAAAATCGATGTTTAATTAATGAACGATGAACTTCAGATTATTATAGTAGTTCTGATCTACTCCAATATGTTGTAATATTGAGTGAGTTGCAATAAATGTAGAAGATTCTTATGAATTTAGACCCTTGATATCTACAACTCTCTAATTTTCTATATCCCTGTGATGTTTAAGTTCCTAGTTTGTAAAAGCTCGATGAAAGTCTAATTAGTTTTTTTGTTTTGTTTTGATATTGCTATAAGAGAAAATTCACATCTCCCTTATTACTCAACTAAATGTGTTGAGATATACACCATTATATCTATATATAGAGAGAGATTGCTACAGACTCGTTAGGCTGTAGATTACATTCACATAGCTTAACTTAGAATAAGTAACATTGAATATTAAATAACTTAAATTTAATAGTTAAATAAACATGACCACTTTTATATGTTCTAAAAATTAGCTTAAATTCATATTAACTAAAAAGAATTAGATAAGTAAAAGGAGTATAATATACAAATTAAATACTAAGTCTATAACAAACTTTTCAAATATTGCATATATGTTACAAAAATTAAGCCATCTAGCACTATCAAATGGTTTCATTTGTTTTAACTGGATAATAAGACAAGTAATTAATTAATTTTTGGAATTAAATTAATTTTTGGACGAGTCATGGCTCATGCTAGTTATATTTTACTAAAAAAAATAAAAAATTAATTTGACAAATAATTTTATAATTTGAAAATACATTTTTCCAAAAATATATAAATTTATTGAAACCTTCATTTTGAATCCTCTTTTTCAATGTCATATACAAATTATTATTATAAAAGATAAAATTGTACCATCTTCACATTAATTCTATTACTAAATGATGACTCTAAACGTAACAATTGCCAACAACCAACAAATCTATTGCAATTGCTACTAACATGGGATATTTAAAGTTACTATTTTAATAAACAAGAATGTCAATATTCATGGTGGTTGGAAGTACTATTAATAAAAATATATATTTAACTCATATTTCATTTGTGTACTCATATATTTATCGCTCACACAAAAGTTGGTAAAGTCTACAAGCAGATAGTACTCATTGACCCAAGAATATTACTATTACTTGTTCTCATTGGGACATTGGAAACATTACTTGTGCCAAGAATATTACTATTACTTGTTGTCATTGGGACATTGGAAACATTACTTGTGTATTCATTCAGCATATTGTAAAACATTTGAGGCACTTTATTTAGTTTCTTTATCCCCATTCACTTAGTAAAAACAAGAAATATAATATTGAAACAATTTCAACGGATCCAAAACACAAGTAACAATTATCAAAAATATATATATATGTATCAAACCAATATTTTTAAATCTTTGACATCATTAAAACTTTCATATTTTGAATCCTTTAATTAGGAAACTTTATTCAAGTACCGAAAATAAATTTAATCAAACATAATTTAGAAAAATATATATTGGACAAGGGATATTTTGTTGAAGAAAATAACCAGTCACATTAAAATAGTTCTAGTCTTTCATATATTTAGCTCGTGATTGTATTAATTATCCCAAAGATATAATCGATAAAAAATTAACTTATATTGCAAAGTAGAACAAAAGAAATTGACTTCGATCTAGTTGGACAATCTATAGAAACTTTATTACTCAGGGGCATTCCAAGTGGAATTGTGTTTATGGGTTATTTGTTATACTAGTGGGGATTAATCATACTTCAAAGGAGAAGTAGAACCCAACTTTCTAAAAAATGTATGTCGTCACAACTATTTATATTGGTATGTGCAAGTCTACGGTAGTGATAAAGATTCTCGATTTATTTATTTTTAAAAGAAGTTTCAATCTACCTTTTTCAGCCTCATAAATTTTTATCATATTCATTTTTGTGGTGTTTTCTTAAAAATAAGATCGATTTTTGACAAACATTTCATAGTAAAGCTCTACATTTTATGTGTTTTACCATAGAATGTGGATATTCATGATAAAGGATAATAATTGCAACCTGTGTTCAGAATTCTTCATCATTGTATGAATCGGCCTCAACAACTTGTTTTTCATCCACACGTCAATATATTTTCTTGCATTTTTTTGTCATATTTAAATAAATGTGAAACACCATTCTTCGAAAAAAACAAATAATTATCACAATAATAACACTTAGCTTTATGCTTTACTAACCCGTTGAATTGTCTCTTTAAATAAATGTTCCCAAATCTTACCTCTATATTTTTTTGGAATAACATTTTAACTTATTTGTTCCTTTTCATTTTCATTATAATTCAAATATTCCCTAATACTTTTCTTGTGTTATCGAAATAGTCAAGTAACTCTTCTGTAATTTCCATCCTTATAATTTCTTCATTTTAACTCATTTAACTATTCCTAATATAAATTGAATAACAATAATATAAATAACTAACAATCACTACAAAAAAACTGTCAATTTGCAACAACGGTAAAACAACATTCTTTGCAATGAAAAAGAACTTCAGCAATTATATTAGCATTATCTGATAGGTTCCCAACTAAATTTGCAAGGATACAAAAAATAATGCAAATCACCCCAATGCAAATTTGCATTAACGCGCGCAATACTAGTTCCCATAACATTATCACTAAAACCAAATATGCTGCAGAAAATCCCTTATTTTGTAAAACATATACTAACCATGGTTAATATAATTTTCCAATAATATTTACATTAATATTTTTATTAAAAGCCTCATGTTTTTGCACTACTTTCTTCAATAACTTCGTTAATAAATATATTATTACGGTTAGTTTGCATTAACATTTCCAAATATTTCCGCATTTGTATATGCAATACATTCCGAATTTTATTCAAATACTGAATATTTGAAAATGTTGCCATACAATTTACGGTAATTTATGCAATCTTTTCTTCAATATATTTGATAATATAATATACATATGATTAATTAGCATTGATATTTGCAAATGTATCTGCACTCGATTTTACAATACTCAATTTAATTTATATTCAAATACTGAATATTTGAAAATGATCCAATAAAATTTGCGGTAGTTTATGCAATTATTTATTCAATATCTTCGATAATTTGTAAACATACGATTAATTAGCATTGATATTTGCAAATATATCCGCATTTGGTTTTGCAATACTCAATTTAATTTATATTCAAATACGGAATATTTGAAAATGATCCAATACAATTTGCGGTAATTTATGCAATCATTTCTTCAATATCTTATATAATTTATATATATAAGATTAGTTTACATTAACATTTGCAAATGTATATACATTTGGTTTTGCAATAATAGTGTTTTTAATATTTGTAATATATTTTTGCATTAACTATTTTGCACTATTTGATTCGAAATATTGCAAATCTTTTATACATTATTTTCATTTTATTTATTTTAGCATTAATATTGTGCACTATTTTTATTTTAGCATTAAATTTTCTAAGACATTTGTAACTTTTTTATTTTATTTGAACCTGGTATTGAAAAAACTAATTTTGAAATATAATAGGCAAAAGAAATCATAACCAATTCAAACATCATAATTAACCACAATTTCAATTCAATTCAAACTTTCCAAAAAATAATTTCTCAAACCTTAAACATAACTAATTCAAACATCATAATTAACCTCAAACATAACCAAGTCAAACAACATACATATCAGATTCAATTCAATTCAAACTTTCCAAAATATAATTTCTCAAACCTTGTCCATAAAATAATGAAATCTTCCATTGATATAGTCCAAAAAGATCATCAATGTCATGGAAGATCCACATTTCAGCCACACCTGTGCACATATAGAAAAATACAAACAAAGCTTTGAATCAAAAAAATGAAATGTATAAACATTTTATGTATAAAGAAAATATTTATATTATATAATGTAAAAGAAATCATTGAATTTTATACAAAGAATAGCATTCACAACATTGAAACTATAGTTTTATAAAGCTGATACATAAATAAAATATATGATTTGTTTTCCTTTGATGCCTCAATAATGTCAATATGTAACATCATTTTCCACTAATTACTTGCACATAAAATTTCATATTATTAAGAAATAACACTCAATAATGTCAATATATAACATAACATTTTCAACTATAGTTTTCCCTCAATTAAATTCAATACAATACAACAACTAAGAAATCTAATTCCCTTGCCTTCCTAGTGTGAACATGCTTGTCTAATACAATACAATATAACAACTAAGAAACCACATATATGTTTAAAATTTGAATAACAACCACAAATATGTTTAAAATTTGAATAGCATCCACAACATGTATGTTTCTACTTCAGTTTTACAAGAAAAGTCTATGGAGAAAGATCATGATTATCTTAGTAGTTATAAATAATATATTTAACTTAATGTTGACCAAATGGATGTAGAATTGAATCTAATTAGGATGATGTCTACAAAAACTGAATTTCTGACTAAAATCACATACTATTGAGAACAATTTATTTTTCTTTTTTTTAACATTTTACAAGTTATTCAACATTACAAAATCATCTAAAGTTCACACAAAGTTTCTTAATCAATTTAGAACCAAACAACACCAAATTAAAATCACTCATTCCTGTATATTTGGTATAAATTAAAATCAATGTATAAAACCAAATTCAATGAATGAATAGGTTAAGGAAACTAACCTTTTCATACGTCTCCGCCTTCCGGAGTTGTATTTGTTAGGGGAGTAGGTTGTCCATTTTTCTTCATTAATTGAATCATCTCGGCGAATTGGTCTTTGAGTGTATTGATTTCCAACTTACAATTCTCAACTTCTTTCTGTTTTTCTGAATTCTCCAACTTCAATTCAGTCACTGTTTCCTTCAGAGTGTTCACCTCCAAACTTAGCTTGGTGCTGGAACGATTATCTTGATACACTTGTTTTCGACCCATATATCCGATTCCAAACACCCGCCCGCTAGTGCTCGATCCAGCCGCCTCCATCCACAATTCAGTGTCGGTTTTTCTTTCTTCTAGTTGAACAGAATTCTGTGTTTCATGGAGCTGACTAAAAGTTTCCTACACATACAAAAAAAATTATTAGTACAAATAATAATCTCAACATCATTTATAATAAATAATCATATTATAAAACTTATCAGTATCATTGAATAAAACTTACCACAACTTCTGCTGCCCTGCTCCCACTCCAAGTACCATCTTTTTTTTTAAACGTTTTTTCAAATGTTTCAAGAATGGTTGGGAGTCTTCCCAGTTCCCGTGCCTTTCAAGAAATATATAATAATTTCATTTAGAACATAAATATGAATTGAATACTAAAAAAGTAACTAAATTACTTACTAATCTTCTCTGATGTTCTTCCGCCGTTATGGAACCACCGCAATACGTCGCCCCACCATTTGACGTGTAATCGTGTCTATGTCCTTTAGCTTTAGTGCACTTTTCTGAATATTTAGGTTCTTCAAAGTTAATTTTCATTTGCGCCCAGTCTTCCAGTGTGACATGTGGTGGCTTCTTCATTGCTGCTTTTGCCCTAGTTATGAAATTCCTTATCTTCGTACCCGCCTTCTTCTTAAAAAGTTTGTTTACATCCCCCTCTGAGACTAGATCCCACTCAAACATCTCCTTCAATAAGTAATTGAAATTAGTTTTGGATTTGAAACAATTTTTAATATTTAAAAGTATGTAAGTTTTTGACTATCACTTACCGTAAAATGTTCCCACCATGTGTTTTTAATGTCTTCCGGCACTTGATTCCAATTTAAATACGGCCCCCTCCAATATCCCGTTACTATCCGATGTATATCTTTCAAGATATCTGGAATGAAGCTGTAGAAACAAAAATATATTAGTTACCTTTGTCAATTGTTAGAGATAACATTTACCTATTGAAACTTACTTTTCTCCATTAACCTCGATGTACGTCTTAGAAGATTTACAAACACTAGCTATCCCGTCCTCCGCCCTTATATCATCATGATCAGCAACATTTGAGGTTGGATGAGTTGGGATTGGATCTTCAAGGACGAGTGCACGATTGTTGAATGTTTCTGGCCGGGCTGATTGAGTCTCCAAACCAGCAGATGATACTGGTTGGAGAGTTGATACATCATGGCTGGGAGTTGGTTGTTTGGATGTTTTATTTTGTTTTTGGAGTTGAGTCGGGTTTGGTGATTTAGGAGTAGAGACAACTAGTCGTTTAGGATCCATTTTTTTTTTCTGTGGGGATTGTCTTCTTGAAACAACTTTAGACGTTTTTTTAGGTACTGGAGATATTTCAATTCTAGGGCGTTTAGAGTTTGCACCACTCTTCTTGGCAGGTGCATTAATTTTGGGTCGAATTGTTTCCTGAAATCGATAATCAAAAAACATTATTGAAAATAATATTAGCATATTAGTAACAACATCTTTGAAATCTAGGATTTTAGAAATCTTACGACTTCAAATTCTGTATCAGTGTCTTCATCGTCTATCCTTTTTCTTCTAGGCATCCTCTCCTTTTGATGAATTGGGAGAAATAAACTATATAAGTATCAATAGCACTAGGACAGCCAAATCCTGGAGGAAATTGAGAAGTAAATATTGACAATTGACAATTGGAATGAATAATACTATGCAGATCAAATAAGCAGATGAAATGAATGCAAGAAATTAACTTTAATGTTAGACGGAAAATCAAACATAATATCTCAAGGTACTAATCAAATTGAAATATGGTAGCTTTCAGAATTCAACAATAAAGTCTTGAGTTCCCAATTTGCCAAACCTAGCTAGTCATTACTTTGTCAAATGAAAGAAGGGCTACAAGGTAAGTTCAGATAGGAAAAAGGAGTAGAATGAAGAATAGACAAAATATTTAATATAATGAAACTTAGATGTTACCAAAAAGCAAGTGAAGAAACAAAATACACATGTCGACTTAAGCAAGGTCTGTCACTCTATATGCCTTATGCTAAAGAACGAAAAAAGCATTGACTACATATATATGTAATTAATCATTCGCATACAGTCAAATTTTCCAATGCCTAATGCTAAAGAACGAAAAAGTATTGATTATATATACATATGTGATTGATCATTCGCATACAGTCAAGTTTTCCATTGACCTAAAACATTATTTCATCATATTTTAATTCTTGAGAAACTGTAAATAAACAATAACAATGAAAATTGATTAAATAGTTGAAAATTAAGAAGTAAAAGAAACAAAAGTATTGAAACAAAAGTAAAAGTACTAATTGACCTTATCAAATAAATACCCATCAAGAAATGAGCCAGGAATTCAACCTAGATGAAAAGTTCTACCATTTCAAAGAAAAACAATAAATCATAACAAACAAATACACATCAAGAGATAAGCTAAGGAAGCTCAATTGACAATTGGAATGAATAATACTATGCAGATCAAATAAGCAGATGAAATGAATGCAAGAAATTAACTTTAATGTTAGACGGAAAGTCAAACATAATATCTCAATGTACTAATCAAATTGAAATATGGTAGCTTTCAGAATTCAACAAATAATATGATCATGCTATTCCTATAAGATTTGAAAGGGATATATATCTATAAGTTTTAGCTAGTTAATGGAAGGTGGGACACAAATCATCTTTTACCATGTGTTTTTTTTCTGCAAATATGCATAAAAAGCAGTCATCAAGGGTTTAAATGTTTCTTTTAGACTTGTATAAATAAACAAGGTATTACCAAAGTCTGTCACTCTATATGCCTTATGCTAAAGAACGAAAAAAGTATTGACTACATATGTATGTGATTAATCATTCGCATACAGTCAAATTTTCTAATGCCTAATACTAAAGAATGAAAAAAGTATTGATTATATATATATGTGATAGATCATTCGCATACAGTCAAGTTTTCCATTGACCTAAAACATATTTTAATTCTTGAGAAACTGTAAATAAACAATAACAATGAAAGATTAAGATAGAGTTAGAGATACCTGGAACGTTATCCTGTAGAGGGTTTCGCGACTAGAGGATTTTAGGGATTCGCGATTAGACAGTTTTAGGGTTTCGCGACTGGAGGGTTTCAGGGTATCGCGGCTGGAGACGGCTGGAGAAAGAGAGTCGTGGTGCTAGAGACAGAGATGGAGATAAACGGAGGCTGGAGGCGGCTGGAGATGAAAATAGACGGCAGCTGGAGGAGGATGGAGAAAGAGGGTCAAGGTGCTGGAGACGGTGATGAAGATAGATGCAGGCTGGAGGCGGCTGAAGGCGGCTGGAGATGAAGATAGAAGGAGACTAGAGGCGGCTGAAGATGAAGATAGACGGAGGCGGCTGGAGATGAAGATGGAGGCTAAAGGATGTTTGGAGACGAAGATAGGTTGTAATGGAAGGAGAGAGAAATATTTTTTGGAAATGAAATATTTTGGGGGGACTTAGGCGGAAAAATAAAATAAACGGGCGGGTAAATTTTTTTAGGGTAATTGGTCTTGCATTAAACTTAGTTCTAAACGGAATTTAGTGCCAATCTGGGCTAAGTTTTGCACTACTTTCCTTTAACCATTAGTGCGGATTTTAATGCAATTCCAATGGCATTTTAAGTAAATATTTTTCAGCTCTCGGGTAGATTTTTGTTATTTGGCCTTGCATTAAACATAGCTCTAAGCAAAGTTTCCTTTAACCCTCTGCGCTAACCCTTGCAATACTTTCCCTTAACCCTCTACACTAACTCTTGCAATACTTTCATTTAATCATAAGTAAATTCCTATATGCGTTAAGGCTTGCAATACTCTTTTTACAATGTCAGTGCCGAAGATAGTGCAAGATCTCTTTTGCACTAAAATTAACCATAATATACTATATAATTCACCATTATATACCATAAAATTCACCATAATATCCCATAAAAATCTTTAAAATATACCATAAAATTCACCATAATATACCATAAAAGTATCCATAATATACTATAAAATTTACCATAATATAACATAAAAATCTTTAAAATATACCATAAAATTCATCATAATATACCTTAAAAGTCACCATAATGTACCATAATATTCACCATAATATATCATAGTATACCATAAAAATCCTTAAAATATACCATAAAATTCACCATAATATACCATAAAAGTGACCATAATATAACATAAAAATCCTTAAAATATACCATAAAGTTACCATAATATTCATTAAAATATACCATAAAATTTCCCATAACATTGATTAAAATATACCATAAAATTCACCATAATATATAATAATATAAATCATTTGACTCGTTAGGAATCTAAAACATGTCATCTCCGGATTGTTCTTCCCCTAATATAGGTTCAACATCTTCATTTGTACTATAATATGAATCACTTACGTTTTCAGTTTCCTCCGAACCACTCTCATGCGATTCAATTTCATCTGATCCGTCTAACTCAACATTCAGAATATTTGGGTCACTCAAATCATTAACATTGTACAACGGTATATCAAGGGGAATATACAATTCAATGGTGGGATACTCCTGTTGATACTCCACCTCCACTTCATTTTTCCATATTTCCTCAATCTTTCCCCTTGCTTTTGTTTTACAAACGGCCAACCATTCACAATTAGGATCATTCATTGGGGTTGGATAGTTCGAATAATAAACTTGTATGGCTTGTTGTGCAAGAACAAATGGATCGTATTTCCTCAATCTATGTTTCATGTTAACGTCAATCAATCTGTAGGTAGGATTAACTCTAGTACCTCTTGTCGGATCAAACCATATGCATCGAAATAGAACAACACGTAAACATGGACCTGGGTATTGTAATTCAATAATCTCTTCCAAAAGTCCATAATAATCGACATCGTTTGCATGAACGCAAATACCACTATTCATCGTTGATCTATTAGAACCGTAATCACCTGCCCTCCACACATAACCGTTGATGAAGTAAGTTGAATATGTGGTTGCAGGTGTTTTAGGACCAAATGAGATGAAATAAGGTAGATCTTTTTCCGTATTCCGTCGATTGTCTTGTACAACCTGAAAACTAATTAATGAACACCATGTGTTGAACCAAATAAGATCAATTTTCAATCAAAGTGAAATAATTAGTTCATCACCTTTGATCGAAACCATGACGAGAATTGACAAACTATTTCATCCGGATCTAACCCGACATTCATGTCACAAAAGGCCCTACAATCATAATATAAATTTTAAACAAACAAATTTATAATTGAAATTCAAATTAATAATTCGCTACCTATAATATGGATCCACCTCCGGACAATTCAATAGGACATAATTGTGAGCCGATAAAGTTTCTTGGCTTGACATAAATCTCTTTGATGAACCACCAGTTCCACGTCCAAGGTAATTGAAAATCGAAATCGGTGGTTCTGTTATGTTTACAGGCCCTTCAGTGTTCCTTTGTGGTTGTCTTTGTTTGCAACTCACCTTCGATTCAAAATAATATGAAGCAAACGTGGATATTTCTTCTAGAATATAGGCATTGCATATGGACGCTTCTATTCTGGCTTTGTTTTTCACCTTTTGCTTCACACTCTTTAGAAACCTAAATAGAAATTTGGAAAAATGTATTACAACTATAAATAAAATTATGGGAAAATATAATTTGAATATAGGCAACATACCTTTCGAATGGATACATCCATCTGTATTGTACAGGACCACCTATTTTTGCTTCATATGGTAAATGTATCAAAAGATGCTCCATTGAATCAAAGAAGGAGGGTGGAAAAATCTTCTCCAAGTTGCATAAAATTACCGGAATTTGAGAGTGCAAGTTATCCACTTGGTCTGAGCTCAAAATTCTACCACTTAGGTCATTCATGAAATTACTTAAATCCGCAAGTGTTCCCCATACAAATTTAGGTAGTAATCTCCTAAACGCAATAGGCAATAATCTTTCTAAAAAAACATGACAATCGTGACTTTTGAATCCAATCAACCTTGATTCGGTTGTGTCAACGCACCGTGACAAATTTGACGCATAACCATCCGGAAATTTCAAGGTCTTCACCCATTTACAAATTATCATGTTTTCTGTTTTCGTCAAACTATATGAAGCCTTGTTAGGCTTTCGAGAAGTTGTATTAGGATCAACATGTAGCTCCGGACGATTGCAAACAAGAAACATATCCTTCCTAGCATTAAGGTTGTCTTTTGTCTTTGCCTTCACATTCATAACCGTATTTATGATGTTTTCAAACACGTTCTTTTCGATATGCATAAAATCCAAGTTGTGTCGAATTAGAAGTTTACCCCAATATGGAAGTTCCCAGAAGATACTTCTCTTAGTCCACTTGTGATAATCACCGAATCCATGAGGATATTCATTGGGAGCTTCACTAACAAGCTTCAAATGGGAAATTTCTGTCCATATTTCATCTCCATCCTTAATATGAGGATGAATAGTTCTTTCCACCCGGTTTTTTGTAAAATGTTGAGTGTCATGTCTGTAAGGATGCTCCAATGGCAAGAATTGTCTATGACAATCAAAGTAGCAAGCTTTTCGACCGTATTTCAATCGGAAGGATTTAGAATTTTTCATGCATATCGGACAACTATCGATTCCATGTGTACTCCAGCCTGATAACATTCCATAAGCCGGAAAATCACTAACCGTCCACAACAACATTGCCTTCATGATAAACGTGTCACCTCGAGAAACGTCATAAGTAGGAACACCTACATTCCATAACATTTTTAGCTCATCTATCAACGGTTGAAGGAAAATATCGATTTTTCTTTGAGGACTTTTTGGCCCGGGAATAATCAATGAAATAAACATATACGGTGATTTCATGCACATCCCCGGTGGTAGATTGTACGGTGTTAGAATAACTGGCCAGCATGAATATGCTTTTCCATATTGTCCGAAAGGAGCAAATCCATCTGAACATAGTCCTAATCGAACATTTCTATGTTCAAGTGCAAATATTGGATGATGGTGATCAAACCTCTTCCAAGCCTCTCCATCTGACGGATGACACATGATCTCGGGTTTATTGACATGACGACCATGCCATGTCATGTGAGGTGCTGTCACATTTGAGGCGTACAACCTTTGCAATCTGGGAGCTAGTGGTAAATAAAATAGTTGTTTGTGGGGCTTCAGTTTACGAACATTTTCTTTGTATCGAGATTGATGACAAAAGCTACATGATTGTTTATCAATATCTTCCCCCCAAAAAAGCATGCAACCATCTCTACATACATCTATTCTAATCACGGGCAAACCCAAATCTTCAACCAATTTCTTCATGCTGTAATAACTATCCGGCATGCAATTGTCTTTGGGTAACATTGATCTAATGTAGTCAAGATTTTGATTGACAGCACGTTCGGACCAATTGTTCTCGGATTTCATGTTAAGATGTTTCACAGTTGCAGATAGTTTACTCTCGCTATCATTACCAGGCCAGATTGGTTGATGTGCCGCGTTCAATGCTTTCCAAAACCTTTCTGATAAAATATATGTGTTAAAATTGGAAGAGGTTGATGCTTCATTTTCCACATTTGGTTGGAAACTAGAATCCATGTCATGTATCATTGACTCATACCGATTTGTTGTTCTTTCATTGTAACCGAGCGAAGGTCTTTTACGTCGAAAGGTGTATACATTCGAGGTTTGACTAGATTCCCCATTAGCTGACCACGTATGATAGTTTGCCATGAATCCATGCTTAATCAAATGACTAAGGCACAAATCTGACTTAATGTACTTTTGAATACGACATTTTAAGCAAGGGCACCTTATTTTTTCACCATCCATATAACCGAGTTGAGTTGTGGCAAATGAAATGAACTCTTGCACTCCTTTTAAAAAATCTTCCATGCTTTCAGGGTTTCTCGTATACATCCAATCACGATCAGACCTCATTTGTAGTTATGTATATAATTTAGATGCAATTCTATTGAAACAATACCTACTAAAAGCAAAAAAAAATAATGGTTATCTATTATTATAGATTAAAAGATCTTCATTCACTAAATCAATATGTTTAAATATAAGTCAATGAATATATATATATATATATATAAACATAATTAGTCAATGAATAAATAAAGTAAGTGATATTGGAGTTTGTAGACAAAATTACCTTGAAATACAAAACCAATGTATTGATGTTCTTGATTTTGGTGATCAATGTTTGAAGATCTTCTATAAGTTGGTGATGAAAGATAGAGTTTAGAAAAAGAAAATGATAGATGAACGATGTAAAATGATAAAGAAATGTAGAGAAAAGATGGAGATAGAATAAAGGAAAATGAAGAAGAAGAATTAAATAAAGTTGGTAAAGAAGTACATGGGTAGATGTGGTTGGTGAGAAATAATTAATAGAATCTGCACTATTTCTTGCAATACACATCTAAATTGTTAGTGCAAACGCTAATGCAGTATAATTTTCTAAATGAGTTATTGGAAATACTAGTGCACGCGAATATAGGAGAATTCTACCCGAGAGTTCAAAAATAATTACAATTTATGCCATTCGATATGCACTATTTCTCGCAATACACATCCAAATTATTAGTGCAAACGCTAATGCAGTATAATTTTCTAAATGAGTTAGTGCAAATATTAGTGCACACTAATATAGGAGATTTCTACCCGAGAGTTCAAAAATAATCACAATTTATGACATTCGATCTGCACTATTTTTCGTAATACACATCCAAATTGTTAGTGCAAACGTTAATGCAGTATAATTTTCTAAATGAGTTAGTGCAAAAATTAGTGCACACTAATATAGGAGATTTCTACCCGAGAGTCAAAAATAATTACAATTTATGCTATTCGATCTGCACTATTTCTCGCAATACACATCCATATTGTTAGTGCAAACGCTAATGCAGTATAATTTTCTAAATGGGTTAGTGCAAATACTAGAGCACACTAATATAGGAGATTTTTACCCGAGAGTTTAAAAATAATTACAATTTATGAAATTCGATGTGCACTATTTCTCGCAATATATATCAAAATTGTTAGTGCAAACGTTAATGCGGTATAATTTTTTTAATAAGTTAGTGCAAATATTAGTGCACACTAATATAGGAGATTTCTACCCGAGAGTTCAAAAATAATTATACTTTATGACATTCGAGTTCCATTAATTCTCGCAATACACATCCAAATTATTAGTGCAAACATTAATGAAATATAATTTTCTAAATGAGTTAGTGAAAATATTAGTGCACACTAATATAGAGAAATTCTACCCAAGTGTTCAAAAATAATAACAATTTATGTCATTCGAGTTCCATTAATTCTCGCAATACACATCCAAATTGTTAGTGCAAATGCTAATGCGGTATAATTTTCTAAATGGGTTAGTACTAATACTAGTGCACACTAATACAAGAGATTTCTACCCGAGAGTTCAAAAATAATTATAATTTATGACATTCAATCTGCACTATTTCTCGCAATACACATCCAAATTGTTAGTGCAAACGCTAATGCAGTATAATTTTCTAAATAAGTTAGTGCAAATATTAGTGCACACTAATATAGAGGAATTCTACCCAAGAGTTCAAAAATAATAATAATTTATGTCATTCGAGTTCCATTAATTCTCGCAATACACATCCAAATTATTAGTGCAAACATTAATGAAATATAATTTTCTAAATGAGTTAGTGCTTAAATTAGTGCACATTAATACAGGAGATTTGTACCTAAGAGTTCAAAAATATAAATTTATATACCTTATTGTAAATGTTGTTGCGGAAAGATCATGAACGATTTTATTTAATAGGTATAGCAATTAAGTTTGCACTAATGGGTATGAAAACGTTTGAACATATATCCTAAGTATAAATTTATATAACTTACTGCAAATGTAATTGCGGACAATTTATAAACGATTATGTTTAATACGAATAGCAATTATCTTTGCACTGATGGGTATGAAAACATTTGAAAATATATCATAAGTATAAATTTATATATATTAATGCAAATCCTATTGCGAACAGTTTATGAACAATTATATTTAATAGCACTAGCAATTACGTTTGCACTGATTGGTATTAAATTTAATAAATTACTGTAAATTATATTGCGAAATAATTATAAATGATTATTTTCAATATGAATAGCATTTATATTTGCACTAATGGTATGAAAATAATTGATAAGTAAAAATTTATATAAATTAATGCAAATCCTATTGCGAAAGGATTTTGAATACTTAAAAAGATTCTTAAAAAAATTTAAAATACTAGTGTAATATATTTTGCAATGATATTCTATCATTGTACTGCAGATCTAGTTGCGAATAAATTATTTATTTGTGTTATTGCAATATATAGTACACATTTAATTAACAAAATCAATACAGTTATTTCATATTTATATTTGCAATTAAAAAAGCCTTATGTGTATATTATTTGATACAATAGTTAATGGAAATATAACTTATTGCTAAATATTTTGCAAACATTAATATTTAATTTATTTTGCGAAAATATTTGCATCTTTTGTAATTTTTCTTATTACTATATTTATTGCAGACTTATATTCATAAAACTTTTGAAAAAATATTATATTTTATCATTTATAGTGATATATTTTGCAATATATATATTTTTGATTTTATTTTATGTAAAAATATATCTTTATTGTAATAATTGATGCAATTTTTGCAATGGTAAGTTATTTCAATGTAATTTTAAATGCAGTTCTTAAAAATTAGCATTAATAAATTATTTGTTGCACGAAAATATTGCAAATCGACAGTTTTTTTGTAGTGAATGCACAAGGTGCTAGAAAAAGAAATGTCTATAGTTACTACAAACGTGTTAAAAGTTACTTGTAAACACAATATGTGGGTGATCCTAGTTTTACCATAAATTAAACCAATTTTGGCAGAATTAGAGAAATATTTTAAGTCTTATAGATATCATTATGTATTCTTTCAAGAATTGACATAAATCTTGTAACAAGTGTGAACATTTCCTAGAATGTGATGCGGTTCATCTCTAATTCATTTTCCTGCGTTGTGGATTAAATAAATATGTAGGGGGTATAAGAGAAATCTTATCCTAAATAATTTTAGGATGAGAATTTGAAGGAACCTAAATTCATTTTTAGCTCGTTTATATAGTCTTCACCAAGGCGGTCAAAATCAAGAGTTTACGTAAAACAGTTAGAAAGTTGTAAAATCGTAAAATCTAGAGTTTACGTGAAATCGTAAGAATATAATTTTAAAAAATAATAATTATATATTTTTATTATTTATTTACATAATTAAGTATTTTATACTTAGACAATTTAAAAGAATTATATATTTTTATATAAAATTAATTAAAAAATAATAATAAGTAAATAACACTATAAAACTTATACTTACAAAATTAATTATATTAATTAATTAATTAATTTAAATAATTAATAACTTTATATTTTAATTTTTAAATATAAATTGATTTTTTTAAGTAGAATCGTAAAATCGAAATTATTTATAAACTCGTAAAATTGTAAAATCTTATTATCGTAAATTTAAAATCGTATGAGTTTACCTATTTAAGATAAAATCAAACTCGTTAACCTAATATGAAAATCGTAAAATCGTCAGATTTTAAGAGTCAACTCGAGATTTTAACAATATTGCCTTCACTTCATTATTATCTTCAATCCTAAAACTAAGAAAAATGAAAGAGTATGAGTAAATGTTATGTTAGAACTAGAGAAGAATTTTGATTATTGCATTTGTCTATTAAGCATCATAATTGTCCATCCGTACATGATCTCTAGTAATTTATAATATATTTAGCTTTGCAAAACTTATGTCCCCCTTATCTCTCTAAACCTTGTAAATTTTTAGTTAATTTTCTCCACATGAAAAAATTCAATGGCTTGTTACCACATAACATCACGTATGGTTGGTTTTACCTTCTTACGTCCCATCTTGATTAAAACCCTAGCATGAGAATAACTTTCTATGGTGTTCAACCTCCTTCAATATCTGATGCGTCTAGCAAAAACGATAGTCAAAGGATTAAACATTTCCTTAAAAGTGACATCCTACAAATGAAAATGGAGGCGATATCAGGAAATGCTAGAGCAAGATTTTTAACCCCACACCAAGCATTATCGACAAAATCTAATAGAGGCTTCGTCCTCCACTATGAATCGAGATTGCTCGCATTAACTCTGCAAAAAATAATAGATTCCACTCTAAATGCTACAGCCCGTAGGGCGATTAAACTTTTTTGTGAACAATCTAGACCAATCATGACCATATTACAATTATGCCCAAACACTATTCGGCTTAGATTCTAATCTACTACACCATTTTGAGAGTAGGGTTTTGTTAAAAGAAACTATATATGGGATACTCAGTCCTTCATGATCCTTGTATCGTTTGATCTTATCCCAACTAACAAAATGAGGAATTATACAATCCCCAAAGATATTTACACATAATTCTCACTAGTTTCACTACCAAAATCTTGTGGAGAAATAATAAAGATATCATATAGGTAAGAATAAATGCCAAAACACTCATGATGAGAACCAAATAACGAGATATGTAAGAATTTATTTCTCGCCTCTCCCTTTCGACGTCCCATAATGTTTTTTGTACGCTACATTTTTCTCTTTTCTTATACATCTACTGATTTTAGATTCCACATAACGTCTTTGTTTTAGGACATGAAGGATCTAATCTTGAGATAAATTTATCCATTCGTATGCTCCATCTTTAAGAGTATTTTGTACGATTTGAAATTGGTCAGTCTCATGCCTTACCTATCCTTTCGAGTGCTCAGCCCATGGAGGGGAAATATCAAAGGTTTTAAATGGTAAACACGACCCGTGAGCTTTTTAGAAAAAGGTTTTTTTCTACGAAAGCTATTCTATAGAACCCCATGGCTTACCTTCCTCTCGAATCTCATAAAATGTAGATAGGAGAACTATCCATATAGGATGTTGTCCTTTGTGTTTGAGATGAGTAACCAAAGTTGAACTCTATATCATAGACTTTTCCTTACTTGTACCGAACATATTCCAGATTAGTACGTATTCAAAAACGTAATAATCTGTTTGATTTTAAGAGTCACCCCTTTAGTTTACTTCAAAAAAAATAAAGAAAAGAAAACAGAGTATTCATTGATTAAGGGTCCAATGCTTGGTTATACATGAGTAAAGAGCCACTACAAATATGTTCAATGTGCATATCTTGTAGGATAGTCTCTACTAAATGTAGTTGGCCATTTTTTTGTGAAGGTACGTTACACGTTTACATTCTGAGTTCATAATTCTTTTGCCTTTATATGCCCTAACCTTATCTCTAATCCATAAAGAGTAATCCTAGCTCTAATTGGATTCCAATAAAGGTTTCCATCAAGATATTAGAATTCTCTAGATTTCTATTTATCGTGTCTTAAGTATATTTAATAGGATGCTCAATACTTAGTACAAAGATGATTTTGGACTCTCGTTAGGTTTTCCTAGACTTAAAGAAGATTAAATTGAACCTCGGATACACTCCTTTGTCACACATGTGAATCACAATTTGAACTCTCGCATTTGCTAATTTGATTGAAGGTGTGCTTGTTGATATAGACTATGAATCCTTGCACGCAAAGGACTTCACTAGTATACTGGAATGTGGATTAAGAAAAGAAGTGGGGAATTGGAGCCCAGAAGTATGCGACAATTGAAATCGAGAATTTTCTCAAAAGAGTTGGAAAATCCAGAGAGTTTTTGTGAATGTCGAACGTACTTTTAGAAACACTTCGCACTTTAAGATGACATTATTGTTGCCCTACAATCCGCACATTGAAGCGACTAAAAAACAACTTGTTTTTTGGGTACTCGTGTGTTTTCTTTGAGTGTATTATGTTGTTGTGTCCTCGTGGGTGTTTAGCGTTAGTTGACCAATGCGTCTTGTTAACTCTACATGTTGATTGGTGTTGCCTAATTGACCAGACATGTTGTCATCCATCTACAACTTCTCACAGTTAAATCACTTTAACATGGAATAGAACATTTACATAGGTTAACAACAGTCCTCTTATCAAATTTGTTTTATTTTTGCTTCATTTTCTTTTGTAAAAAAATCAAAGAGGGATTATTTTAGCATCACAGAAGTAAAAAAATGTGTTGCAAAAATGAGGTCGGAGCAGAAATTTTGCAACATTTAAATTAATAATAAAGTATTTTTCTTGAAAAATGATTCATGCAATAATATTATAAAATGGAAAGTCGTTTAAGAACAACTACAAAAATATTACATTTTTGGAAAAAATAACAAAAAATAATACAAAATTGATGTGTATGGAGATATTTCAAAAGGGCAATGAGCTCTCTGATTGAATTTGTCATCTTCTCATATCGAATATCATATAAAATTAGGATGATATCATTGTGAAGTATATGCAACGGTCGTTTGAGATTGTTAAAGGTTCTACGATTTCTCTCCAGACAAATTATCCACAAAAAATGATGGGGATATAACCCTATTGTTTTAGGCCCACAAATCTAGCTTTCTTAATCTACGAATCCCAACATGCATCAAGAGTGGGGAAATAATCACGAGGTTATTATGTTATTTTCTCTTTTGAATCAATGCATTTGATGCCTTATTGATGAAGATATAATTTTCAAATGAGGGACTATCATCGTAGACAATCTATCATGAGGAAAAAGACAAAGCCAATTAATGAAATGACGTCGTTTGTCTTTGGTCGTTCCTTTCATTGCAATCATGAGGCGAAAGATCATCTCTTCAAAGATAAAAACATAGTAGCATTGTATTATCTTCTAGATCAATACTTCCTACAACGTTTTAGATCGTAAATAATTGTTTCTCCGAATTATCAGAACATATTATCATGCAAACAAAACTAGGGTGACAATCATTGGATGTTCCTCTCAATTCATCAGCCTTGACTAATGTCTCCTCTCCATTCGCCCTTTGTATCTTCCTTTCTTTGTTTGTAGAAAATTTTATGTTCATCATGTTTATAGTCATCTTAACCTAGAAAAATGTTTTGTTTGCTCTCTCATTTTTATCGTTTATTGTCATGTATTAATTGTACTAATCTGTAGTACAATTAATGTCTGAATTCAAAAAGAACCTAAATTTTAGGTAGAGAAGATCAGTATTACATTTTTTATCACAAAGACGGCCTGAGGACATAAAATAGCTCATAGAAAATCGTCGGAAGTAATCATCGGAGACATTAATCGTTGCCGGAATTTAGTTGGAGAAGCTGGAAGCTACAACTAGAAAGAGAATCATCTCAACAAGACGAAAGAAAACTGTGATTCTTTTCCATCAATTTTCTCCTTCCGAAGAAGAAGTGGAATTTTATATAATTATGCAACTTTTGCTAGAATAAGTATTGAAGTGCATCCTCAAAGTACACTACCAAAGAACATGACAGTTGTTGATAGGAAAGGAATGCCCACAGTAATGGAAATCTCATATGAATGGAGGCCAAATAAGTGTGCTTCATGCTTCCAACATGTAAGTATTAAATGTGTGCAAAAGCAATTGAGGAAGAATAGAAATTACGAAAGCCCCCCAGGAAGCAAAAAAGTAGAAAAATAAAACGGAAAAAACAAGAATGGAAGAGCATATTGTGGAAGTCAAGGATAGTGATAAAAAAGACAAAAATGAGGAAAATGCAGAGAAGGAAAGTAAAAAATATTCTGGGAAAAAGGAAAGCAGTAAAGGAAAGAAAGTAAAGGGAATCAAGGTGAAGAGGAAATTTTTTTTTCTATAATGCGAAGGATCAGAATGGAAATGGAACACGGAAGCCGAAGATAATGAAGACAAGAACACGAAAATTCAAGTTGAAGATAACAAAGATAAAAACTCTGAAATTCTCAGAAACAATTCTTTCTATCAAATCAAAATGGGCTCGTACAAAGAGAAAATTCAAAATGAGAAACAATAATACTCATCATCATCTTCAATACAACCTCCTTTCATCGTCAGAGAAATGGGAAAAGGAAGAGGAAGGGGAAGAAGGCCTTTCAATGAAAACGGATAGCATGGGAAAATGTTAGGCTGAGATAGTTAAATTTGAATGTAGTTTTTTCTGTTTGTAATCTTTGTTTTTTTTAGAATTTATCAATGTTACCAATTAGTTTTTTTAGGGTCTTTTGATTGTCATCCTTAATTATAGTTAGGGGTTGTCTAACTTTGATTTTTAACCCTCCCACCTTTGGGACCGTTTTCCAAAAAAAATAAATTGAAGAAGAATAAAAGAGCAGTGATGGAAGAGATTTACGAGAGTGGTTGAAGGCTTGAAAATGTTAACTAGGTTTTAAAAAAATATATATTAAAGAAATAAAGAATTAACAATATTGTAAATATTTTAACAGATATTTTAACACGGTTAATGGGAAATAAAAATATAACAAAATTTTATAACTATAATTTAGAAAATGACAAAATTTTAGAAAAGTTCTAAATTTAACAAAGACCTATTAAAAATAATCCTAAATTTTTTATTATTCCATAAATTTATATATTCTCGAAGTAAATTATGAGTAATTCTATCAATATATATATATATATATATATATATATATATATATATATATATATATATATATATATTAATATATATTAATGGTGTGTAATTAGTTTTGGGGATGACCAAACATTGACCGAAGAATTAGTTGTGTTTGTCAAAGAATTCAAAGATAAGATAAGTTAAAAAGCATAATCCACTTTTACAAGTGACCCAACTATTCACCAAAGGCTAACATTAATTCCACGAGCCTACACATAGCTATAGACATGCCCCTTCCAACGTGTACACTGAAAAGCATATCTTTTTCTGACGTGGCAATCCAGCTAATGACAAATCAAGCCCAGCACGAACTTCAGTAATGACTCCATACTTCTTACACGGTTGTCATGTAGAATAAAGGGGTGCTCCACTCCTCCTCCCTCCAGACCTTTATAAAGACACTGATAGATACTTAGTTTTCTACACTCAAAAAAGGCCTTATTTTTAACTAAGAATTTGTCTTCTTCTTAGTCCCTTTCACCATTTTCTGTATCTCTTCTTTGCTGTCCAAATCCATAATGTTGAGTTCGTGGTGCAAGAAACACGGAGATGGAGACGATGACGTTGATTATGATTATGCTCCTGCAGCATGTTTGGAAGGAGGTGGAGACGATGATGATACTGATTATGATTATGCTCCTGCAGCATAATTAATTATACATATAAGTAGTGGTGGGTAGGTTGTTACTTCATCTTCACATAGATATTTTGAAAATCAATGTTTAATTAATGAACGATCAACTGAAGATTCTTATAGTATAGTTCTGATCTACTCCAATATGTTGTACTATTGAGTGAGTTGCAATAAATGTAGAAGTTTCTTATGAATTTAGACCCTTCATATCTACAACTCTCTAATTTTCTATATCCTTGTGATGTTTTCGTTACTAGTTTGTAGCAACACGATGGAAGTCTAATTAGTTTGTTTTTAATAGGTTTTTTGTTTAGATATTGCTATAGGAGAAAATTCACATCTCCCTCAATACTCAACTAAATGTGTTGAGATATAGACCATTATATATACATAGTGCAACAGACTCATTAAGCTGTAGTTTGCATTCACATAGCTTAACTTATACAAAAGTAAGGAAACACAAGAGATTGTCTTGTGTCAATCCAAAGTATTCCTTTGGAGGGATTGTGTATGTAACTATTGCAAACATTTGATAACTAAGAAAACAAATAGCAACATTGAAAAGTTAATGTTTACACATTCACAAACCACTATAATTTGTTGAGACTCATTCTTTTTTTCAAGTACCTGCAACACTTTTCTACATGGCTAAATATTTTCTCATCTAGACCCCATCTTTTAAGAATAATTATTTTTTCATTTAACTTTTTTTTATCTGACTAATGTATATTCACCGTTTTACAATTGTTTTATTTTACTCAAGTAACAATATTTTAAGTCATTTAACATAAATTTTGTAATTTAGAATAAGTAACATTGAATATTAAATAACTTGAATTCAATGGTTAAATAAACATGACCACTTTTATATGTTATAAAAATTAGCTTAAATTCAAATCAGTAGCTCATATAAATTTTAACTTATTCAAGCTTATCTTTGTGGGGAATAACATTTTAACTTATTTGTTCCTTTTCATTTTTATTATGATTCAAATATCCCCTAATAGTTTTTCTTGTGTTATTGAAATAGTGAAGTAATTACGGACGACGAACCGTGGGTTATTATGGAAGATTTTAACGTTACAAGATTCAGAAATGAAAAAGAGCTTGAGACAAACATAACACAGGACATGCAAGATTTCAATGGATGCATTCGAGACATAAGTTGCATTAAACCGTCTTCCTCGGGTAATCTATTTTCATGGTCAACTACAAGAGGGGCGGACAACATGAGAAAGAGCAGAATTGATAATGGCCTAGTGAATGAAAAATGGGTGGAGTTTTACCCAAGAAGCCAAATCCAGGTTTTGCAACCAGATATCTCTAATCACTGCCCTTTGAAATTCTTTTGGGAGAAGGAGAAAAAACAGAAAAGACCCTTTAAGTTCTTCAACTTCTAGATGAAAGATGAATAATTTAATGAAATCCTTAATGAAACTTGGAAAATCAGAATTAATGGAACAAAGATGTTCAGAGTTTGTGAGAAACTAAGATTACTGAAAGGGAAGCTAAATAAGCTAGACCAGAAATAATATAGTGAGATTTCTAAAAGAGTAGAGGAAGCTAGAACGAAACTGGAGAAAATACAAAGCAAGGCACTAAGTGCCCCAAATCTACCTTATAACATGGAAGAGGAAAAAGAGGCTCTTACGCGATTCAGAGACCTTTGTTTAAAGAGGAATGTTTTGATAAGCAAAAATCTAGAGAAAATTGGCTTTCATTAGGAGACAAGAATACTTCTTTCTTCTATAAAAAAATGTTTATCAAGGAATTTCAGAAATCAGGTCTTAAGGCTCACAAATTCAAATGGAGATGTTTTATAGGGACAAAAGGCAGTTCATGAGGAATCAATAAGTTTCTACAAAGAGCTGATTGGAACATAAATGAGCACAATAATAGAGGACAGTCGAAGATTGATTTAACAAATTGTGCAAAGGAAAATCAGTGAAGAAAATGGTAACCAATTGATTACAAGAGTCAGTATGGAAGAAGTCAGAAAAGCTGTGTTTTCGATGAAAGGGGATAAAAGCCCAGGGCCAGATAGTTTCAACGCGAACTTCTTCAAAGAAAATTGAGAAATAGTGGTTAAAGATGTAAGCTAAGGAGTTTTGAAATTCTTCCAAAACAGAAAAATGTTGAAGCAATGGAACGTCACCGTGTTGAATTTGATTCCTGAGAATTCTATTCCGGAAAAAATTCAGGACTTTCGTCATATTTCATGCTGCAATGTTATTTACAAAATTATTTCAAAAATTATTTCGCAACGTTTGAAAATAGTTATTGATAAGCTTGTAGGATTAGGACAATCAGCATTTATTCCTAAACGCTCTTTTTTCCATAACATCATACTCATGCAGAGCTTATTGAATGGATATTGCAAGAAAAACATATTGCCACGTGTGGCTTTCAAAATTGACCATAAAAAAGTTTTTGACTCAATCAGATGGGGATCAATCCACGAATTCCTCCTTGCTGCAGGTTTTCCAATTATTTTTATTGAATGGATTATGCAATGTGTTTCCACTCCTCACTTTATTGTGAGCGTGAATGGTATTCATGGAGGCTTTTTCAAGGGTGAAAGGGGAGTAAGGCAAGGAGACCCTATATCTCCTTAACTATTCGTCTTAATAATGGAAATTTTTGACTGAATTTAAAAAATGCTTCTGAGAAGTCATCATTTCAAATTTCACACGTACTGCAAAGAAGAAGCAATAACCCATATATGTTTTGCAGATGATCTATTTTTTGTGGCTTATACAGATGTTGAATTTGTTAGTATAATCAAAGAACCTCTAACAATCTTTTCGAGTATTACAGGTCTATACATCAATGAGGACAAAAGTTGGGCTTTCTATGGAGGGGTTAATGAAGAAAGGAAAGAAAACATATTCAATATTATGTGAATCAAGGAAGGTGAACTACTAGTGAAATACTTTGAAGTACCCTTGTCATCAAAACAACTCCGATACAATCACTTCAGACAACTGGTAGAAAAGGTAAGAAATTATGTCTTGGATTGAACTACCAGTGAAATACTTTGGAGTACCCCTGTCTTATGCAGGTAGAATCGAATGGGAGGATGTTTGCACTCCCATAGAAGAAGGCGGACTAAGAATAAAAATTTGTGGTTAATGGAACAAAGCTCTCACCATCAAGAGCCTATGGGAGTTGGAGCAAAAAGCGGACTCCCTATGGGTCAAATGGGTGCATACAAGATTTATGAAAGAAGAGCAGAGTATCTAGACACGAAGAATCAATGAAAGAATGGCATGGTCATTGAAGAAAATCCTAAAAACAAGAAAAAATGTCTTTCAAATGGTGAAAAACACAATTGGAAATGGAAGAGGGGTATTATTCTGGCATGATCCTTGGCTGGATAATATTTCCATTATATTCAAAGAAGAAATGCAAGGAAACAGAGTTAGAAGAGATTACATCAAGTACTCATTTAGAGACGTCTATGAAGGTAAATATGATTCACTTTTGAGGCATATTTCAGAAGGTGATAGAATCCTAAACCTAATGAGGCAGAAGCAACTTAATGAAAGTAATGATGAAATATGCTGGAAAACAGAAAGCAACGAGTAATTTATTATAGAAAAGGCATGGGAAATGGTTAGAACAAGAGGACAAGAGGTAGATTGTCATAAAGTGGTATGGTCTCCAAAGATTATTCCTCGTCACCAATTTATTCTTTGGCTGATATACAGGAAAAGGTTGACAATAAAAAACAGAATTTGAAAATACATAAAAATTCTTGATATCAATTGTGTCATATATTCGGGAGTTGAGGAAAGCATAAACCATTTATTTGGGGAATGTCCTTTTGTAATACAAATCTGGAGGATGTATGCTACAAACATGAACATCATCAACTTTCCAGGAATATGGGAAGAAATCCAAAAGTGGATGAAGAATAAAGCAAAAGGAAGATCCTTCTATGTAAGTATGTTGAAATGCTACTTTGGAGCAGTAATCTACAATATCTGAAAAGAAAGAAATTCAAGAACTCATAGTGGAAGAAGTAGAACCACTGAAAATATTTGGAGAGATATAACTTCAGATGGAAATGCACTCATTCAATCTTGGAGAGGAATCAAAATGAATGAAGAGAATAGAAAGCTCTGCTAGATATGGGATATTTCGTTTGAGAAGGTGACAAGTAGAATAAAAGTAAAACACTGTAGGCGCTAATTGATTGTTGTTATTGTCTATAATTCAATTATTGTTTCATTGTCAAATCTAGAATTTGTCTAGATCTGATCTTAAACATTTGTATTTTTTTTCCCTCTTTTAGGTTTTTTTAATGAAATGACACTAAACTGTTTTCCAAAAAAATAATAGTCAAGTAACTCTTCTCTAATTGCTTTCCTTATAATTTATTCATTTTGACTCATTTGACTACTCCTAATATAAATTAAATAAACAATAATATAAAAAACTAATAATGCACAAGGGGTTATAGAGAAGAATTTTGATTATTGCATTGGCCTACTAAGCATCATAATTATAATCTGAAGATGATCTCTAATCATTTATAATATATTTATCTTTGCAAAACTTATATCCCTTATATTGTTAAATCTTGTAAATTTTAATTAATTTTCTCCACATGAAAACAATTCATGTCTTGTTATCACATAACATCACCTATGGTCAGTTTTACCTCCTTACGCCCTATCTTGATTAAAACTCTAGCATGACAAAAACTCTCTATGGTGTTCAACCTCCTTCAATATCTAGTGCGACTAGAAAAATCGATAGTCAAAGTATCAATTCTTAAAAGTGACATTCATGCAAATGGCAATGGAGGCGAGATAAGAAAACGCTAGAGCAAAACTTTTAACCCCACACCAATCATTATCCCAAAAGATAATAGAGGTCTCATACCCCATTATGAATCTACACTGCTCGCATTAACTCTTCTATAAAGAATATATTCCACTCCAAATGCTACAACCTGTAGAGTGATTATACTTTTTTTTGAACAATCCAGACCAATCTTGACCATATTTACTATTCATTAATGATGTCCATAGACTATCCAGCTTAGATTCTAATTGACAAACCATTTTTAGAGTAGGATTTGTTTAAAATAAACTATATCCTGGATACTCAGTCCTTCCCGATCCTTATATCGCTTGATCTTATCCTAACTCACCAAATGAGGAATTATATATACGATCCCCAAAGAAATTTACACAAAATTCTTTCTAGTTTCACTGTCACAATCTTGGGGAGAAAGAATAAGGACATCATATAGGTATGCATAAATACAACAACACACTTGATGAAAAACCAAAAGACCCCCTTTCAAGATATGTATGCATTTATTTCTCGCCATACCCTCTTAACGTCCCATAATGTTTTCTATACGTTTGATTTTTCTCTCTTCTTATACGTCTACCAAATTTAGATTCCACCTAATGTCTTTTGTTTTAGGGAATGAATGATCTAATCTTAAGATAGATTTATCCATTTGAATGCTTCGTCTTAAAGAGCGTTTTGTGAGAACATAAGTTGGTTGTCCCATTCCTTACATATCCTTTCGAGTTCTCCACCCATAGAGGGGACGCATCGAAGGTCTTAAATAGAAAATATGACCCGTATACTTTTTAAAAAATATTTTTCTATGAAAGTTATGCTATAGAACCTCGTTCCTTACGTTTATCTTGAATCTCATAAAAGTAGATAGGAGAACTATCCATATAGGATGTTGTCCTATCTGTTTGAGATGAGTAACCAAAGTGGATTTCTATATCATAAACTTTTCATTACTTGGTTCTTACATGTTCCAAATTAGTCATGTTCAAAAAGGTGATAATCCGGTGGACTTTAAGAGTCTCCACTTTAGTTTACTTTAAAAATAAACTAATGAAAATAAAATAGAGTATTCACAGATTAAAGGTTTGGTGCTTGGTTACGCACAAGGAAATAGTTGCAACACCTATGTTCTATGCGCCTATCTCATGGAATGGTCTCTATTAAATGTAGTTGACGGTTTCTTTGTGAAGGTACATTACACGTTTACATTCTGAGTTCAGAAATATTTTGCTTGTGTATGCCCTAACCTTGTCTCTAATCTATAAGGAGTAATTCTAGCTCTGATTGGATCCCAATAAAAGTTGACATCAAGCCATTAGAATTCTCAAGATTTCTATTTATCGTGTCTTAAGTATATTTAACATGATACCCTATGCTTAGTCCAAAGATAATTTTAAACTATCATTAGGTTTTTCTAGACTTAAAGAAGATGAATTGGAACCTCGAATGCACACATTGGGCACACATGTGAATTAAAATGTGAACTCTCGCCTTTGCCAATTTTCTTGAAGGTTTACTTGTTGATATAGATTGTGAATCCTTGCACGCGAAGAACTTCATCAGTATATTGTAATGCGGATTAAGAAATGAAGAGGGGAATTTGAGCCCCAAAATATGCAACAACCGAAATTGAGAATTTTCTCAAAAGAGTTGGAAAATACTGAGAGTTTTTGTGAATGTCGAACGTAATTTTAGAAGCACTTTGCACTCGATTATGGAACTTTTCGGGGTTTCAAGACACCTGATATGACTCCACTAAAATGAGTGTTTCTCAAAAATGTTACGAATGTTCTAAAAACGTTTAGGGTGCTCAACAATATTTTTATGAACCTATTACAAAAAAATTTAAATTTTCTAGATTCCGGAACTCAAGATATGAACGTTTCAAAATAAGATATTTTTCAAACAAGCCCCAAAATTTTTGGAAAAATATTATTTTTTTAAAATAATATTTAATCATCCCTGAAATTTTGGAATTTTTCTAAAATTATTTGGAGGCTTAAATTAAAGAAACAACGTTATTTGGTATAAAAGGAAACACACGAGCCTTAGAAAATTTCCTAAAAGTTGGAAATTTAAACTTTATATCCAAAATTGGATGAATATAAAGTTGGAGGGTTGATTTGGACGTTAACAATAGTCTAGGGATCAAATTTATTCAAATTCCCTAAAAATAATTCGAATCTAGAAGTTAGAGGTCAAAATTGCACAAGACAAAGAATTTTAGTGGCCTATTTAATTTAGAATAATTAAATTAATTATGAATTAGAGTTCCTACACAGAATTAAAAGAATGGAAAGCGCAGGAGCCCCTTTAAATATTCCTTAATAGTTTAGGAAATCGGAAATTTTAAAAGTTGGAAAAGTTGAATCATCTTCATCGACTTCCTCCGATTACAACAGATCACCGGTTCTCAATGTCATGGATAACAAATCACAATGGCGGATGACAGGCTAGTAAGAGCTGGCTGCTTTTCTTTAATAGAAAGAATGCCAACTTGTAACCACTAAAAAATCTACATGCCAAATTTATGAATACTTATTTTTTATTATTTTTTTAATAAATAAAATCAAAATAATTAACTTAAGACCAAAACCTAATTAAACAATTAATTGAATTAATTATTATGATAATTAAATCCTAAATTAATTAAGGACCAAAGAAATATATATATATATAGAGGAGTGATAGAGAGAGGGAATTTGGTGAATGAATAACTTCGCAACACTTTCATTTTGTTGTAAAATGTAAAAGTGGGAGGAAAGAGAGAAAAGAAAAGAGAGTATTATGCAAGTCATTCTCTCTCTAATCATCTCTCTCTCAATTTTGGATGAATATTATATTGATTTCATCCCGAATAAATTATTTATTTAACTCAAAAATAAAATAAATTGACAAAATAAATATCATATTTATTTTAAATATTTTAAATATTTTAAAAGATTTAAAAATAAATCCAAAAGGATAAAAGAAAATTCAATTTCAAATAAACCCTTAAGGAGCCGAAACCCAAAGGATTCGTTGTAGCAAGAATTACAGCCATCAGATGAGCACTGGATTATCATTCAGCGCTCATGAATTATCTTCATTGCTCGTTGCGAATGCTCTTCCGCGCCGCACATGATCGTATAATGCACGCACACCTCAGTGTCGTTAGCTAAAACGCGATAAACATTCCATCGCTAACGAAACCTAGACAGAACGTCAACAAAGCATCATGCGTTCGCCAGTTACACTCGAAACGACGTTGTTTCTCTTTAGATCGTCGTTTTCATCGCGATCGTCAGACAGATTAAAATGTAGTCATCTTTAATTTTTTAAAGATGGAACTCTACCATTTCATGATCATTTGGCCTCATTCAAAAAGTGGAATGATCACCCTAATTTGATGATCATTTCCCCTACATTTAGGATCGTCATTACGACCAACCTCCTCAACTGGCCGGAAGAAAATTCAAAACACCATTATGTGTGTTTGACTAATTGAAGCCTACTTGATCGATCAACCGACTTCGGGAGGATATAAATAGTCTCTCTTGATCAATCCGAAGGAAAGAGATGAACTCTCAATCCCTCAATTAGAAAAATTCAGAAATCTGACATTAAAACTCAAGCTTTCTGGAATTTTATGAACTCTCAAGCTTTCGGATCCAGGCTTCCTTAAAGCTTCCATAAGGTCTAAGGAGTGTTCTCCAATATTTAGTAAGTTTCCAATCACCCTCTAATTCAATCTTCCAATTTTAAATTGACATTTTTATATTTCAATTTCATAAATTTGTATATTATCTGTTTGTTGAATTTTATGATTGGAAAACAATCCTATGATCATTTAAAAGCTTTCTATTGAAACTAAGACCGATCAATCGATCTAAAACAGAAACACCCAAATTTGAATTTTAAAAAAAATCAAAATTGGATTTTCTGTTTTGCTCAAGAACATCAGCCCAAAAAGCTTCCCTACATGTTTCTAATGATGTTGGGAACCTATTTGGATCAGGTTTATCAATCCCGGTCATATTTGATCAAAACTAAAATTTTCAAAATAAATGAAAATTTCAAGTTCTTGAATTTGTCCAAATGAACAGCTAGTGTTAATGTTTTGGAACCAATCAATCATATAAAGTATATAAGGAAGATATTGTCATACTCCTTACACATCATTATAGTTAAAAACGTGATTTTGGTCTCTAAACTATTTTAATGAAATCGAACATCATCTAGGTTGAATCAAACCTTATGATGATGTTAATAATGTTCTTGGATGCATCTTGAAGCTACATAGATTCTTGGATTGAAGAATTCAAGCCTTAATCAAAATTGCAAAATCTGTAGTTTTGATGTTCTTGTGGACTGAGAGGTCCGACCAAGGATTTTCAACTAGGGACGAGAGGTTTGACTGAGGTTATCCAACTAGGACAGAGAGATCCGACCGAGTTTTTTTCATCAAGAACCGAAAGATTGGACCGAGAAGTCTAACCTAGGACCAAGGAGTCTCGCACCCGACCAAGAACTCTCAAATCTATGACCAATGAAGTTAGCCCCATGCTAACCTAGAACTAGTGGTTTCCGTACCTCGACCGAGGTACTTCCGTACCCCGACCGAGAGTCTTGAGGTAGGACTGAGGGACTTCCGACCCAGGACCCGATCTTAGTCCTCGACCCAAAAAACACACCTAAGAACGAGGATATCGGTCCTAGGGTCTATTTGGTTGCAACTTTCATTTTTCAAAATTAATTTTGTAATTTTGGGATCCTAAACATGTTTTTAAAATCCCAAAAAATTAAAAAAATATTTTCGAAATATTTTTTAAAATAATCGAATAAATATTTCGATAGAGGCTCATTTGAGATTTATTTCTAATTCATAATGCCTTTTAAACTTATATTCTTCAGGTATATTCATCATTAGTCATCATCATTAGCAATAGGTACCAACATTTAAATATTGTTATTATAATTTTAAATACACAAAAACATGTGCATGTCTAGGACCGGAAAAATAATTAGTTAAAATAAAACGTTATACAACTAATTTTCAAAAGACAATATTTTATAAAGTAGTGACCTTTTTTAAAATGGGTACGGATGATGAAATGCGAAAACTCTTCCCTGAGTATCACAAACTATGAACCAATCAAAACTCTAGTGAAAAATACGTTTGTATACGTACATTTTTTATTGATTTTAAAAATTAATTTGTGACTCTGTTTCAAATAAATAATTTTTTTAATTAACTATTTTCAATTAATTTAAATATATATTTCCAAAAATTAAATTTTAATTTAATTATTTCAAATAAAAAAGAATTATTTTAATTTGAATTCAAAATAATTAATTTTATAATTAATTTTAAACTGTCAGGATTTGTTTAAAATATTTTAAAACAATATTTTATTTTAAAAATATTTCTGACACATAAACCGATGTTAAAATTTTTCGAACTCTGATTTTTTTAAAATAAGAATTTTCAGAGATCCACATCTCTCGACCTTTCACTGGTTTACTCAGTCAAGAATCTGTCAAAAAGTGTGTGAACTCTTGCCCTTTCACTAGTTTACACGGTAAAAAAATAAGGCAAATACTAACTTTCTCGGTTGGTCAACAGGCCAACATACCAAGCACACTAATGTTAATTTTTTTGGTATTTTTTTTCTATTCAATACTTCACCTAATCAATTTCGCATATCATTATAATTTGAATTTTTGGTTTTACTTCACCTTAATCTTTTCAATCAATTCAAACACAGTATAAAGACAATTTAGAACATAATTAAAACTTAAGATTAACTTGTAACAAGCTAGAACACAAAATTCAATATTTTTTACCAAATTGTATTGTTTAAAATTCAGGAATTACTAAATGAAAGACAATGTTTCAATCACTTACACAAGTTCGGATGATGTAATAGTTGTTAATCAATGATTTTTGAACTCAACACAAGCTTATAGATTAATAACTGAAATTTGAAAGGAAAAAAAAACTTTAAAATTCTTCAATGCTGAATTTTTTTAGCTTTCTTCATTTTAGTTTTTCTTCAAGATAGAGCCACTAAGGTCAGCCTTAAGAATTGGAGTTCAACGCAAATTTAAATTTTAAGCCTCTAAAATTGTAAAAAAAAAAATTAATTTTTTTTAAATTAATAATTATAAATTTTTTAATTAACAAAATATATATCTAAATTATATAATTAATATTTGTATGTAATATAAAATTAGATATAAATATATAATATAATATAATATAATATAATATAATATAATATAATATAATATAATACGGAAGTAGGTAAAAAATGAGATAAAAAAAAGTTATATATATATATATAAATATTGTATAATATATATTTAATATAAAAAGAAAAAAAAAAGAAAAAAAACAGATTAATAATATAATATACAATTAATAGTATTATTATATTATTAATAATTTGGGTGCTTCATTAAAGGTCCTACCCAAGGAATATTTTAGAAATATTAGAAGGCATGCCTTATATTAGTGTCATTAATTAGTAGTTGGAAGGAATGCCCTAGATTAGTGCGTTATTAATTGACAGTTATAAGACGTACCTTAGATTAGTGCGTCATTAATTGATAGTTAGAAAACATGTAGATTATTGCTTCCTTAATGTGGTAGTTGGAATAAATCCTATAAAACCTCAAATTTATTATATTTTAATTATCAAGTATTCAAGCAATATAATACTACTCCTTGTAAGAGTTCACTTTCTATCTCTAAAGTTCTTGTGTTTATTGAAGTAAATAGCAAGTGTTACTTCAAATAAGATTGACTAGTTACTCATTCTCACAAAGATCGTAATTATTTCTGCAATGATCATTGGTGGAAAGACCATGCCAATGATAGTTGGTATTAGAGCGAGATGATGAAGAAATCGAATGAAAGTGCAAATGTCGTGGATTAAGTTGAGAAACTTCTCCCAATAGATCGGAGAGGATCTTAGGAACCCTCAAAAGGTTCAAGAGGGAGGATCTAAAACTACAAAAGAAAGGGGGAAATCAAGAGATGTTATCACTAACATTATCGTCAGGTTAGAGAAGGTGGAACTCACTATGGCTTACGGTCAAGATAACTTCGGGGACTTAGAGGAACGCATCACCAAGCTCAAGAAGGAGAGAGACGAGCTCCGAGAAAGGATGCAAGGTTCCTTAAACGAGGGGTTGTCCAAATGTCAAGAGTATACCCTCCTTTTTTAGAGCAGTACCTTGAACGAGAATCTCGAGGGAATGACTTCTAAGTTACAAGCCATTGAAGAGGAATTAATGATATTCAAGAAGGCGGTTGAGCAAGGGTGCGGATGTGCGTCTATAGGAGTTCTTAGTCCAACAAGGATAGACGTTCTGAGGCCTAAAACGTATTTAGGTGAGAGGAATGCAAAAGAGATCAACAACTTCTTATGGGGTCTGGATCAATATTTCAAAACACTTGACCTAGTGGAAGAGGCGAGAAAGATATATATTGCCACGACCTACCTAGAAGACACTACAATGTTGTGGTGGAGGCGAAGGAGTAGTGACATAGAAAGAGGTATATGTTTTATCAATACCTAGGAGAATTTAAGGAGGAACTCAAAAAGTAGTATTATCCCGAAAATATCATTCGGGAAGCAAAGGCCAAGTTGCGATGAATCTCACATAGGGGGCATCAAGGAGTTCATCACTACTCTCTTTGAGATCCCTAACTATTCGGACGACAAATCCTTCTTTTCCTTCACTGACGGTCTACAAATGTGGGAAAAACTAGAGTTGGAACTACGTGGTATCCAAGATCTAAACAATGCTATTGTCGTGGTGGAATCTCTTGTTGAAATGAGAAGGTGTGACAAACTAGAGTCGACCCACGATAGAAGTGACAAGGGGGAGAATGGTGGAGACTATTTCTACAACAAGAAAGATTTATTTTAGTTTAACAAGCCCAATGGAGGAGGAGATCGGGACAAGAAAAGTGAGAGAGACTATGGATAAAATGCTTATTTTGTGAAAGGCCACACAAAGCAAGAAAGCGCCCTATGAAGAACAAACTATCTGCATTGATAAAGAAGTAATAATTCCTTGATGAAGTGGCCTGATTGGAGTCGTTACACCTACTTAGTATCATTAAAGAGAAGTTTGAGGAGTCAAGGTTCACGAAGAAAGGACGATTATTCGTGGAAAAAAGGTGGAAACCTCATGGTTAAAGCTTTGTTGGACACGAGAGCCAACTACAACATTCTAGAGGCAAAATGCAGGAAGACTAAGGATTACATACCCAAAAGAGCAGGGGTGACTTAAAGTAGTCAACTTGGCACCAAGTGCAACTTATGGAGTTTATCGTAATGTAATTGTCAACTTAGAGGAGTGGACTGCCTCTTCTATTTTTTCATCGTTTACATGGACGACTACAAAATATTTCTTGGCATAGAGTTCCTAGACAATGTAAATTCTTTTCTACTCTCTTTTACTAATACTATGTGTATCATAGTGAAAGGCAATACTTGCATGATACCTTTAACTAGAATGGAAAGATAAAAGTTAGGTAGCTCTCTACCATGCAAAACTCAAACGGTGTGAAGAAGGCTCAGCCAAAATTCCTTGTTACCTTGAAAGAAGATGAGAAAACTACAACCCGGGTGAAGACACCTCCATAAGTCACCAATGTCCACTAAATTACCAAAGAAGCTCTCACCTAAGAGAGATGTGGGCCAGATAATAGAAATAGTCGAAGGTATTAAACTACCGACGATGGTCCTTTATCGCATGGAAACTCCCAAATTGGCGGAGCTGAGGAGGCAACTAAAAAATTTGCTCGTCAAGAAAGAGAAGGGTGTTTCCAAGGCCTCCAAAAGAATGAAGAAATGTGCGGACAAAAAGAGAAGATATTAGGAGTTCGAAGGAGACCGAGTGATGGTAAACTCATCCTCCATCAAATGAAATAATTTTCCAAAGTTCACAAAAGGCTTATGAGTCGATACGAATGCCCTTTCATTGTGGAGAAACGAGTTGGAAAGATGGCCTATCGTTTGAAACTTATGTCATATTTAGAGATGCACCCCATATTCCACGTGAGTTTATTAAAGAATTATCATGAAGATAAAGAAGATCTAAGTAGAGGCGAATCAAATAGAGTTCCCTTAAAAACCACAACCATACCCGAAAAAGAATTCGAAGAGATACCAACACATTGACTCATACTGAGAAGGGATTCTCATCCAAGTTATGTCGAATATTTTGTGAAGTGGAAGGGATTACTGAAAAACGAGGTTATAATTAGTGTTATGGAACTTCAAAGACATCTTTAAAATCTTCAAGTAGGACATGATGAGGACGTCGCCGAAATGAGTGGAGAAGAATGTCATGGTGCCCTAATCTTCCTAGCCCAAGGGGAGGCCCACTCATCTAAGTAGGCCCAACCCAAAGAATATTCATGAAACATTGGAAGACATGTCCTATATTGGTGTGTTATTAATTGGTAGTTGAAGGCATGCCCTAAATTAGTGCGTCATTAATTGGTATTTAGAAGGCATTCCCTAGATTAGTGTGTCATTAATTGACAATTAGAAGGCATGCCTTAAAATAATGTGTCATTAATATGGTTGTTGGAATAAGTGCTATAAATACCTCAATGGTATTATATTGTAATTATCAAGTATTCAAGCAATATAAAACTATTCTTTGTAAGAGTTTGTTTTCTCTCTCTAGAGTTATTGTGTTTATTGAAACAAATATCAAATGTTGTTTCAAATAAGGCTAACTAGTTACTCATTCTCACGAAAATTGTAACTAGTGTCGTACGGATTGTTGGTGGAAAGACCTAGTCCGTGTCAAACTACATAGATTGTCTTACCACTGAAAGATACATAGTAAGTTAGTCAATTTCTCTACAAATATATATTAATAATCATTTTCTTTGGGTCAGCCATGTCACATGTGGCCTATAGAATGCAGACGTGGGGAATGATCTCGAGGTCATTGTGTCATTTCTACTCCAAAGTATATATCAAAGAACTAAACTTATAGTGTTTTGAGTGGAATCCTAGACATATAATCTTTCCAATTAAACAATCATAAATTTATTATTAAAAAAATTGGATCTTACATCATTCTCTATTAAACATTTAACAAAGATTTGATCAGAATTAAGAGTTGAGGTGATCTAAACTTTTGACAACACATCGAATCATAAATCTTCATGAATCTTTTGATCTAACCTATTGTCTACAATCGAGCAAAGATTAACTTGTGCCTTAATTTTCCACCATTTTACTTGAGTGTTATGACTACATATTCCTTCTTATATGATTGGGCATAAGGAGCTAACTCCTCCACTTTTCAGTCTAAAATGTATACTCTTGTATTATTAAAAATAAAAATTATTTATTAATCCAATCACTCTCTTTCACTCTATATACTTCACATTTGTTTATGTTGAAAATGTGATGATGAAGATATTGATAATATAAATAGAAAAAATATTTATTTTTGTGCAAGAACAAGAAAAAATGAATTGTGTTTTTATAAATGTATCTGCTAGAAGGATGAAAATTATAATCTCTACAACTTTCAATTCAAATTACTCTGTTTATAATGGTATTTAAGCCATTCCTTCATAGAATCGGGTATTGTGTAATGTGAATGATTCAAACCTGTGACCACTAAGTTAAAAGTTCAATGTTCTACCAACACATTATACACCTGCGAACCATAGAACAAGGATTTCATCCATGGTGCCAGCAAAAGAATAGATTTTATTTACAGGAGAAAGTACACTATCACATGCGCCCACACCAACAATTGATGAGCTGGTGGCTGAGGGCGCCAACAATGAGATTCCATATTGAAGTGTGTTTCTAAGAAGGATGACGATGGTATAAATAGACAATGATTAGTTGATAATCCATCACGTTTTAAGTGTTAGTTGATTGTGAATGGACAACAATCGGTATTTGTGTACCTTCCACAACTTTGCTCCAATCACTAATAAACACAAGTAATTTTTTTAAATTATCAATATATTTATCTAATTTATTTTATTTTATTTATAAGAGTTATAAATTTATTTTCTAATAATAATATGAATTTTTAATATATTACATAAAGTATCATTGTATATATTTTATCACATAAATTTTTTGGGTTTTGGGGCTCATATTTTATTAGAGTTTATATATTATAATGGGTTTTAAGCCTTTATTAGACTGGGCTTAGGAGTAGTAGTTTAATCATTTAGCTTTTGATGTACTCCTATAAATAGAGACATTGTGACATATGGTTACTTAGACCATTATTCCATGGAAAATCAATAGAATTGACAACTCCCCGAGGATGTAGGCATTGTTGGCCAAACCTCGTTATATCTTGTGTTTTTATTATTCTTTACCACTTTATCTCTGTTTTTATATCGTGTGTTTAGATTATATATTTTCTGAACAAGTGGTATCAGAGCATGTTTTGAGAATATTTATCTTAATCTACTTATGAAGATATATGATAGAAACCTTAACTACCATTGAAGAAGTTGTTGGATATTTTTTGTTTTTATTGAAGATTGTTAGTTATTTGAGAAAATGACATTGGTTGCAGAAGAATCAGCTGTTGTGAAGATTTGAGTCAAAATCTGCAATTGTTAAGGAGATGTCAACGGTCGTTAAAATATTTTTTAGTTTTGGGTGACGCTATCTTGAGAAAAAGAGAGAAAAAGAGAGAAAAAGACAATGGGTCTTTTGTTCTTCTCGAAGGCTCTAATGGGTATAGGTGACGGAAATTTTTCGTGTAGGCAGCGACACCAGAATGATAAAGATGATGTATATTCTTTTGACTTAATTTTATTTGGGAAATATGGTCTATTAAAATATAAAAAAGGAAAATATAAATATATATATATCCATATATATACCATACATATAGATATTATATTATGATATAATATAATATATATAGAGAATGAGCCATGAATCTTTGAAGCAGTCAACAACTAAGACATTTTCTTTAAGTCTCGTTTGATTTCATAAAATAGGTTTCAGACCTATTTGATTCCAATTTTGACAAGTAAAGCATTGTTTGATTTTAATCAAATTCACAAAGATTTGTATTCTTTGATTTTTGATTTGTATTGAGGCTTATTTGACTTAAATGTTTCAAATATGGAGATTTGTAATTTATCTTCAAAGAGATATAAATTCGTCAATATGGAGATTGAAAATTGGAGTTGAAAAAGAAGGTGGAGCGCTTATTTGATGTTACAGATTGTGGAAGATAGTTTATGAAACATGTAATATAATTAAAGTTGGTGGATTTAATGTTTGTTTGCAAGAGTGTGGTTTTGATATGTGTGTATAAAGACCGGATTTTGAATTTGCATCAAACCCTGTGAGTTAGTTTGTTTGTCAATCTTGGGTAAGTGCTGGTGCGAAGTTGTCAAGTGGGTGTTGATGCCTCAAGGGTTTACCAAGAATGATAATTTCTAAGGTAATAGTTTAGGGTGCACTAATCATATATATGATTTGTTAGATTCTTTCTATGTAGGATATGACTAGAAGAATGTGGAGAACAAACGATAAATCTTCATGCTTGTTGAAAATTAGTTTGAGGTTTTATTATAACTGATTGTTGTCTTGGCATACATGTGTGACATTATTTTAATATATTGAGGGCTTTGACTTGAAGAAATTCTCGACTAAAATAAATTTGGAGAGGTAGAGAGAAAATCTAACAGCAGATTTTTGCATACAGGCGCAGGGTTCATCAAACTAACGATCGGAGATTCAAACGGAGTCTGATTGCGCTGAAATTTTTTCGAGAGGGCTGGTAACTCATTCTTCTATATTTTCAACAATCATATCAAAGTTTGGACATCTCAAAGTTTATTTTTATGGGGCTTAAAGTGTCAGCCCAATTTTAATTTTATTTGACTTGTTAGAGACCAAAAAGTTTGTTTTTTTTGTTATGACCTTTTATCTTATTGAAAGAGTTAATCAAGATGAAGACGGTGGTGAGATTATGTGCTTTACACTTGACAAAAACATGATCGAGTATGGAAAGTTGAGTGGGATTCTTAGTCTTGAAAAATGGGCTAGATGGGAGACTCGGTTAATTCGAAGGTGATGATTTTGTTACTTCATTTGTTCTATCTTAATTATCTATACATTGTGGATCATAGTTTAGAGGAATGAGATGATTGATTTGTCATCTTATTGATAAGATGATTGAGACCTTGATTGGGATTCCTAGTCATGAAAAGGGGGCTATATGAGAGGTTCGATCAATTCAAATGGAAGGATATTCACAATTTCTTTCGGAGAAACTATAGATGAACATTTGAAGCATTGATGAAGACAATTGAAGTGATAGTAAATTTTTGAAATAGTATTCTTTGATTGCTAGTCGTTTTTGGATTCAAGAAACTAGTAAATTGCAAGTTAATTTGTTCAAGAAGTATGAGGTCAAATTGGTTGAGTGTGCAATGTTCAAGGAAAGATGGGTGACAAATTATTTGTTAGATATTTAGCTTGAGAAAAAATATGTCGTAACAACCTAATTTATTTGTTATGAAGTAGACAATAAAGATTCGTCTTGGGTCTTCTCGTTTTTCGATCGATATCTTATTTTGATGAAGTAGAATATGGAAGTTCGTTTTGGGTGTCCTCAATTTTAATAGATATCTAATTTTGAAAACGTAGACGGTGAAAGTTTGTCTTAGGTCTATTCGGTATTTTGGTTTCAGTCGATTGTTAGATTTGAAAAATAAGACACTCAGTTTGTGGCAAACAAAGAGTAAAGATTGTTTTGACATAATAAAGAATTGTTAATTCTAGTTTTTGCATATGTCAACGGGTATGAACAAGATTGGGAGGATTTATTGAATGTCTCTTGTCGTTGAAATAATGTGGTTACCCATATTTATTTGGTGTTATAAACTCTATGATTTTATCTTCTAAGGGCTTTTGAGCGGAAGTGGAGGTATAATGATTTATCTCGTGAATGGCTCGAGCATTGAAGATTGATGTGTGTCTCATAAATTTTTGATGGCGCGATATACGTGATGGTGGAGATTTTTATTCTTCTAAGGACTCTTGAGTGTAAGTGGATGTACGGAAAAAATTATCTCATGAATGGCTCGAGCAAAGGTGAAGATCGAAGTGTTGAACCCACTTATTTCTTGATGGCTTGACTTTTGTCAGGGCGGAGATTGATGAGTATGGATCATGTATTTCCTAATGGACGTGAAATTCGTTAAGGTGGAGATTGTTGAATTTGTAATTTATTCATCACATCTCAATAAGCGCGGTATTCGCCCAAGGGTGGAGATTGTTGGGTTTTGGGGCTCATATTTTATTAGAGTTTATATATTGTAATGGGCTTTAAGCCTTTATTAGGTTAATGAGTAGTAGTTTAGTCTTTTGGCTTTTGATGTACTCCTATAAAAAGAGACATTGTAACATAGGGTTACTTGGACCATTATTCCATGAAAAATCAATAGAATAGACGACTCCCCGAGGATGTAGGCATTGTTGACTGAACCTCGTTATATCTTGTGTTATTTATTAATCTGTACCACTTTCTCTCTATATCATTTTTTTATCGTGTGTCTAAATTAGATTTTTTAAAAATAAATTTTTATTTTTTTAATGAATAAAGTACAAAATGCGTCCCGCGAAAAATTACTCAATATCGAACGAGACGGAAATGTTAGTAAACAAATTCTCAAAATAGAATGAGACAAATATAGTAAATACATTCTTCGTCCCCATACCCCAATTGTTGCTAACATGATATTCAATTATTCATTATATAGAATAAATTTATGGGAAGAATGTAAATTTTACACACTAAGTTGTAAAAGGGTGTCCAATTTACTCATTAAGTATCAAAATTCTAATTATATACATTAACTTGTTAGAAACTATCAAATTTATATAAAATAATAGAAATGTTAAACGGAGTTAAAAAAATTTCCACATGTAATATCCACCTATTTTTTATATGTTTTTTAATTTACATTACTTTAATTATTTTTCCATTCAAACAAAACATCCAAATCTTTCCTTATCCATTTTTTCTCTCTTTTTCCCCACAACTATCCATTTTCCCTCTTCATCTATTCATCTCTTCATCTCTTCATCTCTATGAGTAATCTATTTTTCCTGAAATCTCTCTAATGTTCACGAACACCATTTCTATAGCTTTGATTGTCTATTCTTGTTTAGGTTATAGCTGGAATTAAAATTGATCTGATAGAGTATGGATTACTCCATTAAAGATTAAATTATGAAATAATGAACTAATTATCTATAAAGATCTTTTCTTTCTAAACTTTTTCTAGAAAATTAAAGAACCAACTATGTCGACATCAGATAATAATATTCTGACGGAAGAACAACCAGGTGGCCGAAAAACTGTGACGGCGGTGAGGGTGGCGGAACAGCCGATGAAGTGTTCGAGATGCGATTCTCCGAACACTAAATTTTGTTACTACAACAACTCTCACGCAGTCGAGGCATTTCTGCAAGACTTGTAAAAGGTACTGAACAAAAGGTGGGGCCCTCCGTAGTGTATCGATCGGCGATGACTGTTAGAAATATAGGAAAATAAAATCATGATCTAGGCTTTTAAACGGAGCTGATTCCAAATATTTGGGCGATTCTTCATCAGATAATGGGATTAATGGGATCTCACCTGATATGGATTTCAGCCTTTCATTTCATAATAATTATATTAAAGATAAAGAGATGAAGAAGAACAGTTAGAAGAAAATGAAGAGTTTGGGGGTAAAGAGAGAGATAAAATAGATAAGAAAAATTTTGGATATTTTGTTTAAATGGAAAAAGAATTAAATTAATGTAAATTAAAATCAAATAAAAATATGTGGATATTAAATGTCGCAAAAATTTTAACTTTATTTAACATTTCCGTTATTTTAAATAAATTTGACACTTTTTGACAATTTAATATATATAAATAGAATTTTGATACTTAATAAGTAAATTTGACACTTTTTTACAATTTTGTGTGTAAAATTGGCGTTCTTTTCATAAATTTATACCTTCTCGAAATAGAGTGGAGTTATTCTATCAAAATCATTTATGGTGGGTAAATAATTTTGGAATGACCAAACATTGATAGAAGAGTTAAAAAGATTATAGTTGTGTTTGTAAAAGAATTCAAAGATAAGATAAGTTAAAAGCATAATCCACTTTTGCAAGTGACCCAACTATTCACCAAAGGCTGACATTAATTCCCACCAGCCTACACCTGGCTATACACATGCCCCTTCCAACGTGTACACTGAAAAGCATATCTTTTTCTTACGTGGCAAGCCAGCTAATGAAACATCAAGCCCAGCACGAACTTCAGTAATGACTCCATACTTCTTACACGGTTGTCAATTGTCATGTACAATAAAGGGGTGTTCCTCCTCCCTCTAGACCTTTATAAAGACACTGATAGATACTTAGTTTACTACAATCAAACACTGCCCTTTGTTCTGACTAAGAATTTGTCTTCTTCTTAGTCTCTTTCACCATTTTCTGTATCTCTTCTCTGCTGTCCAAATCCATAATGATGAGTTCGTGGTGCAAGAAACACGGAGATGGAGACGATGACGTTGATTATGATTATGCTCCTGCAGCATGTTTGGAAGGAGGCGGAGACGATGATGATACTGATTATGATTATGCTCCTGCAGCATGTTTTGAAGGAGGAGGAGACGATGATGATACTGATTATGATTATGCTCCTGCAGCATAATTAATTATACATATAAGTAGTGGTGGGTAGGTTGTTACTTCATTTTCACATAGATTTTTGAAAATCAATCTTTAATTAATGAACGATCAACTGCTGATTCATATAGTAGTTCTGATCTACTCCAATATGTTGTACTATTGAGTGAGTCGCAATAAATGTAGAAGTTTCTTATGAATTTAGACCCTCTCTGATTTTCTATATCCCTGTGATGTTTCCGTTACTAGTTTGTAGCAACACGATGGAAGTCTAATTAGTTTGTTTTTAATAGCTTTTTTGTTTTGATATTGCTATAAGAGAAAATTCACATCTCCCTCAATATTCATCTAAATGTTTTGAGATATAGACCATTATATATATATACATAGTGCAACAGACTCATTAGGCTGCAGTTTGCATTCACATAGCTTAACTTATACAAAAGTAAGGAAACCCAAGAGATTGTCTTGTGTCAATCCAAAGTATTCCTTTGGAGGGATTGTGTATGTAACTATTGCAAACATTTGATAACTCTTTGAAGAAAACAAATGGCAATCTTGAAAGTTAATGTTTACACATTCACAAACCACTGTAATTTGTTGGGACTCATTCTTTTTTTCAAGTACCTGTAACACTTTTCTACGTGGCTAAATATTTTCTCATCTAGACCCAATCTTTTAAGAATAATTATTTTATTCATTTAACTTTTTTTTATCTGATTAATGTATATTCATCGTTTTACAATTGTTTTATTTTACTCAAGTAACAATATTTTAATTAGGGGTGGGTCGGTACAGTATACCTTAATATTTTATTCATACCTTATACCTTACATAGATTTCGTTATGCAAAAAATGCATACTATTACCTTACCTTGATTTCGGTATACCTTGTTTCGATATACCTTAATTTCGGTATACAAAAAATTCATACATTAATATTACCTTAATTTTGGTATACCATATTTTCAGTACGGTATCGGTATTATACCTTTGATACCTAAAAAATATATTAATTTTAAAAAAAATCAATCTCATCGGTAAGGTAGAGATGACATATATTGAATAATATTTCAGTGTAATTATATTTTGATATTATTCAAAAATTATAGTTTATAATTAAATTAATTTCAAATATATTTAATTATTTCTTTATAAGTATTATATATATTTATATATATATTAACTTATACTATTTTGGTATTTCAGTATATCTCGATATACAAAAAATTTAAAAATCTTATACCTTTACAGTAACAATAATTACAGTATTGGTATCATACCTTACCTTTTTTCGGTATACCTTAAAAGTCGATATTTTCGATATATTACGGTACGGTATTTTCGATATATCTTTAATATTGGTAATTTTCTCGACCCCTAATTTTAAGTCATTTAACTTAACTTTTTCAATTTAAAATAAGTAACATTGAATATTAAATAACTTGAATTCAATAGTTAAATAAACATGACCACTTTTATATGTTATAAAAGTTTACTTAAATTCAAATTAGTAGCTCATATAAATTTTAACATATTCAAGCTTAAATTTTTTGGGAATAACATTTTAACTTATAATTTGTTCCTTTTCATTTTTATTATGATTCAAATAATCCCTAATAGTTTTTCTTGTGTTATTGAAATAGTCAAGTAACTCTTCTCTAATTTCTTTCCTTATAATTTCTTCATTTGGACTCATTTGACTACTCCTAATATAAATTGAATAACAATAATATAAAAAACTAATAATGCACAAGGGGCTATAGAGAAGAATTCTGATTATTGCATTGGCTTACTAAGCATCATAATTATCAATCTAATTATCAATCTGAAGATGATCTCTAATCATTTATAATATATTTATCTTTGTAAAACTTATATCCCCATTATATTGTAAAACCTTGTAAAATTTTAGTTAATTTGCTCCACATGAAAACAATTCATGTCTTGCTATCACATAACATTATCTATGGTCGGTTTTACCTCCTTACGCCCCATCTTGATTAAAACCCTAGCATGACAAAAACTCTCTATGGTGTTCATCCTCCTTCAATATCTAATGTGACTAGAAAAATCGATAGTCAAAGGATCAAACATTTCATTAAAAGTGACATTCATGCAAATGGAAATAGAGGCGAGATCAGAAAACGATAGAGCAAGACTCTTAACCCAACACCAATCATTATCCCAAAAGCTAATAGAGGTCTTATACCCCACTATGAATATACATTGCTCGCATTACCTCTTCTATGAAGAATATATTCCACTACAAATGCTACAACCTGTAGAGCGATTATACTTTTTTTTAACAATTCAGACCAATCTTGACCATATTTACTATTCATTAATTATGCTCAAAGACTATTCAACTTAGATTCTAATTTACAAACCATTTTTAGAGTAGGATTTTGTTAAAATAAGTTATATCCTGATACTTTGTCCTTCCTGATCCTTATATCGCTTGATCTTATCCTAAATCAACAAATGAGGAATTATATATATGTCCCCCAAAGAAATTTACACATAATTCTTTCTAGTTTCACTGCCACAATCTTAGGGAGAAAGAATAAGGACATCATATAGGTAGTATAAATGCAAAAACACACTTGATGAGAAACCAAACGACCCCCTTTCAAGATCTGTATGCGTTTATTTCTCGCCACACTCTCTTGACCTCCCATAATATTTTTTATACGTTTGATTTTCTCTCTTCTTATACGTCTACCAAATTTAGATTCCACCTAATGTCTTTTGTTTTAGGGAATTAATGATATAATCTTAAGATAGATTTATTCATTTGAATGCTCCATCTTTAAGAGCGTTTTGTGCGAACATAAATTGGTCATCCAATGCCTTACCTATCCTTTTGAGTTCTCCACCCATAGAGGAGACGCATCGAAGGTCTTAAATAGAAAATATGAGCTGTATACTTTATAGAAGTTATTTTTCTATGAAAGCTATGCTATAGAACCTCGTTTCTTACATTTCTCTCAAATCTCATAAAAAGTAGATAGGAGAACAATCCATATAGGTTGTTGTCCTATCTGTTTGAGATGAGTACCCAAAGTGCGTTTATATATCATAAACTTTTCCTTACTTGGTTCTTACATGTTCCAAATTAGTACGTGTTCAAAAATGTAATAATCCGGTGGACTTTAAGAGTCGCCACTTTAGTTTACTTTAAAAATAAACTAAAAAAAATAAAACAGAGTATTCACAGATTAAAGGTTTGGTGCTTGGTTACGTATGAGGAAATGGTCGCAACACCTATGTTCTATGGGACAATCTCATGGAATAGTCTCTACTAAATGTAGTTGACGGTTTCTTTGTGAAGGTACATTACACGTTTACATTATAAGTTCAGAATTTTTTTACTTATGTATGCCATAACCTTGTCTCTAATCTATAAGAAGTAATCCTAGCTTTGATTGGATCCCAATAAAAGTTGACATCAATCCATTAGAATTCTCTAGATTTCCATTTATCGTGTCTTAAATATATTTAACATGATACCCTATGCTTAATCCAAAGATAATTTTGAACTATCGTTAGGTTTTTCTAGACTTAAAGAAGATGAAATAGAACCTCGAATGCACACATTGGGCAAACATGTGAATCACAATGTGAACTCTTGCCTTTGCCAATTTTCTTGAAGGTTTGCTTGTTAATATAGATTGTGAATCCTTACATATGAAGAACTTCATTAGTATACGGTAATGTGGATTAAGAAATGAAGAGGGGAATTGGAGCCCCGAAATATGCAACAACCGAAATTGAGAATTTCCCAAAAGAGTTGGAAAATTCTGAGAGTTTTAGTGAATGTCGAACGTAATTTTAGAAGCACTTTGCACTCGATTATGGAACTTTTCGGGGTTTCAAGACAACCGATATGACTTTACTAAAATGCAGTGGCGGACCCAGAAATATTTTCTCGGGGGGGCCAAATACATAGTAACGTAGCATTTTTTTGGATATCAAATAAATGCATTTTTTAATTAAAATTTTACTCGATAATTACATCAAAATACTAACAAGCACAATTACTAAATTATTCTTGTCCATGAGTCAGTACAAAAGAAGACAAAATATCTTCATTACGTTGACTATACCAATCAATCAATTCAAGAAAATTAACTTTATTTGATGAACTACTTGACTCATATGTTCTCGAAAAGGTAATCCTTGCCTCAACAGAAAGCGTGTTACATCAAACATTGTCGTTAAACGGGTGCGATAATTTATTTCTATATCACGACCATGTGTACATAAAACGTTTCTCACGTTATGAGTTTGATCTTAAAATGATTCAAATTGAACTCTAGTTTCATTATGACAACTATTTGAAGTTCTCATATGATGATTGAATCTTTCTAATGCCATTTTCTAATTTTTGTACCCATCTCCTATAAATGTATCATCTACGTTTTCTCTATTTAAAGGCTTGAAAAGATAACACCAAAACAAAATGATGCATCTTTTGATATGCTATATTCTAACCATGTATATTTGATCAGTAACATTAGACTCATTAGTAGGCTCATTAATTGATTGAAAAGACTCATGCTGGTCATGTGATGTAGAAGTACAAATTCGTTTATAAAATTCGTTTATAGAACATCCCCATTATTATATATATCATGCATAAAATAAATAATTAAAAATACCCCCTCTTCTAGCCTAGTGGCAATAAGAGGTGGATATCCCCCAGGCCTCCATGAGGTCCTGGGTTCGAGCCCGTCAGGCGGCAAGTTCTGCGCTTGGTTAATTGGTTAAGTATGTTTGCGGGCTATGTACTTAACCCGCGGGGATTAGTCGCACTCCATAGGAGTAGCGGAACCCAGCGTTCTCAAAAAAAAAATAATTAAAAATAAATATGTGTCAACTTAGACACCTAAATAAAATCTAACAAATACATTTATTTGTTGAAATAATTTAAAACTAATTTAAAATTAAGAAATATAAAATAATATTTTATCCTTATATTTATATAAATGGTTATTTTACCCTTATATTTATAAGTATTTTGTATTATTAATTTTATTAAAATTAATAAAATATATATATATATATATAAATTATAATATAAATGTAGTTTTAAAATAAATAATAATATTATATGATTTTCATTATTTTATATATAATTCTTTATATTTTAACTTATATAAATAAATTTTATTTATATATTAACTAAAATTTATGTATTATTATAAATATTGTATCTTAGAAAATATTTTTTTTTGTATAAAATAAAATATTAATAATAATTACTTTAATAAAATTATATTTGAAATTACAATAATATAATTATGAATTAATTTTTTTTTATTAATTTTTATAAAAGAAAGTGTTAGTTTATTATAAATATTAGAAAATAGTGTTTTGTATAAAATAAAAATTTTATAAAAAGAAGTGTGAGGTTATTATAAAATAAATGTGAGAGGCAGGGTTTGATCACCTGACCTAGATTTCAGCTCCAAAACCATCAAGACAAATCCTTATTTGGTAAACATATATATAAAATATATTAAAGCTTTTACCCTGGTTGGGGGAGGCCCGGCCCCCCAAGGCCCCCTTGTAGGTCCGCCACTGCTAAAATGAGTGTTTCCCGAAAATGTTAAGGTGCTCAACAATATTTTTATGAACCTACTACAAATAATTTTAAATTTTCTAGATTTCGAATCTCAAGATATGAAATGTTTACAAATAATATATTTTTCAAATGAGCGCCAAATTTTTTGGAAAAAAATTAATTTTGTTGAAAATAATATTTAATCATCCCTGAAATTTTGGAATTTTTCTAAAATCATTTGGAGGCTTAAATTAAAGAAACAAGGTTGTTTGGTATAAAAGGAAACATACAAGCCTTAGAAAATTTCTCAAAAGTTGGAAATTTATACTTTATATCCAAAATTGGATGAATATAAAGTTGGAGGATTAATTTGGACGTTAACAATAGTCTAGGGATCAAATTGATTCAAATTCTCTAAATAATTCAAATCTAAATGTTAGAGGTGAAATTTGTACAAGGAAAAGAGTTTTAGTGGCCTATTTAATTTAGAATAATTAAATTAATTATGAATTAAAGTTCCTATACAGAATTAAAAGAATGGAAAGCGCAAGGACCCCTTTAAATATTCTATAATAGTTCAGGAAATCGGAAATTTTAAAAGTTGGAAAAGTTGAATCATCTTCGTGGTCTTCCTCCGATTCCCAACGTCATGAATAACAAATCACAATGGAGGATGATAGGCTAGTAAGAGATGGCTGCTTTTCTTTAATGGAAAGAATGCCAACTTGTAATCACAAAAAATCTACTTTCTAAATTTATAAATAGTTATTTTTTATTAATTTTTTAATAAATAAAATTAAAATAATTAACTTAAGGCCAAAACATAATCAACAATTAATTGGATTAATTATATAATAATTAAATCTTAAATTAATTAAAGATAATGACAAGGGAAAATAAATATAATTATTTGGGGAAAATGTTGTACCCATTTTATCTTAAATTAATTTTAGAAAAATTAAAGGGAATTAAAATTAATAATTTTGGATGAATATTGTATCCATTTCATTCCAAATAAATTATTTATTTAACCCAATAATATATAAAAATAAAATAAATTGACAAAATAAATGTCATATTTATTTTAAATATTTTGAATATTTTTAAAGATTTAAAAATAAATCCAAAAGGATAAAAAAAATTCAATTTCAAATAAACCCTTAAGCTTAAATTAATAAAATAAATTTGCAAGGAGCCGAAACACAAAGGAATCGTTACATCAAGAATTACAGCCATCAGATGAGCACTAGATTGTCATCCAACGCCCATGAGTTGTTTGTATCGCCCATTGCGAACGCACTTCCGCTTCGCACAGGATCGTCTAATGCACACGTCAATGTCGTTAGCCGAAACGCGATAGAACGTTCCATCACTGACGAAACCTAGACAGAACGCTAATAGAGCATCATGCATTCTCCAGTTACACTCGAAACGACGTTGTTTCGCTCTAGATCGTCGTTTTCATCGCGATCGTCGGACAGATAAAAATGTAGTCATCTTTGATTTTTCAAAGATGGAACACTACCATTTCATAATCATTTGGCCTCAAAAAGTGGAATGATCACCCTACTTTGATGATCATTTCCCCTACATCTTGGATTGTCATTACAACCAACACCGTCAACTGGTCTGAAAAAATCCAAAACACCATTATGCGTGTTTGACTAATTGAAGCCCACTTGATCGATCAACCGACTTTAATAGTATATAAATGGTCTCTCTTGATCAATCCGAAGGAAAGAGATGAACTCTCAAGCCCTCAATTTGAAAAATTCCGAAATCTAACATTAAAGCTCAAGCTTTCTAGATTTGTATGAATTCTCAAGCTTTCAGATCCAGGCTTCCCTAAAGCTTCCATAAGGTCTAAGGAGTGTTCTCCAATCCTTAGTAAGTTTTCAATCACCCTCTAATTCAATCTTATAATTTTAAATTGAAATTTTTATGTTTTAGTTTCATAAATTTGTATATTGTCTGGTTGTTGAATTTTATGATTGGAAAATAATCCTATGATCATTTACAAGTTTTTTTGAAGCTAAAACTGATTAATCGATCAAAAACAGAAACCCTCAAATTTGAATTTTAAAAAAATCAAAATTGGGCTTTCTGTTCTTCAGCTTTTGCTCAAGAACATCAGCCCCAAAAGCTTCCATACATGTTTCTAATGATGTTTGAAACTTATTAGGATCAGGTTTATCCCGGTCATGATTGATCAAAACTAAATTTTTCATAATAAATGAAAATTTCAAGTTCTTGAATTGATCTAAATGAACAGGCAGTGTTAATGTTTTGGAACTAATCAATCATATAAAGTATATACGGAAACTATTGTCATACTCCTTACACATCATTATAGTTTAAAAAACATGATTTTGGTCTCTAAATATTTTAATAAGATTGAACATCATCTAGGTTGAATTAAACCTTGTGATGATGTTCATAATGTTCCTAGAAGCTTTGTAAAGCTACATACATCCTTGGATCTAAGAATTCAAACCTTAATCAAAACTGAAAAATCTATAGTTTTGATGTTCTTGTGGACCGAGAGGTCCGACCAAGGTTTTTCAACTAGGACCAAGGGGTTCGACCGAGGTTTTTCAACCAGGACCGAGAAGTTCGTCTGAGGTTTTCCGACTAGGACCGAGAGATCCAACCGAGTTCTTTTTTCATCAAAGACCGAAAGGTTGGACCGAGAAGTCTAACATAGGACCTAAGAGTCTCGCACCCAACTAAGAACTCCCAAATCTATGACCAATGAAGTTAGCCCCATGCTAACCCAGGATTAGTAGTTTCCGTACCTCGACCGAGGGACTTCTGCACCCCGACCGAGAGTCTTCAGCTAGGACCGAGGGAATTCCGACCCAGGACCCGATCTTAGTCCTCCTAAAAAAACACACCTAGGAACAAGGACATCGGTCTTAGGGTATATTTGGTTGCAACTTTCATTTTTCAAAATTATTTTTGTAATTTTGGGGTCCTAAACTAGTTTTTAAAATCCCAAAAAAATAAAAAATATTTTCGAAATATTTTTTAAAATAATCGAAAAAAATATTTCGATAGAGGCTCGTTTGAGATTTATTTCTAAATCCTAATGCCTTTTAAACTTATATTCTCCAGGTATATTCATCATTAGTCATCATCTTTAGCAACAGGTACCAACATTTAAATATTGTTATTATAATTTTAAATATACGAAAATATGTGCATGTCTAGAACCGAAAAAATAATTAGTTAAAATAAAACGTTATACAACAAATTTTCAAAAGAAAAAGTTTTATAAAGTAGTGACCATTTTTAAAATGGGTACGGAGGATGAAACTTGAAAACCATTTCCCGAGTATCACCAAATTATGAACCAAACAAAACTCTAGTGAAAAATATGTTTGTATACGTACACCTTTTATAGATTTTAAAAATCAATTTGTGACTCTGTTTCAAATAAATAGTCTTTTTAATTAATTTAAATATAGATTTCCAAATATTAAATTTTAATTTAATTATTTCAAATCAAAATGAATTATTTAAATTTGAATTCAAAATAATTATTTTTATAATTAATTTTAAATTGTCAGGATTTGTTTAAAATATTTTAAAATAATATTTTATTTTGAAATTATTTCTGACACATAAACCAATGTTGAAATTTCTTGAACCCGAGTTTTTTCGAGAAAATGATTTTCAGGGATCCACAACTCTCGTTTCACTGGTTTACTTAGTCAAGAATCTGTCAAAAGTGTGTCAAATCTTCCCTTTTCACTAGTTTACACTGTAAAAAATAAGGCAAATACTAATTTTCTCATTTTGTCAACAGGCCAACAAACCAAGCACACTAAAGTTAATTGTTTTGGTATTTTTTAGATTTAATACTTAACCTAATCAATTTCGCATATCATTATAATTTGAATTGTTTTTGTTTGACTTCACCTTAATCTTTTCAATCAATTCAAACACATTATAAAGACAATTTAGAACATAATTAAAACTTAAGATTAACTTCTTTTTTTTGGATAAACAGCTTAGTGTCATTTCATTTAAAGAAACCCAAAAGAGGGAAAAAAATACAAAAGTTTAAGATCAGATCTAGACAATTTCTAGATTTGACAATAAAACAATAATTGAAATATAGACAACAACAACAACAATCAATTAGCGTCTATAGCGTTTTTACTTTTATTCTACTTGTGACTTTCTCAAACAAAATATCTCATATCTGATAGAGTTTTCTATACTCTTCATTCTTTTAAATTCCTCTCCAGGATTGAATGAGTGCATTTCCATCTGAAGTTATATCTCTCCAAATATCTTCAGCGGTTCTACTTCTTCCACTGTGAGTTCTTGAATTTCTTTATTTCCAGATATTGTAGATTACTGCTCCAAAGTAGCATTTCAACATACTTATATAGAAGGATTTTCCTTTTGCTTTATTCTTCATCCACTCTTGGATTTTTTTCCCATATTCCTGGAAAGTTGACGATATTCATGTTTATAGCATACTTCATCCAGATTTGTATTACAAAAGAGCATTCCCCAAATAAATGGTTTATGCTTTCCTCAACTCCCGAACACAGGACAGTTGATATCAGGAATGTTTATATATTTTTGAATTATGTCTTTTGTTGTTAACCTTTTCCTGTATATCAGCCAAAGAAAAAATTGGTGACGAGGAATAATCTTTAAAGATCATACCACATTATGCCAATTTAACTCATGTCCTCTTGTTCTAACCATTTCCCATGCCTTTCTTGTAATAAACTTATCATTGATTTTTGTTTTCCAGCATATTTCATTATTTCTTTCATTGAGTTGTTTCTGCCTCATTAGGTTTAGGATTCTATCACCTTCTAGAATACGCCTCAAAAGTGAATCACATTTACCTTCATAAACGTCTCTAAATGAGTACTTGATGTATTCTCTTCTAACTCTGTTTCCTTGCATTTCTTCTCTGAATATAATGGCAATATTATACAGCCAAGGATCATGCCAGAATAGTACCCCTCTTCCATTTTTAATTGTGGTTTTCACCGTTTGAAAGGCTACTTTTCTTATTTTTAGGGTTTTATTCAATGATCATGCCATTATTTCATTGATGCTTCGTGTCTAGATACACTGCTCTTCTTTTATAAATCTTGTATAAACCCATTTCACCCACAGGGAGTCCACTTTTTTCTCCAACTCTCATAAGCTCCTAATGGTGGGGGCTTTGTTCCATTCAACACAACTTTTTATTCCTAGTCCGCCTTATTCTATTGGAGTGCAAACATCCTCCCATTTGACTTTTTTGCCTCCTTTGTCTTGTGTTCCCCAGATGTAATCTCTCATGATTCTATCGAGTTCATCCATTACTTTCTTTGGGATGACTATTTGTTGTTTCCAGTAGCCAACAATTCCAAAGATGACTCTTTTAACAAGCTCGATTCTACCTACATAAGATAGTATTTTCGTAGCTCAACCCAAGGCAGAAATGATTATATCGGAGTTGTTTTGATGATAGGAGTACTCCAAGGTATTTCACTGGTAGTTCACCTTCCTTAATTCCCATAATATTGAATATGTTTTATTTTCTTTCTTCATTAACCCCTCCATAGAAAGCCTGACTTTTGTCCTCATTGATGTATAAACCTGTAATACTCGAAAAGATTGTTAGAACTTCTTTGATTATACTAACAAATTCAACATCCGTATAAGACACAAAAAATAGATCATCTTAAAAATATATATGGGTTATTGCTTCTTTTTTGCAGTACGGGTGAAATTTGAAATGATAACTTTTAGAAGTATTTTAAAAATGCAGTCAATAATTTTCATTATTAAGACGAATAGGTAAGGAGATATAGGGTCTCCTTACCTTACTCCCCTTTCACCCTTGAAAAAGCCTCCATTAATACTATTCACGCTCACAACAAAGTGAGGAGTGGAAACACATTGCATAATCCAAACAATGAAAATAATTGAAAAACCTATATTAAGGAGGAATTCGTGGATTGATCCCCCATCTGATCGACTCAAAAAGCTTTTCTAATGTTAATTTTGAAAGCCAAACCTGGCGATATGTTTTTCTTGTCATATCCATTCAATAAGTTTACATGAATAGGATGTTATTGGAAATAGAGTGTTTAGGAATAAATGTTGATTGCCCTAATCCTACAAGCTTATCAATAACAGTTTTCAAACGTTGTGAAATAATTTATGAAATAATTTTGTAAATAACATTGCAGCATGAAATAGGACAAAAATCCTGAATTTTTTCTGGAATTGAATTCTTAGGAATCAAATTCAATACTACGACGTTCCATTGCTTCAACATTTTCCTGTTTTGAAAGAATTCCAATATCCTTTCGCTTACATCTTTATCCACTATTTCACAATTTTCTTTAAAGAAGTTCGCGTTGAAACCATCTGGCCTTGGGCTGTTATCCCCTTTCATCGAAAACACAACTCTTTTTACTTCTTTCATATTGACTCTTGTAATCAATTGGCAATCACTTTCTTCATTTATTTTTCTTTACACAATCTGTTGAAGTAATATTCGGTTGTCCTCTATTATTGTGCTCGTTTGTGTTCCAATAAGTTCTTCGTAGAAATTTATTGTTTCCACATGAACTACCTTTTGTCTCTATAAAACATCTTCATTTGAGTTGGTGAGCCTTAGGACCTGATTTCTGAAATTCCTTGATGAACATTTTTTATAGAAGAAAGAAGTATTCTTGTCTTCGAATGAAAACCAATTTTCTCTAGATTTTTTCTTAGCAAAGCTTTCCTCTTTAAAATAGAGTTCTCTAATTCGCGTAAGAGCCTCTTTTTCCTCTTCCCTATTTAAAGTAGATTTGGGGCTCTTAGTGCCTTGCTTTGTATTTCCTCCAGTTTCGTTTTGGCTTCCTCTACTCTTTTAGAAACCCCACTATATTTTTTCCGGTCTAGCTTATTCAGCTTCCCTTTTAGTAATCTTAGTTTCTCACAAACTCTGAACATCTTTGTTCCATTAATTATAATGTTCCAAGTTACATTAAGGATTTCATTAAATTCTTCATCTTTTATCTAGAAGTTGAAAAACTTAAAGAGTCTTTTCTGTTTTTTCTCCTTCTCCCAAAAGAATTTCAAAGGGCAGTGATTCGTGATACCTAGTTGCAAAACCTAGATTTGGCTTCTTCAGTAAAACTCCACCATTTATTCATTCACTAAGCCTCTATCAATTCTTTTCTTTCTCATGTTGTCTTCCCCTATTGAAGTTGACCATGAAAATAGATTACCTGAGGAAGACGGTTTAATGCATCTTATGTCTTGAATGCATTCATTGAAATCCTGCATGTCTTGTGTTATGTCTGTCTTAGGCTCTCTTTCATTTTTGAATCTTCTAGCGTTAAAATCTCTCATAAAATCTCTCGTAATGCTTCTTCTCAAATCATTCAAAAGTGTCTTCCTCTCTGTCCCAGAGTTGCTTGCATAGACTATCGCAAAGAATATTTTTACCCTTGTCACCAGATTGATAACCTATGTCAAAATAACTTGCTTGTTTCAAAAAAAATCTTTACTTCAACCCTTCTTTTATCCCATCCTACCCAGATTCTGCTTTTAACCTATTGGGTTAAGATTTTTAATGTTTAAACTAGTTTGAATAATTCAACTTAAATAATCAAAAAGGGAGAAATTGTTGGGTTAAGATTTTTTAAATATTTAAAATAACTTAACAATCTTGATTTTAAAGACTGGTGAAATGGTTTTTGATAATAAATGGATAAAATTAATTTCAATAACTATTAGTCATATCAAATATATAAATATATATTTAAATACCAACATCGTATGTGGTGTAGTGGTAAATACACTAGTCTATCACATGGGTGACTTAGGTTCGAATCTCACCAGGTGCAGAATTAATAATTAGAGTTTTGTTAATTTACAGACGTTATTACACATGCAGTCTACTTGGTGTCTAATGGGATGTGGCAGTCTAACTCCATTAGACTTGATGGTCTAATGGGATGTAAAGTTAGACTTGGCAGTCTAACTCCATTAGACTTGGTGGTCTAATGGAACATACTATTATACGTGTGGAGTCTAACTTTATTAGACTTGACAGTCTAATGAAATACGTCTAATGCCATCCGTCTAACCACAATCAACTAGCTGTCTTCTACTCTCTCTCATGTGCAGTCTGACAGCCAGCTAATTGTATCCAATGAATGAATGTCACGTAAGTAAATATATTCTTCCCACTACTTGTTCTGTGCTGGACAATTATAAAAGAATATTCGGCGCACTACCATTCAGTACAGCCACGTTCCAGAAGCATAGAGTCTATTGTACTTTGTACTTTAGGCGGCCTTCCAATGGACGCTTGCCACGTGTCCAAAAGGAGGATTCGACTATTGAAGCTTTTCAAGAATATATTGTTGCCTAAAGACAACGGATGAAAAATAGCATAAATTAGAATACAGAAGCTGAAGATCTCTCTCTCATTGAATCAACAGATTTCCAGAAGCTTGATTTCTTGAATCAACTTACTCTCTATAGATATTTTATTCTCAAGTGTATTTTGTAAATCACTACGTGAAGTTGAGAGATAAGTTACTAGACTATTTGATAGTCATTAACAGTGTGTTGTAAGTTGAAGAAAGGTTGTTCTGTTCAACAGAGTGTTAGCTAGCCAGCAAAGTGTATTTGATTCGAAAGTATAGTAAATCCTTCTGGTGGTTGGAAGAAGGGGTGACGTGGGAGAGTTTGCTCCGAACATTCATAAACAAACTGCTATGTTATTTACATTCTTTCATCTTCTCCTTCTTTGGTTCTTATCTTCAAACCTGAGCAAACGTTTCCGCACTTGAATCGTTCAAGAGTTTGCAAGGGTTTGTGAAGAATAGAAAGTGATTTAAATTCCTAACAGGATTTCTATCAAATCGTTTATCCAAAGCTGTCATCAATAGCCAAACCCCTGTCTCTATCGATTACACTAATCCTATCAATTAGTATTAGAGCCTTGTTTTCTATTCTCAAGCTTCAAGAACCTGAATCATGTCTACCATCAACAATATCCCTTTGCTTTCGAAAGAAAACTATGATTATTGGATGATGAGAATGCAAGCGCATTTGGTTGTTATTGACTGTGATATGTGGAGTGTTATTACTGATGGTCCCATAAAAATTTCAAAGCCAAGATGTAGATGGACGATTGAGGATAAGATGATGAACAACTTGGATAATGTAGCCAAAGATGTCTTATTCAAGTCGATCAACATGAATATATTTAGCAAGATCAAGTCCTTCTCTTCTGCTAAAGAAATTTGGGAGAAGCTGATTCAAATTTATGGTTTTTAATAATCAAGTAAAGGAGAATCGAAAGGAACATAAGGTCCTTGTGAGCATTGGAAGTAAATCCAAATTGGCCGATAGCGACTTAGAGGATTCATCTAACGAAAGCGATAACAAGGTTGTCACATGCTTGATGACAGATGAGGAATCTAAGGTATTTGACTTCTCTTCGAAAAACTTTACTCGAGATGATTTAACTTCTGCACTCAATGACATGGTCAATGAGTACAAGATGTTATCAGACTCATTTAATGAAATGAACTAAAATATGAACCTGATAACTCTTCTTCATCTCAAGTTTCTGAACCAAAGTTTTCTGAAAACAACGTAACTGAGATCTCATATGAGAATGAGATGCTCAAAGAAAAGATTGAGGTCCTATTTTGTGAAAACAGACGGTTGAAGTATGTGGTTAGTTCATGGACAAAATCTAGAGACGTTGTTAGACAGCAAATTCATATGCTAAGGCCTGATGGATGCATATTCGGTTTAGGATTTGACAGGAATGACCCAGACCAGTCCTGTAAAATGTTAAACCGAGAAACTGACAAGTTTAAGTCTATAAACTTTGTTAAAGGGAGCGTAACAGATAATGGAACTGACTTAAGTTGTGAGAAGCTAACCTTGAAGGTTGACCTTATTTATGCTCCGTCGACTGTTAGCTGGCTGAAATGTAAGAACAAAACAGCCAGCAAGTCTAGCATATTAAAACCTGACAGGAAGTCAAGGAGTTTTAAACAAAAACTATCCTCTAAGGTTAAGGGAACAACTACTAGTAGGAAGGCGTCTAAATCATACGCACCGATCACAACGCAACATGGGAAATCCATAAAAATAATCAAAGTATGGATTCCCAAGGGACTAATAAGCCATGGAACCAAAGAAAAATGGCTACCAAATTTGTTATTGTCTTTGAATGCAGGTAAAATAGGAAAACAACATGGAAGAGCCAAACGGCATCTAGACAGCCGGCTGCTCAGACATAGTATATGACAATCAACAACCTGAAGTTGATGACATCTTCTTAAAGCCACTTCTCGAGTCTAAGTTTTCTTACCTTAGAAATAATTTTAGGATTGTTAGTTTACAATAATGCTTAGATTATGCTTAAATAATGAACTCACCTGGTTTTAATAATTTAGCTTAAATGATCAAAAAGGGAAAAATTGTTGGGTTAAAATTTTTAATGTTTAAAGTGGTGTTGATAATTTAACTTAAATAATCAAAAAGGGAGAAATTGTTGGGTTAAGATTTTTATTGTTTAAACTGGTGTTGATAATTTAACTTAAATAATCAATCAGGGAAAAATTGTTGGGTTAAGATTTTTAATGTTTAAACTGGTTTTGATAATTTAGCTTAAATAATCTAAAAATGAGAAATTGTTGGGTTAAGATTTTTAATGTTTAAACTGTTTTTGATAATTTAGCTTAAATAATCAAAAAAGGAGAAATTGTTGGGTTAAGATTTTTAATTGATTTAAAATAACTTAACAATCTTGATTTTAATGACTGATGAAATAGTTTTTGATAATAAATGGATAAAATTAAGTTCAATAACTGTTAGTCATATCAAATATATAAATATATATTTAGACATCAACATCGTATGTGGTGTAGTGGTAAATACACTAGTCTGTCACATGGGTGACCTAGGTTTGAATCTCACCAGGTGTAGAATTAATAATTAGAGTTTTGTTAATTTATAGGCATAGCTCAAAGTCAACGCGCGCGAGCAAAGTTAGACGTAGTTAATTGTACAGTCTAACAGATACGTAGTTAGACTTGGCAGTTTAACTACTTCAGATTAGTCTGAAGTGAGATGTAAAGTTAGACTTTGAAGTCTAACTCCATTAGACTTGGTGGTCTAATGGGATGTAAATTTAGACTTGCAAGTCTAACTCCTTCAGATTAGTCTGAAGTGATATATAGTTAGACTTGGCAGTCTAACTCCATTAGACTTGGTGGTCTAATGGGATGTAAAGTTAGATTTGACAGTCTAACTGCTTCAGATTAGTCTGAAGTGATGTAAAGTTAGACTTGGCAGTCTAACTCCATTAGACTTGATGGTCTAATGAGATGTAAAATTAGACTTGGCAGTCTAACTCCATTAGACTTGGTGGTCTAATGGGATGTAAAGTTAGACGTGCAAGTCTAACTCCTTCAGATTAGTCTGAAGTGATATATAGTTAGACTTGGCAGCCTAACTCCATTAGACTTGGTGGTCTAATGGAACATGCTATTAGACGTGTGGCGTCTAACTTCATTAGACTTGAAAGTCTAATGAAATACGTCTATTGCCTTGCTTCAGTAGTTGCTTGAAGTTGGCATTCGTCTACCTACAATCAACTATATGTCTACTACTCTCTCTCTCATGTGCAGTCTGACAGCCAACTAATTGTATCTAATGAATGAATGCTACGTAAGTAAATATTCTTCCCACTACTTGTTCTGTGCAGGACAATTACAGAAGAATATTTGGCGCACTACCGTTTAGTACAGCCACGTTCCAGAAGCACAGAGTTTGTTGTACTCTGTCCTTTATGTGGTCTTCCAATGGACGCTTGCCACGTGTCCAAAAGGAGGATTCGACCATTGAAGCTTTTCAAAAATATATTGCTGCCTAAAGACAATGGATAAAAAGTAGAATAAATTAGTTGAAGCTCTCTCTCTCTCATTGAATCAACAGATTTCCAGAAGATTGATTTATTGAATCAACTTACTCTCTCTCTAGATATTTTATTCTCAAGTGTATTTTGTAAATCACTACGTGAAGTTGAGAGATAAGTTACTAGACTATTTGATAGTCATTAACAGTGTGTTGTAAGTTGAACAGAGGTTGTTCTGTTCAAGAGAGTGTTAGCTAGTCAGCAAGCTGTATTTAATTCGAAAGTATAGTGAATCCTTCTGGTGGTTGGAAGAAGGGGTGACGTAGGAGAGTTTGCTCCGAACATTCATAAACAAACTGCTGTGTTATTTACATTTTGTCATATTCTCCTTCTTTGGTTCTTAGCTTCAAACCTGAGCAAACGTTTCCGCACTTGAATCGTTCAAGAGTTTGCAAGGGTTTGTAAAGAATAGAAAGTGATTTAAATTCCTAACAGGATTTCTATCAAATCGTTTATTTGAAGCCATCATCAATAGCCAGACTCCGTCTCTATTGGTGTCGTCAATCCTATCATAACCCCATCAGAGTTATGAACAAATTTTCATTCCTCTTTGAAGCAACCCTCGACAATATTCTCTATTTGACTTTGTCTGACTTTTGTTTTAATAATTCCAAATACTGAGATTTCATTCATTTCTTCTATTCTTCTAACATCTCTTATCTTTATAAGGTCATTTAACCCTATAATATTTCATGTCATTAAGTTTATTAATGTAAATAAGATGTTCCAACTTTACTTCCCCTTCCTTTACCTTTTATTCCTTTCTGTTTTTCTCATATAGTAGGGCTATAAGGAATTGTATTTTCCTTAATTTTCTTACCTTGCTGTTTTGGGGTTTTTGTGTTTCTTTGATCAACTTTCTTTTGAATTGGAGATTGCATAGTTTCAACCGATTCAGCTGCCTCTTCTTTATCTTTCCCATTTCCTTCACCCACTTCCCCTTTCTTACTTTCTCCCATGCTTTCCCTTTCCACAACCTCTTCGGTATTGATTCTTGCTTCCGGTTCAGGTTTCTTTGTTACCTCTTCATTCTCAGCCTTTGATTATGAATCTCTTACCACTCTATCTTCCTTTCCCTGTTTTTCAAAACCCTGTTCCAAATTTCCTTCCTTATCTTGATCCTTTTGCTTATTCAATATTGATTCTTTAGTAACCTCTTTCTGTCTTTCATTTTCAACCTTTTCCTTTTCCAACATTTCTTGTTCTTCTTTCTGTTTCTTTTCTTTCTCTGGCTCTGTCTCTTTCTCGATCTTCTTCTTCCTTTCTTCTTCAATCCTTTTAGGGCACTTGTAACAGACATGTTCGAATGTATTACAGTCAAAGCATCTACTCGGCCTCCACTTATATGAGATTCTCATAATTATGGGTTCACTTTTTTTGTCCGTTACCGTTATCTGGTGGGAAAGATTTGATCTCGAGTGTGTCTCAATGCACATCCTAGCATAAGTCATATGCTCACCTTTTTATGTAGTTGGGACCATGTAGAGTGGACTCCCCAATAGGCTCGCAAAGTGACTTAATGCTTCAGGGTTATACATGTGGGGAGGGATGTTGCGCAATTGGAACCAGATTTGTGCAGTTTCTTTGGGTTTACTGAAGAAGTTCATACCTTCTGCCCATTTTTCGAGTTTCATGTAGTTTTTCCCAACAAATGTGTGTCCATTGATCAAAATACTTTCGAGATCTAATCCTTCTTCTTTGAATTTGAGAAAGTACAAGTCATGAATGTTTGATGTTACATTTTCTAGACTATTTTCCCCCATTGTTCCATTAGGGTTTTTTGGTTACTAAAATTGGCACCTTGTTTCTTCCGATGAAGTTGTCCACTATGATATTCTTCCATGACTTTACACAATTTTCCTCAACTTCTTAGGATAGTTTGAATTCAAATGGGGAACCGGTAATTTTAACATTTGGCTTAAATGTTCCAAGGAAAATCATTCCCCTTTCTTGAACTGGATTGTCATCTTTTGTTTCTCCTTTGTTCTTTTGCCCTGCATTCTGTTTTTATTATTCATTCTGCTCGTTACTCTGGTTTTGCCTTGTTTTCTGATCTTTACTCTGCTTTTGCTTTATTTTCTGATACTTCCCTTGAGTTTTTCTCTGTTCTTCAGCTTTCTTCCAGGCCTGGTCTACATTATAATTAGAATTGTTCTTGATGAAGTAGACACTGGTTTTGGGGAATTTAAAGAGTTCTCTCAAAGTTTCAACAGGCCAGCTCACAATAGTATCGTACTCCTCTTTTTTTAGGAGATTCCAGCCTTGTAGGTAATGTAGGTTGAGTTGCTCTGTGTACTATTGGATTTTCTCTTTGCTTAAAACGATTTGGCCTTTCTTGCCTAGTATCAATAATTTTATTATCTGATTTCTAAGCCCTTTCAGGTTGGCCCTTTCAATAAAACTGACCCTTCATTTCCTCGGGTTTGTTTCTTTACCCAATGCTTTCGCTGTCATTCTTTGCATTTTTCGTAATTCACCCATATTTTTTGCATTAATTCTTTCTCTTTCCTATTCTTTCTGGATTACTTTCTCCGCTTCTTCGTCTGAGTCAGCTATCTCAATAGTCTCAAGTTCAATTTGATTCCCATTGGAATCCGAGTTAATAACCTGTGCATTTTATTTCCTAAACTATTTTCTAGAACTACTCTATCTTTTCCTAGAGCATGTCCTAGACTATCACAATCTAGGCTATTAGCATGTATTCCACTAACAGTTCTATTATCATTTGCATTCATCTCATGAGTGTTATTGGGATTGGTAGAAAACATACATGGCGTGTTGACTGCAAAATCCTTGTTATTGCTCTTGCTCACGTTAGTCTGATTTTCACCCTTTCCTCCTGGCTTTGGAGACCTATGATTTTCAACGAGGATATTCATGTGATTATCTCCTATGCCTATGTGGAGGTTAATTGCATTCGAATTTTTTGTCTTAGGCTCAGGGGAGCAGGTGTTGGATTCATCCATTGCTCGATTAAGAGTGTTGGCCAGGCTTGTGCCAACTATTGACAAAGAGGGAATTGCCCGTACTGTTGAACCTACGATGTTTGCAAAAGTCATTTTTAAAATGGCCGACACTGACGGATTCGTGTCAGCGAAGCTTTTAACAATTTTACAATACACATAGGTTTGAAATTTGTAGAATTTCAAGGAAATTGATTTCCTGATGTACTCTAGTTTTGACCGAGAATGGTATAAATTGTCAATTGAGAGAGATTGACAAGGAGATTTAGTAAATTTCTACAAAAAATACGACCCTTCCGACCAAGAGATGAAATCACGACGCACACGGAACACGAATCGCACAAATCGCACAGATGGCACAGTTCGCACGACAACGAACGGTGTGTGATTTCTTTATGAATACGACAAAGGGTTTCTTCAATGACGATTATGACCGCGACAATATTGTCGGTATATCACAGCACACACAATACGCTAATCCCACAGTTCGCACTTCTTAAGATTAACTTATAAAAAGCTAGAACACAAAATTCAATATTTTTTACCAAATCATATTGTTTATAAAATTCAGGAATGACTAGATGAAAGATAATGTTTCAATCACTTACACACGTTCTAGATGATGTAATAGTTGATAATCAATGATTTTTGAACTCAACACAAGCTTATAGATTAAGAACTGAAATTTGAAAAAAAAACTTCAAAATTCTTCGATGGTGAATTTTTTTAGCTTTCTTCATTTTGTATTTTCTTCAAGAAGACGTTCTATATATATGAACTCAGGATAGAGCCACTAAGGCCGGCCATAAGAATTGGGGGTTCAACACAAATTTAAATTTTAAGGCCCCTAAAATTGTAAATCATTTTTTTTTATTTGAAATTAATAATTATAAATTTTATAATTAACAAATTATATATCCAAATTATATAATTAATTATTATTTATAATATAAAATGAGATATAAATAGTTAATATAATATAATATAATACGGGAAATAGATTAAAAAAAAGTTATATATATTGTATAATATATATTTAATATGAAAAGAAAAAAAAAAGAAAAAAATAGATTAATAATATAATATATAATTAATAATTAATAATTAATAATTAATAATTAATAATTAATAATTAATAATTAATAATTAATAATTAATAATTAATAATTAATAATACTATTATATATTAATAATTTGGGTGCTTCATGAAAGTGGTCCCGTCCAAGTGGGGGGAAACTCGTCTAAGTAAGCCCAACCCAATTAATACTTTAGAAACATTGGAAGGCATGCCTTATATTAGTGTGTCATTAATTAGTAGTTGAAAGGTATGCCCTAGATTAGTGCGTCATTAATTGACAGTTAGAAAACATGCAGATTATTGCGTCATTAATGTGGTAGTTGGAATAATTCCTATAAATACCTCAAATTTATTATATTGTAATTATCAAGAATTTAAGCAATATAATACTATTTTTTTTGTAAGAGTTCACTTTCTATCTCTAGAGTTCTTGTTTTTATTGAAGTAAACAGCAAGTGTTACTTCAAATAAGATTGACTAGTTATTCATTCTCACAAAGATCGTAACTATTTCTATTAGGATCATTGGTGGAAAGACAATGCCCGTGATAGTTGGTATCAGAGCGAGATGATGAAGAGATCGAATGAAAGTGAAAATGTTGTGGATGATGTTGAGAAATATCCCCCAATAGATTGAAGAGGATCTCAGGAACCCTCAAAAGGTTCAAGCGGGAGGATCTAAAACTACAAAAGAAAGGGGGAAATCAAGAGATGTTATCACTAACATTATTTCCAGGTTAGAGAAGGTGGAACTCACTATGGCTTACGGACAAGATAACTTCAGGAACTTAGAGGAACGCATCGCCAAGCTCAAGAAGGAGAGAGACGAGTTCCGAGAAAGGATGCAAGGTGCCTTGAACAAAGGTTGTCCAAATATTAAGGGTAAACTCAGATCGTGGATTAGACCCTCCTTCTTTATAGTAGTACCTTGAACGAGAATCTCGAGGGAATGACCTCTAAGTTACAAGTCACTGAAGATGAATTGGTAATACTCAAGAAGGCGGTTGCACAAGGGTGCGGGCGTGCGTCTATAGGAGTCCCTAGTCCAATAAGGATAGCCGTTTCAAGGCCTAAATCGTATTTAGATGAGAGGAATGCAAAGAGATCAACAACTTCTCATGGGGTCTAGATCAGTATTTCAAAGCATTTGGCCTAGTGGAAGAGGCGAGAAAGATAGATACTGCCACGACTTACCTAGAAGACAATATAATGTTGTGATGGACATTTAAAAGGCATTCTCTAGATTAGTGTGTCAATAATTGATAGTTAAAAGGCATGCTTTAAATTAATGTGTCATTAATATGGTAGTTGGAATAAGTCTTATAAATACCTCAATGGTATTACATTGTAATTGTCAAATATTCAAGTAATATAAAACTATTCTTTATAAGAGTTTGTTTTCTCTCTCTAGAGTTATTGTATTTATTGAAACAAACATCAAGTGTTGTTTCAAGTAAGGCTGACTAGTTACTCATTCTCACGAAGAACGTAACTAGTGTCGCAAAGATTGTTGGTGAAAAAACTAAGCTCGTGTCAAACTGCATAGGTTGTCTTACCACATGGCGACATTAAAAGCCACATAGCCACATATCCACATAGTAAGTCAATCAATTTCTCTACAAATAGACATTTTCTTTTGGGTCAGTCATGTCACATGTGGCCTAAAGTATGCACGACGTGGGGAATTATCTCGAGGTCATTGTGTTATTTCCACTCCAAACTATATATCAAAGAACTAAACTTATAGTGTTTTGAGTGGAATCCTAGTCATCTAATCTTTCCAATTATCCAATCATAAATTTATTTTTAAAAAAATTGGATCTTACATCATGCTCTATTAAACATTTTACAAAGATTTGATCGGAATTAAGAGTCGAGGTGATCTAAACTTTTGACGACGCATTGAATCATAAATCTTCATGAATCTTTTGATCTAACCTATTGTCTACAATCGAGCAAAGATTAACTTGTGCCTTAATTTTCCACCATTTTACTTGAGTGTTATGACTACATATTCCTTCTTATCTGATTGGGAATAAGGAGCTAACTCCTCCACTTTTCACACTAAAATGTATACTCTTGTATTATCAAAAAGAAAAATTATTTATTAATCCAATCACTCTCTTTCACTTTATATACTTCACATTTGTTTATGTTGAAAATGAGATGATGAAGATGTTGACAATATAAATAGAAAAATATTTATTTTTGTGCAAGAACAAGAAAAATGAATTGTGTTTTTATAGATGCATGTGCTAGAAGGATGAAAATTATAATCTATATAATTTTCAATTCAAATTACTCTGTTTATGATGGTTTTTAAGCCTTTCCTTCATAGAATCGGGTATTGTGTATTGTGAGTGATTCGAACCTGCGACCACTAGGTTAAAAGTCCAATGCTCTACCAACACATTATACACCCGCGAACCATAGAACAAGGATTTCATCCAAGGTGCCAGCACAAGAATAGATTTTATTTACTGGAGAAAGTACACTATTACCTACGCCCACCCCAACAATTGATGAGTTGGTGGTTGAGGGCGCCAACAATGAGATTCAATATTAAAGCGTGTTTCTAAGAAAGATGGCGATGGTATAAACAGACAATGATCAGTTGATGATACATCACGTTGATGATACATCACGTTTTAAGTGTTAGTTGATTGTGAATGGACAACAATTGGTATTTGTGTATCTTCCACAACTCCGCCCCAAACACTAATAAACACAAGTAATTTTTTTAAATTATCAATATATTTATCTTATTTATTTTATTTTATTTTATTTATAAGAGTTATAAATTTATTTCCTTATAATAATATGAATTTTTAATATATTACATAAAATATCATTTTATATATTTTATCACATAAATTTTGTTGGGTTTTGGGACTAATATTTTATTAGAGTTTATATATTGTAATTGATTTTAAGTCTTTATTGGGCTTAGGAGTAGTAGTTTAGTCTTATGGCTTTTGATGTACTCCTATAAATAGAGACATTGTGAGATATGGTTACTTAGACCATTATTCCATAGAAAATTAATAGAATTGATGACTCCCCGAGGATGTAGTCATTGTTGGTCAAACCTCGTTATATCTTGTGTTATTTATTATTCTTTACCACTTTATCTCTATATCTTTTTTATCGTGTGTTTAGATTAGATCTTTTCTCAACAAGTGGTATTAGAGCATGTTTTGAGAATATTTATCATAATCTATTTATAAAGATATGATAGAAACTCTAACCACCATTGAAGAAGTTGTTAGATATTTGTGCTTTTATTGAAGATTGTTGGTTATTTGAGAAAACGACATTGGTTGTAGAAGAATTAGCCAATGTGAAGATTTGAGTCAAAATATTCAATTGCTAAGGAGATGTCAACGGTTGTTAAAATATTTCTTAGTTTTGGGTGACGTTGTCTTGAGAAGAAAAGAGAAAAAGACAATGGGTCTTTTGTTCTTCTCGAAGGCGCCAATGGGTGTAGGTGACGAAAAGTCGTCGTGTAGGCAGCGACACCAGAATGAAGAAGATGAAGTATATTCTTTTGACTTATTTTTATTTGGGACATATGGTCTATTAAAATATAAAATATAAAAAAGGAAAAAATATATATATCTCCATATATATTCCATACATATAATTATTATATTATGATATAATATAATATAGAGAGAGAATGAGTCATGAATCTTTGAAGCGGTTAACAACTAAGACTTTTTCAACCAAGACATTTTCTTTAAGTCTCGTTTGATTTCATAAAATAGGTTTAAGAACTATTTGATTCCAATTTTTACAAGTAAAGCATTGTTTGATTTTAATCAAATTCTCAAAGCTTTGTATGCTTTGATTTTGGTTTTGTATTAAGGCTTATTTGACTTAAATTTCTCAAAGATGGAGATTTGTAATTTATCTTCTAAGATATATAAATTTGTCAATATAGAGATTGAAAATTGGAGTTAAAAAAGAAGGTGGAGTGCTTATTTGATGTTGCAGATTGTGGAAGATAGTTTATGCAACATGTAAATGGTTTTCTAATTAAAGTTGGTGTATTTAATGTTTGTTTTCAAGAGTGCGGTTTTGATATGTGGGTATCAAGACCGGATTTTGAATTTGTATCAAACCCTTTGAGTTAGTTTGTTTGGAAATCTCTGGTAAGTGCTAGTGTGAAGTTGTTAAGTGGGTGTTGATGCCTCAAGGGTTCTACCAAGAATGACAATTTCTAAGGTATGAGTTGAGGGTGCACTAATCATATATATAATTTGTTAGATTCTTTCTATGTAGGATTTATCTAGAAGAATGTGGAGAACAAACGATAAATCTTCACGTTTGTTAAAAATTAGTTTGTGGTTTTATTATAACCGATTGTTGTCTTGGAATACACGAGTGATATTATTTCAATATATTGAGGGCTTTGACTTGAAAAATTATCGTCTAAAATAAGTTTGGAGAGGTAGAGAGAAAATTTAGCAGCAGATTTTCGCCTACAGGCGTAAGGTTCATCAAACTGACGATCAGAGATTCAAACGTAGTTTGATTGCATTGAGATTTTATCGAGAAGGTTGGTAACTCGTTCCTTTACATTTTTCAACGGTCGGATCAAATTTTGGACATCTCGAAGTTTGTTTTTCTGGAGCTTAAAATGTGTCTGCCTAATTTTAATTGTATTTGACTTATTTGAGACTAAAAAGTTTGTATCTTTTTGGTTACGACCTTTTATCTTATTAGAAGAGGTAATCAAGATGAAGACGGTGGTGATATTATGTGCTTTAAACTTGACAAAAACATGATCGAGTATGGAAAGTTGTTATTAAAATGGTGTTTACCGATGACAACATTGTCAACATGTTGATAGAGAAATCCTTCAGGCCAAATTGCAAGATTGCATTGAGTTGAAGGGTAATTAAGGATTGAAACAATTCCAGTTAACACATATTATGAATGAAAGACCAGGAAGAGGAAGAGGAAGACTAATGAAAGACACTTATAAGTTGAGATGGAGACATCTAATTGAGAAAAACTCTTAAACGAACCAAGAAGAAATCGTTGTATTATCTTCTAATGTGAGAAGATAAATAAAAACCTTGAGTGGAATTCCTAGTCATGAAAAAGGGGCTAGATGAGAGACTCGGTTAATTCGAAGGTGATGATTTGGTTACTTCTTTTGTTCTATCTTAATTGTCTATACATTGTATATCATAGTTTAGATGAATGAGATGACTGATTTGTCATCTTATTGATGAGATGGTTGAGACCTTGAATGGGATTCCTAGTCATAAAAATGGGCTAGATGAGAGGTTCGATTAATTCAAATGGAAGGATATTCACAATTTCTTTCGGAGAAACTATAGATGATCATTTGAAACATTGGTGAAGACATTTAAATAGATAGTGAATTTTTGAAATAATATTCTTGGATTGCTAGTCCTTTTTGGATTCAAGAAACTAGTAAATTACAAGTTAATTTGTTCAAAAAGAAATATGAGGTTCAAGTTGGTTGAGTGTGCAGTGTTCAAGGAAAGATGGACAAATGCTTTGTCAGATCTTTAGCTTGAGAAAAAAGATGTCGTGATAACCTAATTTATTTGTTATGAAGTAAACGATAAAGGTTCGTCTTGGGTCTTCTTGTTTTTCGATTGATATCTTATTTTGAGAAAGTAGACGATGGAAGTTCATTTTGGGTGTCCTCGGTATTCAATAGATATCTAATTTTGAAAAAGTAGACTGTGAAAGTTCGTCTTGGGTCTATTCAGTATTTTGGTTTCAGTCGATTGTTAGACTTGAAAAATAAGACACTCGGTTTGTGGAAAACAAAGGGTAAAGATTTTTTTCACATAATAAAGAATTGTTAATTCTAGTTTCCACATATGTCAATGGGTATGAACAAAGATTGGGAAGAGTTGTTGAATGTCTATTGTCATTGAAATAACGTGGTTATCCAAATGTATATGGTGTTATAAACTCTATAATTTTATCTTCTAATGGCTTTTGAGCGGAAGTGAAGATATAATGATTTATCTCGTGAATGGCTCGAGCAGTGAATATTGATGTGTGGCTCATAACTTTTTGATGGCGTGATATACGTGATGGTGGAGATTGTTATTCTTCTAAGGACTATTGAGTGGAAGTGGATGTACGAAAAAAATTATCTCATGAATGGCTCGAGCAAAGGTGAAGATTGAAGTGTTGAACCCACTTATTTCTTGATGGCTTGACTTTTGTCAAGGTGGAGATTGATGAGTACGAGTCGTGTATTTCCTAAGGGACGTGAAATTCGTCAAGGTGGAGATTGTTGAATTTGTAATTTATTCATCACATCTCAATAAGCGCGGTATTCGCCTAAGGTGATGATTATTGAGTTTTTGGGCTCATATTTTATTAGAATTTATATGTGAACTTTAAGACTTTATTGGGCTTAGAAATAGTAGTTTAGTATTTTGGTTTTGATGTATTCCTATAAATAGAGACATTGTTAACATAGACATTATATCTTGTGTTATTTATTATTATTTATCACTTTATTTCTATATTTTTTTTATCGTGTGTTTAGATTAGATTTTTTTTCAATAAATTTTTTATTTTTTTAATGAATAAAATATAAAAAGTGTCCCGCAAAAAATTCTTAATATCAAACGAGACGGAAATATTAGTAAACAAATTCTCAAAATAGAATGAGAAAAATATAATAAATACATTCTACCCCAATTGTTGCCAACATGATATTCAATTATTCATGATATAGAATAAATTTCTACATTCTCAAAATAGAATGGAGTAATTCTATCAAAATCATTTATGGTGGGTAATTAATTTTGGAATGACCAAACATTGACCGAAGAGTTAAAAAGATAGTTGTGTTTGTAAACGAATTCAAAGATAAGATAAGTTAAAAGCATAATCCACTTTTGCAAGTGACCCAACTATTCACCAAAGGCTGACATTCATTCCCACCAGCCTACACCTACCTATACACATGCCCCTTCCACGTGTACACTGAAAAGCATATCTTTTTCTGACGTGGCAAGCCAGCTAATGAAACATCAAGCCCAGCACGAACTTCAGTAATGACTCCATACTTCTTACACGGTTGTCAATTGTCATGTACAATAAAGGGGTCTTCCTCCTCCCTCCAGACCCTTATAAACACACTGATAGATACTTAGTTTACTACAAACAAACACTGCTTGTTCTGACTAAGAATTTGTCTTCTTCTTAGTCTCTTTCACCATTTTCTGTATCTCTTCTCTGCTGTCCAAATCCATAATGATGAGTTCGTGGTGCAAGAAACACGGAGATGGAGACGATGACGTTGATTATGATTATGCTCCTGCAGCATGTTTGGAAGGAGGTGGAGATGATGATGATACTGATTATGATTATGCTCCTGCAGCATGTTTTGAAGGAGGCGGAGACGATGATGATACTGATTATGATTATGCTCCTGCAGCATAATTAATTATACATATAAGTAGTGGTGGGTAGGTTGATACTTCATCTTCACATAGATATTTTGAAAATCAATGTTTAATTAATGAACGATGATCAACTGAAGATTATTGTAGTAGTTCTGATCTACTCCAATATGTTGTACTATTGAGTGAGTTGCAATAAATGTAGAAGTTTCTTATGAATTTAGACCCTTTATATCTACCCTCTCTGCTTTTCTATATCCTTGTGATGTTTTCGTTTATATATTTTATGTGTCTTCACCACTAATAAGGTTGTCTACATAATTGATCAGTTTCGGTATGAAAGAGATCGTAATTCAGAATTCGAAATTAGGTGAGGGTTAACACCTTGCTATCCATAATAAATGATGATCAAATCGTCAAGAACTACAACTCCATCGATTAATTTGTTGTAATTGTCTTTAGCCTTGAGGTTGCCATGGCCTGTTTGGTCCCATATTTGAATAGATAGAATTGTATTTCACACTTGAATGGTTTACCATTAGTACAACTCTTGTTCTAATCATTTATTAGATAGGATGTATTTGTACCTAATTTAAATAGTTAACTATTAATAAAGGCATCTTACTTATGTTATACATTTAAATATATAACTAATAATGCTTCTTGGACTTGGAGCATAATCATGCCCTTATTATCGCCTTTCAAACAAGCAGCCGGAGCATAATCGTAACCGCCATTGATCATCGTCGTCACCATCGTCCTCCTCCTCCTCCAAAAGTGTAGAAGGATCATGATTATAATCATAATCATAGTTTTCATTTCCATTTTCATCTTCCTTCAGCCATGAACTTATCATCATGAAATTCAGAATCACAGTTAGAAAATGGTGAACGAAGAAGAAGAAGACTATATATGCTTTGATAGACATAAGGATTTTCTTGTGTAGTATCATCTAACAATATTGTGTTTATAAAGGAGTAGAAGAAATAGGGAACTCATTTTTGGAACTGCCAGACATGTGAAACTCATGGAGTGATTACTCAATTCACATTAGATGTCATCCAGCTGGCTTGCCACGTAGGAAGTAGAAATTCCATGTCAATGTACACGTTGGAAGGGTATATATATATAACTAAATAATGGATAGTGTATTTTATATTCATCTTCAAGTGCTTCATCTTCTTAACCATCTTGAATCAATCTAAATCTAGACTTCGATTCTCCATCATTCTCTCAGGTCATTATATGTAGAAGATTGCAGATCCGAAAATGGGAGAAATCAGATTGCCAGATCAGCTCCCACCTTCATCAGTTACCCATTTTCTTTTATACAGTTTGCTTTATTTATATATTTATTTTTTCTTTAAAAACATTTTTTAATTTATTGATTTCCAAAACACTAAAATTTATTTGGTCTTATTTTATTTGATTAAATTTGTATATTTTTTCAAATTTTTATACCAATTTTTTTCATTATATTTCTAATAATTTGGGGGAAATTTAACCAAATTGACCCTAAAGATCCCTCTAATTGCATCCGTGGTCACCGCCTAATTTTAATTGCGGTGGTGACCACTTTAATTTTTTTCACGAAAATACCCCTTCGCGAAACGAGAAGGCCCATCATGTTTCGCAAAGAAAAAAGGTTTTTATATAAATACTCAAATTTTTTTATTTTTTTTATTTTTCTTTCTCTCTCTACTCCGCGCTCTTTCTCTCTCGACGGCGACGGAACCCTAAACGAACACATCGTACAGATCTACGATGAAAACCCGTTATTATCCATTATTGTTCATCATACGTATCGATTTATGTTTATATTTTCGTTCATCTTCAAACCCTAAACCTCTCAAAACCCTAAACCATGAGGCTGTTCTTATTTTTTGGTTCATTATTTTTTGTTCATATTTTGTTCTGTTGGGTCAAATTTAATTTGATTAACGTTATTTTGATTATTTATGAGAAAAACTTAACTATGATTAAAAATTGAATAAACGAAGCTAAGTCGTCTAATTGTTTGTAGGTGCATCAGATTTGGTTTCGCGAATGGTTTAGGGTTTCTCTATGGTATTTGTTCTTACATTTTTGTTGTTATTCCTTTTGTAGATGGCAGAAACCATCGTTACTGAGTTTCCTGGTAGGATTTCTTGGAAAAGTGTCCACTGCCTCAAGAAGATAAATAACAAGTTCGATACAATGGATCTTTTGGAGAGGATTTAAAATACTCAATTCAAATATTTATTCACAACACCGGTCTTGCAGTTCTTAGGAACAATAGTCAATCATATGTTGTTTAGGAGGGTAAGTTCAAACTCGATAGATATGACATTCATGGTCAATGGGTAGGAACTTGTATTTGGTATGAAGGAGTATGCTTTGGTTACAGGCCTAAACTTCGACTGATTTCCTGTGGTGAACAAAGAAGAAGATGAATCCCGAGGTTGTCCACTCTCTCGATGAAATAATTTAAATAGAATACGAGTGTACAAATGAACGAGTTTGAGACTCGTTTTATGTCATGCACTGATAAGGAGGATGCATGGAATATGGGGTTGGTATGCCTTATTTGCCAATACCTATTCTCATTTGACCCTAGGAGGATTGTATTTGTTAAAATCCTCCACATGGTGGAAGACGTGGAAAGTTTCCTCCATTTTCCATGGGGGGAGGTCTCCTTTAAGGCCACCATGAAGGGTCTGAACAAGAACATGAAACGTCTCAGTTCCTTATATTTTAAGAAGATCACGGAGAAATCGAGTTTTGATCCTTTTACTACTTTTGCTTATAACATTTATGGGTTCGTACTAGCATTTTAAGTGTGGATATATGAGGTCATCAAAGGCTTTCTCCCTATATTCTCCAACAGGAATGAGATTAATGAGCCTCTACGCCCAAGGTTGTTAGTCTATCAATCCAACAGGAAGAACACCTTGCAAGAGATAAAGTATGCCCTTCAGACCACAGATCTGACTATGATGGAAGAGTCCTCCATGGAAAAGAGCTTATACAGTGGGGTGGACTTTGAACAAATAGACTTGCCAGCTGATGACTTGTTTGAGGGATTTTTAGATAGGAAGAGAGCCAAAAATGAAGATGCAAATGAAGAACATAAACCTGAAGTTACTCTCAAACTTGCCACCAGGAAGAGAAAGTTTGAAGCTACTCTCAAAGAAGCCAACCTGAAGAGAAAGCTTGCCTATGATGTAGAATATAGTCCCCCCAAACCTGCCAGCATTCCTAGTCCCTCCACCGCGACGTCATGTCCTACATCACCTCCAGGACCAACAGTTGGATGTAAATTTGATGAGATGAAGGAGGAGCTAAAAGAGCTGAGAACAAAGCTAAAGGACGAGCTAATAGAGATGAAAACAAAGCTGAAGGAGAAGCTCAAAGACCTGAAAATCACCATCAAAGAAACTCAAGAAACTCACCATGCTTATATGAAAAAATTGGTTATAAGTATGTCCGAATAATTATTATCCAAATCCAACCAAAAGATGGTCATATTATTAGCCAAATTAGATAATATGGAGGAGAAGAAGAAGAAGAAGAAAAAGAAGAGGAGGAGGAAGAAGGAGGAGAAGAAGGAAGTGATGGATGAGGTTAGATATTGAAACTTCGCGAATGGGCTTCTTCATGTATCGCGAATGGGCTTCTTCACGTTTTGCGAATGGAATTATTCACATTTTGCAAAGTACTTCACGTTTCGCGAATAGGCTTCATGTTTCGCGAATGGGCTTCTTCACGTTTCTCGAATATGCCTCTTCACGTTTTGCAAAGGTAATACAACTTACTAGAATTTTTTACTATTTTGTAGGAAATGACGAATGAAGGTGAGGAGATAGAGAATAAGGATGAGGTAGAGGTGAAGAAAGATGAAGGTGAGGAGATGGATGTGAAGGGTGTGGAGGAGCAGAAGGTGGTAGATGTGAAGGTGAAGGGTGTGGAGGGTGTGGATGTGAAGGTGGAGGAGGGTGTGGAGGATGTGAAGGTGGAGGAGTAGAAGGTGGAGGATGTGAAGGTGGAGGAGGGTGTGAAGGTTGAGGAAGGTGTGGATTTAAAGGATGTGGAGGAGCAGAAGGTGGAGGATGATCAGTTGGTGCTCAACGAAGTTGTACGACAAGAGAAGAAGAAGAAGAAGGATAAAGAAGATGATGATGATTTGAAAGTTTACAATACTCTTCCTAAAGCATCATTTAGTTGAAATAAGAGGGTGATGAAGCCGAAGAAAAATATCTCGTACATCAACCCTTTTGGAAAACAGGCAAAGATAAAAAAAATCCAATAACAGTCAATCCCCTTCAAAAAATTGAAGATGATCTACTCAAAGAACTACAAACATGGATGAATGATCCAAAAACCATAAATGAGAAAAAGAATGTCCATACTTGCGAAGAAGGGAAGGAGGTGTTTGTTAGAATTCTAACAAGGTTCACTTGGCTTCAAGATACTGTAAGTCGTGCAATTCATCTTTAATGTTATTCTAACAAGATTCTTTGAAATATACTTACTGAATGTTTTTCCATTGTGCAGCAAATCGACGCATGCTGCCACTTATTGAGAAAAAGGATTGCAGCATATCCCAAGACTTATAAGAATTCTAAAGTAACAATAGGGGATTGCTTATTCAGAGATAAGCTTAGGCGAGAGTACGACACTTGGAGTAAAGATCCAAAAACGTATAACAACGAAGAATTTGTCGACTATTATTGGGGTGCTGAACATCGATATATGCCTGATTGGGCATCAATAGACGATATATATGTGCCTCTAAACATTATTAACCACCACTGGATACTTTGTGTTGCTCGTCTACAAAAATGGAGCATTGACATTTATGACTGCAATGCATATCTTTTTAAAAATCTTGATCCATATATGAGATCATTATGTGAAATGATTCCACATTTAATTGTAAAGACAACCTCTATTGTTGAGCAAAGAAGGTTTTCTTTGATCAGTTTGAAGCCCATGATATACAACAGGCTTCCACACCCAAAATCAAATAATGCAGCTAAGAAAGTGGATGTCCCCAAAACAACATAGAGCGGGGACTGTGGTATGTTCATTCTAATGTATATGGAATACTTGACCGCTAACAAAGGTTTACAAAATGTAATCTCAGAAGAAATGGATTTTTTTAGAAGAAAGTGGGCGGTCAGGTTATTCCATCAAATTATAGAACCATAGTTGTTGTATTTTGATTATTTTGTAAAGTTGATGTAATGTTAATATTTTATATATTTTGTACTTGAAGTTGAAGTGAATTTTGAATATTTTGTTTCGCGAATGGACTTCACAAATTGACTTCCCGTTTCGCGAATGGACTTCACAAATGGACTTCCCGTTTCGCGAATGAACCTCACGAATGGACTTCCCGTTTCGCGAATGGACTTCACGAATGGACTTCTCATTTCGCGAATGGAATTCTCATTTCATGAATGGACTTCACGATTCACGAATGGACTTCCCGTTTCACAAATGGACTTCACGTTTCACGAATGGACTTCCATTTTCACAAACTTTAGAACTTTACCTTCATAAACTTTAACTTTATCCATCCCAAACCACCACAATCTTAAAAAAAATACAGGACACTAGATGCACAAAGCTTTCTAAATAGATTCACAATTATGTCATAAAGGAGAGGACCATTCCAATTCCAAAACTTTCTAAACCATACACAACATGCATCCTTTTACCTCCGAAAGAGTCTTCATTTCATTTCTCTTCCAATCCATTATGCATATTTGTGCATATAAAATCAGCATATCTCATTATTATAACACAAACATTAATAAAGTTCAATTGAATAAACATAACAGATTCATAATTAATATCACAAATTCAAGTTCAAGTTAAAGGCTCGTATAGTTGAGATGATGGCTCATGCTACTGAGATGATGATGTTCTTGCAGTAGATGGTGTAGGCATCAATACTTTGCATGTTTCCCTATTATGTCCAAGACCATCACATGAGGTGTATCGTCTCGGGACCTTACGCACCTCACCTTAGGATGACATACGCTTTGTTTGTGGCCGCCCTTTCTTAACCTTAATAGGTGGTTTTAGACGCATGCGTTGTTTGATAATTTCAAGAACATCCCAATTGTCTTCATCACCAATAGGATAACCTTAATATTCAGCCAAGATTCAGTTGTGTAATACATGTGAGGAAGGAAAATAGAACGATTAAACAATTGGTTAAATAGATTGAACTGGACATGTGAGCTGATTAATACCTTGAATAGAATTCATAAGAAACCAAATTCTGGTGACAAGCAGTAGCCATTGTATGCATACAAGGAAGATCGGTTATTTCAAATACCCTACAAGTGTCGTCCATATCTTTCAAATTGACTTTAAAATGGGACTCATTGTCATGCACATAAAACTCGAATCGGTTAAGGGAGTATATGATATAGAATTTGGCCTTCTCGAATTCTCACGTAATTTCTTTTCATAAGTTGGAGATAAAAGTTCTTGGTGGTTTGACGTTTTTTCTCTTCTATCATTAAACCAATGTTGTATTGTGAATCTTAAATACTCAGTCATCGTTGAAATGGGATACTTTCTGGCTTCCCTACTCTGACTATTAAAACTCTCAGTATAATTGTTTGTGAGTTGATTGTATCGCTTAGCGGGGAAAAATGCTCTACTCCATCTTTGGAACTCAATTTCTTTCAAATAGGCAACAATCCTTTGATCTTTAACCCTAATTTTATCAAAGAACCGATTAAAGTTGGAGACAGTGTACGCACGAGAAGCCAAATCAAACTCCATATGACATTTATCAGTTTTGAATTTGACCATAATATTCATCTTTATGTGAAATGTGCACGCACTGTGGTCTGCTTCTGGAAAAACAGCACACAAGGCATTGGCGATGCTTAGGTGTCTATCGGATACGAAGACGAGATCACCAAATAATCCAATTGATTCTCTCAATTTTTGCATTAAATAATTTCATGAGTTATTATTCTCTGAATCAACAACGCCGAATGTGACATGATATAATTGCTCATTCGCATCCAATGCAATAGACACCAATAGTTGACATCCCACATTGTTCTTAATAAAACTAATATCAACGCACAATACAGGACAACAAAGGGCTTTGAAACCCCTAATTGAGAGGCCTAGGGACATGAACATATACCTGATGTGGCCAAGCTCATCTGTTTGGATGTCTGTTATGGTACCCGAATTATTCTTCTTCAACATGTAAAGGTATGATGGCAATTTTCTATAGGATCCTCTATCGTTCCTTGCACCGCCATTAAAGCCCTTTATCTTGCCATACAAGCCTTATTATAAGTCAAATATATCTCATAAGTTGTATGCATGTCTTCAATTATTTTCTTAGGCAAGTGGTTATGGTGATGGTCCATGTACTTACTCTTCATGCACTGCCCAATAACCCATGCTGGTGTTTGCATTTTTTTCTCTTGCCTCGACAAAACTGAGCATGAGTGTTGTTGGTCGAATTTTCGAATCTCAAACATCTTAGATAATTTACCTTTCACAGCACGCAACCTCCACTTACATGTATCATCCAAACATTTCACATACCAAAGATGTCTTCTTGACTTCTCCACTTTGAATTCAAAATGATTATCCATCGCATATTTATATAACTTCAATTGAAGTTCTTTTTTATTATCAAAAAACGCACCGAATTCCAATACGGTTTCACTACTTAAAGATATCGCAAATGAGGAGTCTATCGGTGATGTGTCTATCGGGTCTGTCGATGGTGTAGTCATTGATGCTTTTGCACTAGATGGTGTATCCATTGATTCTCCTCTTGCACTAGATGGTGTACTCATTCTTCTTGCATTAGATGGTATATCCATTGATGCTCTTGCACTAGATGGTGTACCCATTGATGCTCTTGCACTAGATGGTGTAGCCATCGATGCTCTTGCACTAGATGGTGTAGGTATTGATGTTCGTTGAGGCATGGGTGCAGTTGCTGGTGCGACACTAGTAGTGGCATGCAAGTCCTGAGTAAGTATCCCATAATGAGGTAAAGAGTTTTCTCCTGCTTCATTTTTACTTTCAAAGACATCTGAGGGTACAACTCCTAGTATACTTTTTTGAGTAAGTGGTAGACTTTTTTGAGTAAGTGATGGTGATAGTATACTTTCTTGAGTTGGTTATGTAAGTAGTGGTATCTTTTGAGTAAGTGGTGACTTCTCTACTATAGAGACACATAGTGGTGACACAGTGCGACCCGAAATCAACCGTGACAAATATGTGCTCACATCCTCATCTTGATCAATAACAACAGGGGGAGGATTTGTGATACGCGGAATATCATACTTGACTTGAAGCACTAAATTATATGTAGATTTTTGCACGTTAAGTCTATCATAGAGGATATCAACTAATTCGGCAAACGTAGTATTTTGGGGTAAATCCAAAGTTTTGATTGAATTTGCATGAAAATACATTATACCATCATCAACAAATTTCCACTCTCCATTAAAGAAAACGAATACTTCAGCTGCAATAGAAAACATGAATGAATAAATAATACTATTAAAGTCATGCAATTATTCAATTAAATGCAAAAAAAAAGAAGGGGAAAGTCCCGAATCGGGAAGGGCCCTTCGCGAATCAGGAAGGGTAATTCGCGAAAGGGATAAACCTTTGCGAAATGGGAAGAGCCCTTCGTGAATCGAGAAGGGTAATTCACGAAACAGGAAGGGCCCTTCGCGAATCGGGAGGCATAATTCGTGAAAGGGATAGCCCTTCGCGAAACGGGAAGGGCCCTTCGCGAATTGGGAAGGGACCTTCGCGATATGGGAAGGTCCCTTTGCGAAACGGGAACCGAAATCCTAAACCGATCGAATTAGAATCAAAACGAACGAGAACCAGAACCAAAGGGATCAACAATAGAATAAAAACAACAAATGTACCAGCTGCCACAATGCTCGTGCTCGTTGTGCTCATGGTGGTGTCCGTTGAAGATCGTCTCCGTTTAGAGATCGCCGTCGTTTAGAGAGAAGGAGGAGAAGAGCGGGAAGAGAGAGAATGAGAAGAAGAAAATTGAAATAAAAATGTTGAAGTTATATTAAATATTAAGGGGTATTTCGGACTTTTCACATTTTCTCTTTCGCGAAACGCGATTGGCCTTCGCGTTTCACGAAAGGGGTATTTTCGTCAAAAAAAAATTAAAGTGATCACCACCGCAATTAAAATTAGGCGGTGAACACGGATGCAAATAAGGCCCTTTGTAGAGTCATTCCGTAATATTTCCCTAATTTTCTCACTAGCAAATAAAGAGGAGCAATTGTAGAGGAATTTGAAGAAGGTATTTTTAATGGATTTTAAAGCATAAAAACTTTTATATATTGATTAAATGTAATGTTTTCTTTTTTTATATTTATTCTTGATGAGTGTAATAGTTCTTTTGTTGTATTGAGTATTTTTTTTAAAATAATTTATGACAATTCATGCTATAATTTGTGCGTATTTGTTTTTCGATCGGTTTTAATCATTTTTTTTTATGTAATTTTAATAGGAAAATGATAGATATAATAAATATGTTTCACTTTCTTTTTTAAAGGTTACAACTAACTTTAGACTTTGACCCTTAATAAATGTTCTAAGAGAAAGCTTATGTGTGATGTACTTTAGCTTATGGTTAGATTGGGTGTTATCTTATTTTATATATTTTATTGTAATTTATAGTATATGAATTTCTCATTTTAGATTTTGAATTTCAAGGCTTTGTCAACCCGCTTGTTTTAAGGTGTAAAAATATATTACATATGAAAGAACAAAATAACATTATGGGTTTGTTCGGTTGGGTTATTAAAAAAACTGAAAGAGATAAAAAAAAAATATATAATAATAATGATTAATGAAAATTTTGATTATATGAGAATATTTTTTTGATTAAAAAAATTTAAAAGGTATTGATATATATAAATAAAATAATAAATAATAAATTAAAATAGGGAATATTTTAATATTTGTTAATGAATTAATTAATTTGATAGATAAAAAAAGAAATGAGATAATCTTTTTTATTTTGTTAAAAATTATTTGAATAACTCAAAACAAATAATGACTTAAAAAGAAACCATTGATATTGCTCCTTAAGCCATTGTCAAAATTTTGTACACTTCTGTGCTTCAAATTCTAACTTCTAGGGGTATTTTTGGTTAGAGGTATAGAGGGGTACTACATTATTAGTATAGTATAAACTAGGAAAAAAGCTCACTTAGACGTATGTACTTGTACAACTAGCTCATTTAGACGTATGTACTAATAAAAAGTCATTTAAACATATGTACTATCAAAAATTGGCTCATTTAGCCTCTTTTAGTAACCATGATTAACTTTTATTTTTAAATTTATATATTTATTAATTAAATATTAATATATTTTCTCTCTCTTTTTTTCCATTTATTATTTCATTTATTACTAATAAATGAATCCTCTATTTTTTATTTCTTTTTTATAATTTTTTATTATTTTTATATGAGTATTTATGATTGATTATTTTAATTTTATTTTATATATATATACATGAGCATTCATTATTAATTATTTTAACTCTATATTTCTTTTTCTTTATATATATATATATTTTTTTTTATATTTATATTAATTATTTTAAATTTGTTTATCCCAATAATTGAATATAACAATGAAAATTCTTTCAACAATAAAAATCCTTCAACACAAAAATAAATTAATTAATAATTAAAAATTAGATAATAATAAAAACTCACCAAAAGAGTAATAGTCAAATATTAGACAAAACAATTCATTTACTAATATAAGTCGTGAATAAAAATTAAATAAAAAATTATTAATTTCATTTTTATTTATATTTATATTAAACTAAATAAGAAAAAACCCTTTTTCATTTTTATTATATTAAATTAAATAAGAAAAAAAAACCCTTCAAAAAAAATATTACAGTAAAACATAAAATTCATAAATAAGTTGTTAATTTTTTTTTTTAAAATGAGAATTTAGAAATATGAGAAATAAAAACTAATAAAAAAAATGAAATATAAAATAAAAATTAATATTAAAATAATAAAAAATTTAAGAATAAAATAAATTACCTACTTTAATTAATGAAAAAGAAAGAGAGAGAAAATATATTAATATTTAATTAATAAATATATAAATTTAAAAATAAAAGTTAACTATGGTTACTAAAAGAGGTTAAATGAGTCAATTTTTGATAGTACATATGTTTAAATGACTTTTTATTAGTACATACGTCTAAATGAGCTAGTTGTACAAGTACATACGTCTAAGTGAGCTTTTTTCCTATAAACTATATCAATAGTATTTTTTTAATATGGTGTTCTTTTACATTTTTACTGTAAGTATAAATTATATCTCTATATAATTTATACCTCATATCTATATCTAGTATAAAATAGTAACTAGTCCCCTAGGTACAACACTATTATATAGTTTAATTTTTAATTTTTTATTATATCTTTTATTAATATTATATATAACCTATTGTTGTATAATATATTAAATATTTTATTTAGTTTTAACATTATTATTATTATTATTATATATAATCATTTTTAATATATATATTTTTTTTTTAAATAGTCAATATTTTAATTAAAAAATATTTATTTATTTTTATAACATAATTTTATTAATTATTATTTTCTATATTTACTTATATTATAAATAATATTTTTATTTTAGTTTATTTTATTAAAATTATTAATAATATTTAAATTAAATTAACATAATTTATCGTTTATATTATAATTAATTTTTTATATTTTAATTAAAATTACATTAATTATTAAATAATCACAAAACAATAATTTATAATAATAAACAATATTATTTATAATATAAATAAATAAAATAATAATATTAATAATAATTTTAAATTAATATTTATTATTTATACAACTTATACTACATTCTTATACCAAACACAAAACTATAAACTATATATAACTTATACCATATTTTATAATTCTTACCAAACATCAATAACCTATACAACTTATACTACCCTATATTATTTATACCTCATTACAATTTATACCTCTATACAACTTATACCCTATATAATTTATACCACTTACCAAACAAACCCTAATATATGAAAATTGACTAATATCATCCAATTTTAAAATAAAATAAAAAAAAGACTTTTATCTACCAAACTTTACAATATAATAGAGTGAATATACTTAGGATTGAACCACCGCCGTAACCTATAAACCTACCAAAATTATATTGCATTTAAGATGTTTGACTTTGTTACAAGGTTATATATGGTTATTGATTTATATAACCCATTTTTTCATTATCTTCTTTTCTTAATTACTTAATATATTGAACCATTTTTTTAAAGATTATTTTACAAGTTAACAAACTTGTAAAAATGTTTAGAACTAATTAATACTATTTTAAAATTAAACATATAGTTTATTTTACATATTTTTATTTATTATATACAAATATACTGTTCAAACTAATATATTTTATGTCAATTTTTAATTAGAAGATTACAATTAATTAGTCTACTAAAGCATTTAGTAATATTTTGTTAATATTAATATAACTCTAAAATAAAGAAAAAAACAATATATAATACTTTTGTTAATATTATATGTATTAATATAATTAAGAAGATGTTATTTATATTATATGTAACAACTATATTTATTTTTTTTATTTTTTTTGTTACATTTTAAATTATTTGATTGATTATAATATATCTAATAATTATATAAAAAAATGTATACTTTTTAAATAATACTTAATTATATTATTAAAAAATAAATTTTTAAATAAATATTTTATATAAACATATGATATTTGAAATCATTAACGAAACTTAACGGTAAATCATAATAATTTATATCCGTGATGAATTCGAATTTTTAATTAAAATTATTTAAAAGAAAATTGAATATTTGATTATATGATTTATTGTAATTGAGTAAAATAAATATTTAGGATTTTAATAATGTATTAAGCCAATAAACCAAAGATCTGCAATCACTGACTAAGGTCTTATTGTCAATATATCATTCCTAAGTAGTCAACACACTCAAAATAAATTAAAAAATATTCTTAAAATATTAGGGATTAAGAAGATCTTATTTAATATACATACTTTTCTCATCTAAATCTTCTAATATACTTAATTTAAGGCATCCAACCAATAAAAGAATACAAAAATTTATATACAATTAATTTTTAAAATATTAAAAATCAAAACTGTTTGTATTTAATTAAACTGTTACGTAAATAGATACAATACACTATAATAATTAAAAAAAACAAATTTGTTAAGATACTTCAAAAGGTAGGAGTAGGTAGGGACGTAAATGCACCGAGATTATCGCGAGTTATTCGAATCTCGAAAAGGCAAAAAAAACTTGTTCGTTAGTCTTAATGAGCTGAGTTCAGGCTCGTTTAAAATCTCAAAAATTTAAACAAGTCGAGCTTGAACTTCTTGATATTCGGTTCATAAGCTCGCGAACACGTTCGTTTATAATATCGTTTAAATATAATTCTAACTTTAATGTTTCATTAATTTCATTGAGATTCTTGGTGGATCGGAAGATAGCAATCCGTCTCTCTTGTGTGCCCTATCTCTTTTCAAAAATCTGTAGGGGGATCAGACGTCGGTTAAGCCGGCAACTCCTCATAGTCGAATAAGAGATATTTTCAGTTGATTGGCTCAGACGAATTAGCTCAATCTTCGACTTTCATTCACTAGTTCACCTACGAACAACCCCTGTTAAAATTTATAAATTTAATTTTTATATATGCAGACAAACAATCTTTCATTAGACAGGCTCTAAAGAAGTTCGAGCTTTCTAAGGAGCTCTAAACGAGCTCTAAAAGAGCCGAGCACGAGCGGCTCGTGAGCTCAACTAAATTCATACGAGCCGACCTCGAGTTCGAACCCAAATATATACTAGACAAGCTGAGCTCGAGTGTGACATTGTTCGCCGTATTACAAATAGTTTAGATAAAAATTTATTGATAAACTAAAATTTACCTTAAAGATTTCCAAATTTTTAATTAAAGTTTTCCAATTAAATAAAGGAATATGACATATAAGCCACATGCCATAAATCACTCTATTAGAGAATAGAGACCATTCTAGATTTGGGGGTATTAACTTCTCTTCTTAATCTCTCTCATTCTCATTGACTACTTTTTCAGCAGCTTTTATAGAAAAATATATTCATCATAGAAGAAACTTTGTCTTCTCCAATGGCTTTCTCCTTCTCCAGTGACTTGTATTGAAGATTTGAAGTTCAACCACGTTCCAGTCAACTGGATCGAGTACCTGAAGTTCTCCTGTCTTCAAATTGTTGGAAATGAACGTCATTTGCAGTAGCAGAATCAATTTAGTCCCGTTCTTCTACTGTTGTTCTCTGTGAAACTCTCTGTATATTGAATTTGAGAGAATATGCAAGGATTTCCGAGGTATTTATTGGATGGATCTGGAGTTTACAGGCGCTTCAAAGATACGATTTCATTTCCTCTGTTGAGGACGAAATCGCCGTCTCGATCTTCTTTACTCTTCATACTCTTCCTCCTCTTTTTCCTCGGCACGTTCATCGCTACACGGCTTCTCGACTCTGCCGTCCCTGTAAGTTCAATGCGAATAATTTGTATTGATATTTAATCAGTTTATGAAGAACTTGTTATTCAGCCTTCATTCTTCCGCGCGTCAACTGAGTACCAGTATGAACTTGAATTTTGATCATTAATGAACAAACAGAGAAAAGGAATTTACTTTGTTTTTAGCGTATTTATTGCTTGTTTTCATGATCCTAGAGATATTTATGAATAATAACAACTAAAAACGTAAATTTTCTCGAGTTTTTAATTGTTTTCTGCTGTATTGATGAACAAAAGATTATTGATTATGTTGTGTTGTTTTGCTTTTCCATAGTCAATTGCTGGTAATGCACATTCAAATACAATACTAGCAGTGACGCCTATCCAGACTAATTTGGAGAAGAAACGTGTTCCTCAAAGAATTGAAATCCCACTGAACTGTTCATCTGCTAATAATACCAATGCTAATCAAAGGCTCACCTGCCCAGCGTCTTACTATCCGAGCCCTGGAACGTTTGTTCCAGAAGGGGATGATCAGGCTGGGTCAATCCCGGAAGGCTGTCCTGATTACTTCCGTTGGATCCACGAGGATCTAAGGCCATGGAAGGAGACAGGCATCAGTAAAGAAATGGTAGAAAGGGCTCGCCGGACTGCAAATTTCAGGCTGGTGATAGTTAATGGAAGGGCTTATGTTGAGACATTTGAAAAGTCGTTTCAAACTAGGGATACCTTTACACTTTGGGGAATCTTGCAACTTTTAAGGAAGTACCCAGGGAAATTGCCTGATTTGGACTTGATGTTTGATTGTGTTGATTGGCCTGTTGTGATTGCGAAACATTTTCGAGGGCCTAACTCGACTGCCCCTCCACCATTGTTCCGGTATTGTGCCGATGATGCTACACTGGACATTGTCTTCCCTGATTGGTCCTTCTGGGGGTGGTAAGTTTCAAAACCAATGTTTGTGCTGCTGAAATCTTTTATATTCAGATAATTAATTATGCTTGAATTATAGCATTTCCTTAAATGAATAATAGACAAACACTTTAGTTTTGTTTCTGTATCCATAGATTGGAACATTTGGAAATGAAATTTAGTAGAGACACTCACAGAGAAATTTGGAAACATTTTCAGATACAAAAACAGAAGTCTTTCAAATGAGGACTGTATGTTGTAAGTCAGCAATGCAAAATAGTTAATAGCTGAACATAAAACAAATTTTATCTGGTGAAGATTTCTTTAAAGACTTTCAATGTATTTTGGTGAGAAACTGCAGCATTTCGATATAATGCACATGACAAGGCCAGAACTGTCAGAAGATCTCTTGATCATACCAAACAGATGACAAGAATGTTGTCTTTCTTCCTTATGGGTTTTTACAGGCCAGAGGTGAATATAAGGCCATGGGAGAGACTGTTGGAAGAGCTGAAAGAAGGAAACAAGCGGAAAAGATGGATGGAGCGAGATCCCTATGCTTTCTGGAAGGGGAATCCTAACGTAGCTGAAACCAGGATGGATCTTCTTAAGTGTAATGTCTCTGAAAATCAAGATTGGGGCGCTCGCATTTATGCTCAGGTAAATTTTGCTTTGGCATGAATTGAGGTTGCTTTTTGTTTTTGGTCTTTCTATCTTCTCAAAATCGTTATTGTTAGCTCCTGTTTCTACTGGAACAGATGATTCAAGATTCAAGCAATGTTTGATAACAAAGCTTATTACTTAATCTAAGTAATTAAGTACTTATTTGAATTAAATTCATTTGATAACACTATTGTCTAAGATCCCTTATTTATTTTGATTCATCTCAAATTAGGCTAAAAACATGAGTTAATTGGGTAAGCTATTATGACTTAAATTAGGTAACTATAATTAGAGATTGTAAAAGGGAAATTTAACTATTGAAAATTAATCAAATAATGTCACTATCAGTACTTTTTTTACATTAGTTCCACATTCTCAAACCAACTTACATTCAGATATTTTCATTTGGATCTTGTTTGATGTAGGGTATTTGGAAATAATTTGGTTTTTAGAAAATTTTGATCGACGAAAATGTGAATTATTGAGTTAAATGACTAAAATATTAGTTGTCTTTAATATTTAAATGTTATAAAAAATAAATATCAATTTGGTATTTTGTTTGATGATTTAAATGATTTGATTGATGATGAGATCAAGGTTATTTAAATCCAAATAATCATTTATCCAACAAGGCCTTGGTTTATTCAGCATTTATTTTTTAAGCACAAATTAGTTTGACACTAAAAATTTCCTTATTCAACATTTAAATTTACAGTTTGATCTAAATCATCAATCATTTAACAGATAGAGTTGCTTTCTAGTTTTAAAATTTGTCTTGGCTGTTCTTAATTCATTAACATCAAAATGAATCCAGTTAAAGGCAAGATGAAAGGCTCGTCTGTCTCTGAAATATACCATCCATGTCCATGCTATATTATTATATAAACATGTAAAAATAATAAATATCTTGGATCTTATCAGAACTGGATTGAAGAATCACGTCATGACTTTAACCAGTCAAGCTTGGGAGGCCAATGTTTACACAGGTAACAAAACTCAGACAACTTACATTTCAAATTCATTTCTTGCAACAAATATGAAAGCAAAATAAATACATTTTCTTTGCTTGATCACTGTTTTTGTTGCTTTTCATGTTATATTTCTTTCTCAGGTACAAAATCTATATTGAAGGCTCCGCATGGTCTGTGAGTGAGAAGTACATTCTTGCTTGTGATTCAGTTACTTTGCTGGTAAAGCCACGTTACTACGACTTCTTCACAAGAAACTTAATGCCAGTACATCACTATTGGCCCGTTAAAGAGAACGACAAATGCAAGTCTATTAAGTTTGCAGTTGAATGGGGTAACAGCCACAAACAGAAGGTAAAATATTCCCTTTTACATGACTTTGCTTGATATAGTTATTTGAATAATCAAGTGGCTGTTTCCAAATAACCTTGTTTGATGTAGGTTAGGGTATAAACTTATAATATAAAACAAATAGAGGGTATTTTTAGTATCTTACTTCATCATTTGAACGATTTTTATTGAATTGTGAAATATGAAATTAATCTCAAATAACCCAAATCAATCAAGGCTCAAACACTCTGTTTAGTTTTCTGTGTTAAAGTGCTGAAAACTGGAAAATTTATTGAACAGTAATAGTATAAACTTTTGTCATTTCTTTATTTTTCTATGTATCAGATACTGCCCATCTACTAATTCAATTAAAGCTAGTATTTCATGATTTTTAATTTTATGAACTTTTTTTGGGAGTTATTGTAATTGTCATTTATGCATTTGGTTTGGGTGTTTTATTGTTGTATTTGAATGATTTTATACTAGGTATAAGTTTATATGTAAATGTACATATGTAGCTTAGCACTTTTCTTATATTTTTCAATTTTCATATTCAAATTCTACCCTTTATTAGGATACTCATTTATTTTCATTTTCCCTATTAAATTAATCATATATTATTATAGACATCCAACTATCCTGTTTCGGATTTGTTTCAAGTTGAAAAAATGATATATCTTAATATTTATTTTTTCCTGGTTGGCAGGCCCAAGCTATAGGTAAAGAAGCATCGGATTTCATTCAAGAGGACCTTAAGATGGATTTAGTATACGATTACATGTTCCATCTATTGAACGAATACGCGAAGCTCTTAAAATACAAGCCCACCATACCCGATAAAGCGGTTGAACTATGTTCAGAAACAATGGCTTGTTCTGCAGAAGGACGGGAGAAGAAGTTTATGATGGAGTCCTTGGTGAAAGGTTTTGACCCCAATGCACGACCATGCACCATGCCTCCGCCGTATGATCGACTTGCTTTGAGTAAGTTAAAGAGAAGACAATCAAATTCAATTAAACAGGTAGATTTATGGGAGAAGAAGTATTGGGATAAATCAAAATAAGAAATCTTGAATATGATAATAGAATTGAATTTACTTTGCTATAAAGACTTCAATTTTGGAAATTAACAAGCAATAGAATGGAAACAAATATATTTATGTATAGAAAGAAATATCAGATTACACTAAGTAGTTTCAGTTATTGATTTGGTGATTGGAATAAACCATATTAAAAGTAAAAAATAAAATAAAAATAAGAATGTGTTTTTTTTAATCCTCCTCACAACATACATAATGAATAAAATTAAGAATAGATAGTTAATTAGTAGATTCGATGACGAATTTTAAACGGCACGAGATTTAATAATGTCCATGCTCATTTCACTCGGGTCGGTGGCTTGTAACTCTACTTGAATTCCGTCGAGTTCCCTCTTGAACCTATCCTTGGAGCTAGCGTACACCATTTTCATCCTGACCCTGGCTGATTCCGGTGACCTAAAACAGTCAAAATTTAAGTTAAAAGTTACAAAATTGAAACAAGCCAAATTATTTGTGTTGCTTGAATGTCTAGTAATAGGGTAATAGTATTTTGATTGTACCATGCAATGAAGATGATTTTACTTTTCTGGACATTTTCGTCTGTGGTAAAGTCGAAATCAAAGACAGCATATCGACACTCGTCGCTAGGCAACGAGGCAGAGAAGTTGTCGTAGTTTTCGTCAGGGCTGCCCATCTTATCAACCACAACCCTTTGTCCATCGATCCTGAAAACAATATATCGGTAGATTCTCTTGGCCTTCAATTCCCCGAATTTCAGCTTACACTCGTCATCAACCGCCGTTCCAGAAGCCGCATTTGCCTATCCATCACCACAAACCAAACATAAAAGAAGCAAAAAGAGAAAGAATTGAAAAGGAAAATATGTCTTTTATGTTAAACTTAAGAAAGGACATAGAAGTAATAGGTACCATCCTGGCTTGAGCGAGGAACAAATAGAGAAGAAGTCTGCAAATGGAAGAAAAAGAAATATGGGAAAGAAAGAGATAGTAATAGAAGAGGGGACAAAGCATGAGTGATCCTTGAATTCTTGAGCTTTTTTTTTCAAAAGGAGAAGAGCTAATTGCGGTGGGAAAGAGAATTTTGTGGAGGAATAAAGGGTTGATAATTTCTTGGCCCTTAGCCCTCATCAACGGAACTACCGAACCACCATATCTCTCTTTTCTCAAAAAAAAAAAAAAAAAAAAAAAGATTTTTTTTTTCTTTTCTAAAAGAAATAATTAATTTTCTTTTCTCAATTGAATATTGGAACAATTTTGTATGTTATAAATTAGATGATATAATCAAATATCATATTTGAAATGAGATATTTTTATCTAGTTTTTTTTAGTTTAATTTGGTTTGGTTCAATTTAGATAATAATATTTTTATTATTTAATTAAATAAGAAAAATATTTAAATACTCATTTTCCATAGTACAATAGAGAATTTTATTTTAAGGGAAAACATATGAAATCTCAATAAAGGCAATAATATAAAATTAAATAAAATGTCTTTCATTGATTAAAATAATAAGTAGTTAATGGAGAAACCAGGGAGAAAAGTTCTGAAGATTTGATTCGCGGTCGGCACGGGCGACACGATCGACATAGACGGCACGATAGGCACAGACAGAAAGGTACAGATGACACGATATTGTCATGCACCATAAATCATCAAATCGATATCGGAATTACCATTAATCAAAGGAAGCGCCATCGGCACAAGCGGCACGACACGATCGGCACAGACGACACAATAGGCATAGGCGACACGGGACGATCGACACGGGCATCCCGATATTGTCTTGCGTCGTTCATTAAGTGCTGCTAGTCTAGGGTTTCTTGTACATTTGTAAGCGCCGTTAGATTTTGCTCTCGATTGCGGTTTACTTTTGATCATCTTTTAGGGTTTTTACAATTAATTTGTTCTATTACTCTGTCTATGCCATTATGGGGAAGGGGAAGAACAAAGGTAATAAATCAAAAGAAGTTAGGGATTTTGTGCTGGAAGGAATTAAGGAAGCAACAGTCAAAGATTTTGAAAGAATTTCTGAAGAAGTTATCAAAGAACAGCAGGATACCAACACAATTAAACAATCTGCTCCAACTACTACTGAGAAAATTCTTATTGAAAATAATGCAGGAAAACAAGGGGATAATGAAGGAGCTTGGAAGATACGCTATAATGAAAGAGCTAATCTATTTGGGCTCAAGAATCAGATTACAAAGCTCCTTATGCATGCCAAAAGGGAGAAATTGTCATCAATAAGGAGAAAACATAACAGATTACAAGTCAACTCAACACTCACTATCTTCAAGACTGGAATTTGTTGAAAAAAGAAGAATATGAAAAAATTGTTTAATGGTCAGTTGCTACAATGAAGGAACTAATGAAGACTCTCAAATCTAAGTCTTATACCATCAGGAGAAACTCGACATGAAAAATTAATGAAGTCTGGAAGAACAACAATGCAAAAAAGTCAGAAGATCATTTTATAAAGGGAAAATCTACTTGGGCAATACACAGACAAAAGTGGAGGTACTGAATTCACCATTTGAATTTAAATTGTCTACTGAAGTAGAGGAAAACTGTATAAAGGAATGAGAAAATATAGTTGTGGGAAACTACGTAGGAAAAAACAGAGTATCCTTCCCAATTACTAAAGATGCACTGTTGAAACAATGTGAAGGAAAATGGTTGGAGAAGATTTCAGCAAATGTTCATGATTTATATTTCCTTAAATTCAAGAAGGGATCTAATCTAAAGAAAATTCTAGAAAATGGGCATACATATATAGGATCCAATTGTATGAAGTTAGAAAAAATGGTCCGAAGACTTGAATCTATTGAGTAAGCCAAAAGAAACTGCACAGATATGGTACAAGCTCTGAATATACCCGCACATATGTACAATTCTGAAGCCCTTAGTCATTTTGCAGGTTTATTGGGTAGACCATTATACATGGATCCAATTACTGAAAGAGGAGAGCACCTAACATTTGCTAGAATTAGCATTGAGGTGCATCCTAGAAATACATTGCCGAAAAGTATGACAGTAGTAGACAGAAAAGGAAAACCTACTATCATGGAAATCACTTATGAGTGGAGGCCAGACAGATGCTCTTTCTGCAATACTTTCCAACATGCAAGCCCAAAATGAGATTTGGCTAAGGAAGAAGATTAGAAAATTCATAATGGTCAGAAAGTAAAGATGCAGTAAAACGATACAAATGTGTTTATTTTTAAAGAGCAAAATGTGGTTAAAAAAGAGGAAACAGAAGATAAAGAAAATTATGTACAAGAAGAAAACAATACGAAGAAGGTGGATCCTCAACCTAATCATGTTGAAGAGATAGTTGATGATTCTCAATCAAATCAAGTTGAAGTGGTTGTTGATGAAAACAGAGAGGAAGATACTCAGGTTAATCAAGAGGAAGAAGAGAATGTCAATGTTGATACAGAGGAATCTAAAGTTGTTGAGGATTCCAAAGATGAAGCTGAAAGAATTAAAGACAATGATCTCGAAATTCAAGTTGAGAACAACAAGGTGAAGAGCTCAGAAATTCTAAAGAATAATTCTTTCTATCAAATAAGAACAAGTTCATATAAAGAAAGAAATCAAGATGATAATATGCAGTATTCATCAACCTCTTAGTTTATCCCCCGTTCATTGCAAGAGGAAGGGGAAGGGGAAGAGGAAGAACAAGGGGAAGAGAAAGACAATATGTTGAAACATTAAGTTGGTATGAAAATAGAAATCCTAATTATCTGATTTGATACAGTTTGTAATCTTTGTTTGTAATCTCTATTTCTTGTATGTTTGATTGCTACTAATCAGGTTCTTTAGGGTCGTTTGATTGTCATCTTATAATCCTAGCTAAGACTTGTCTAGCTTTAAATTTATTTACATCGCTTCGGAATCAATTTGAGCTTTCAAATAACTTTGTAAATTTTTATTCAATGAAAAATTCAAAAATATTAGTGAAGAACAATTGTTGAAGGCTGCCATGTTTCTTCTCCTTCATTGTCCTCATCGAAGAAAGGGAAGAATTCATTGACAAAATCTTCATTAACTTCCCAATTCCAAGAAGCATCTTCATCGAACTTCACATCACGACTCACAACCATCTTTCCGTTGACAGGATTGTAGAGCTTGTACCCTTTTGATTTTCTCTCATAGCCGATGAACATAAACTTCTCGCTTCTATCATCAAGTTTAGTTCTTTCTTACTCTGGCACATGCTTGTAGGCAATACTCCCTAAAATCCTTAAGTGAGATATATTTGGCTTCTTTCCGATCCAAGTTTCAATTGGTGTTAGATCTTTCACATTTTCAATCGAACAACGATTAAGGAGATACACTACACAAGCCACTACTTCTGCCCAAAATTCTTTTAGCATCTTCTTATGTTTCTGATAAGATAAAATTCTTCTCTTCAAAAATTTTCTCAAATTTTTCTAAAATTTTTCGAAAAATTCTTCTAAGTCATTTTCCAAAAATCCGGCCAAATAAACTTTTAAAACAACCGGCCTACATTCTAATTCTTACATGATTTTGAATATTTTAAATAAAATAATCAAAAAGGGAGAAATTGTTAGATAAAATTAGACCGGTTAAATAGAAATTAACAAAAACAAACTTCCTGTGCAGGAACGGTTAAAGAATCAGGATCGGTCAAGTAATCCAACCGGTTAAACAACCCAACCGGCCAAGAACCTAACCAATCAGGAAAACAAGACCGGTTAGAAGACAAGGCAAAAGATATAACCAAAACCGGAAGTCATCTAGTTAACCTAAAGCTATGAAAAATTTGAAGTCATCCGGTTAACCCAAACAACCGGTAGACACTCTAAACCGAAATGCATCAATCCAGAAAACCGATAAAGAAGCTGCTTAGAGAAAGAAGCCAAGAACATCAAACTAAGTACAATCTTCAAATCGGTGCAAACAAACACTTTGAGTATCTGCGGAAGATGATACCAAAGAGACAGACTATAACATTTCCATATCCATACAAGTCTGAGGATACTCTGCAGGCTGCAGAAAACCGCCTGAAGAAGATCTTTCCATTCTGGGATAAGTCAGAGGCGCAACCTCCCAGGTGCAGGCAACTGTTCAACCGACAGTACTACATTAAGTAAAAGACAAACCTAGCCGGTTTGACCTACGCACTGGAAGCCTAAACCTCCAGGTTTGAATCACTGAACATCTGCTCAACCAATCAGATTCAAGGAGAAGAAATGTGACCGTTGGCACATTTCACCTATAAAAGAAGGAGCTGAAGAGGAGTAAATGCAGTTCTAATAACCCAGCCCTGCCAGCTACAAGCTCTAAGAATTATTAATTACAAGTTTATCTCTCTACAAGATTCAAGGTTTTAAGTGTGCATTTGAAGTAAGATTACAATTTCGGTGAAAATTGTACGAGTGTTTATCGAGCAGCAAATAAGTCTCGATAGGATTGTGTTTGTGTATTCCTTAGTGAATATCCTTCTCGCGGTTTCGAGAAGAAGGGGTGACGTAGGAGTTTCATCTCCGAACATCCATAAAAACTTGTCTTGTTATTTACTTTTTGCCGGCTCTACGTTCTAACCGACTCATATTAACCGACCCACTCCGCACTAACCGATTAAGCATTACCCAAACCGATTTACTAAATTCCAAACCGACCCACTAAACTCCAAACCGACTTTATCCAAATCCGGTCCTATTCATCCCGTGTGCGTGTTGCTTCAGTCTGAAACAAACCACTTCCGCACTTGAACTTGGTTCAAGGGTTTGTGACAGCCTATGTAGTATTGAACCCCAGTGTTAATCTCTAATCGGATTAAGCACCAACCGTTGAGTGAAAAATACTATCCGGTCAGACCCCGGTTCCCCAGCCGCGATCTAGATCTTAACAGTTTCATAATACTCCGAGCCCTGTTGAGGATGGACCAATTTTTCCTTTCAACCACTCTATTTTGTTGTGGGGATCTTGGAGTTATGAGGAACTTGTTAGGATCGGGATTGCCGCTGGAGACTGAGGGTCTCGCTAGGACGAACGCTTACACAACACGCCGATTGATACTAACCGTGTTAGAGGTTAATATCGGTCTCAATACTACGCAAACCGTCACAAACTCTTGAACCGAGTTCAAGTGCAGAAATGTTTGTTTCGATTTGAAACAACACACACACGGATTGGACAACAATAAAGAGGTATGAGGTAGAGAAGAAACACAACACGGGATTTATGGATGTTCGGAGATTAAGCTCATACGTCACCCCTTCTTCTCACACGTTGAGAAGGATATTCGCTTAGAATATTCAGCAACTTTATAATACGTCGAATAACCAAGGCTTATTTACTGCTCGTTATTGACTTACAACACTCACTACTCACACAGAATAAAATGGACTTGTAATACACTTAACACACTCTTACAATTCTTTTGACAGTAAGTGGACAAAAATAGTTTGAAGCTTGTTGGATTCGATTGTCTTACTGTCTTGTATATGTTCTTGGTATCTTTTCTGTCCAAGAGTTATGTAGGTTTTTTATTACCTGAATGTTTATCTATAAATATATTATTGTTAAAATTTTATATTGATAAGACAAAATTCTAGAGAAAAAAGTGTGAGGCAAAAAGTTTGTATTCCTATTATTTTTCATAGTGAAATTTGGTGGCGGCTGAAGTGAACGTAACTCATTTGAGTGAACCACTATAAATTTGTATCTTCTTGTGTTCTTATTTTTTCATTTTTACAAATTGTTTCAAACATGTTAGATTTGAGGATCAAAATCCTAATAATTGGTATCAAAGTTGTTATGTTAGAATAGAGCACTGGAAACGATGGCAAACGAGAACATTATAGGACACGGGATTGGACGATTTGAAGGAATATATTATGCATTTTGGAGGATACAGATTGAGAATTATCTCTATGAAAAGAATCTTCATGTATCTTTAAGTGAGGAACCAAAGAGGATGGATGAAACTAAATGAAAACTCCTTGATAGACAAATTTTGAGAGTTGTATGATCGACACTAGCCAATAGTGTTGCTCACAACGTAGCAAATAAGAAAATCACAATGTGTCTAATGAAAGCTCTTTCTGATATGTATGAGAAATCATCTACTAACAACAAGGTACATTTAATGAAAAGACTCTTTAATTTAAGAATGATTAATGGTATTTTTGTCACTTCTCATTTGAATGAATTTAATACAATTGTGAATCAACTACTATCTGTTGAGATTGATTTTGGGGAAGAAATTAGTGCCCTAATTTTGTTAGTATCTCTACCAAATAGTTGGAAACCTATGAAGGCATTAATTAGTAAATATGTTGGAACTTCTAAATTGAATTTTATTAAAGTTAGAGATTGAATTCTTCCTTAAGAGATTCGTAAATTTGATTCTGGTGAAACGTGCAAACGTTCTACTCTAAATGTTGAAAATAGAGGTAGAGATAATGATAGAAATTTCAATCGAGGGAAGAACAAATCTATGTCGAGAATAATGAGTAGTCCATCCAAGTCTATTGGACATTTGATTGTTTAAATTGTGGTAAACATTGTTATTTGAAGATGAATTGCAAAGCACCAAAGAGAAACGATGATGATAAAAATAATGTAGTCAACGTTGTTATAGAAAACTAGCATGAATCCCGTGCATTTGCACGAATAAGAATATATGTAAAATATTATTTATTTATAAATATTTTAGATAAAATTAAGTTTAATCTTAAACTTAATATTAATATATATATTATGCCTTTGGTATCCACTTAACCCCTCAATTGACCCTCATATTGTGACTCATACTTTTTCATATGTATTTTTTTATCCCTTCAGTAACCACCACCAATCTTAGTCGACCTCAATTGATGACAAACCTAAAATTCAACAATTAACCCTCTAATTGACCATCATCTTGTGACTCACACTTTTTCATATGTCTCTTTATCCCATCGGCAAACCACCCACTTACCATAATCTTGTGATTCATATTTTCATGTCTATATCCCTCGACAATCCACTCACCAATCTTAGTCAACATTTCTTTTACTCTCACTTCAACAAATCAACAACCAATCGCAATTGATCACAAACTTCTTATCCAACTTCAAACCAAACACTAACCACTTTCAAATGCTCGTCAAACTAACAATTAATTCCAACTTTACACTCGACAAACCACCCACCACCTGACTTCCATCTCGTGACCTCACACTTTCAAATGATCGTCAAACGAACCACTAATTCCGACCTCATACTCGACAAACCACCCACCACCCGACCTCCATCTCGTGACCTCACATATTTTCAAATGCTCGTCATACCAATCACTAATTCCGATCTCACACTCGACAAACCACCCACCACTCGACCTCCGTCTCGTGACCTCACACTTTTAAATGCTCGTCAAACCAACCATTAATTCTAGCCTCACACTCGACAAATCACCCACCACCCGACCTCCTTCTCGTGACCTCACACTTTTAAATGTTCATCAAACCAACTAATAATTCCGACCTCACACTCGAAAAACCACCCACCAACCAGCCTCCATCTCGTGACCTCATATTTTTAAATGCTCGTCATACCAACCACTAATTTCGATTTCACACTCGACAAACCACCCACCACCCGACCCCCATCTCATGACCTCACACTTTTAAATGCTCGTCAAACCAACCATTAATTCTAACCTCACACTCGAAAAACCACCCACCACCTGACCTCCATCTCGTGATCTCACACTTTCAAATATTCGTCAAATCAACCACTAATTCCGACTTCATACTCGACAAACCACTCACCACCGACCACCATCTCGTGACCTTAAACTTTTAAATGATCGTCAAACCAACCACTAATTTCAACCTCACACTCGACAAACCACCACCACCCGACCTTCATCTCATAACCTCACATTTTCAAATACTTGTCAAAGCAACCAATAATTCCGACCTCACACTCGACAAACCACACATCACCCGACCTCCATCTCTTAACCTCACATTTTCAAATACTTGTCAAACCAACCACTAATTCCGACCTCACACTCGACAAACCACACATCACCTGACGTTCATCTCCTGATCTCACATTTTCAAATACTCATTAAACCAACCAATAATTCCGACCTCACACTCGACAAACCACACACCACCCAACCTCCATCTCTCGATCTCACATTTTCAAATGCTCTTCAAACCAACCACTAATTTTGACCTCACACTTGACAAATCACCCACCACCCGACCTACATCTCGAGACCTCAAACTTTCAAATGTTCGTCAAACCAACTGCCCTCACATTTTCAGATGTCTATCATTTGTTTAAAAGTTACACCACCTTGAAAATATAGTTTTACATGTATTGGGATTCGAACTCTAGTCTTCCGCATGAAATGTAAACATTTAAACCGCTAGACCAACTATGTTTGTTGAAATAATTTTATTATTTTTTGTATGTATATATATTTTGTATTTAATATTTATTAGTAATTAGTTAATTTTTTTAAAACATAAAAATTATTTATACTCATGATGAAAATATTAAATATATATATATATATAACAGAAAAATGTATGAAATAATATTGATGAAATACATAAAATTATTGATGAAAAATAATATAATATATATAAGGTAACAAATAAATATAAAATTATGAATATATATATATATATATATATATATATATATATATATATATATATAATTTATGAAAGGTAGGTGTGTTTATAACAAAATTATTTATATCTTGAATTAATATTAATATAGATAATTTTTTAGATAATAAATGGTAATGAAATATTATATATATATATATATATATATATATATATATATATATAATAATAATAATAATAGAAAACAAAATTTAATTAAAAAAAAGTTAAAAAAAAAGAGAGTAAAAGTTAAATTAGGAAAGGGAAAATAATTAAGATAATTAAATTAGGAGAGATAAATTATTTTAATTAAATTAGGAGAGAGAAATTATTTTAATTAAATTAGGAGAGAGAAATTACTTTTTTTAGGATGATTATGGAGAGAGCGTGTTGTGCAACTTCAACCTTTTAAATTAAGCGTTATTAGATATATATAGATGACACTGATGCGTTGTTTCTGTCAGTTGATAGCCCAATAAACTCATGGATTTTGGACTCAGGAGCATCATTTCACATCACTGCCCACAAAAAATTAATGGAGAATTATGTAGCTAGAATCTGTGGTAAATTTTATCTCGTAGATGTTGAAACACTGGATATTGTAGGCAGGGGGGACATCAAATTAAAAATGACAAACGGTTCCGTTTGAAAGATTAATAAGGTGAGACACATTTCAAGTTTAATGTGTAATCTAATTTTTGTTACACAACTTGATGACGAAGGTCACAATTTCAGTTGTGGAAATGGTACGTGGAAGGTGACTAAAGGAGAAATAGTTGTTGCTCGATGTCACAAAACTAAAACGTTATACACGACTTCAACATGTAAAGACATAGTTGTTATTGTTGATGATGAATCAAAGAGCAGTGAGTTACTGCATTACAAGTTATGCCATACAAGCATGATGAAAAATCTTTTGAAGAATTGTCATATTTCAAAATTAAAGTTCGTTGAACATTAGTTATGCGAAACTACATTTTTGAAAAACAGAAACGTGTAAATTTCTTAAAGACTAGGAAGGAGCTCGTAAAAAATGCTAGAGTTTGTTATATTCCATTACTCATCTCGATTATCGTATTGCTCTATAACTTTTTTGTTATTAGAAAAGTGTGTATTGAATTGGATTAGCCATGTCCAGGTGGTTGAATGAAAGAATTAGATTTGAATGCCGTCAAATGCTTTTTAATTAGTTTTTGATTAGATGCAATGTTTTTGTAATAGTAGAATTGTTTAATAAAAAAAATGATTATATATATATATAATCATTTTTTATCATTGTTAGTATTAAAAATAATACAGAATCGAAATCTTAAAGCTGAATGAACATTATGCTCTATTTTCCCTCTAGAAAAAAAAACATTAGAAAAGTTGAAAGTTTAAATTATTTTGGCTTTTTCCAAACTTTTTTTTTTAGTATTGGAAGATATCTTATTTTTCTTTTCATTACTTACATTTGAGTTAATATTATGTTTTGTTCGGTCCGACATTCTGTTTAACCGGATTTGTTTTTTTGTCTCTAATTTTTATAGTACGAATAATACTCTCAATCGTTGGTGGGTCATTTGCGGCTCATATCCTCTAATTGTGTTGGTGATCTTTTCTGGAGTGTTTGTCCGTCCCTTTTAATATTAAAGGAGACGAAATAATCGGATATATAGTTATTTTTTATTTTTTTAATAAAAAATTATTTAATTTGATATTTCATATAGAGGAACCTTTTACAAGTATCCTCTCATAATTTGTATGAAATTCTCACTATTTCGATCATATATATATGTAGATGATCAATTTTCACTTGACGGGACCTTTTCCGGCGTTGTTTATCAACAACTGGCTGAGGATAATTTTTATTGTCGCTCAGAATCGTTGAATCTTTTATATCAAGAGTTTTATTTTTGTAATTATAGACGTTATCTGGTATTATTTACTAATTAACTTCTCGTATGTAACTCTTATTTGAATTTAATTATAATTAATCTCTTATAAAATAAAATTAAAAAAAGCATATATATAAAGTCTTTCATTTTTATTCATGAAACCCATAATATTAAAGTATAACCAAACTACTACAAAAGCAAAGAACCAGCAAGCCCATAGGCTTCAATAATTACCATGCAAATAAAATGGACCAAAACACTGGCCTAACAAGACCATGAATTTATCATCCTTATTATTTCAAACACTAAACTCTTTCCTTTGAAACTATAAAGGCTCCTGCTATGTATTATTTTTCTGTGTAAAAACTATGAAATTCTTTGTGATCAAAAGATAGCCGGAGCTGTAGCAGGTGCCACCTCCAAATTCTCTATTTCTGGTCCCTGGGCGACCGAACCAGAGCTTTGAATCTCTGCCATTGCCCGTCGTTGGTTTGATCCATGCGTCTCACATAGTTTCGGAAGAAATACACCTAGAACAAAACATGAATAACTATTAAGTTACTTAATTCATTAACATTCATCTCTTCTAACTTTAAAAAAGTCAATTGTTTGCATTTGTTATGAATAGGGGCGGAGCCAGATTTGAAATCCACCCGGGCTAATATTTTTATACAAAATCTATCCGGACTAACTTGATCATAATATCAAGTTTTAATATGAATGTTATCTTTTAACGACGGGAAACTCATCAATAACGACGAGAAATACCGTCGTTATTGTCAAAAACATACAAAGTATTTTAGGCTACCCCGGGCTACAGCGTAGGTAGCTTTGTACATGGATCCGCCCCTGGTTATGAAAGTTATATCATTTACTTGTTTAATTGATTTTACATGTACTAACCTTCACCCGCCGCAAGACTAAAGTAGAGGTCAACTATATTGGGACAGTTATCATAGCAGCTAGGGGAACAAAGTTTGTGCATGAAGTCGAATTCTAATAGAGAGTCAGATGAGATTCCGAGGGTCGTTCTTGAAATCCCACAAGCTTGGATGCAATTGTCGGTTTCCACCCAGTCCTTGAGATGATCAGCCTCGATCTCCGATGCCCGACATAAGTAGTTCTCCTCCACACTCTTCCTTCGCACCACCCTTTCCAACACGCATCGCTTTCCAGACGAGGATACGGCGAAAGCGCATGAGTCTTTATTCAGATTCTCGCACTCTATCCCTCCTCCTACATTAAAATTTTTGTCATCTTCACCCTTATAGTAGATCAATAAAATACAATACTAAGAGACAAAGATAGCATGACCCCACAAACATTGATACCTTAATTTTCACAAAGTGTTATTGGTGAAATTGAACATAGAACATTTGGTTTCTTAGATTGTTTTTCAATTTATTAATAATAAAATGACATAATGGTGTTTAATGAATAACTCATAGTTCATTTGTGAGCGCAAAAATTCATGTTCAAAAGTATATGAGTTTGAGTCTTCACACTCGGACGAGGACCATTAACGAATATAATTACGTACCTATAGAAGTTTGGACACAGAGAAGTACAGCCAACGCGAAGAATGGAACTGCGGCAATGGAGGAGAAAGCCATGGTTAGAGCCTAGCTGGTATGTATGTAAAATATTAGTTGTTTAGAGGAGGAAGAAGATGAGAAGTTGTAAAAGAATGTGTTTTGAGGTGAAGGGAAGTTCAACCATTTTATAGTGTATGTTGTTCAATATTCTTCATCATAACTGTTAATAAATTTAATGGGGGGCCAATGCAAGACTTTTAAGTGTGGAAAATTGTATGGACATTTCTTTGAAAACGACATAATCCTAATTTCTCTACAATTTCTTCCATTTAATCAAGGCTCATCAACATTTAGTTAGTGACATGATTACTCCTTTTTTTTCTAACTAACATAGTTAATTAAACTATATATATATATATATATATATTTTAAGATCATCTATGCAAAAAAAAATATTATAAAATAATAAAACGGTAAGGACCACCATAAAAACATAACCACCATATAAAAAAAAATGTGTGCGAAAATTCATAAAAAAAAGTAATGAAATTATTTATTAAATATTTTGGTTACATATATCAAACCTCGTATAATATCAATATGACAACAGTTTGAAAGATTCGAAACAGATGATTAAAATTGTTAAAAAAAAAATCGACTGATATAATTACATTATCTTATACCCACAAATCTAACCGCCCTATTCATATTTCCGAACACAACTATTCCCAACATTAATATTACATAGATAATAGTAATGCTTCAAATAAGACTTCAAAAGTGAGTGACTACAAAAAAGAAAAAAATGAAAGATTGTCTAAAAGAACAAACAACATCAACTAATCAAGTTAGAATCGTGGATCACACTCAAATTGAAAAAAGAAATTTTAGTGTGAACCCTCCCGGATGTATATATTATAATAGTAAGAATATTAGTGGAGTTGACCGATTGTGTCTATATTTTGTAAAGAATTTACTTTTTTTTATGAGTTATTCATTTAATTAATATATTGATTTTGAGTTTTTTAAGCATTATAAATTTTGCAATATAAAATGCTATCAAAACTCATAAAATATGGAAGAGTAAATATGTTAATCATTTTACTTATATAACTAACTTAATTCTCCGCTGATAACTCGTAATTATTTTAGCCAAATAACTAGCTTATTTCTACTTATGAAAACAAATTAAAGAACATCGTTCATAATATTCAGATAGTCTCATGACGAGGTTGAGCCTATCAATATATGTTTTATGATTTGGGGATGGAATTTGAGGGAGAGAATGAGAAAGGAAATGATGTGGCGCAATTTGATTAGTTAAAAAAATAACAAAATTTTTCTCTATTCTCTCTCCTCACCTTTTATCCTTTTTCCAACCAGTAATGTAGTGACACATCATTCCCTCCCTCATTCCCTCCCCTATCACTCCTCATGCTTTGTATGTGACAGTAAACGTCTCTCCATACACTATATATGACATAGAAGTTCAAGAATGCAATAATCATCCCATGCTTGGTGGGAGAAAGTAATGACGAAAAATTGTATTGGTTGAAGCTAAATAATGATGACAAGAAGGTGGAAGCTAAATATGTATTGGTTTGGTTATTCTCACGAAATAATGATTTTATAAAAAAAAAATATAAAGATCGTTTTCATTAAAAATATATATATATATAACTCATTTCTCATTAAAATTCAAAAGGGTCATCTTTAATTGGAACGAGTTATTCAAATAACCCCATATCAATCAAGGCCTTGATGAGATAGTATTTAATATAAATTGTAAATGTCAAATTATTTATTGTAATAATCTTTTGTCAAATAGTCACATTCCTATAATTGTTTGGCAGCCTATATATGTTTGTTTCAATGAAAGCAAGCTTAATAAAAAAACATTAATTGTTGCTAGTTAGGTTTAATAAATATAGTTGCAATGTAATCTAGTCCATTTTGTTTGGAAGGCCAATTTAAATAGCTCTTCATATTATTATTTGGTAGTTAGAAATTATGAAATCAATCGATTGAAGGAGTACCGGACTTGTGGAATGATCATGAGAGCCAAGATTGATAAAGTTTGATAGACCTAAAAATTCGCCAAACAAATTTATATTAAAAATCATGACGATGTTACAACATTACACGATTGGTTATGGGTTCGTCAAAATAGAACTTTCAAATTAATAATCAATCATTCAAAATTAATACAACGACATAATAGATATTTCAAAAAAAGTGGTACACTCAAATCCAAATTAATAATAAAAAAAATAGATATTTCGAATTAAGTTGGTTTTGTAAGGTAGACATGAAAAAAGTTTGGATAGACTTCAAGAAAATAAAAGAGAAAATTAGGTAAATATTTTATTGATAATAAAACAAATTAAAAAAAATTAGAAAGTGATGCCACCTCATATTTGAAAATGTTAATATATAAAAGTTCTTAATTAAATATATAAATAATAATAATATATAACTAATATTTTTTTTATATAAACTCTTACATCTTACATAAATTCTAGATTTTATATTAGTTAACTATTTGATTTAACTCTCAATTTTAATTGCTTTATGAGTTTAGAACTAGTCAACCAATTTAGGTAACTGCCATGATTTGTTCAAATATGATTTGCTTCACTATGTTAATAAGTTAAACGTATGATTCAGTGTAACTATTAATGTTAATCAATTTCAAACTATTTTTTTAGACTTTTAGAAGTTTCATATGGTGATGAAAGTCAAAGTAAATATTTCAGTCCAAAAGAAGACTCGGTCTTACTCCCCGTCATTCACGGGAAAAAATTGATCAGGACCGAGTTAACATCTTCCCAAGGAACGTACTTATAACTGCTACTTCTACTATATGGGTCAAGATTTGTATTTCATTATAAAAAACTTTGTTAAAAATTATCTGTTTAAAAAGGAAATTTGATGAAATGACCCTAATAATGGACTTCAATGTGAGATAATCAGTCTATAATAAAAAATTACACAAATGAACACGAACTAATTCGTCGAGTGTGCCGTCGCGTGACGAGCGTGCCGTCGCGAGACACATCCGTCTCGTCGCGTGACGCAACCGACATAGCGTCACGCGACGGAGGTATTTTTGTCCGAAAAATAGTAAGTGGGCATTTACGCAATTTTTATTAGGCGCCGGTCATTTGCGCATTTAAGGTAATTATTAGGGTCATTTTATCAAATATCTTGTTTAAAAGATTAAAAATTATAAATATAATTCAAATTAAAAATGACACATAAATTTAAATGATAAACGGTTAGGTATACTAACTTCCTAAAATATTAAGATAATAACAATAAATTGAATAATGCATAGAATAAATAAAAAGTTATTTAAAATTACATGTTTCCAATATCAATATATACTAACATTTAATTAATCAATTAAAAATTCAAAGGTAGAAAGTTTTATTAATTAACTAAATTAAATTGAAAAGGTATTTGAGAAAAATATGTATTTTTCAGTTTCACTAATTATGTATGTTCTTCACAATTAGCATTAGTTAATGTATGTTCTTCATAATTAGCATTAGTTAGTAAAAACATAAGTAACTCGATTCAGCTAGTTTTCCCAACAAAATATATATTCTTAATTAATTGATTCATTTAATCAATTAGAATGTCTATTTAGTCTTTGATCCATTACAAAAATAAATATACTTATACATTTTATAGTATGTGCATATATTATTTATAATGATAATAATTTATAATTATATATTTAAATATAAATAATAGGTTATGGATATAAATGGTTAAGTTTTGATGTTGGATCTAGAGACATATATGATTTTAGCGTGATTGATTGAGTTTAGGAGAAACCATAAAAAGAAAGATTAGGTTTTTCATAAAAATGTCAAAGTATATAATAGCCCTTATATTATATAGATGCTGATAAAATAGATTCAATAGAAATAAACATATTTTACATTCCTTCAATATGAAAGTTTTAAGACTCATTTGTAGGGGTGTTCAATATTTGGTTTAACCGAATATCCGACCGAATTCGAATAAATCGAATTCAAATTATATTTTCGGTTTTCGAATCGACTTTTAAACCGATTCGAATTCAAATATGGTTTTCAGTTTGGTTTTCGAGTTTAGGTTTCTAACTTGAAAACCAAACCAAAAACCGAATTCATTTTTATTATATATTATATAACTTATTACATATTATATATTATATATTAAATTATCATGGGCCTCCCACTAGATCCCTACATTAAATTCATTTTCCCCTTTCTCTAATTGTCTACACCACTCAACCGCCATATATTGTCGTCGTCGACACTGTTTTACTTTCGTCGTTTATTTGTCGAATATATATTAGTGTTAGTCACTAAGTTAAGTTTGCGTGATTTATATTTTTTTATAATTTAAGTAGATAAGATCTCTTTAACAACTTATTTATTTTGTTAACTCTTTTAAAAAAAATTATCTTATGGGTATGTGATATTCTATATTTGGTCTAAACCAAATAATCCGACCGAATTCTAACCGAATTCGGACCGAATTCGAATAAATCGAATTCGAATTTATTCAAATCGGTTCGGTTTTCGAATTTGCTTAAAAAAAATAAAAATTCGAAGAATCCGAACCAAAAACTCGAATAACTCGAAAACCGAACCGATGAACACCCCTACTCATCTTAAGCAAAAATTCAGAGTAAACATGTTTTGGAATGACAAATCCTTCTTTAAATTTATCGCGAACAAGATGACATTCAATGTCAAGATGTTTTCTCCTCTCATGGGAAATTGGATTTTGTTATGTGAAAGTTGTTTTATTGTCACACCATAATGGAATGGGAGTCTTGAATTTGATTTGTAAATCTTGAAGAATGTAGGTAACCCATTGGAGTTCGCATCTTGTGATCTCAAGCATTGATATTCATCTTATACCGACCATCGAGAGAGACCGGTAGTCTGCTTCTTTGTCTTCTAAGAGCTCATCGATGGTCCAAGTTTGACGCAGAACCCATAAACTGACATTCGACTGACAAATTATGTTGCCCAATGGGCATCTGAAAAAGCTTTGATAGACATGTTGTGGAACAACACAATGGAATGGGACAATTTGCAAAGCGGTTTCCCATTGAACAGAAGTTGGATTTTGAAGAAACTAGTTGAGTAGTTGGACACAAAACGATATGTCTGGTCTTGAAAAATTCAGATAAAACAATATATCGATTAGTCTCTTGTACTTCTTGGTTCTTTCATCGGTTGCTCATCTTTATGTTGTAGATTGAATCCCTTGGTCTTTATTTTAAAATATGAAATATGTATTTCCTTTGATTAATAAACAGATCTTTTGTAATATATTTATTTCAAACCATGTGAAATACTTAGCATCACCAATGTCTTTAATTGTGAATTTGGTATTTAAAGATTCTTTAACCTTGGTGATTTCACTCAAACAATTTCCAACTAAAAGAACATCATCAACATAAACAATAACTGTATGATCTATTTTTCATTGACTTTAACAAATAAGCAATTATCATGTTTTGATTGTTTAAAACAAATTGGAATAAGACAAGTGATAAATTCAATATTTCATTGTCTTGATGCTTGGTTTAAGCCATATAGACTTTTATTTAAGTTGCAAACATCACCTGGTTTGACATTTAATAAACCTTTTAGTGGCTCAATGTATATTTCTTCATTCAAATCGTCGACGTTAATCTGATGTAGTAACCACATGTTTGTTATGGAACCAGTTGGCAACAAGCTGTGCATTAAACTTATCGATCGGTTCCATTTGAGTTATTTTTAGTTTTGTAAATTCATTTAGATCCTATGATTTTCTTTCCAATAGACAGGTCAATTAAGTCCCAAGTTTTATTATTTTCTAAAGCATCAAGTTCATTTTTCATTACTTTATTCCAATCATCAAACTTACTAGCTTAAGTTCAAAAGTATTTTGTTCATGCAAGTTTGAAGTATGTTCAAGGAAATTTAAAAACAAATTATCTTGACAAGAAGATACATAAAGAAAAATACGTGGAGTGTGTTGCTTGTGATTATATCTCATAGCATAATTCTTAACCTAATGTGGTTTTGATGAATTCCTGTTACTTTTTCTAGTTTCAATATGCATATCAGAGTTTAAAATGTTTGAATCAATTCTTTTTTATACCGAATCAACATTTTCGTTTAGAATTCGTGAGGAGTTAGAATGATTATGAATGTCATTATCACTTAAGTTTTGATTAGAAAATCTTTGTGAAGAATTTATTGGATCATCATACACACAATCATTAGAACTATCAACTTCTCGATTTGTGTAATAATGTGTGTCATATTCATTAGGTGGATAAGATTTTTCATAAATCTTTTCTTGCTAATATGGAAAAAGATTTTTAAATGACAGGTACAGATGAATTTTGTATGTGTACGCGCCTTTTATCCGTTGGTACCGATCCCTACGTCCGGTTCCTTCGGTTTAGGTTCTGATTTAAAAGTCAGACCGGACTGAGCTTGTCAAAGTATAAAAATATAGCACCGGTTTACACGCCAAAAATCTCTTTTAAATAAAATATTATTTAAGAAAAAGATTTCTACAAAAATGTAGCTTTGGCGCTTGATTTGAATATTTAAAAATAAATCAATTGAAGTAAGTTTAAAAAACGTAATAACACCAGAGTTTCCATAAAGGGGTTCGTTGTTTAGTTACGCTCGGGAAAGAGTTTTCGCGTTATGTCATCTGCGCTCGTTAAAAACGGTTTTATTTTTTAAAAGCTTGACTAGCAAAATATTTTTTTATAGCATTTATTTTCTTGAATTATTGGTTCGGGGGTCCTAAACAAGGGTAGATTCGGGTTATGTAAATAATTGTATAAAATTATTTAGAAGGAGTACATGCGATTGCGTGTAGTACAAGATTGAGTAAAAACCCCAAAAAATATTAAAAAATGATGTTAGGGTTTAGAAATAAACACCAAACGTGGCCTTAGTCAAAGTATTTGTTTAGAAAATATCTCGGAAATACTTTGAAATCATTTTAATACCTCTCGAGATTATTTGAAAATGGATTGAAGTCCCAAAATTACAAAAATAATTTTAGATTTTGAAAAGTGGAACCAAACAGGCCTTAGGACGGGAGTCATAGGGCTTGGGTTCATTTTCATCGCTCGGGAACCGGAGAGGCTCGGTCTAGACCGAGGGAGCTCTCGGTCGAGGCTCGGGATTCTCGGTTGAAGGATCAGAGAGGCTCGGTCCTGAGTTTGGGATACTCAGTCCCAAGGTTGAACCTTTCGATCGTAGGACTTGGGAGTCTCGGTCTCAGGTTAGTTTTTTCAGTTCTAAGACCTCGGAGTCTCAGCCTAGGTCAAACTTCTTGGTCATAGGCGAGAATCCTCGGTCGGATTTCTTTGTCCTAGATCAAGAACACTGGTCCTAGAACTCGGTCCTCACTTAAGAACATCGATCATTGGTTTCGGTCCTAGGTCAAATTTCTCGGTCCTTCCTCTTGGTCAGGACCGAAGGTTCTCGGTCTTGCCTCTTGGTCCTCAGTCCTACAAGACTCGAACCAAGAGGACTGAGTGTTCTTCATTTGGTATAAAGATTGCATATTTGTATCTTTTGATATAGATCATGAAAACATGTGAGTTGCTAATAACTCTCTAGGATGTAGGGATCACATTCATAATCCTAAAATCGATCAATCAATCCCTAAGAAGATCAATTTTTAAAATTGAATTCTAGGACAAGATTTAGGAACTTTTGAATTAGGTCATCTCAAGGCCTAATTCTTGTTCCAATAGCTTCCAAATGATGTTTACAATCGAACACGGCCAAAAACAAGAACATTATTCAAGCTCTATAACGATTTTAAAACTGAAATTTAAACTTTTTATTTTAAAATTTTCAGTTTGATCAAACATGATCGGGATGCTTGTGATATGATTTGAAACTTATCATAACATGTTTACAAACATGTTAGACAACTATTTGAATCCAATTTCAAACTCAAGAACACGAAATTCAAATTTTCCAAAATTTTAAATTAAATTTGAGTTTTTTTTATTGGGATTGAATTGATGAAATCTCTTTCAACAGAAAGCTTGGAAATCATCTAAGAATTGATTTCATCTATTGAAAGAACAAAATCGAGCCCTAAATAAGATCAACTTGGTCGAACTTGAAAAAAATTCAATTTTGAATCATAACTTGAATTACAGCAGGTCAAAAATATTACTATTGATTAGAGAACACTCTAATAATATTTAGGAAGCTTTCCCGAGTCCTAGATCGAAGCTTAGAACGTCAGAGCAAATTCTTCAAAAAGACAATCGTCGGAGTTTTATTAAGATTTTCAAAGAGGTTGTAATAGTCAAATTCTATTTGATGGATTGGAAGAAGAACATGTTGGGAGTATTTATTCTGCTTGGTCGATCTTGAAGTCGAATTCATATCAAATTTTGCTTCTGAAAATCCTTCTTCTTCGTTTCTGTTTTGTTCTCGCCAGCTTGGTTTTAGGATATGATTTGAAATCTTATCTTAGGGGTGATGATGGCGAGGAAGAGACGTGCACGCTGGTTAATTTTGAGAGGATAATGACGAGCAACAATGGAGATCCATTTTCTGGAAGGTCACCAATATCCATCACGATCCTTCGGCATTCAGGCTGGCTCAATGAGGAAGATGAATGAAACGACGTCGTTTCATTTAAATGGAACGCGTCGTTTGAGGTCCGTTGCGTTCCGTCGGTCGCTAGGGCATTTCGTTACCGTCACGGCTAACGGACATCTCCCAATCTGGTGCTTCACGGGCGCACTTTGGCTTGGTTATATCTGTTAAAATAATAAATAATTAATAATCTTGGAAAACATTAAATGTGATGATGAATCTCAAGAGTTGAAGATCGATCATGAGAGGAAGATGAGGCTCAAGAGATGCATTATTTAATGTCATGAATTGCATTTACTTTGTGTTCTAGATTGTTCTATTTTATCCTTTAAATTGAGAGTTTCTCATTAGCTTTCATATATCAAAATTAAGTGAGCTGTAGATACTTAAGAATTCTATCAATAAAATCATATTTTCTTAGTTATAATATTTTCCGCACCAACAAATTTGGTATCAGAGCAAGGTTACGTTTTAATCTTGAAATGGCATATACTCTATTCTCATACTCTCCAAGTCAAGTTCCTATCTTTGAAGGCGAATTCTATGAATTCTGGAGCAGCCAAATGGAAACATTTTTCATATCCCTAGGTCTTTGGGATATGATAGATGAAGAAGAACTCGATGTGCCCGATGAAGACGACGAAGGATATGCGAAATTTGAAAAGGATCTCAAAAAACGAGATGCATTAGCTTTGCGCTATATTCAACAAGGAGTTGGGAAAACCATATTCCCTCGTATTTTTTGAGTAAAAAAGGCTCAAGATGCTTGGGTGATATTGAAACAGGAATTTCAAGGTACGGAGAAAACGATCGCATTAAAACTCCAAGCCCTATGGAAAGATTTTGACAATCTAAAGATGGAGGATCGAGAAAAGGTACAAGATTTTTCTTCTCGTGTTTCTCCTATTGTCAATCAAATATAAAGCAGCGGAGATGAAATCAAAGACAAAAAAGTTGTTGAAAAGGTTCTTCGAAGCCTTCCTCAAAAATTCGATCATGTTGCTGCTGCGATTGAAGAATCAAAAGATTTGTCCAAGATGACAATATATGAGTTGACTGGATCTCTTCTAGCACATGAGCAAAGAATTAATCGCTCTTATACTCCATCAACTAATCAAGCCTTCAAATCCAAGCAAGTACCAGAAGCGTTTTCAAGAAGCCATCACAACAAATTTGGTAAGAAAAATGAAAAGACATTCGGTTGGAAAGGCAAAGCACCACAACAATCTGGTGATTCTTATTCTTGTATCATTTGCAAGAAAACAAATCATGAGTCAAAAGATTGTTATTTCAAATGCAAAAGATGCAAAATCCCTAATCATTCTCAAAGGGATTGTCGATTTCAAAATCAGGAGAAGAAAGAAGATGATGCAAAATTTGTGAAAGAAGATTATGACGTTATGTTTGTTTCTCTAAATGGTGAAGAGAAGTCAAAAAGTCGATGGTATCTTGATAGCGGTGCTAGCAACCATATGACCAGCAATAAAGATATGTTTGTGGAGCTCAACTCAGACATTACTTCAACCGTTGTTCTTGGAGATGGTTCTTATCAAGATGCGAAAGGAAAAGGAACCATTGTTGTTCCAACTTCGGGAGGTAATAAAAAGCTTATCACGGATGTTCTTTATGTCCCTAATATTTCATATAATCTTCTTAGTATTGGACAACTTATTAAGAAGGACTTCTCGGTATATTTTGATGATGGAAGATGCAAAATATTTGACAAAAAGAAGAATGTGGTTGTGGCAACTGTCGAAATGAAAGATAAGACTTTTTCTCTCACGTTTCCATTGAAAAATGATTGTGCATTAAAAGTGGAAAATGAAGATTTGTCTAAGCTTTGGCATCTTCGATATGGTCATCTAAATCAACGGGACTTCAGCTGCTAAAAGAGAAAAATATGGTGGTTGGACTTCCTTCTATTCAAGTGATGAATGATATATGTGAAGGTTGTATTTATGGAAAGATGCACAAGCTCCCATTTCTCAAAACTACATGGCGAGCAAAAGGACCACTTGAACTTGTCCATTCTGATATATGTGGCCCGATGCAAACTCCTACTCTTGGAGATAAGAGGTATTTCATTCTCTTTGTTGATGACTATACAAGAATGATGTGGATTTATTTTCTTAATCAAAAGTCCGAAGCATTTTCTATTTTCTTACGATTCAAGTCTCTAGCTGAAAAGGAAAGTGGTCATATAATGAAGTGCTTGAGAACTGACCGTGGAGGAGAATATCTCTCAAATTCCTTTACAGAATATTGCAAAGAAAATGGTATCAAAAGACAATTAACCGTCAGTAGATCTCCACAACAAAACGGCGTAGCTGAACGAAAAAATCGTACGATTGTAGAGATGGCGAGAAGCATGCTGAAAGGAAAGGGAATTCCAAATCTATATTGGGCTGAAGCTGTTCACACAGCTATATATATTCTCAATCGATCACCAACCAAAGCGGTCAGAAATAAGACTCCATTTGAAGCTTGGTATGATAAAAAGCCCGTCATTGATCATTTAAAAATATTTGGGAGTATTGCTTATGCTCTAATCCCATCTCAAAGTCGGGAGAAGTTTGAAGAGAAAGGCCAAAAACTTGTGTTCATTGGCTACAGTGATGAATCCAAGGGATATCGATTGATGAATCCATTGACCAACAAAATTATTGTATCTCGAGATGTTGTTTTCGATGAAAAAGCTATTTGGAATTGGAAGGGGAAAGAAGTTGAAGACTTGGGATCACAACCATTTACTGATCCAATTGCATCCCAAGCTAGTACATCCCAAGCTAGCTCATCTCAACCTTCTGTATAAGACTCAGAACCTGATTCAGATAGTCCTCCAAGAAAGACCCGAATGGTTCAAGACATTTATGATGAAATTGAGTTTGGATTATTTTCTTGTGAGCCACAATCCTTCCAAGAAGCTTCTCAAAAAGAATATTGGCAAAAAGCAATGAAGGACGAGTTATCTACAATTGAGAAAAATTCAACATGGGAACTCGTGGACTTGCCAGATGGAAAGAAAACTATTGGTTTAAAATGGGTCTACAAAGTAAAGTATAGTGAGGATGGTTTGATTCAAAAACATAAAGCTCAACTTGTCGCAAAGGGTTATTCTCAACAACCGGGAGTTGACTTCTCAGAAACTTATGCTCCTGTTGCAAGAATGGAGACAATCCGTACTTGTGTAGCCATTGCAGCTCAGTTGGAGGTAAATATATTTCAACTTGATGTAAAATCAGCTTTTCTAAATGGAGAAATTCAAGAAGAGGTGTATGTTGAGCAGCCCGAAGGTTTTGAGATCAAAGAAAAAGAGAAGAAAGTTTATCGACTAAAAAAGGCATTGTATGGGTTAAAGCAGGCACCCCGAGCGTGGAACAGCAAAATCAATAGCTATTTCATCAAGAAAGGCTTTAATCGAAGTACAAGTGAATCATCTCTCTATGTGAAGACTGTTGACAAAGATTTCTTGATTGTATGTTTATATGTAGATGATCTCATATATTTTGGAACAAACAAAGCTATGGTGGCAGACTTCAAGAATCAAATGATGAAAGAATTTGAGATGACAGACTTGGGACTCATGAAATATTTTCTTGGCATACAAGTTAAGCAAAGTCCAGGAAGAATTTTTCTATCTCAAGAAAAATATATTGAAGATCTGCTCAAGAAATTCAGTATGAGTCAATGCAAGCCCCTCTCCACTCCTATGGCGTTGAATGAAAAATTTCAAGTTAACGACAATGGTGAGAAAGCTGACTCAACTAGTTATAGAAAGTTGATTGGTTCCTTAATCTATCTCAACACAAGACCGGATATCACACATTCGGTAAGCTTGCTTTCTAGATTTTTGAATGAGCCAAGTCAAATTCATTTTGCAGCCGCAGAAAGAATCCTCAGATATCTTAAAGGCACAAAAACTCAAGGCATTGAATTCAAAAAGGAAAGTGAATGTAAGCTGGTTGGTTATACAGATAGTGATTGGGCAGGCTCGATTGATGATCGAAAAAGTACCTCCGGTTATATCTTTTGTCTTGGATCAAATGTAATATCATGGAGCTCAAGAAAGCAGAAATCTGTGGCATTGTCATCAGCCGAAGCAGAGTATATAGCATGTACTGATGCAGCTTGTGAAGCTATTTGGCTTCAATGAATTTTAAAGGACATGAAGTTTGAGCAATGTGAGCCGACAATTATTCATTGTGATAATATGTCAGTCATTGCAATGACAAAGAATCTTGTTTTTCATGCTCGGTCCAAACATATTGAACTACGATATCATTTTATTCAAGATTTGGTTACTCAAGAAGTAATTTCCATGAAGTTTATCAAGACAGAGGATCAGCCAACAGATATCATGACCAAAGCCGTCACGATTGACAAGTTCGACAAATTCAAGAAGAAACTCAAGATTACTAATTAAGAGGGGGTGTTAAAAATAATAAATAATTAATAATCTTGGAAAACATTAAATGTGATGATGAATCTCAAGAGTTGAAGATCGATCGTGAGAGGAAGATGAAGCTCAAGAGATACATTATTTAATGTCATGAATTGCATTTACTTTGAGTTCTAGATTGTTCTATTTTATCCTTTAAATTGAGAGTTTCTCATTAGTTTTCATATATCAAAATTAAGTGAGTTGTAGCTACTTAAGAATTCTATCAATAAAATCCTATTTTCTTAGTTATAATATTTTCCGCACCAACAATATTCGGATGCGTGGGAGCGTCTGAGGCGTTGGATGGTACCATGCGCTCATCTAAGGCCACATATTCTGCTGCAAAATTTAAACATAATTTCTACCACACATGATATCAGTTTATATTTTTAATAAAAAGAGTTATTTAAAATCAAACTTTTGACCATTTCTTGCGTTTTTCTTCACTAAATAAATACATAAAAATATTTTTGGAAACATAATAAAATTATGTTTATGTTTTTTTAATTTTTGGGTATTTTTGAGTATTTTGGGATATTTATTTAATTATTTTAAGCCATAAATTATATAATTATACATAATTTATATTTAAAATCATAATTAAATTATTTCAACCCCTTTTATGTTTAATTTGGGTAAAATAAATACAATATTTTAAGCTTAAATTATTTTTAGATTTTTAATTAATTTTTCCAATTAGAGTTTAATTATTACAATAATTAGCCCTAATTTAATTTTAATTCCTTTTTTGAATTATTTTGAATTAAAATATTTAAAATATTATTTTTAAAATTATAAATATTATTATAAATTGGGATACATTAAATTTTTACGTATATAATATGTTTCAGACATATAATTTGTATCATTTTTGTCCTATTTCATAACCTAAGAAAATGCATTTAAAACATCTTGGTCAAATTTTTACTTGTATGGAAAGTTATTTGAACAAAAATATAGACAACCAAATGTTTTAATGTATTCAAGATCGTTTCTTTGTTGTCTAGTGTTTAATAAAGATTCGTCCAATCTAATAAATAGTATAGATGTCATTCTGTTAATTCAACAAATGTCTTTGTTTTATATCAACTATCATATTTTTGTTGTGGGTATTCACAAATGATCTTTAATAAATGATGTCAAAGTTTTTGAATAAGTTTTACATTTGTCATTTACAAATTGTAACCCAGTGTCTAATCTGATAACATTAACTATACAATCAAATTGGTTATGAACTATTCTTAAATTTTTTTGTGAGAGTATCATAAACAACTTATTTATACTTGAAAGAGGATAGTCAAAGTGAATTTACTAAAATTATCGACCAATATTGTCAAATGTTTGTGATAAAAAAAATCATTATATTAATTTGTAATAAGTCAAATATTGCTTTTAGATTTAGTTGTGCAAGAGCCCGAAAGTTTATCTTCGTATTGGTATTTCATTTTTTTAAATTTGAAAGATTAATTCATTCTTAAATAGTTTTTATAAATTTTAGGACAATTTTTTTTTTAAATTCAATAATCAAATCTCATCACTTATTCTATTATCATTCACGTAAAAGAGATGGAGAAACCGAAAAGAAATTTGATTAAAAATATTTTAAAATTAATTTATTTTAATTGGCTAATCTTTTTTATTTTAGAGTTCTACTTGATTTTAAAAACTAAGAAAATATTTTAATTGTATAAACGTAATTTCATATATTCTTTTGAGATCAATGTTTGGTGACACTTGTGCGTTATGTCCTATCTACGACATTTACTTTTATATATTTAAAAAAATCTCAAATAACCAATCAAAAATCTGTGGTTCAAGTTTCTTGTTAGACTTCTTTCCTCTTATGTTTTTTATAAAAGATAAGTAATGAAAAGTTTTAATTTTTTTATAAAATATTAAAAATAAAATAATTTGTAATTATATTGTTGTACTCTTATTTTGTGAAAGGAAACATAAAATAAGACACTTGTAGTTACAAATATAAATAAGTTATAAGTTGATTAAAATTTGTAAATGTTATTTTCTACCAATTAAATTTGGTTAAATACATACTCTATACATATAATACAAATTAAATCTTCAATTACATAGAAATTTAAGAAATTGTTGGATAAATGATTAATTCCAAACAACATAATTAAAATCCTAAGGCTTAAATTATACAACACCCACAAGTTTTCACCAGTTAGTGAATATAAGACTGAGATTATGAGTAGAATTTATAAGTGGAAGAATCTGCAACAATGTTCCTTAACCCTCCAATTGTTGATGCCAACATTATGACAGCTCCAACAAAAATGCATATCTAAAGACCAATTAAAATAAGTAAATTTGATCTGTAAAAAATTGAAACAATAGTAAAACAAAATTACCCAGTTCATGAACCAGTTAAGACTAAATCTCTTTGGTTTCTTTATCACCAGCCATATGATGCTAGGAAGCTGCAATACTATTAATTTGATTAACAAAACCATAAATGATGAATAAAATCTATTTAGGTACTAACAATAAAGAAAATACTTACAATGTAAGAAATTGGAGCAAATCCAAATCCACCAAAGAAACCGATAAGATCACCAAAGAATGGGAATGTCACACCAATGAACAAAGTGAATGCTGCCCAAAAACATTAACTGTTAGAACACTTTTGACACAAGTTTTTCAAATATTTCACAAACACAAGCTTTACCGACGTATGAAGTGCGAACAATAAGCCTGAGTGGAAATCCATTGCGAAAATGACATGTTTTAACCAAGTTGTTTTCGATCAAGTCAAATACTGGCATTGCATACACCTGATAACTACCGATGACATGGACTACAACCATCAAATTAGCAGCTGCAATAAGCCAAGAAGGCTTTTGAAGACCCTGAAGCACGTTGTCAGGGACATCTCGGCCGAAAGCCCAATAGCCAATGAAGGCAACAGGGAAATAGCAAATGGCGTTGATAAAATAAGCACAGATAGCCCCTTTCCACATAGGAACCTTGGAAGGTTTCTCATGTGTTGAAGGAATGGTTGCTTGAATCTCCAACACAACTGCATGACCAGCATATGCAAATGCTATCTGCCCTAATGCATTGAAAGCTCTGAACATGTTATCAGTAGATTTCGAACCGTATTCATAACTCACTGTCTCTGATCTTCCTTTCCCCAAGCTCCCCATCCAAGTAATAGTTGAGTAGCTAGCTTAATTCAATTAATCAATCAATCAATACCCACAATAGTTACAGATAAAACAAACAGTTTTTATTACCTGATAGACATAATTGCTGCTGCAAAAGAGACACCAGAGACAGCATTGAAATTGGGAAGCTGAGAGACAAAAAAATGGATTCCACCAAATATAAGAATCCAATAAGACTGTCTGATCCTTCCACAACTAATGCAAGCTATCTCCATGAACTTCTTGAGAGATGTCCCACCAGTCACAATGTAGACTATGTCACACCCTGTTTGCACAATCAACTGTTGGGGCAAGACAATCCACGGACCCAACCTTGGACCAAACGCGTGCCGTCCAAGGTGGTAGTAACGGTTGAAACGGGTACCTGGGACACACTCGTGGAGTTGTATCATTTGCCACATTGTGTTCAAGGTGACACACCATGACACCACCATCACCACTATTCCCGGTCCCCTTCATTATAAAAAACACAAAAGGAGAGAAAAACAATAGTTTAATTACCATTTCATTTTTCTTCTGTCTGTCTGTCTGTCTGTCTGTCTGTCCCTAATACATACATACATACATACCAGCCCAAGTACGCCATGGCATAAGGAAGACTGAGAACACCTGGGCAGAACATGGCAGCCACTGTGTGGAAAGCAGAGTACCACCATTTGGCTTCGTGGGTTGGTGGGTTTTCTTCTTCTAATCTTTCTACATCAATTGGTACTTCCTGCAAAAATTAGCTAACAATCAGCACAATTCAAGAAAAAAACTTTTATATGGATAGCTAGTTCATCAAGATGAGATTTTTACAATCACTTCGGCCATTTTATCACCTTAGAAGTAGGAGATGAAGCAGAATTAGCTGATGAGACCATTGTTCCTTTCCCGGTCAAATGAAATGCGCAGAAGAGAGGTAGGGTATTTGTTTTGTTGTGGGTTATTATTTTTTAAATGTTAAAACTTAGTATATAATATCATTTTTAATCAATTAAATCGGGCCCACGAGTAACGGGTAGCCTCTTACAATGAAATTAAAGTATTCAACAAAAGTGAAAAACCCAAATAGAACTATTAAAAGTATTATTAAAAATGTAATGAGAAATTATTAAAAATAAAAATAAAAAGCTTACGGCAGCTTAAAATTTAATTATTTTAATGGTTTAACATTGAGTGGTTAATTATTTTTTGAAAATATTTTTTTAGGGTGGTTTTACATCTTTAAATATATATTATTGGATAATTTGATTTTGGCTTCAATTCTTTATATTTTATGTCAAAATCTTTCACCAAAAGTAAACTCCTCTATTGAACGTGGCTTTAGTCAACTCTATCCTCTTTCAAGCAACCAAAGGAAAAAATTGTTTTTAATATAGTTTAGATGGGTTGAACTCAAAGTCTAACCTCCCCAAGGAAACTATGTGAATCCTCTTAGGCATTGGACTAACATTATTTTAATAAAATAACAATTATTTATATAATTTTATTAATGTCGTAAACATGAAAATTTGACATAACCATGAAAATTTGACATACCCCAATTCATAATAATATTGTTAATTTATAATAATATCAAAATAACCCAAAAAATATATTAAAACTATATTAGGGCGGATTATTGTGGTAATTAAATCCTAATTAGGAAAAATTAAATAAAAATCAAAAATAATTTGAGGTTAAAATATTGTATTTGTTTTACTCAAATTAAATCCTAAAAGAGGTTGAAATAATTTAATTGTGATTTTAAACATAAATTATGGCTTAAAATAATTAAATAAATACCCCAAAATATCCGAAAATAAAATAAATGAACATAATTTTTATTATGTTGTCAAAAATATTTTTTTGTATTAATTTGATGAAGGAAAAGAAATGAAAATGGTTAAAATTCGATTTCAAATAATCATTTTATTAAAAATAAAAATTGATGATCTAGTGTGGTCGAAAATAAAAGAATTGGTTGCAGCAGGGATTTCTTTCATCAGATTTGTGATGGATTTTCATCCAGCGTTAAGGAAGAAGCCACGCACCCCATTTAAGGGAAGCACGCGCACGCCCGGGTCCACACGAGATTAGCTAACGGGACGCTAACCCCATTAGCCCGAACGCCATATCGCTGACAAACCGCCAACAGAACGCAATGGCACATTTCATATTAAATGAAACAATGTCGTTTTGTTCATCTTTCCCAATCAACAGGGCAAACGCCGGAGGCTCGCAATTGACGTCGATGATCCTTCCAGAGACCTTATCTCTTCCATGTTTTTCCCTTTAGATTCAACCACGAACACGTCTCTATCTCGCCACCATTACCATTAAGCTTACAAGTCAAAACTTATCCTAGATCTAGACTGCCAAGGACAAAACAAAATGAAGAATAAATAATTTCAGAAGAGAAATTGAAATTGAATTTGTCTATAAAACCGACTCAGCTCGGGTATAAATAGTCCTTTGGAGTTCTTTTTCCAATCCAACGAACAAACATCACATATTACAGCCAATTCAAAGAATTTCAAATGAACTCCGATGATTGATTTTTGTATAAATTGCTCTAGCGATCTAAGCTTTGATCCAGGCCTTGGGAAAGCTTTCTACACATCATTGGAGTGTTCTTCAATCATTAATAAGCTTCCAGACCTACTGTAATTCAAATTGTGATTCAAAATTAGATTTTTTTTCAAGTTCGGTCGGGATGATCATTTTTAGGGTTCAATTTTGTTACTTATATAGTCTAAATTAATCCCTAGATGTTTTCTAATCTTCTGTTAAAAGAGATTTCGTCAATTCAACCTTAATAAAAAAAACTCAAATTTGATTTGGAAATTTTGAATTTTGTGTTCTTGAGCTTTAAGCTTGAATTTTTTATTCAAATAGTTGTTTAACATGTTAACATGTTAGGACGATTTCTAGATCATACTGCTTCCATCCCGATCATGTTTGATCCAACTGAAATTTAATAAAAAATGAGTTTGAATTTCAGTTTTAAAAATTGTTACAGAGCTTGATTGATGTCCTTGTTTTGGTTGTGTTTGACTATAAACATCATTTGCAAGTTGTTGGAGCAAGAATTAGGCCACTAGATGTCCTAAATCAAAAGTTCATAATTCTTGCCCTAGAAATCGGGTTGAGAAATTGATTGACTGAAAGCTCGATTGATCGTGTTTAGGATTATGGATTATGATCCCTACATCCATATGAGTTATTTGCAATTTATAAATCATGTTTTCATGATCTGTATCAAAAGTTACAAACCTGTAATCTTCATACCAAATGAAGAACACTCGGTCCTCTTGGACCGAGTCCTGTAGGACCAAAGATCGAGAAAACTGAACTAGGACCGAGACTAAGGATCAGTGTTCTTGAGTTAGGACCGCGTCTTAAGACCGATGTTCTTAAGCTAGGATCGGGGAATATGATCGAGAATTCTAACCAATAATCGAGAGGTCTACCCTAGGATTGAGAATCCCAAGTTCCACGACCGAGAAATCTAAATCTGAAACCAATACTCCCAAACCTAGGACCGAACAACCCGAGTTTAGGAGTGTCCCGAGCCTTAATCTAGACCATCCTCGGTCTAGATCAAACCCATCCAGACCCATACTAGTAAAAACAGACCTAGGACTCTAGTCATAAGGCCTGTTTGGTTCCATTTTCAAAATCTAAAATTATTTTTGTAATTTTGGAACCCCAATCCATTTTCAAATAATCCCGAAAGGTTAGAAAATTATTTTTAAATATTTTAGAGATATTTCCTAAACAAATATTTTGACTAATGCCCCGTTTGAAATTTATTTTTAAATTCTAATACTTTTCTGATATTTCTCAAGTCTTATACTTTGTTTTATATCAACGCAATCACAGGTACACACTTCTAAATAATTTTATACAATTATTTACGTAATCTAAACTTATCCTTGTTTATGACCCCTGAACTATTAATTAAAGGAAAAAATGTTATAAATAAATCTTTTGATAGCCAGACTTTAAAAAATTAAAACTGTTTTCGACGGGCGCACATAGCGCGAAAGACCTTTCCCGAGCATAACCAAAAAATGAACCCCTTATAGAAACTCTGATATAAAGTACGTTTGTATACGTACATTTTACTAATTTTTTTAAAATCATTTGGCGACTCTATTTTTTTTCAAATAAATAATCTTCTTAAATTAATTATGTTTGATTAATTTAAACTGAGTTTTAATCAAATTATTATTTGGTTATAACAAATCCTCAAATTATTCAAATTTGAAAAAAAAAATATTTTTATATAATTAATTTCAAAGGTAAGCCATGTATAGTCAAAATCTTTAAAAATAAATATTTTATTTTAAAAAGATGTCTGACACACAAACCAATGTTGAAATGCATCAAACCTCGAGTCACCCCGCGATCCCCCGTATTTCCATGTGTCATCAGACACGTGCTAAGCTACAGACTAAATGGACTTTCTCAGGGGTTGCAACATTCTTCGCGACTATACTGGGATAAAAAAAATTGATTTATAAATAAAACTTTGGCTATATAAATTTTTATTTATAACGAACCTTCAAAATAGTCCACCTAAATGGTCTGTCACCCCCAAAAGGTACCTAGGTTCTATCCTAATAATTTTCAAAAATAAAATAGGTATATCACTCGGGACTACGTGAAGATGTATTAGATCGGAACTTTGTACTTTTATGAATTACATGAAGATCGATTATAACGGCTTGTGACTGAGAGATGTTGTGTGAGGAAAAACTATGAACCCGAAATCGATCCCCCCCTTCGGCTTTGATACATCCGTCAGGATGCGATCTTAGCAACAATGAGGAGAAATTCCAAACCAAACCTCGACTACACCATAGCACACAAAACATGGTTACTTTGCCCAACAGTTACTTGACATCCCCAAACAACAGAACCTCAACAAATCAACATATATGTGATTATTTATTATAAATACATACATCTATAATAGATATAATAAACAACTCTAAGCATATTTTCTTTGTCAAAATCAAATGACATATTTGTCACGTTGATTAAAGAACGAAGATTTGTTCCTTTGGAGCCACCATTCCCACGAAACGGAATGGTACTATCGAGGTTACGGTCTGAATACCTCCCTCAAATACACTCACTTTTGTATCCATCATAATTTTATGATGGAAATGCAGTGAAAGTGGGATCCAGTACACATGGCCTTCATCGTCGGAGACCGCCAAATCTGTCCAACTATCGACGAGTTTAAAGTAATCATGATGATTGACAACAAGAATATCATAAGGCTCAAGCCTTTCACGGAATCCATGTCCCTCAAGCATCTTATCCATGAAGAATTTGGTTATACCAAAACCACGGCGAACAAAATCCTCGCAAGGACATACTTGGACCTTCCACGCTGGTATAATTGGCCACTTAGAGTGGAGAAATTCCCTTTAATTCCAGTACCTCCTTATTCACCATGACAATCATGATGACACACTTTCTCCTCTCCCCATCAGACAACTGCTCACCATCCTCCAAGATACTAGAAGTGTCTTACCACCTTAGGGAAGGAAATAAGGATCATATTGGGATTATCCTAGCTGAAACATTACTAAGTTTAAATGAATCATACTTCACCTACTATCTCAGTAAGAGAGGGGCTCCCATTATCCTCTACATATGGCTTTTGGAAAATATGGAGTGCATACCTCCCACGATTCCCGATAGTGAGATGTGTGTCGTAGTTCAATATCGACGCATCAGGAGTGCCAACTCAGAAATACTCATCTATGACAATGATTCCATACGTGAACTTCTACCATGGTATGGTATTAAGAAGATGGTTTATCTAATGGACTATCAACTCGTAATTATGCTTATGGGTCTCAAGTGGATCACTTTTTACTACACCATTGTGTGGTTGCCATAGACAGGCCTATTGACAACAATGACTATGCAAACTATCTAGAATTGTGGAATGATGTAGTCAAGATGGGCATCCTAAAGGACAGAAAGGACTATCTAGATCAGATCATATAGCAAGGAAAAGAAGAAAGTGAAGGTTCTATCACCTCTACCTGTTGTAGAAGGACTCGCTCTCTCTGAAGAGGAGCTTTAGTTTTACCACAATTATATAACCAAAAGAGTTAGAATGTAGTAGTATAATCAACTAGCAAACTATGAACTCTGAAATTTTGAACTATATAAAATTAGAATTCCATAAAGCAAGTATATAAAATTCTTATGATATGTTTACTATAAGTCATGTTATTTACATGAACATTTTCTTTTGTTTTTAAATTGCAATACTTCCCTCTTTTGCAATCGCAGTCACCAACGATGTCCATGTTGATGGATGTCGCGTTGGTCCCTTAGATCGATAACTTTCACGCAAATGAATGGAATTATCGATCTTATGGCCTCATTACCATTATGAGGCTCATAAACTTCAAAGTGAACTTCACCTTCATGCTGGACATGCAGCAAAGATGGAATCATGTCAGACGAGCTTACTTCCTCGGTGAAAAGTCTATATTTCCAACCATAGAAAAATTTCAGGCTATTCTTATAACGAACAATAACAATGTTTTACATTTAAGACCATTCATAGACTCAATGCCCATCAGAAAGCTCTTGTAAGAAGAGTACGGATACTCCAAAGTATCTGATACTATCAACACATGAACGTACATCGATTTCCAGACTTGGACTAAAATGGAAATAAGAAATGGAGAGATCCCTCTAACACTATGATCATTTATGATAACGATGTCAATCCTACTAGCTCGTTTATTTTTAACACTAGTAGATGGTAATTCCTCCTCGAGAATCATTGAGGTAGCACATGAAATGCAAAGAGACAACAAAGATCCCTTTAGTGTTATTCTAACAGAAAAACTAATGGGCTTAAACACCTCATGTAGGTCTTCTACTATAGTAAAAGAGTTTCCCCTTAATCATTTACATATGGCTGCTTGACAAACTCAAGCTCCTACCGCCAGTTTTGTCTGATGGCATCATGTCCCCTTTTATCCAATATTGGAGAATGAAGGAAGCCTTTCCTAGACTTCCGGTATAGAGCAATGATAAATTTTTAGACATTCTCCCATGGTATCCCATCAAGAAAATGACTTTCACGATGGATAAAAATCCGTTAATCATGTTTATGGGTTTGGAATGAGTTACTTATTACAATAACCATAGCATGTTCAAACATATTGGTTACAACTTTATCGAAGTTACCTTCGTTATGGATAAACCCATCGATTGTAAGACCCATGCAGGATATCTCGATAAATGGCATAATGTATTTCAAATGAATATCATATCAAAGTGAATGAAATACCTGGACCAAATCCTCAACCAATACGAGAAAGTTTAGGAAACTAAAGTGGAAGAAGATGCTAATTTTAGAACAAAAGAGTTTTGTTAGATAAAATTAGACCGGTTCACAGAACTTAACACAAATAAACCTTCCATGCAGGAACAAAGAACCGGATCAGTCAAAGTACCCAACCGGTTTGAGAAAACCAACCGGTCAGACCAATGAACCGGTTAAGAAGCTCAACCGGTCAAGTTATCAAACCGACCTGAAACATGACCGCTCAAAAGAAGGCTGGAAATACCAGACAGCCGGTCAATAACCGGAAGTCATCAGGCTAAGTCAAATGACCGACCAGCATAAGAAGATACTTCGGGTATCTGTTGAAAACGATACCAAAGGAACAGACTGAACATTGCCATATTCATACAAGTCTGAGGACAGTCTACAGGCTGCAGAATACCGTCCTACAAGATCTTTCTACTACAATATAAATCAGAAAAGAAATCTTCCAAGTACAGACAACTGTCTAACCAATAGTTACCATATTGAGTAAAAGACAAACCTAGCAGGTTTGTTTTACACACTGGAAGAACAGACTGCCAACTCTGTGAGGTTGACCGCCAGGTCTGAAAAGTTGACCGCCAGGTTTGAATCACTGAACCTCTACTCAGCCAATCAAATTCAAGGAAGTGAAATATGACCGTTGACATATTTCACCTATAAAAGGAGCAACTGAAGAAGAGTAAACGTGGGACAAGTGAGACATAAGGGACAAGTGGGATACAGTGAGATACAAGGGGACACAGTGAACAATTAATTTACAAGTGATAAGATTGTGTTCTCTCTCTAGAAAAGGCCTAACTGCTAAAGTTGAAGTGTGTATTTACAATTTCGGTGTAAATTGTACGGGTGATATCGAGTAGGAAATAAGTCTCGATCGGATTGTGTTTGTACTCCTTAGTGAATATCCTTCTCGCGGTTTCGAGAGGAAGGGGTGACGTAGGAGCTTTATCTCCGAACATCCATAAAAACCTGTCTTGTTATTTACTTTCCGCCTGATTTACTTTATAACCGAGCTGTATTAACCGACCTACACCTTTTTGACCGACACTACACTATCTAAACCGAATCACCAAGTTACAAAAACCGACCCATCAATTTCCAAACCTGTCCTATTCAAAACCGGTTCTGCCTATCATGTGAGTGTGCTGCTTCAACCTGAAACAAACCTCTTCCGCGCTTGAACCTGGTTCAAGGGTTTGTGACAGTTTGTGTAGTATTGAAACCCCGGTGTTAATCTCTAACCGGATTAATCACCACCCTTTGAGTGAGACGCGCTAACCGGCCCAACCCCGATCCCCCAGCCGCGACCTAGATCCTAACAATTGGTATCAGAGCAGTTAGTTTCAATACTCAAGCAAGCAGGTCTTTCGATAGGCCACCAATGCTAGAAGGTGATGACTTTGCCAACTGGAAGGCACGCATGCACCTACACTTAATCACCATGGATGATGAGATGCAGTTCATTCTGGCCGAAGGACCGATAATCATTGACAATGACAGAAAGGATTGGACAGCTGAAGACAGGAGAAGAAATAACCTGGATAACCATGCCAGAAATCGGATCTCCAACAGCATGGACAGAAACACGTACTGCAAGATCAGAGACTATAAAACCGCAAAAGAGACATGGGACACGGTTATTCAGATTTATGAGGGAAATGAAAGAACCAAGGAAAACAAGGTAATGGTAGCTACTCAGAAGTTTGAAAGCATCAAGATGAAACCGGGAGAAACAATGAGGGAGTACAGTGACCGGTTCACCGGTGTGTTAGACGAGCTAGCAACTCTTGGCAAGAAGTATGATAACAAGGAGGTCATCATAAAAGCATTAAGATCTCTTCCAAGTGCGTGGGATATAAAGACAATGGTGATGAGAGAATCAAACTGCCTAAGTAAGATGAAGCTACATGATGTATTCGAAGATCTTAAGGCATGTGAGTTCGAAATGAGGTCTAGAACTGAAGAAGAAGTTTCGGCCTCAACCTCAACCAGAGCACTGATCACATCCACAGAACCGGCTGCACCTGCACCGATCAGAACCGCCGAACAGTTCACCGAGGATGCCATGGCAATGCTTGCACAGAAGTTTGGGAGGTTCATGAAAAGAAGCCAACCGACAAACTACAACTATGGTGATAAATCCAATGTAAGATGCTATAACTGTAACTGTTTGGGACACTTCAAGTGGGAATGCAGAAAACCGATGAGGGATGACCGGAAACCGGATAACCAAAATAACCGAAATAACTACCAACAAACCGGTGAAGGAAGTGAGGTTCAGAAAGCACTAATAGCCGATGATGGAGGAAGCTTATGGGCTCACAGTGACAGTGATGATGAACTCACATGCCTTATGGCAAATGAGGAACAGGTATTTGATTCTCCTTGTGAAGAATTTACTAAAGATGAGTTATGTAATGCATTGAATGATATGGTAGCAGAGTATAAGAACCTACTAGCCCTACTACCTAAGCAACTCAACTTTAGAACCGACCCTATAGTGCCCATTCTGACAGAACCAGAAATACTCGTTTTAACCGAACCAGAAATCATAGAACCTGATGAAACCCCTACCTTAGAAACCGAGCTAGCACCGGAACCATCAGCTCGAGAACTGACCGAAGAGGAAAATGCCTGCCTCCAGAATAAAATGGCCGCATATAAGAGATCTAGTGACATGGTAAAGAAAATGTGTAGTTATAGCAGACACTCTTTTTGCATGTTCGGTTTAGGTTACAAGAATGATAGATCCAAAAACCAAAAACCTGTAAACAAAGTAAGGTTTACAAAGAGTGACCTTCCTCTTATAAGTTTCATTAGAAGCTCCTTAACCATTGAAGAGGAATTGACCGCATACTATACGGCAGAAAAACTAACCTATGTAGGTTCAACCGACTCTGAGAAGTGGCTTGACTCTGAGAAAAGGAAAGCCGACCTGCTCAAAAGTAGGAGAGCCAATCCTCAACCGCATAGGACAAACCAAAAATCACCCTCATTGAAAGCCTTCGTAGAAAAACCTAAGTATCCAAAACCGAGTGCCAAAAGGACGGTTAAAACCTTAGCAAAGAAAGCTGTCCGGTTTGTCAAAGTCTGGATGCCCAAGGGACTAATCGCATGTGGGTCCAAGTAAATGTGGGTACCAAATAGTTGTAAATATGTACATTTTGCAGGATTTAAAGAAACGGCTAGGAAACTCTGAATGGTACTTGGACAGTGGTTGCTGGATACACGGGTAGAATTTCTTAAACATGCATGCTTAGTTAAGAACTCTCAAGGCATCATACTACTAACCGGAAATAGACTAGGAAACATTTACAAGGTAGACTGGAAAACTAAGGTAGAATATCCTGTATGCATGATAGCCAAGACTGATCAAACCTGGTTGTGGCATAAGAGATTAAACCATCTGAACATGAAAACCTTAAACTATATTCGCGGTAAAAAGTTAGTCGACGGAATCCTGACATAGTATTTAACAAGGATAAGGTATGTTCAGCATGTCAAATGGGCAAACAAACTAGGTCAACCTTTAAGAGTAAAGGACACATGCAATCTAACCGATGCCTAGATCTTCTTCACATGGATTTATTTGGACCGATTCAGGTCATTAGCCTAGGAGGTATGCTTTACACCATGGTAGTTATTGATGATTACTCTAGGTTTACATGGGTAATATTCTTACCATCCAAACGTGAAACCGCATCAAACTTAATCACACTGCTTAAACGGTTGCAAAACGAAAAATCAACTCGCATTAATAGTATTAGAAGTGATAGAGGTACCGAATTTACCAACAGTACTTTAACCGCATTTCTTGATGAATCCGGTATTAGACACGAGTTGTCTAGTGCTAGGACTCCTCAACAAAATGGCCTGGCCGAGAGAAGAAACCGGACTCTCAAGGAAGCCGCACGGTCCATGATAGCCGATTCGGGCATTACTCAGAAATTTTGGGCTGAGGCTATCAATACTGCATGTTATACACAAAACTGGTCTTTAATTAACAAGTTTCACAACAAAACACCGTATGAGGTTTATTTTAACAGGGTTCCCAACCTTAAGTACCTTAAAATTTTCGGTTGTAAATGCTACATACATATAAATGGTAAAACCTATCTTTCTGCTTTTGATGCAAAAACCGATACTGGGAACATGTTAGGTTACTCAGCAGTGAGTAAGGCATATAGAGTGTATAACAATAGAACCTTAACCATGGAGGAATCACTTCATGTTGTTTTCGATGAATTGGTTGAAAGTAATACTGCATCAAGCTTTGATCTACACAACAGATTGGAAAATAACAATATCCACTCTGATAGTGAGGATGAGATTCCGGTTTTCAGGAGATTTGTCCATGACCAAATGGGTAATATTGAAACCCAGCCGGATCAAGCTGTCCCACGACAAGAAGCTGACACCCCGGTCCAAACCGAGGAAGTCGGTCGGTCTGACAATCCTGTTCAGCCTACCGATATGTCTAGCCTTGATCAAGCAAACGGTAACTTGGTAGACATCCCTGTATCCTCCTGAGCAAATTATAGGTGACCCTTCAGAACCTGTTCGAACTAGGCGTCAAATTCTGGAGGAATACTTTAATTCCGCCTTTATATCCCAGATTAAGCCGAAAAGAATAGATGAAGCATTGTCAGATCCGGATTGGATCTTGGGAATGCAAGAAGAATTAAACTAGTTTGAGAGTAATAAAGTCTGGTACCTAGTCCCTAGACCGAAAGATCAACCGGTCATAGGAACAAGATGGGTATTTAGAAATAAACTCAATGAAGACGGTTTGGTCACGAGGAATAAAGCCAGATTAGTGGCGCAAGGTTACAAACAGGAAGAAGGCATTGATTTTGAAGAATCATTTGCCTCTGTAGCTAGGATTGAATCTATTAGGATTTTTCTAGCTTTTGCTGCATTCAAAAACTTTAAGGTTTTCCAAATGGATGTTAAAAGTGCATTTTTGAATGGTGACCTACGTGAAGAGGTATATGTTGAACAACCACCCGGTTTCAAAAATGCTGAATTACCCAACCATGTATACCGGTTAAACAAAGCTTTATACGGTCTAAAGCAAGCACCTAGAGCCTGGTATGACACAATAACCGCATTTTTGTTAAAACACGATTTCACCATCGGTTCGGTGGATACAACGTTGTTTAAGTTTGAGAAGAAGGAACATATCCTACTTGTTCAAATCTATGTAGATGATATCATCTTCGGTTCAACCGATCCTAAGTTATGTGATAAATTTTCAACCTTGATGACTAACAAGTTTGAAATGAGTATGATGGGAGAATTAAGTTTCTTCCTAGGTCTTCAGGTTAAGCAACTCGAAGAAGGAACATTCATAAGCCAACCCAAGTACACCAAGGAGCTTCTGAAGAAATTTGGGATGGACACATGCTCCTCAGCGGCTACACCAATGAGCTCATCGGTTAAATTGGACAAAGATGATGAGGGTCAATCGGTAGACCTGACCGCTTACCGGGGCATCATCGGTTCTCTTATATACCTGACAGCAAGTAGACCGGATATTCTATTTGCAGTCGGTGTGTGTGGGAGATTCCAAGCCAATCCAAAACAATCCCACTACACAGCCGCAAAGCGAATATTAAAATATCTAAAGGGAACACCTGATGTCGGCCTGTGGTATCCAAAGGATTCATCCTTTAACCTAACGAGTTATTTAGATGCAGACTATGCAGGTTGCAAGATTGATAGAAAAAGAACTAGCGGAACATGTCAATTCCTAGGTGATCGGCTTGTTTCGTGGCATAGCAAGAAACAAACATCAGTTGGCACATCAACCGCAGAAGCTGAATACCTGGCGGCCGGAAGCTGTTGTTCACAACTTCTTTGGATCCAACAACAACTGAAGGACTTCGGTGTCACAGCCGAAGAGTCTCCAATCTTTTGTGATAACACAAGTGCCATAGCAATCACCTACAATCCGGTTCTACACTCTAGAACCAAGCACATTGACATAAGGCACCACTTCATTCGGGAACATGTCATGTTGAAGCATATCCGGTTGGAATACATACCGACAGATCAGCAAGTAGCCGATATCTTTACCAAGCCTCTATAGGAAGCTAAGTTCTCTCAATTCAGACTTACACTCGGTTTAACCGATATTAGTCAGATCATCCTTAAGGATGCTTAAAGGAAATCAGTTCGGATAGACAAAACCGGTAGTTCCTCCTAAACTGTTGGACTTCAAATTTTCAAGGCATTTATGGAAGAACCTCCTGGTCTATCAGACAGAGTAAACCGACCGGTTACTTAGTGCACGCACCAAGTAACCGCATCGGGACGAACAACTGATAACTGACCGGTTCGGAAATAGGTTATCTTGGATTATTTGAACTTCAAACAAAAGTGGAATAATTATCCGTGTTTAAACTTATCTGTCCTGAAACATTGCCTTTTCAAAGTAAAATGGTCGCACCTAAAAAGACGTGAAGATCTGATATCTTTCATGGTCCAGGTCTATGACCAACACCCTAGGCTGTAGACATGCCTATTTCATGCAAAACTCTTTATCCTATGGTTAATAGACATTATCACCTGTGATATCTGGATAATAGGCTTCTCTCTCCACTAGTATATAAGTTGAACAAACCTTAAACAAAACAATCACAAGCTGCATAACTCTTTCTCTCACTAAGACAAAATGTCTCAGTTTCCCAACATCCTTCAAGTGGATTTCAACTCTGCTCAAAGCACTGAGCACTATGAGATCTTCAAGATGATCAAATCACTTGAAAATACTGGTTTCCAACACTTTCTAGATGACAAACATGTCATCTATTATGAGTCTGTCCTAGAGTTCTTTTATAACGCTAGGGTTTTTCGTGGAACTCCTCACTTTGACACTCACATCCAGTCAAAAGTTGGAGGAATCGTATTTGACTTTACAGAAAATGACTTTGCCAGATGCTTTAACCTACCAAAGTAGGGGCTAACCGACCTCAACATACCGGTTGAACTAAAAGCCGAGATCTCCTTAGCATTTGCCCGGTCAAGCCATCCAGTGGACGACCACGGTGCTAAGTCACTATTGAAAGCTGAATACCAGCTTCTCAATGACGTAGTCGGTCGAGGCATCTTGGGAAGGGATGTGACCAACACATACTGCACCGCTGCCTTCAACATGATGACTGCCATAACTAATGGCACACCGGTCAATTGGTCGAGGGTACTGTTCGACGTCCTAGTCTGGATGATTGGCGTAAAAACAGTCGACCTCATTCCTCAAATAAGCTGTCTGCTTCTGGAGCTTGGAGTTCCAACATGCCCCGGGGAAGGGCTGAACCAAGCTCAAGTGCTAACCAAGGAAATAACCGACTCGTTCTATGAGCGGTTTGAGAAAGCGTGGAAGAGGAGGAACCGTCACAACCACTCCAACGGTCACACCAACTCAAGCGGATATTAGGTCACTCCTTCCTACACCCAGTCATTTTGCTGCACGCATCGGGTGTATCTTTGTTCAACCTCCTTATGATCATTTCGGCTTTATCTATGTTTTCTTCGGTTTAGTCTAAGCTATCTTCCGTGTCAGTCGGTTACTTTTCAGTGTGTTGTTGCATTAGTCATTAATGAAAGGTAACATTTAATTAATGAAGTAACCCCCAACTACATTAGTAATCAATACCCAACTAACTTGGTTACTTTTCAACTAAATCCTACCTCGAGCTCCGCAATTGGTCAAAAGCAACCTCTTCCCAACACACTTTGGAAACATAAATATTCTCTTCTCCAATAAAACAAAACTGACATTCAATGTTGATGTTTTCCCTCCAAAACTGGATCTATATAAAGAGACCTTTCCTAATCAAATTAACACATCTCAAATCATAAATCTCTTAAACTCCTTCTCTCTAATAGCAAAGTTTGAATCATGCTGAGCACAACTCTAGGAAACTTCTTGAGCATCAACTTCGATTCATGTATGGAACATTGGGATATAGAAACAAAGGAGGTTATGATTGAATCTCTCATTGACATCGGTCTTCGAACCTTTCTCGAAGAATCCGGTCCCATACTCCTTGAGGATGTCAAGACCTTCTTCAGAAGTGCTTGCATCAGAGGAAACTATATCGTCTCCACGGTGAGAGACCATACCTTCTGGCTGGATGAAGCCGAATTTGCCCAGATGTTCAACCTGCCCACAGAAGGGTTTTCCGACTTCCCAACCCGGGTGGGAAGTGCAGCAACCGATCACTCAATATTCTTCTCTAGAACCGATGTTCCGGTGGAAAACCATGGGTTAAAAACCCACCTTGCTCACCACATCTAACTCCTTCTTGAGATTGTAACCCGCTCTATCATTTGTCAATCCCCGAATCAGCGTTACTCCAAGAAAACATTCGACATGATGACCTATATTGTTAGCAACACGGCCATCAATTGGTCAACGGTCATTTTTCAGAACCTGAAAACCATGGTGCTAACCAAGAAAGGTCTCGGTTATGCTCCTCACATTAGTAGGATCATTCTCAAGTACCGCCCAGAATTTGGACCGGGCACACCGGCATCTCCCTCAAACATCCTTGACTTAGATGGAGTGGAAGAAAAGCTTTCAAAAGTCGTTATCACATAAGTTATCTTTACCTCTTATGTAATTCTATTTCCAAACTGATCTATATATCGGTATCTATCTTGTACCTTTTCATTCAATGAAACTCTATTTCAGTTTAAATAACCGGGTCCAAATAACAATTCAGAACATCCATCTAAGTAACCGGTTAATATTATCAAGTAACTTCGTCTTCATTGAAATATCCGGTCAATATCAAAGAAACCGCGTCCTCGCGGTTATGCACGGTATCAAGAAGAACCGCTTAATCAAAAGTTGTAAACAACTCAGAACACTCATCTAAATAACCGATAGACAAACCGGTGTTCGTAGAATTTTCCGGTCAAGGTTAAAACACCGCATCACTGCGGTTCACAAATCACGTCATAATACGGTTTCAAAAAGGGGGATTGCGCCATCAAAATCTAAATCGAAAAGTTTGGAGGGAAATTTCCCGCCCAAAGAGCTCCCACTCAAAATTTCCCGCCTCTGTTTTGGCGCCCACAGATTCCCGCCTCTTTGATTCCCGCCCAAGGTTTGCCGCCTTTTTGTCTTGGAGGGAAAATTCCTGCCAAAAGTTGATGGGACGGTTGGGCTCCCAGACCGCGCCTATAAAAAGGGGCCTTGGTCATTTCATTTTTCTCTTACGCGAAACAGCTTTCTCTAAGTTATTAAACTCTCTCACACCGGTTATTCTCTTGCTCTCTCCAACTCTCTCAATCACCAACAATGGGTCGTGCTTCGGCTTTATTCAAACACATCATTCAGGTGGATTTTGAGGAGATCCGACAAAAGGGCTCGCCTGCGGCAAAGGAGGTTATTACCCGGATTTCCGAAGACGGACTCGAGTATTTTCTAGGCGGTCCCTTTGTTCTCTACAGAGAAGCGGTTGAAGAATTCTTCAAAACCGCATCTCTCTCTGGCGACAGAATAACCGCAACTGTTGGCGGTAAACAATTCGAGATAACCGAAGAATCGGTTGCGGAGATCCTACGACTTCCAACAGATGGCCGAAACGCTTCGATGGAGCTAGCCCCAACAACATTCGAGGCGGCCTGCCAGATTCTCTCTGCAACCGGGGAACCGGTGAAAGTATCCGGTAAGAAATCGACATTACGACCGAAATACATACCGCTTTGTGACATCTTCACAAAGTCGGTTCAAGCGAGAGGTGGAAATTACGACAACCTCACCACGGCCAAAATCGAGATGCTTATCGGTTTGCTGGACGGTACGAACGTCAACTGGGCGAAGGTGATTTTCAACAATATGAAAGACATGGTGAAACCGGATTCCGCCCGGTCATGGGGATACGCCATCCCTCTTGGAAAAATCATGCTCCACCATAACATTAACACCGGTCCTGGTGTTTTCTCCCATCAAGCAAGATAATAAGATCCAAACAATTCCGGGAGAGAAAGCAGCCGGCCCCCGGCTCTACAGGTGACCAAAGAAAGAAATCTACCGCCAAGACACCGGCTCCGGCAAAAGACAAGTCCGGAAACAAAGATAAGGAACCGATAGTATTCACGGAACCGCAAACGCAAGATGAGGAAGACTCGGCTTCCACGTCTGACCGAACAGGATCACAGAAAACCGATGACAATCCATCTGATACAGAAGGACCGATTGAAGAGGAACAATCGGCTACAAGTCCTGACAATACCGGTGCGGCCGCAAGCCTTGAGAACACCGATGCCGATGCAGACGGTCGTGGGGAGGAAGAGGCTACCGCTGACAACGACCAGAAGATGGCCGAAATTATAGTGCGCAGAATCCTGGAGGAAATCGAACTGCGAGTTCAAGCGGCTGCCGCAGTATACCGAGAATGGCACGAGTACCGATGCGACAAATTCTTCAAACACATGTTACCGGGCCTAACCGATGAACAAAGTTTCAGAAGGCTGAAGGAGATAGAAGAAAACGTTATAAGCCTCACAAACGCCGAAGATCCTAACGAAGCCATGGACCGACACGCAATCGTGAAACCGCGTGCTCGGCTACAAAAGCTAACCGTACGTATCCGAAAGCTTTCAGAAAGGTATGTTGCGGGAACACCGAAGGCTAAATTACAGCTCCTGGTGTTGGATAAGCTTGAGATAAAGAAAGGAGAATTCACTGAAGAAATAGATCGGCTTGACGCGGTGCATAGACAGCGAGAAACAGCGCATTCTCCGCGTCTTGAGACCAATGACGGTCAGAATCGAGGTGAAACGCCTCCTCTAGCGGATCCGGTCATAAACGAAACCGACGAAAGGACAGAGACTCATTTCACCGGGCCATTTGAAACGGATCAACCGGGGGATACAGAACCGGCTGTCACAGAGGAAAAAGTAAAGACTCTTATCCAAGAGTTTGTCAACTCAAAGGTTCGACCGTGGAAGAGGAAAATCAAGAAAGCCGCGCGCCAAACAATCCTGTTTGCCGAAAAGACGAGGGATGATCTTGTAAAGGCAGAGGCCTGGATCACAAAAATCGAAGCCGACTACCGGGACGACACCATTCTGCACAATGAACATCTTAAGCAAACCGAGGACTTGGAAGATAAGACCTCAAGGATGGTGGATGACATGGGTCGGTTTGAAAGGGAAACCGAGCAACAGCTCACAAAGGTCGATGAAGACCTGGAGCGGTCATGCAACAAAGCCGCTTCCACACTCAACAGAGTCATTAGCCTCGAGGAAAAGAATGCAAGCCTTGAGGACCTGAATACCCAACTTGAAGCCGACCTCAAGGCGCTAACCGAATAGGTAAATGAATTAATCAAGGCCAAGATTAATGCCGATACAGCGGTTGAGGAGGCAAACGCCCAAGCGGCTAAGGAAGTTCAAGATGCGTTGGACGAAGAAGCGAGGAAAGCAAAGGAGGCACCGCGATTGTCCAAAGAGGAAATAGCCGTGCGCGAACGAAACATAGCGGCTAAATATTCGGAACTTGCGAAGTCCATGGCAGCTCAAGCGGCCAAAGATGCAGAGCGGTTAAACGCACAAAAACAAGGGCTCGAAGAATATGGCAGGGCTCACAAGAAAACCAAGGCGGCTTCTTCCTCTTCGGTTCCGGCAAAACGAAAACGGAAAACACCATCAAGGAAAGTTCAAGTAGCCGGGATGTTGGAAAGGATTACCGAGACAATCATTGAAACACAACCGAACCCAATTATGCACACCGAGGATGAACTCGAAGAAAACCTCTAGCCGCGTTCTACAAGACAGCGAGTCTCCAATGCGGTTCCAATCAGCACGGGCGGTCAACCGCAAGCTGAAGGTTCATCTTCAAGACCGGATCAACCGGATGAGGAAGAACCAACCGATGCTATGATGAAAGACTTCACATTTTCCGAATTAGAATAGGGGCTCACTTTTCCTAATCTATGTTTATTTCGGTGTCTATATAATATTTACCCTTTTTCGGTTACTTCTATATATATAAAGCTATTTTTGAAACCGGCCTATACTTGCATTCCTACATGGTTTTGATAATTTTAAATAAAATAATCAAAAAGGGAGAAATTGATAAGATAAAAGATAATAATTTTCCAAAATATTTCTCAAAATTTTTCGAAAAATTCTCCCAAGTCAGTTTCAAAAATCCGGTCAAATAAAGAACCGGCCTACGTTTGCAATCTTACATGATTTTGATAATTTTATATAAAATAATCAAAAAGGGAGAAATTGTTAGATAAAATTAGACCGGTTCACAGAACTTAACACAAATAAACCTTCCATGCAGGAACAAAGAACCGGACCAGTCAAAGTACCCAACCGGTTTGAGAAAACCAACCGGTCAGACCAATGAACCGGTTAAGAAGCTCAACCGGTCAAGTTATCAAACCGACCTGAAACATGACCGCTCAAAAGAAGGCTGGAAATACCAGACAGCCGGTCAATAACCGGAAGTCATCAGGCTAAGTCAAATGACCGACCAGCATAAGAAGATACTTCGGGTATCTGTTGAAAACGATACCAAAGGAACAGACTGAACATTGCCATATTCATACAAGTCTGAGGACAGTCTACAGGCTGCAGAATACCGTCTTACAAGATCTTTCTACTACAATATAAATCAGAAAGGAAATCTTTCAAGTACAGACAACTGTCTAACCAACAGTTACCATATTGAGTAAAAGACAAACCTAGCAGGTTTGTCTTACACACTAGAAGAACAGACTGCCAACTCTGTGAGGTTGACCACCAGGTCTGAAAAGTTGAGCGTCAGGTCTGAATCACTGAACCTCTGCTCAGCCAATCAAATTCAAGGAAGTGAAATATGACTGTTGACATATTTCACCTATAAAAGGAGCAGCTGAAGAAGAGTAAACGTGGGACAAGTGAGACATAAGGGACAAGTGGGATACAGTGAGATACAAGGGGACACAGTGAACAATTAATTTACAAGTGATAAGATTGTGTTCTCTCTCTAGAAAAGGCCTAAGTGCTAAAGTTAAAGTGTGTATTTACAATTTCGGTGTAAATTGTACGGGTGTTATCGAGCAGGAAATAAGTCTCGATCGGATTGTGTTTGTATTCCTTAGTGAATATCCTTCTCGCGGTTTCGAGAGGAAGGGGTGACGTAGTAGCTTTATCTCCGAACATCCATAAAAACTTGTCTTGTTATTTACTTTCCGCCTGATTTACTTTATAACCGAGCTGTATTAACCGACCTACACCTTTTTGACCGACACTACACTATCTAAACCGAATCACCAAGTTACAAAAACTGACCCATCAATTTCCAAACCTGTCCTATTCAAAACCGGTTCTGCCTATCCTGTGAGTGTGCTGCTTCAACCTGAAACAAACCTCTTCCGCGCTTGAACCTGGTTCAAGGGTTTGTGACAGTTTGTGTAGTATTGAAACCCCGGTGTTAATCTCTAACCGGATTAATCACCACCCTTTGAGTGAGACGCGCTAACCGGCCCAACCCCGGTCCCCCAGCCGCGACCTAGATCCTAACGAGTTTTGTCTGTAACAAACTTTGCGAATATGTTTATATACGACTCTATGTTTATTTTAATCGAATCACAAAAAGATATAATTTTCTCTTAGATTCATTCTTATATGCTTAAGCATTTGCATTTATACTTTATTACATCTGTAAAATTTCACCTCTTTCTCTTCGCCATCACAACCCACAACTGCGACAAGGCAGTGTATGACCCCATTAAGAAGAAATCCAAAAACTGGAAATTTTATGTGCCAAGAAAATGGCCAAAGGAACTCCGAAAATTGATAAGGATACGTTATCTTCAACTGAGTTTGCTGAAATGAAGGTTACTCTTCAACAAGTAACAGAACCATTGGCAATATTAACAAGTTTAATGGCCATGCCTGTTTTTCCTATTCAGGATCAGTCATCCTCATCACGACATCCACAACAATTTGTCCCACCTATCGTCACAACGATTAGGATTAACCTTCAAACTCGTTGTAACGTGGAAGAAGCTCTCTTTATGAGGAAGATGATGATAATAAATCGACGAGAACCCAGTTAGAAGTTGTCGATGTTGATCTTAACGCCCAAGAGGGCATAAACCCTATAATTATTCCTCCTACGGAATACGAGGTATAAATGGCTTAGTTGAATGTCAATCAAGCCAAGATCCAGGATTAGTAAAATCAGCTAACCAAAGGTAGCATTGATGAACACCATGATTGGAAAAATACTATGAAAACTTTTGAACGAGCAGTCATCCTATTTGGTGTAAAATTATCATATTTGTCAAAATATGTATGCATGAGTGACTCTTCCTTCTTCTTCTATATATATAATGGCTATGGCACGCTTACATCTAATAGAACCGACAATCCTCCATCTATTTCCACAGTACTTAGATGATGCAACCCTACATTGGTATCACCAAAAGAAGGTAACATACCTTCAAACTATCGATGAACTTGTATCAGCCTTTATAGAACGGTTCATCATGCATCTCATCTTAAAATGGCCGGAGAAGAAGCTCAAGAACGTGAAACAAGGAAAAACGAGAAATTTTCAATTTTTATCGAAAGGTGGAAAGTTGTTGCTGAAGAAATCAATTCTTTACCCAACGAACAAAGACAAATCGATATGATTTTGGATAACGCTAATGGCCGATATTATGTTGGATTTTTCATTAAAACCTTCCAAAACATGAAGAAGCTCCTCAAAACTGGTAATAACCTCGACGAATCCTTTGAAAATGAAAGAAAGGAGGGTAAAATCATGAAGGCATATGTTACTCTTGTGCGAGCTCAGAAGATCGCCAAAACCGAAGTTCTTTAGATCACAGTTGCTTGGCAAGCTTCGGCCTCTCCTAAGCCAAGTCCAAGCAAACTCGTGTTGGCTAAAACAAATGTCTCGGTGACATTTAAACCACCAATACCAAAGGTTCCGAGACCTCCCAGAACTTTTAATGATTTGGGTATGACCTTGAGTCAAGCTCTTTCTCTCCTCCAACAAAGGAATCTAACCAAACCCTTAACTCCAATAGAGGGTAAATAGTTCCTCGGGAAGTTTGAAAGTGCATGGTGTGCATACTATCAAATAAAAGGTTACTCTATTGATAACTATAGTGCCCTTAAGCACCAGTGTCAAGACCTGATTGATAAGAAGATCATCCCTAAATCTGAGATTGCGAAGAATCTGTTACCTGATCATTAGGTGAATATGATCTCGGAGGATGAACCTAACCTATTGACAATCTTGAAGTTAATATAGTCAATCCATGGCATAAAAAGGAGGATCAAAGAATTCCATCTCCACCAGTAGTATCTCGACATTAGTCGATTCTTGATAATCCCAGCAGGAATTCTCCAAGAAGAAATGGGCGACACAAAGTCTTAACAACCCGGAGCAGATCTGACTTCCAACCCAATTTTATGAAAACAATACATACCAATACAGTTAATATTCCTATACCATCTAATGACTTAAGAAGGGAAAACGAGTCTAGAGCTCAAAACCCGGGCAATAGTCTTCTTACTCAACTAAAGAAGACGAATGTCAATATTTCCATATAGGAAATCCTGATATATTATATAGAACACAGGTAGACTGTGCTAAATGAGCTAAGAAAGGTTAGCATACCAGCTAACACAACCCCTGAAGAGTTGGTTGGAATCATTTCAGTAACTTCGCAAATCAACATTATAGGTTTCGAGTACAAATACTTATCTGCTCTTCACGAAACTAATGTTAAGGAACTTTACATTTTTGTAAAGATGATTGATAAAGTTATTCCCATGACTTTAATCGATAATGGTTCAGCATTGAACATATGTCCGTGGAGGACCCTCCAAGAAATCGGCATCTCCGCTAATAAAATCATTCTGTCAGACCTATGTGTCCGAGAATTTGATAATTCTTGTCAAAATATTATAGGTAACTTCTGAATAATGATTTACGCAGTTGATATACCGCTTGAGATAGAATTTTAAGTAATAAATATGCGACCATTATACCGTCTAATCTTGGGAAGACCTTGATTGCATCAGGATAAGACTCTAGCCTCTACCCTGAATTAGAAAATACAGTTCATGACTAACGAGTAACCTATCACCATATAAGGTGAGAAGTTTCTCTCGACCATCATTGGTACAACTCATTTCAGTGTTTTATTTTTCGATTCATGTGTTTTATTTGTAGTTATTTTTTCAGAGTATTATTAATATATTTTTTAAAGGTTAAATATAACTTTTTTTTAATAAATGAGTTCATAAAATTATCTATTATATATATATATATATATATGAATAAAGAACTTGTCTAAACGATGCTTGTTACTTGGTTTTTAACTTAGAAATGGGAAAGAGAATAAAATTATTTAGTTGTTATTAGACATGATAACTATTTTTATTTTAAATAATTATTTATGACTAACCTGAATATAGGATAATAATATAAAAAAACTATTATTTATATTTAAATATTTTAAATAAAAATAATATTTTTTAAATCTAAATAATTTCAAGTCAAATTTTCACACGCATATATCATTATTATTTTTAAAAGGATTGGAACTAAATACTTTAACCGACTAATTAAGACTCTTTAAATAATTTTATAATTTTGTGCATTTAGATCGTGTAACCAAGTTATAATATAACAACATAATTTATTTTTTATTTTTTAAAAAATATATATATATCTTATTCTAGTTTAAAATATTTCTCTTCGTATTAATTTTTTAATATTTAATAATTATATAATGTTAGATATTTATTTATTTTTTATATATAATATTTTATTATATTTTTCTTAAATAAAAAACATAAATTTCAAAATAAAATATTAAATCATTTTTTTTATTAGTTTATATTTATATATATATATATATATATATATTATTTTCTTTCTTATTTTTAATTTATATATATATATATATATAATATTATTTGAGTATGAAAATTTTGTTTGTTAATATAATAATTAATTAATTTTCAAATTGTTTTTTTATGAATAATGATATATATATATATATAATATCATATATAATAAAAATAATTAAATTTCTTATTTTAATATTTTTCAAGAAAAAATAAAAAATTATTAATATATATTTATTATAAGAGAAAAAATAAATTATTTAGAAAAGATAAATTAATATTTTAGTTATATATATATATATTATATTAAAATATATTATCGAATTAAAAATAAAATAAGAAAGAGTAATTAATATTATATATATAATACTTAATTTATAAATTTGAAGGTGTATACAAATTTCACCGCACTAGCTATCTCTCCTAAAACAATTCAGATCATCTGCTACCGATTGCCGTGTTCCCCTGTGGCGGACCAATCAGATTGCAGCATTATTATTTTAATAATAAAACAATCTGGGTAGGAGACGGAGGGAGGGAGAATCCGGAATCCGGGTTTCGTCCCGGGTTCACACAAGACGCCGTTAACAGCAGCACCTGTTAATGGCATAAATTAATATAATAATCATATGATACCCGGATAAGATATCTTCGCTCTGGGCACCGTGTCAGAGGTAAGGGTGAGATGCGATGGGAGCGAAGATTTCTACGCCCGTTGCCCTGACCCTCATGTAAACCCCCCATACCCACCCATGAGAAGACCGCTTGCCTTTCATGAAAATACACTTACCCGTCTATGTAAAGACCAAAATGACATGGATTTTATATTTCCGTTTATTAAATATTAATTTAATTATTGAAAATCGAATGCAGCGATATAATAATCGCTTCAATTAATTCATTCAGATTTTTTTTGTTTTTTTCATTTAATTTTTTTGGCCTTCAGACCCTCAGGAGCGAAGATATATTTGCTTCAATTAATTTTAATAATAACCTCATGTAAACCCCCCAACCCACCCATGAGAAGACCGTCTGCCTGCTATGTGAATACACTTACCCGTGCATGTAAAGACCAAAATGACATGGATTTTATATTTCCGTTTATTAAATATTAATTTAATTTATTAAAGATCACATGAAGCAACCGAATCAAGTGCTGTTTAAGAACAATCATAAATATTTCAGATAAACAGGATGAAAACTTAAACAATATGGAAAAAAAGGGAGATATGTCAAGAATAGTACTATCTCTTCACTTGTTAATTGATTTGGGCATAAAATCCAGTCTTTGCCAAAGTTTTGGACGGATGCTGTGGCGGTTGCCTGCACGTGCATGAAAAAAAACGGTCTTTGTTAGTATGTACTAGGGTTTCATGGAAATAATATCCCAAAACCTAACACTAGGTAAGTTTTCCTAAATACGATGGATTTACATTGAAGGTGACATTTTGAGAGTAGGGTTTCCTAAAGATTAACGAGACAACAACATCACATAACATATTCTAGTTTAGTAGTTCCATAATCCTAAATATGAAAAGTTACTATTCAGGAATACGTACCATTGTGGAGTCGTGAAGATGTTGATTCTGGTTTGGTCGACAAGGAGCCGGTTGCGAATCGCCGTGAAAGGAGGCAGGAAGAGAGAGAGATGAATCGGGCGGAAATGATTATAAAATAATCATATTAGGGGGTATATATATTCATGTAACCGGGGCGAACATGTCTTCTTTCGAAAAGCGACTATTCATTCCATGTCACATGACACAGGGACTAGAGGCGAATAAGTGTTCTCTCGAGAAGCGACTATTCAATCCATTTTACATAAAAAATGGTCTAGGCGAACAAATATTCTCTACCAGCAACAAAATTTAAATAAAAAAAATAAAAAATATGAATGAATTAATTGAAGCGAATATTATATCTCTGCATGTCATTTTAAATTAATTGAATTAACATTTATTAATAAACGGAAATTTAAAAAAAAAAAAAAAAGGCAGTAATTGAGGCGAAGATTTGTTCGGTTTCTGCATGTCATCTTCAATTAATTGAATTAATATTTAATAAACGGAAATATAAAATCCATGTCATTTTGGTCTTTACATAGACGGGTAAGTGTCTTTCCATGGTAGGCAAGCGGTCTTCTCATGGGTGGGTATGGGGGGTTTACATGAGGTTTTATTAAAATTAATTTAAGCAAATATATCTTCGCTCATGAGGTTCTCCAGGCAAAAAAAATTAAATAAAAAAACAAAAAAAAAATAGCCAATGAGTTGAAGCGAAGATTTGTTCGGTTGAAGCATGTCATCTTCAATTAATTGAATTAATATTTAATAGATGGAAATATAAAATCCATGTCATTTTGGTCTTCACATAGACGGGTAAGTGTCTTTCCATGGCAGGCAGGCGGTCTTCTCATGGGTGGGTTGGGGGGTTTACATGATGTTTTCATTCAAATTAATTTAAGCAAATACATCTTCGCTCATGAGGGTCTCCAGGCCAAAAAAATTAAATAAAAAAAACAAAAAAAATTAGAGCCAAGTAATTGAAGCGAATATTATATCGCTGCATGTGATTTTCAATAAATTAAATTAATATTTAATAAACGGAAATATAAAATACATGTCAATTTGGTCTTTACATAGACGGGTAATTGTATTTTCATGGAAGGCAAGCGGTCTTCTCATGGGTGGGTATAGGGGGTTTACATGAGGTTTTTATTAAAATTAAATGAAGCAAATATATCTTCGCTCCTGAGGGTCTCCAGGCAAAAAAAATTAAATAAAATTAATAAAAAAAATATGAATGAATTACTTGAAGCGAATATTATATCGCTGCATGTGTTTCTTAATAAATTAAATTAATATTTAATAAACGGAAATATAAAATCCCTGTCATTTTGGTCTTTACATAGATGGGTAAGTGTATTTTCATGGAAGGCTAGCGGTCTTCTCATGGGTGGGTATGGGGGGTTTACATGAGGGTCAGGGCAACGGGCGTGGAAATCTTCGCTCCCATCGCATCTCATTCTTCCCTCTCACACGGTGCCCTGAGCGAAGATATCTTATCTCGGTATCATATGATTATTATATAATTTCCTGGCGTTAACAGGCGCTGCCGTTAACGGCGTCTTGTGTGAACCCGGGAATGAAACCCGGATTCCGGATTCTCCCTTCCTCCGTCTCCTACCCAGATTGTTTTATTATTAAAATAATAATGCTGCAATCTGATTGGTCCGCCACAGGGGAACACGGCAATCGGTAGCAGAAGATCTGGATTGCTCCTAAAATCTATACAATCAGTATTTTTAATTTCTCATTCATAATATTTAATTTCAATTTTTTATTTTTATTTTTATTTTCTCTATCATTATATATATATATATTTATATATATATATATATATATATATTTATTTATATATATATATATATATATATATTATTTTATAATTAATTTTATATAAATATATTTTTTTCATATTCACCTATTGTATGTTTTCTGTATCTTTTGTAATTTCTTTTTTTAATTAACTCTAATATATATATATATATATATATATATATATATATAATATGGTGCTTAATTTTTAAAGTGTCCGAATTGTCGGGTCGAGAGTTGTGGTTAATTTGGATACTTAGGTCGGATTGTGGGTTGAACCGCCTTAAATTTAAAACGGTTAAAAATAAAATAAAAAATGTTATAGGTATGTTTCGAACTTGCAACTTAACAAAAACAAGTACAACATTTTACCAACTAGGATACTAAGACTTTATATTTTAAATTTAACACCAAATTTGATGAACGCAGGACGTTTTAACATTAATATAAATTCAATTTTTTTAACTAACTAATATATATATATATATATATATATATATATATAATGATGTTGAGTAAATGGATACTTGGGTCGGATTGTGGGTTGACTCACCCATAAACTTAAAACGGTTAAAAATAAAATTAAAAATGTTATCCGTAATTTTTTTTCACGGTTTTTTATATTATTAATCGTGCAAATGCACGGGCTAAATGCTAGTTATATATAATGATGCTTAATTTTTAAAGTGTCCGGATTACCGGGTCGAGAACTGTGGTTAATTTGGATACTTGGGTTGGATTGTGGGTTGACCGGTTTTTAAATATAAAACGGTTAAAAATGCTAAAGGTATGTTTCGAACTTGCAACTTAACAAAATAAGTACAACTTTTTAACCAACTAGGCTACAAAGACTTTATATTTTAAATTCAACACCAAATTTGATAAACGCGGAACGTTTTAATATTAATATAAGTTCAACTTTTTATAAAACTAATATATATATATATATATATATAATGATGCTTAATTTTTAAAGTGTCCGGATTGGCAGGTCGAGAGCTGTGATTAATTTGGATACTTGGGTCGGATTGTGGGTTGACCCGCCTTTAAATTTAAAACGGTTAAAAATAAAATTAAAAATGCTAAAGTTATGTTTCGAACTTGCAACCTAACAAAACAAGTACAACTCTTTAACCAACTAGGTTACTAAGACTTTATATTTTAAATTTAACACCAAATTTTGATAAACGCGGGACGTTTTAATATTAATATAAGTTCAACTTTTTAACTAACTAATATATAATGATGTTGAGTAAATGAATATTTGGGTCGGATTGTGAGTTGACCCACCCATAAACTTAAAACGGTTAAAAATAAAATTAAAAATGTTATCCGTAATTTTTTTCACGGTTTTTTATATTATTACTCGTGCAAATGCACGGGCTAAATGCTAGTTATATATAATAAAAATAATTAAGTTTTTAATCTAACTTTTCTCAAATATTTATAATGTGATAAAAAAAATTAATTGGTAGATAAAAAATTATATAATATATATATGTTTATGCTGAGAGAAAAAATTTAAATAAAAATTAATTAGTAAAGATAAATTAATATTTGAATTATATATATTATATTTGAATATATTGTCGAATTAAAAAAATAGAAAATAAAAATTAATATTTTAGTTATATATATTATATTTAACTATATTGTTAAATTAATTTTTAAATAAATTATATAAAAAAAAATATAATTATACGAAACCTTATTAGCTGAGAAAAAATAAAAATAAATTAATTAGGTAAAAAAATTAATATTATATATATATATTTATATATATATATATATATATTATTTTTAAATATATTGTGAATTAAAAAAATAATAATATTAATATTTAGTTATATATTATATTTAAATATATTACTAAATTAATTTTAGATAGATTATATATATAATATATTTATATAAATTATAAAATAATTAAATCAAATAAATTAAATAAATATATAAATTTTTTTGATAGAAATATACTTACCTTGTCCTTATCCGTATCAAATAATATATATATATATATATATATATATATATATATATATATATATAATAAATTAAAGAAATTAATTAAGAGAGGAGAGTAAAATCCGATTTTATTTTAGGAGAATTAATTGTGAGAGAAGTTATGAAAAGAGAGAAATCATATAGTGATGATGTGAATTGAAACTCCAAATTCATTTATTAAGTGTTTATATATATATATATATATATATATATATATATTTATATATATATTAATTATTTTTTAAATAAATAAAAAAGTTATATATAACTTTTATTTTATTAAAATAAAATATAAAAATGATTGATTTTTAAAATATTTATTTTTTTAAATAACTTAAATAATTATATATAACTTTTATTTAATCCAAAAATAATATAAAAATTATTTATGATACATATGATTAAAAACTTATATAAAATTAATCATAAAATATAATATATATATATATATATATATATATATATATATAATTGGAGAAAATTTAGGATACAAAATTTTAATATTGATAAAAAATTATATATAAAATATATTCATAACGATAAACTCAGCCAAAAGGGAAAAGTAATAAAGGTTGCCTCACATCCACTTACATTTATGGACCGGAAAGAACAATTTGAGACATTTTTAATTTTTTTTTTCTTTAACCTAAAATTTTCTTTTTCCTACCCGTATGACAGGTCAAGTTCAACTTACTTTCTCTTCTATTTTAATAAATAATATATATATATATATGAAGAAAGAGAAATTAATATATAAATTTTATTAGAAAGAAATGATTAGGCCATAACTTTTAGCACTTTATTATATATATATATATAAAAACAATGTATATTTATTTTTTAAATAAATTAAATTTTTTTATATAACTTTTATTTTATCAAAATATTATAAAAAGGATTGGTTTTGAAATATTTATTTTTTAAATAACTTATAAAATGATATATAATTTTTATTTTATAAAAAATAATATAAAAATTATTTGTGATATGATATGAAAATAATATTTATATAAAATTATTCATAAATATAATAGCAAAAGCAATGTCTCCTTGTATGGATTTCAAATATTCATGATCTGAATGTGAATGAGTTGAATTATTTATCCCATATATATATATATTTAATTTGAGAAAATTTAAGTTAAAAAAATTAGGAGAATAAAAAATTATATATATATATATATGATGAGAGAGAAAATAAAAAAAAATAATAATAATAATAATTAAGAAAGAGAAATATATATTTTAGGAATGAAATTAATATATATAAATTTTAGGATGAAAAAATGGTATAGCGAGAGAATATAGTACATTTCTAAAATTATAAATTAAGCTTGTAATATTTTTTTAAAATAACAATGTTATTTTGAATATAAAAGATAAAAATAAAAATTTTAAATTAATTTATTTTAAGTTTGAAATTTTTTTCATAAATGGAGAAATAAAAAATATAAAAATAAATAGAGAGATAAGAAAGGAAAAATAATTTAATATTTGAAAAAAAAAAAAATACAATAATAAAATTATCCAATGGCTAGGACTTGTTATGAGTTAATTGAGCCTAAGAAATTCACCATTACTCGCTAGCTGTGGCCCGTAGGTGCCGCCGACCTTCATCTCTGATTCCCGTTCGCTCGCTCGCCATGGTAACGCCGTATGGAAATAAGCTCGCAGTTTATCTCATCTCCACTTACTTCGGCGATCTCGTAGCTGTAAGATTTCTCTTTCTTCTTCAAACCCTATTCATCAAGAACCCAGTTATAGAAGCTTTCATCTTATAATTTGATTGAAAATGTATATCTTTTTACTTGTGTGCAGAAAGTTTGCGAGTGCCTTCTCCGAAGTGGAAGTTTAACTTTTGCAAACATACTGCGATCTACTAAGCTCAACAAATTGCAAGTGAAAAACTCTCTTCTTGTGTTAATTCAGCACAATTGCGTTCAGGGTTATGTTATTCAACTAGAAGGTATTATGTTTTGAGTTTACATGTAACCCTTATAGGTCTGAAGTAATGTTTTTGGAAATTGTATTGCTGTACAGAAATAAAATATCCTGTTTTGCTAAACTATTATGCTGTTCATTTTCATTTTATATCATTTGTTATGCAGGGGGGTTTGGAGAAGCACCAAGGATATTAACACAATACATGGCATTGTTTGACAATATAATCCACCATTTAAGATTCCCAAAGTTTTTGGCAATTGTATCTGATGATCTGGGTAAAGAAGTGAGTTGCACTTGTTTTTCTTTTCCTTGTACATACATTATCAAGATTGGTAGAGGATATTTATGAATGTTGCTTTTCTCTTAATAGTGTAGTGATATTTTAGAAGGTTTGCTTCAACATGGTAGATTGTCAGAGGATCAAATTTTGGATAGATATATGGATACATCAAATCAAAGTGAAGGCAAGTTAGTCTCTTATAATCTTATTGTTTTCGAACTGAACATTATTACTTCTACCTTATCTTTATTTTTTCTGTAAAAAGTTTCATCCACATGATACCTTGAAACCTACAGCTCAGGACACCATAAAAAATAACTTCAGAAGACTTGTGGGTGCCAGATATGTGGAACGGTGCCCAAAGCCAGAACCATTTCTTGCGCCTCCATCTGAAGAAGAAGTTGCTGCCACGAAGAAACGACGTGTTGCTAAGGCTTCCAGTGTATGCTCTCTTCCATAACTCTAAAAATGTTTAATGTAACCAAATCTGAGATTTATTTTAATAAATCTTTGTTATGGGAGGTATTCAGTTTTGGTATATATAGAACAATTCTCAAGCACTGTCCCGAGAGTTTCTTCTACATTGAAATTGTTTGACCAGAAGTGCTAAAGTTTATTGACGTACTTATAAATTTGTTACCAAGGCCATGTTGATGTGGATTGAGATTAACTTCAAATAACTCACCATCCAATCAACATTGTGTACTAATCAATCACATCATTCAAATTATTAACTAAAATACCCTGTCTTCTTTTAATAAAAACCTAATTTTTCACTATGTATTTATACCCTATTGTCTATTTACCCAAATAACCTGATTTACAATAGCTTACATCAAACAGGGTTATTTGGAAATAACCACTTGGTTATTCAAATAACCCTAGATCAAACAAGACCCGAGTTGTGTAAAAATTAGCAATGGAAAAAATTATTAGCAAGTGTTGGTTCTATAGATGAGTGGCTGATGTAACAACTTACTCATGTATCCCCATTTATTTTTTTCTGCGTATTCATCATTTTGATATGTCCTAACTTCAACAGTAATTTTGTTAGCATTTGTGTTATTGCTGCAGGTATTCCAAGAGCCAGAGACACTTGAACAACGTGTTCTAGCAGCAGCAGCTCCTATGGAGTCACTTAGATTTTTACTTGAATCATTTGTCAATGATGACAATTGCATGGTAGATGGTGAAAGAAAGGAAAACAATTTGATGGATGGAGATGAGGTTGGTGTGAAATTTTGTTGGTTTAGTGCATATATGCATCCAATAATTCGTATTGTTTGCCTTTTTTTTAGGGTAGGCAGAATGATCAAGAATTGGACATGACTACTCAAGCTCAAAAGGAGAAGAAAGTTCTTTGGCGTGTTAATTTTGAAGAATTTGTAAGACGACTTAGGCATAAGGTGGCTTTCTGAATTCTTATAGATATTGTGTGAATAAAGCAACAGTTCTATGTCCACAATATGGATTTCCACATAAATGTTTATTTGTGTGCTATCAACAATAAGATATTTACTAATGGCCATTTTGTTAAATATCTAAATTAAACCTCCACATCTGGGTGAAAAGAAAGAAAGTGTCACATGGTACTATATAGAGATCGTTCATGGTAATTCAAAATCTCACCTTAAGTATTTCCTAATCTCTAACACTTGCTACAATATTATTAGAGATTGTTCCTTGCTCATGTTCATATGGCTCACAAAGCTGGGATCGATCACGTGGAATTTTGGCACAAAGTCTTTATCCTTTATTTGAAAGTCTCAACAGTGTTATTTAAAAGGTTGACAATCTTCCGAAATAGAACTTATGAATAATCAACAATTGACACAATCTTTGTAAGGGGTCTTTGGTTCCATTTGAAGATCACCTCGATAAGTAGTAATAGATTTACTTGCTTTTAAAGTTTAATGTTTTCCAAGATGAGTATATATTTCCCTGATAGGTAGTGGAAGATGTAAGTTTATAGAAAAACAACTTATATTGGTGAACAATGTTATAAATATCTCTCTCCAGGCTTGTGTTGCAAATGTGAAAGGAAGACTTGATGAAGGAACTGCCACTGTTCTATCTTCGATTCTGAAAGCAACTAGAAGTGCCGAGACTAAAGTTAAAATGGGGAGTTCAGGTGATTGAATATTTTGCTTTGTTAATTGGATGAAGTGCTTATCTTTGGCTATCTTATATCCTAATTTTACCTTGATTATGAGGTTTCAATCTTTTAATAAAACATTTTGAACATGGTTACATAATATTTGACGTTTCTTTTAGATGAAATGCAATCGGAGAACTTATGACAAATTATGTCATAACTTGATCTGAATTGTTTTTTTTATGGATTTTCACCATTCGGTTGCGACCTTCACGACTAAATTGATCAATGGAACAAGTTTTGTCTATGTGCTTCTCGGTCTGACATGTTCAGTGCAGCATAAGCATTTTCTTGTTTACTCTCCCCATATAAATGTCTTTGTTATCACATATCTAAGTATAAGTTTAGTTTTTTTTATAAATAATCTGATCCTTTTTTGGTAAAAGAATTCCTTTGATGAAGGATGTGGATTATTTGGAGTTATTTGAGTTGAAGACTAAGATGTCCTTTGTATATATTTAAAATGTTATAAAAAATGAAATTAAAGTAATTTGATATTTTGGTTTATGATTTGAATAATTTGATTGAGTCCTATTATGAGATTTTGTAAATGTGATCATTTTTTTTTTCTCATTTACCATATCCGTTTATAGACTTAGAAAATATTATTTTCATTTGAATCCAGAGTTGAGAAGCTAATTGTAATGTTTAACAGAAACGATAACTTCAATTCTTCATGCCAATCCACTTTATTACTTTGCACTAATTGTTGCTATCATTTTGATTTCTGAATAGTCCCTCTATCCATGGACTCTATGCTTGAGGAAGTGATTAAAACGGAAGAAGGTCGCAGTATGAACGTGGATCGCGTCAGGGCTGCTCTAGTCCAGTTAGGTTGTCAAGTGCCCATGATAGAGTTAGATGAGACATTCAGCATTGGTAGTTTATTTTTCTGAACACTACTACACTCTTGTTTATATGCCTCAACACAAGATACAATGGAAGATTGAATATTTGATTTTTTTTCTTTTACTTTTATTTTGTAGACTTAGGTGCGATTATTGAATTGGCACAAGTTGAGGAGGTTAGTTCTCTATAATGCTTTCCCACCTGTGCTTAGAATTCTTCTAGGCATTGTTTTGTTAACCTTAGTTAAAAAGATAGAGAATTACCACATTCTATGCTTATAGGTGGAATCAATTGTATTGAAAAGATATGGAAGGGAGGCTTATAGGATGTTCAGGTTGTTGTCAAAGGCTAGCCGTCCAATGGAAACTGAGAAGGTAAAAAGTTGTCTCTAACAATGATAATTGACATTGGTAAAAGCTAGCTGTTTGTGACAAAATATGTTTGGTTGTATTAACTTGATTTTTTTATTGTTTTAAAAAATGTGGTGTGAAAAATTAATGTGATATAACCTAGAGAATTTAATATATTTTTGTGGAAGTTTGTGGCTAAAATGTGATTGTTATATATAAGAGAAAAACAATCAAAAACCAAATTGTCAACCAGATCTATAGAGAAAGATAGTGAAAACCAAACAGATCTATACATGTTCAAGAGCATGTTTGATGTGGATTATGTGGGATTATTTCATATAAATCAGCATCTTATCAACTTTCACTTCTTTCAATCCCATCATTCAAATCAAAATACCAAATTAGCATTTATTTTTGTAACATTTTAAAATATTGAATATTTTGGTCATTTTATCTAAATAATCCAATTAAATCACTTTTACATCAAACAAGTTTTTTCCAAAAAAAAGGATTATTTCCATATTATTCCACATCAAACAAGCTCCAACAATCCCTGAAGAAGCTAATTTTGTCTTCTTTTGGATATTGTAGATTGCTGACTCTACATTTGTTGACAAGTCTGAGACAGCCAAGATCTTACTCACTCTCTGGAAAGACGATTACTTGCAAATGGAGGTGATTGGTTTTGGTTTTCTAATATTTTGATTATGTAATGATCTTCCAAACATCTAAGATAGTCTACAACTGCCAAAACATCAGCTGGGATCTTGACTAATTTTTTTGGTTTAAATTTCTTCAAAGTGTTTATAGCCTAATAAATTCTAGTAATCACCGACTATCAGATCCATAAAACATGCTAATACTTATCAACAACTAAAAGCCAGAGCCTCTTCTTTCTCTCCCCTAGTATAAATATTCAAGGTTATTATACGCTTTCTGCAGACACTAACTGCAAATTCAGGGAGAGAAACTACGTACATGGTATGGAAAGTGAATAAAGGTCTCCTATGGAACCATGTTTTGGATGAGATGTACCATGCTGCCTTAAATTTAAGACTACGACTTGTGCATGAAATAGAGCAAGAGAAAGAGGTTAGTAAATCGTTTTGATCCTTTTCCTAACATAATTTGTTGCGTCCACGAGTCTATTTGAAAACTGCATTTTTTTTATTGAAAATCTTAAATTTACAGTGAATTTTTCTTTTGACTTTGAGTAATGATTAAAGTTTTGATTTTGATATATAGTTTCTTTATACTAAATGAAACTCTAATATTAGTCTGCATTGGATTGGATGTTTTATTTTTCAGATTATTCTAGCGCCCAAAGGAATTAAATTCGAGAAAAGAGTTGAGCGGCTGAAGAAAGTAAGAAATGTTCTCGAATCCTCCCTAATGAAGCTTGTCGACGCAACCATGCTTTTCCACGACTTCTAGATGCCTAATTTGGCCATCCTGGGTCTATTTTTGAAGTCTATTAAGGATAGAAACACTTGAGAGTATTAACTTTATTCAATGTATAGTTAGTTTCATGAGATGAACTTCCAACAGACATTACACTGTTAATTTGGCTAATGTTAGATTGATAGACAGGCCTATGGTCACTACTACCTTGACTGATGGTGATCATTCATATAAAAATATCTTATATAACTAATGATTTGTGTGGATGTGATGTGCCTAAATGTTATGAGTTTTGATCACACTTTTGCTTTTTGGATTTTATTGGAGACAAGATGGTGGGGGCATGGGAGATGGGCTTGAATTTTGTTTATGTTGACATTTACTTTCTTGTAAATGAAGCTTGTCTGTTTCAGTTTTTCTTCTTTTTTATATATATATATAAGTTTTGTTGTTGCTAACTCTCAATCAGGTCAGTTGGCCAAAAGAAAAAAGAAAGAAAATCAGATTGGATCTCATTGATAAGTTCATGAATCTAAAATTAGGCTTTGTATGATGACTGAAGCAAACTTCAAATCTATTACTTATAATAATTTTACTATTAAGATTAGTCTTGAATTGGAATATGTTTTTAAGGATAAGAATCATTCTGAATAGGAATATGTTTTCATGGTTTATGTGGTTTGTAAGAAAAAAAAAAAGTTAATGTCTAAATTATGTTGAGCATTTTGAATGGTTGCTTCTCTATTATGTGAGATTTTGAATGGTTGTTTTCTGAATAGGATGATTCTTTTGACTGAAGTGATATTTCAGTTTAAATTTTGATTTGAAACTTACCATTTCATTTTTAAAGTAGATTATGGTTAGTAAAACTTTTATATTAGTTAAATTTTTATGATTTTAAATTTATTAACTTAGGATTTGGTTTTATTAGTTTATAAATTATTTTGATTTTATATTAGTTTATGAAAATTAAGTAAATTTATATTTTTATAAATTATAAAAATTACAGCTTATTCAAATAAATAAACTATTATAATTACTACCTCTTTTACATATTATTTATTATTATCTTTTAAATAATTTTATGTTTATTATATATATATAAATAAATAATGATAATAATAATAATATATAATAAATAATTTTTTTTAAGTAACTCTAAGATTACAAATGATTAAATTGTATTGTCTATAAAACTCATTTATATAACTTAAGTAACAAAAATGAAGAGGTTCAATTTTCGTTTAAAACATTTTAAGTTGGAATAGAAGGTCATGATTTTAAAACCGTGTTTACTTCTTAAATTTAATAAAAAAATACTATTGTTTATTTATATTTAAATAATTTGTTACTCAATTTTATCAAAATCGCAAAATAAAAGTTAAAAGAAAAGTAATTGACACAAATTTGTAATTTAATTATTTTTGATAGCGGTGTCATATATGTATGGTATAAAAGTTCAATAGCAAAATAATAACACTCTTATACAACATTATAAATGAGTTGCTTTGATTTTTTTAAAGTCATATTTATGTTGGACATGCCTTGTTAATCTTTATTTTCATAGTTCTTTATTTTTATTTTACTTTTATCATATTTTATGAGTTAACAGCTAACTCTGGCTATTAACCACATCATTTATGTTTTGTATTGGGTTAATATTTGATTTTCATCAAATAACCATAAGTAGAAAAGTTCGTGACTGAACTTCTCATAATAAAAAATGAATCGAAATATAGCATTGCATCTGTGAATCTTATCTTATGACACCGAAAATAAAGGAGAAATAAAGTGAATCGATCACTATTTGTAGAAAATATTGCGATAAAATCGAATCGGGAAAAATGATTAATGCAACTAAAGACTTATAATAATGATTAAGTTTATAATGTTTAGATTCTTTCGATGGGTCAATTTTATCAATATTTTTAGTGTGTGCTTTGTAATATAATTTTAAGAAAAGAAAAACCTAACATTTTCACTCTCTCACGGTTCCATACCGACCATGTTGGTTCAATTTTGGTTGTCTTGATATAACATTAATGACTGCCCCCATATGTTGTCTGACCTTTCTCATTATTATTATTATTGGTTCCACACACACACACACAAAAAATAAGAATTATTTCAAGTCAATAAATAAATAAAGAAAAAAAATGTTTAGTAAAAAAGTAATAATAATATATTGTTCTTAAAATATATATTTAGAACTGTATTTCCTTAATATAACTAAATTTCAACTCCCAATCCAACTAACCAAATTATACCAATTTTTATTGGTTTATGTTTTTGTGAGTTATGACTACCTATTTTCATGTGAATAAAAGTCAATGAACTTGTTTAATAATTGCACGGAGCTAATATTAATTTAGGTCTGGTTCTCTTTGGCATTGTTCTTTACAACTTTTTATTTTAATCTTTATCAAATCAATTTTTCAATTAATTACTTCTAACCAATCACATCACTCGTTTCATTAACCAAAATACTAAAATACCCTCTACTTTAAATTATTATTTTATATTTTATTTATATATATATCAATATTCTTTAAGTCTTTTTACCAAAATTAATCATTATCTCCTCAAAATCATCACCCATCATCCATTTTTTTTCTCTCTTGGTTTTTTAAAAAACCCATAACCGAACAAGGCCTTTGGGTTATTTAAAAAACTCACCTAAAATCTATTTTTCAATCAATCACTTCTCACCAATCACATTACTCATATCATTAACCAAAATACAAAAATACCCTCTATTTTAAATTATTATTTTTTATTTTATTTATAAATATCAATACCCTTTAAGTCTTTTTACCAAAAATAATCACTACTTTCTCAAAATCATCACCTATCATCCAATTTTTCTCTCTTAATTTTTTAAAAAAATCCACAACCGAGCAAGGCCTTAGTGTTTTTATTGTAATATTTTCATATAAGAAATATTTGATATTGTTTCAAAATTTTGTTCCAATTTTATAATACATAACTTTTGAGTAGAATCGGATATATAGGTGTCACTATGAGTCAAATACATGACCATGAGGTCACATACCGGGACATTTTTATCAACCACACAATTTTGTAGTAATTTTTGGACAAATTAATTTTGTTATTTCATTTTTATCTAACAGTTTAAATATATTTATTGTTAATTGTACAAAGTTATTCTGCATTGTGGAGCTTGACCAAACTGCCTCTGCAATACCCGGAGTAGAATGACTTTTATTATATTTGTTAGGTTTAACTGAAAAAATTGACATAAGAGTTATTTTTGACTATTTTTGAAATTTTGAGAAATTATTTATTTTAAATAATAATCTAGGCTTAAAAATAAGCGAATTAATTGGAGGGCCCTCCCCCAAAATAATTTACCCTTTATTTTATTCCATCTTTCTGTTTAGACTTTGAAGTGTTAAATTTTAAAAATAAGGAGAAAACAAATAGACTTTAAGGTTTCAATAAAAATATATTCATTTTTTAATATAATTAAATATTTAATTCAAACAAAAAGTCATGACCAATAGGTCTGGCAAAAACATATAATATGTGAACAATACACTATACACTCTGTATGTGTTGTTTATTTAATAATTAAAATCAAAAAATATTATTTCACTTTTCTTCTTATTCATTACATTATTCAATTTATTAATCAAAATAATAAAAAAATATTTTTCTATTTTAACTTATTATTTTTCTATTTTATCTTTATATATTAATACGAGTGAAGATCTGATGTCCTAAGAGACTGTCTCACTTGCTGCCAGAGATCAAAACGATATCGTTTTGATAAATGAGACAAATAAAAAATTATATATATATGACTAGAGGTGTAAACGAGTCAAGCTGCTCGTGAGTAGTTCAGTTTAAGCTCGACTCGAACTCGGTTTGACCAAGCTCGAATCGAGTTCGAGTAACTCGATTATAAAATCAAGCTCGAGCTTTACATTTGTTGTTCGAGTAGCTCGTTATATATTACATATAATATATTATATATATAATTTATTATATATATTATCTATTTCTATACATATCATATCTATTTTCATATATATATATATATATATATATATATATATATATATATATATATATATATATATATATATATATATATATATATATATATATATATAATAATTAATTTTTTTACGCTTTCTAAGATTTTTATTCTCAAATTCTCTATCTCTCCTCCTTCCATTTTTCAACAATCAAACTCATCTCTTTCTTTTCTCCTTCCATTCTTGTTTTCTCTTCCTTCCATTCCGAGCAGTCAAACTCATCTTTCTCTTCTTCTTCCATTCTCAAATCGTCAAATCTCTTTATCTCTCTTCTCTTTTCATTTTCAAACAATCAAACCTCTCTATCTTTTCTCTTTTCTCCATTCTTCATATTATTTCTTTATCAAAAACCTTGAAATATCTATTTTTTTGCATTCTAATATTAACGGAACAATCTTTTCATTATCTCCCGCCATTCACTGTTTCATATTTCGAATCTCGTAAAATTTGAAGATCACTATATGACTAATGCATCATATTGTCAAACTTTTAATATTTATCATGAACGTTTCATTTGTAATTTTTATTGTGATTGAATTATTATCTTTAAATTATATGATGAGATTTATATTTTTTATTTTTAAATAATATTGTGATTATATATGTGTAGTTTGTGAAATATATATTATATTATGTTTGAAATATTATTTAGTTATAAAATTTAATTTTAAATAAAAAAATTAATTTTCGAGTTCGAGTCGAGTAGCTCGAATTGTTATCGAGTCGAGTTTGAGTATACATTTTGGTACTTGATCGAGTTCGAGTAGTATGGTACTCGGCTCGACTCGACTCGACTAATTTACACCTTTATATATGACATAAACTCTAAATCCTAAATCCTAAACCCTAAAAAATTATATATATAATATTTTATTTTAATATTTATTTCTTTCTTTCCTCTCTCTCTTCTCTGAGACATAGAGTGAGACAGTCTCCGAATTCATATTAATACCCATTAACATTTTAAATAACAATTTTATTTGAAAAAAAACCCTAAGAAACAAAACTTAAGAGTAATTCAATCGACTATATATTAATTTTTTTTTATATACAAAATTTATTATTAAATAAGTGCTTATTTTTATTTTAGAAAACAAAATTACTAAAATATACTAGATTAGTTAGCACTTATTTGGGCAAAATGTTATCACCAAAATAGCTTGTCCAAACAAATATATAAATTAAAATAAAAAAATATTGAAATATCAAGTTATTAATAAATATACAATTGTCAATACATTAATAGATTGAGAGACAAGAGATGACCTACCAAGTTCGGAGCATTACATTTACAATTTGTATATAATGTTTAATTTCCATTTCTCATATAACCCAAGTCATGTTCTTATTTTTGCCTAACAATTTTGCAAAGATGAGCTTTTGTTAATAGTTAATAATAACTATGATTTGAAAGGATAGAATAATGTAAAAACACAAAAACTAATAATGCGTTATTCATGAATAAAGACTCAATAAACTGAAATAATTAAAAGTAATGACAACACATGGACTGCTCTAGTTCTTAAGTCTATAGTCATAGATTTTATTATTGAGTTTAACATACCTTTAAGAGATTTAAAAGAAAACAATATTTTATGGGAAATAAAAGGACTTGAAAATAAAATGTTATAAAACGGGTAGGTTTAATTACAAGTGATTCATCCTAATAGAAGGTATAAGTATGTAAATGGTGCAAAAGGTATTGATCAGACATAATAGGAATTGAGCACAATTGACTCAAAGCTCACTCAAACCAAGTTCATCCTTAATATAATAAAAAATGATATTGAATATGAAAAAGTTCAAAAAAATCAAAACAACTTCAACAACCTAGAATGACTTACAAATTACAAAGATCAGAAACTCAAAAATCAATATTAGTCATAAAAATAATATATCTAGTTGGACAAAGAAGATGGAGATGCATTCATAGGAGTTGCGACAAAGTGACTTTAAAATGGTCTGTTTCTACTCTCCCGTAGCTTCGGAATTGTTAAAGTTCGGTCATACAAGAGACTGATAGAAAGAAATGCAATTTTTTTTTTGTAAGAAACAAATTAATGGGAAATTAAAGATATAGTGTAGCATAAAATAATAATACATGCTAGAAGAATGAATAATAGAAAGAAAAAAACTAAAGGAAAAAGAATAATAATTCTTTTTTTAAAATAAATTGGAAAGTTGTAAATATGGTGTAAGAGAGAAGAATAAGAATACACTATAAAATTAAGATTGAAGAATGAATAATAAAAAGAAAAGAAAATATTAACTACAAATATTCCTACTTTTTGCAATGGGCAGATCTTAAAATCTCTATATAATCCAACCCCAAACATCTTTAACTATTCTAATATATACTTGGGACAAATTCAATATATTTGTATTTATCATTCCTGCCCATTTTTATTTCGAAACTTTTTTATTACCATCCTCGCTCCTATTTGGTTTCGACGAATCCTTAGACATTCGTTTATACAATTTTCTCAAAAATAAATATTTTTTTTATATAATCAAATTATATAAATAATTTTTTTTTTTAATATAATATATATTATAATATATTAAAAATTTATATTATTAGGACGAAATAAACTTATTTTTTTATTATAAAATATAATAAATAAATAAATATATTGACGCTATTATATATTTTAGTGTGTTTTTAGTGTTCGGGGTAAAATCGGGACGATTAAGGACCATGAATACAAATAATATCTCCGGAAAATTTGACTGAATGACCCTAAAGATGCATTTATTTGATTTTTTGACCAGCGTATAAAATTAAATGCGCTGGTGACACTTTTTTTTGGACGAAAATGTCCCCGTTGCGAAAAGTCTATAATCGCGAGACACAAATCTGGTTGCGTCTCGCAACCAGCATTCTCGAGACGCAATTTTTTTTTAAAAAAATTTTTAAAAAAAAATTGCGTCTCGCGAATGCCCGCGATTATAAACTTTTCACAAGGCATTGTCGACTTTTCACATGACATCCGGTTGCGTCTTGCGACAGGGACAATTTCGTCAAAAAGATATAAAAGTGTCACCAACACATTTAATTTTATGCACCGGTCAAAAAATCAAATAAGACCAATTTTAAGGCCATTTAGTCAAACCGTCCCAAAATTCGATTCTATAACCACTAGGCGGTTCCAAATTGTTAATACATTAAAATAAAAATGATTATGTTGGTTGAAAAAGGTTTTAAGTTTTTGAAATGAATTAATTAGTTGGAAAGACAGCTCTTAGTATGCGAATCTTAGGTGAATAATTCTCTATCTAACGTTTGTTAACGTCCACTATTGAACCGCCAATCACAATGCCGATCTTCCCGTCAGATTCGATTGCGGTTAACGCCCCCACATCTCTCTCTCTTTCTCTCTCTTCTGAATTCGGGGTTTCTCTACGGCTACGCCAGTTTGGGTTCAGTTGACTAGCAGATGTATCGTCTCCAATTCGATTCATACTTCGTCTCTTCACTACTATCTTCTCACCATATTTATTCGCGGCATACCCATCTTTCTCTTTCTCATCCAGCACACAGATGCTCCCGATTGCTTGAAGATTCATTTGGTTTTGGATTCTTACTGCTTGAATCATCCATTGCCGCGGTTTCTTTTACATTTCCCAGGTATATATTGAATTAGATGACTTGTTTTGCTTGTTCTGAATGTCAATGAGTAACTTATTCAGTTCTTCATTGCTCGATGTATTCCGATTATTTAGTTAAATTTTTATTCGATTTTGCGTTTTCTAGGTCACTAAATCTCGTACACAATACGATTCTTGCAAATTTCTCTTGAAGATTCGGAATTTTGAATATTTACACTTCTCTGGATGATAAAAGAATCCTCCTTTTTCCTAGATTTGATAGGAAATTTGAGTTTTGACGAATTAGGATTACCAATTCGTGAAATTCTCTATGGTTATTGGAATTACTGGTCAGGCATGGTGAGATTTTAGGGCTTAAAATGTCAATTGTCTGTGGTTTTCCTCTCCTTGAGTGTGTTTATTGTTTAGCATGTGCTCGATGGGCATGGAAAAGATGTCTTCACACAGCCGGCCATGACAGTGAAACATGGGGTTTAGCGACATCTGAGGAATTTGAGCCAGTTCCACGTTTATGTCGATATATACTAGCTGTATATGAAGATGATCTTAGACATCCCCAATGGGAACCAACGGGAGGTTATGGTATAAACCCTGATTATTTGATATTGAAAAAGAATTACGAAGATAGTCATGGACGAGCGCCTCCATACATACTCTACCTCGATCATGATCATGCAGATATAGTTCTTGCCATTAGAGGCCTTAATTTGGCGAAAGAGAGTGACTATGCAGTTTTACTTGATAATAAATTGGGGAAGAGGAAGTTTGATGGAGGGTATGTGCACAATGGGCTATTGAAAGCAGCTGCTTGTGTTTTGGATGCTGAATGCGATATATTGAAGGAGTTAGTTAGGAAGTATCCTAATTATACATTAACTTTTACGGGTCACTCACTTGGGTCGGGTGTGGCTGCTTTGTTGACAGTTGTTGTGGTGCAGAACCGTGAAAGGATAGGGAATGTTGATAGGAAGAGGGTTAGATGTTATGCTATCGCGCCCACACGATGTATGTCGCTGAATCTGGCTGTGAGATATGCTGATGTAATTAATTCTGTTGTGCTTCAGGCAAGTTCTTTAAAACTTGTGATGATTTCACATGAATTGTGTTGAAAATTGATCTGAATATGCTCGATGAGTACTAATATGATATGGATCACCTTATTTATGTCTTGCCTGTGTATTATAAAACAGGATGATTTCTTGCCCAGGACAGCTACACCTTTAGAGGACATATTTAAATCAGTTTTCTGGTAAAGCATTACTCCACTTTCAACAATTTTATTGATATTTCAGTTTTAAGATGAATAGTAACATTGGTTTTGACTGACTCATGATTTATTGCTTCCCTTTCTATAGTTTGCCATGCATACTTTGCCTAAGATGCATGAGAGACACTTGCATTCCCGAAGAGAAGATGCTGAAAGATCCGAGGAGGCTTTATGCTCCTGGCCGTTGCTATCACATAGTTGAGAGAAAGCCTTTCAAGTGAGTAAACAACACATTTAGATTAGAGCTATAATTATCATTCCAATATAAAGAAAGGTTTAGAATTGATCCCCCAAATCCAATTCTGTCATAATCATATATACATTCAATTCAATTCCATTTGAATTATGTTTCATTTCTCAGATGTGGGCGGTTTCCACCAGTGGTGAGGACAGCCGTACCTGTAGATGGAAGGTTCGAGCATGTGGTTCTCTCTTGTAATGCGACATCTGATCATGCCATCATTTGGATAGAGAAAGAAGCTCAAAGGGCTTTCGATGTGAGTTCACAATACCATTAGAACACACACTAGTGTAGCTCAAGCGTTAAGAATCAAATGTTGAAATCTCATGTTTTTATATGTTAATGGAAAACAGTTAATGATGGAAAAGGACCATTCTAAAGAGATTCCTCAAAAACAGAAGATGGAGAGGCAAGAGACATTAGCAAAAGAGCACAACAAAGAATACAAGGCCGCATTACAGAGGGCAGTAACACTACACGTCGCTCACGCTTTCTCACCATCTAATTATGGAACGTTTGATGATCGAGAGGGGGAAGAGGAACAATCTGACGGTTCCAGTTCTATGGGATCTTCAAAGAAATACTCAAACAGGGAGACCTGGGATGAGCTTATTGAGCGCCTGTTTGAGAGAAGCGAATCGGGTCATATGGTCCTCAAGAAATCATCAGATTAGTAATTCTATTAAGTTATTCATCTGTTCTTAGTAGTAGTAATCTGTTTATTTCTTATTGCCTATGGAAGGACCTATTTCATTTCGATTCTTTGAGTGTAGTTTCTGGTTGTAGAAAAGTTTGTGTTTATACAAAAATACTTTTTAGTTGAGGTGAGATTGAGTAGAACACAATCAGGTATTCAGGTGCTTGCATAATAATTATGTCACGTTTGATATAAGATTATTTCTTTATTATTATTTTTTAATTTTTTTAATTATTTTATATTAAATTATATATATAAATGATATAATAATAAGGCCCAGTTACTATTTGGATTTCATTCTTTTATAAGTCAGCTCTTCAATTAAATTAATATAAATCAAACAAAATCATTAAATTAATATAAATCAAACAAAATCATGGTTTTCATTTGTTACAATTTTTTATTTAATGTATCAATTTTAGTTTTCTAACTAATTTTTTCATTTACAAACATTATGAATTTATTTTTTTCTAAATGAATATTTTTTCAAGATTTATATCTTCTAATTTGTCAAAAGTCCTAAGAAGTATGTGATCTAATAAGAGAAAATATATATATATATATATATATATAATAATAATGCTTAATTTTTAAAGTGTTCGGATTACCTGGTCGAGAGCTGTGGTTAATTTGGATATATGTGAGAGTAAATAAATACTTGGTTCAGATTGTGGGTTGACCCGTCCATAAAAGTTTTACCGTAATATTTTTTTCACGGTTTTTTATATTATTACTCGTGCAAATACACGAGATACATGCTAGTTCTAATAAATTAGTTATTTATTTACTAATTTAGATGTTATTTGTATTTTAAAATAAATATTTATTTTTTCATATTTGTGGTTTAAATATCTTTAAAAAATGTGTGAAAATAGTTTGATAAAATGAAAAAGACAGAGAATTGCTATTATGTGATTTTGGAATGTGATAAACTAATTAATTTTTTTATATTAATTAATAATCTGGTAGAAAGTTAATTAAAATTATGATATTTTCAGCCTAACCATCCAACAAGTTAGAATCTCAAATAATAATTTTGAACAATAATAATGATATATAATTAATAATATTTTTAAAATAAATTCTTATTTAATCTAATCTTAAAAGTTTGCAACAAAATGAAAATTATGAATACATATGCGATTGAGATCATTCAATATTCAATTCAATTGATGAAAACTTCTTAATGACTACAAATCTTTGTTAACCAAATAATACTTCTTGAATGCCATTGGAAGATAAACAGGCAACAAGAATCCAAACAAATTAAAGGACCAAAATCCCATATTAAGAATCCCAATTCCAACACCCACATAAACTCTACTACCACCTCCATCCCCATGATCCATCTTCCACATCTCCTCTCTAATCCAATCCACAATCACCATTACCCTCCTCGAATTATAGAAAACCGGGACAAAAACCCTAATCGGGAGTGAAAACCCACCATAAAACGTCAACCCTTCCATCAAAACCTGACAAGATAACAGAAAAAGATGTGGACATGCAGCCTTGATTCCATCTTTATCTCCTTTGATAATTCCTTCGAAGATGTACGCCATGGGAATGAAAAGTCCGATGATTGCGCCGGCGAGGACATAGAGTCCGAGGATTTTGTTGGTCTCGCCGAAGACGGGAGGTGGAGAGTGATTTGGATCTGAGGAGAGTGTTGGGAAGGCGACTTTTGAAAGGAAATAGAGATAGATTAGCGAGAAGACGGCGAAGGATAGGTCTTTAAGGTTCACCATGCCAGTGGAGGTGAGGATGATTATGATGGCAAGACAGTTTAGGTTTGGGAACGTGATGAAGCTGCCGCCGGCGCCGGCGCCGGTGGGAGGGTTTGCTGGTGGGGAGTCTATTTCGTTTATTGAATCATCATCACTGCTTGACATTATTTTCTGGGGATGTTTAGATTAACAAGTTGATGATCAAGATCAGGAGAGAGAGAGGAATTTGGGGTTATTTGTGAATTTGTAACTAGAGTTGGTTTGATATTGGTTTATTTTATTTGTTTTTATCTCAAATTCAATATTTTTATTAATTTATTCAATATTTATTTTATCAACCAAAGAATTAAAATAACTTTTATTTAATATTTTATCAGTCATTTATTTAGAAGGGATAATAGTTATTAGTTAAAAAAAAAAAATTAAGTCAAACAAATTTTGTACCCAAAACCTAAATAAAAAAAAAACATAAAAAAGCTTGAAGATACAATTGCTATTTTTGTTATGATTTGACAACATGAATAATATTTATGTTTTCATCATAATTTTACTATAATTTCATCTAGAATACAATTAAATATAATATATATATATTTATAATAATTTTAAGACTTATTTAGAGTGAATTTTTTAAAAAACTTATAAAATAAAATAAAATTATGATGGTCGATAATTTTGAAAATATAATAATTATTTTTAGTAAAAAAACTTAAAAAATATTAATATATAAATAAAATAAAAAATACTAATTTAAAATAAATGATATTTTAATATTTTGGTTAATGTATGAGTGATGTGATTGATTAGAAAATTAATTTTATTTGAATTATTTTAAAATTTTAAAGAGAAAAAAAGTTTAATTTTATTTTTAATACTAATATAAATATTTAATATATTATAATATATATTATATAAAATTATTTTTTTTATAAAAAAATATTATTTAGAGAATATAATATAAATAGTATTGAAGATAATTTCAAAACTACACTAGACTAGAATAATAATAAAAAATAAAATTCAAAATAAAACGAAAAAAAGAATGATATATAACTTCTATTCTTCCTCACATTGCATTTCCTAATTGTAAGAAAAAAAACACTGCATTATTTTTGCACTTTATATTTTATAATAGGATCAAATATTAAATTATTAGAATATAATGGTTATTTAATTTAAATAACCATTTTTTATCAAATAACTTTTTGTTTTATTAAAAAAAAGTTTCGGATCAAACCAGCACTAATTGGCAATCTAGAGAGGCCTAGAGGTGCTTGTGGTGAGATCTCCAGTCACGTGTTTGGCAAAAGATGAGTGGTTGTCAAATTATAAGCAAAAATAAGGAATAAATTTCAAAACAAAAAATAAAACCATTTAAATTGATTTAGTGGCTCATAAACCTCATCTTAAACACTAATGGCTTAAAATATCATTTTATTTAGTATACTAAATCAAAAAAATTAGGATTTGAAAAGTAAATCTCTCATCTTTTAAATAGAGATTTGAAATTAATTTTTATTTTGTCATGGTTGTATCTATTATTTTGACCTTATGTGATTAATTATTATATCATTATAATTATCACAAATTTATCTGCACCACCAATTATTTATCCTTGGATTGTGAAGATTGGTTCGTCCACGCAACAACAAATATAAGGTTTGGAGTGCTATCAACAGAAAAAACATAAATTTGTTTTTATTTTTTGTTTCACTAAATATATTTTAAATTAAGTTACATAAATATAATAATTTTGTATTATAATTAACTAAAGTTGTAAAATGGTATAATTTGTTAAGATATATTCTAGCCTAGCCTAGCCTAGTATTTAAATATTTTTAATGCATCTATTTTTCTTGTTTTGAGGACACGTGGGGATGTATCCACTCGTACATGATCTTTTTTATTTGTTTAGTCAATATAGAGGTCTTCTCTCTTCAAGTTTGTTAATTTATTTATTTGTATAGTTTTATAATTCATGTTTTATTAACAAATAAAACTGACAATTTTAAAATATAATAATGATAATGTAAAATCTTAGAATTTGTTAGTCAAATTTTAAAATAATTTAAAGATTATTTAATCTGAACAAGCCATTATTATTTTTTCTAAGTACTTTCATTTTTAATAATTCAATGTCATAAAGTTGTATATGACACTCAAAAACCAATGGAAGCAGTCTCTAAGCTCTTATAAAATAATTACTTTATTATAATATTTATGCAAAGCATATTTTGACCATTGAATTTTGACACAATGCCCGACCTTCCTTTGCTCGGAAGTTTGATGGATATTCTCCGTATTCTATATATTTTTTGAGAGGATCGTACGAGGGTTTATCAGAATTCTTACATGATGTTACTATTCCCTTTTCAAAAGTAGGTCTTAGCTTTTGTTGGATTTTAAGGTGTTTGATTTTAATCCCATCAAGAATTGAGTCATGACTGCTAAAGTAGCCAAGACACCCACAAAGCTGTTTTGGCTCCTTAGAGCATTAATAAATGATACTTGATTAAATTTGTTGATAAATTTGGTCAGATGGGCGTGATAGGGCTTTACGTTTTTTCCTATTACTTGCCACGTGTCATTGGCTTGGGATATGACTAACTTAGAGTCACAAATTATTTCTAACTTAGTTTCCCCTTTTTCGTAGGCCAATTTAAGACTTGAGAGACATGCCTCGTATTCAACCTCGTTATTGGTAACATGGTATTCAAATTTTATGGATATTGGGTTGTACGTCCCATTTAAGTCAACTAACAGAATCCTAATTCTGTAATCCTACTTTCCCGAAGCTCAGTCAAACATCAATTTCAATGTGTTTGACGTGATACTCATAATTCCGTCATCAGGGAATTCAAGTCCGTCTATTGACTTAACAATGATGGGTTAGTCAACTAGGAAGTCTACAACTATGCTTCCTTTGATATACTTATGTATTGTATAGGCTATGTCATATTCGGATATCATCATCATCCATTTGCAAGCCTAGGTGACAGAAGAATTCGTTGGAATAAGAAATGGATTGGATTTAGTCTGATATAAATTTGATAAGGTGGGCTTGCATGTAGTGTCTTAAACTTTTGGTGACCCATGCTAGTTCCCAATAGATTTTCTTGGCTGGAATGTAATTGATTTTACATTCACTCATCCTTTACTGATGTAGTAAATAGTTGTTTTGTGTTTATCCTCATTTTCTTGAGTCAACAGGCTTTCCATGGCTGTTTTTGTTATCATTCGGCATAAAATGAGAGAGATGTCGGTCTAGGAGGCATGAGTATGAGAGGAGATTTTAGATAATCATTTATTTTGTCAAATGCTTGTTGACAATTTTCATCATATACGAATTATTGGTTTTTCTTCAAAAGCTTAAATAGCGGATCACATGTTGTAGTAAGCTTACTAATAAATCAACTGATGTATTGGCTTTTTCCAAGAAATCATCGGACCTCTCTTTTGTTTCAAGGTATCGGCATAACCGTGATTGCTTCTATCTTGGAGGGATCAACTTTGATTCCTTTTTGAGTGATTAAGAAGCCTAACATTTACCAGCTGTGACTTTAAATGTACATTTCTTCGGATTGAGTCGCAGTTGATATTTCTAAATCATTCACATGAAATTTTTAATATTTTGGACATGTCCTTGTCGATCCTTCGATTTGACAATTATATCGTCAACATAGACTTTCACTTCTTTGTGGATCATGTCATGAATGATCATGTCATGAAGGATCATGGTGGCTGCTCTTTGATAGGTTACTCCCGCGTTCTTAAGACCAAAAGGTATGACACAATAATAGAAGGTACCTATTTTTGTTATAAACATGGTATTTTCTTTGTCTTGCGGGGCCATCATGATTTGATTGTATCCTTAAAATCTATCAATGAATCATAACAGTTCATGACCGACAACATGGTCGACTAATATATTGATGTGTGGTAATGGGAAGTGATATTTAGGGCTGACTTTATTCCAATCCCGATAATCTACACACATGTATTTTTCTATCTTTCTTGAGGATAAAAACCATGTTGGCTATCTAGGTAGGATAATCTACTACCTCGAGAAATCTAGCTTCGAGTTGCATTTGAACTTCTTCCTTTATTTTGGTCACAACATCATCTTTCATCTGTCTGAGCTTTTGTTTTATTGGCTTAACATCTAGATAAAGGAGAATATGATGTCGTGTGATCTTTGGATCAATGCATGGCATGTCCTTGTATGACCAGGCAAAAATGTCTTTGCTGGCTTTCAATAACTCAACTATCTCAAGACGCTCTCGCGAATTTAAACTTTGGCCGATTAATACAATTTGAGGATCATCGGTCATGTTTAAATTTATTTCGACTGTCTTTACAAAATAGATGATTTCATCCTCACTTTCTAAGAAGTAATTTGTTTTGAATTTTAGATCAGAGTAAAAGGAAAGATCATTTTTACTCATACATTTGAATTATCTTCTTGTGTTACATCGAGGGGTTCATTGCATGTAGGAAAAGATGATCTAACTAGATCATCGTTCTCAAGTTCCTTATAATGTACATTATTTGATACCTCTTTACACATGAAAGGAGAAAGAGTTTTGTCTTTGTCGATTAAAATATCAACGAATAAGGGGGCATTTGTTCCATGCAGACTAGAAGAGTTTATTTCCTGAACTAGATCAGCTATCGTGGGTTCCCGGGCCAAGTTTTCCAAGGCGTCGCACCAATAGTTTGTTCTTTTTTTAATCACGCAAAAGTGTTATGATTATAGGAACAATCTAAAAATATTTCGAGACTTGGAAAATGTCTTTATAAATATGGATTGGTAAAGAGTTTAGGGAAGTCGAAGTATAAAGTGCTTTGTCCTTCGCAGATGAACTGCCCATTCAAGGTTGGCGGAATGACTATGCACTATTTGGATATTTTCTTTTTGCGGATTTCTTCCAATCCTATAGGGATATATCCTAAACCGTGGCGGTCTGAATTATAGCAAGGTTTGGGAAAATAATGTATGTTGTTGGAAAAGAATCGCTAGAAAGTTGTAACCCCTGAAAAACCCTTTTCCTAGAAAAAAGATCAAGTTTCGAGAAATTTCAACATCGGTTTGTGTATCAGAAATATTTAAAAAAAATATTATTTTAAAATATTTATAAAATGAGTCTTGGACAGTTTGAAATTAATTATGATAATAATTAATTTTGATCAAATTTTAAATAATCTTTTAGATTTGAAATAATCAAATAAAAATTTGATTAAAGAAATCTTTAATTAAATTAATTAAAAAATAATTAATTTAAAAGATTATTTATTTGATAAAGTGTCTCCAATTGATTTTTAATTTAAAATCAATAAAAAGGCATATGTGTATAAACGTATTTTTAACTAGATTTTCATTTTGGTTTGTAGTTTGATGATACTCGGAAAAGGGCTTTCGCGCTACATCCTTTGTACCCGTTAGAAAACGATGTCTACTTTATAAAATCTTGGCTTTTGAAAAATAGGTTGTATAACGTTTTATTTTAACCAATTATTCTTCCGGTCGTAAGCATACACAAATTTTTGTATATTTAAAATTATAACAACAATATTTAAATGCTAGTACATGTAGCTGATGACGATGACCGAAGAAAAATGTACCTAAAGAATATCAGTTTTAAAGGCATTAGGGTTTAAAAATAAATATCCAAGCGAGCCCTTATCAAAATATTTTGAAAATATTTTTAATTTTTTAGATATTTAGAAAATGACTTGGGTTTCTAAAATTATAAAAAAATAATTTTGAAAATTAAAAAATGGATCTAAACAGACCCTAGGATCGGTGCTCTCGGTCCTAGGTTAGATTTTCATTGGTCGGGGTTAAAACCCCCAGTCCCAAGTGGGACCCCCCTCGACCGGTGTTTGGGATTCTCTGTTAAAGTGCTAAAACCCCTCAGTCGATGTGCTAAAATCCTCAGTCGGATGTGGATGTCTCACGGTCGAGGTTCAAAAGTTCTCGGTCGGGGTGCCGAATTCCTCGGTCGAGGTTTGAGAATTCTCGGTCAGGTGCGAAAGTTCTCGATCCTAGGCTAGTATTGGGGTAACTTTGTCGGTCCTGAGTGTGTAGAACACTCGGTCTTCGGTTAGCCTCGAGCTAACTTTTGTCGGTCCTAACTGTGAAGAACACTCAGTCCTAGGTTAACCTTGGGCTAAGTGTCCTCGGTCTTGGGTGATGATGTCCCTCGGTCCTAGATAAACCAATGTTATGTTTCACGGTCCTTAAGAACATCCAAACTACAGGTTTGGTGATTTCATTTAAGGCCCAGATCCTTTGATTTAAGGGCATGAAATGCTTCACCAATTTCTTAGGATCATTTTGAATGTCATCCCGAGGTTTCATTTGATCGGGAAGAGGTTCCATTTAAACCAAACAATTTTGGTATAATAAAGGGTTTTTATTTTTGGGCTTTGATGAAGTGTACAGATCTTGATAATAGTTTTCTTATGCTACATGTGGTTGAATGGAACCAAAACATGAACACTAGCGGTTCGTTTTGACAAATTCAAGAACTGAAATTTGTAATTTTTTATAAGAAAAATTAGTTTTTGATCAAACATAATAGGGATGGATTGGAACTGATCCAAACAGATTCCCAACATCATTTGAAACATGTTGGGGGAACTTTTTGTTGTTCTTGAGCAATAGCTCAATAACAGAAAACTCGATTTTGATTTTTTTATAATTCAAGTTTAGGTGTTTATGATTTGTGTTGATTGATCGGGTTTGGCTTCAACAAAAAGCTTATAAATGATTATATGATCGTTTCCCAATCAAGAAATCGAACAACCAAACAATATATGAAACTGATAAAATTAAAATATAAAAATTTCAATCTAAACTGGTAATTCAAAACAGAGAGTGATTGGAAGCTTACTGAGAGTTAGAGAACCCTCTTTAGCTTTTAACGGAAGCTTCATAGATGCCTGAATTAGAGCGTTAAGGCCTTACAAGAAAATTCCGAAAATCTAGAAAGCTTGAAGGTTTAATGAAAGATTTTTCAAAAATCTTGATTGAGGGCTTGAGAGTGGATCTCTTGTGTTTGGTTTGCTCAAGGGAGGCTATTTATAGCCTCCCAAGTTCGGTTCATCGATCAAGTGGATCAGATTTGGTTAAACAACCATTGATGGCGTTTATGCTATTTTCCAGTCAATTGTTGGTGTAGGTCGTGATGATGCTCCTAGGCGTAGGGGAAATGATCACTGAAGTGGGTTATCATTTTACCATTTGAACAAAGTTAAAAGCTTATAAAATGCAAAGTTCCATCTTTGAAAATCAAAGATGGCTGACGTTCTTATTTGTTCGTGGTCGCGAGGAAGACGAAGTCGCAAGGGAAACAACGTTGTTTTAAGCTTCTGCGTTTGAGCATCGAGGAAGGGCTAAAATGGTGACGTTTTGGGCCTAAGCGCGGACAATGGGTGTTCTGTTAGCACTCCTTTGGCGATGAGCGGTCCGCGCGCGTCTGGTTGACGCCGTTGGATGAGTTCGTCTGGTGATCCCCTACCATGTGGAAGCGTCTCACTTTTGTTGCAGCGGGCTATGCGGATGGCTCTTGGGAATTGGATGATGATCCAACGCTCATCCGAAGGCTGCGAATTTTGCTACAACGACCCGTCCAAATTTCAACCACACAAGATCACGCTCCATTTTTAGTTGAATGTTTTGTTTGAAATTAAATTTTCTTTTACCCTTTTGGCTTTGTTTTCAATTTTAAAATTATACAAAATATTCTTAATAAATATGACGTATATTTTGCCAATTTATTTATTTATTTTTGTATATTTTTGGGTTTAATAAATAATTTATTTGGAATAAAATGTATACAAATTTATCTTAAATTATTTATTTTAATTCTCTTTGATTTTCTAAAAACAAATTGAGATAAAATGAGTACAACATTTATCCCAAATTATTTTATTTATTTTTCTTAGCCATTATCCTTAATTTATTATGATTTAATTATTACAATAATTAATTTGATTAATTATTTAATCATATTTTGGCATTAATTTTAATTATTTTAATTTTATTTATTCAAAATAATTATTTTCAAAATTTTGAATTGGGTATGTAAAATTTTTGTGTTTACAAAAATCATACACTACATATTTTCCAACAAAGTCCTATCCATCTTCTTATTACAATGAAAATATAATTGCTGTTTTGATCTAGTTTTTTGATGAGAGTGTCATATATAGTTGTTATAGCTTCATCTATAACACAACTTCACCGTCTCTCTAAAATATTATCCGACATTAAAAATGAATATGAGACAAAGTCTTGAGATTTTCTTTTTTCTCATTGGTTGTTCACGACATAAGCATCTTCTTGAGCCTTAACCGCGTTTGTCTAATTCAGCAGAGTGGGCCGGCATAACTCATTTCTTAAAATGCCATAGAGAAAATCTAGTTTTGCGATCCAATAAAGACATCGTACTTAATAATTGCTATCTATCGTCAAAATGAGAGATAGTTTGAGAATCAAAAACTTCAATGCTTTAAGATAATTTGTTATAAAATAGAGTTTTGATACAATTCAATGTAAATTATAGATAACACAAGATATTAGAGTGAAACTAAAACAAAAGAAAATCACTAGCTAAAAGATCAATAAGAAAGATGACTTATTCATTTAAAAATATCCTAACTCAAATTATATATTTAAATGTCACATAATTTAGTTAATGATGTAATTTTAAATATTTAGGTTTACTCAACCCGATATCAGACCCCTATCAAAATTTATTAGGGTTATCATAACTCTAACCATTATCACCGAAAACAACCAAAACAAATATAAATGGCTTGTCATACTAAGTTATTTTAAATAGTAATTCAACTAAAAATTGCATTAATTAAACTAAAATCTTAATCCAATATAAAAATATCCTAGAAAATTTTGCCTTGAATTTTATTGCAGTTTATTTTGAATGAACTTTCTGACCCAAAAAAAAAGAATTTGAGACGGAAAATCAAATCCTTAATAAAATACATCAAATATTATACCCACAGATTTTGTGACTAATATTTATCTTCTATTCAACATTGGAATGTGATGTTACTAAATTTCCTTTAACTATTTTCGACGTCTTTTTCATTGTTTATTAATATTTATGACATTTGTGTTTTCCGATATCAAGGTTTTTGAAATTTCAAAAAATCGTCACAACTTATGCCGGGGGATTGTTTGTCTTTCCTCATGGAGATGTATTCGGAATTTCTTGATTTTATTTAATTTTATATATTTCACATTGATGTTGAGTAATAGTTTTAATAATATCCTTATAAAAGCTATTTATATACTATTTAATTATGATTAGAAATTAAGGTAATAATAATTAATGTTCTTTTTGTTATTAAAGAGTCTCTTAAATTGATCAAGTCTCTTGATCTTATCTCTAGTAAATGAGACTTTTATGTCTCTTAGTTTAATGTCTAAGTTATGTTTTACTTTATAAAAGTTCTGTAATTTGTTCTTATTTCAATAAGTTCAGTAGACATCATTTTATTCAAGGTTGTTTTCATTTTCTAAAGTTTCTATTCACTTTCTAATAAATTTCTTCACGGTTCAATCATCGAAGTCCTGTTTGTGATTTCGTTACATGGTATCAGAGCTTTGGTAACATTGGTGAAGAAGGTATCGTTGTTTTTTTTTTTTTTTTTTGGGAAAAACGACTTAGCGTCATTTCATTAAAAATTCCCAAAAACGGGAAAAAAACCCACGAGTTTAAGAGATCATTCTAGACAGGCCTAGAATGATTTTGAAGTCGTAACATTCTGAATAAAAGCTAAAAAGCTAAAAACGTAAATGAATTATTTGTTTACAATGCTTTCAATTCTAGTGAGTTTAAAAAACGGTAAATTCCAGTTCCTACATATATTCCAGTTCTGCTTCGTGCTTGGAATTCTTCTCCACGTTCCCGCGAGGGCGCTGCAATCTGATACAATATCTTTCCATAACTCGTCAATGCTCCTGCGGGTTCTGTCATATACCCTTGCATTCCGTTCTTGCCAAATGTTATACACCACTACTCCAAAGCCACACTTGAACACGCTTGTTGCAAATTTATTTCCCTTGGCTTTGAGTAGTGCTGCTTCTTTGATTTCATTCCATTCGCTCGGGAAACTAGTCAGCTCCAAGCTTTTATAGAATCTGTCCCAAAGCTCCGAAGCAATACAGCAGCTCCCGAATAGGTGATCTATGGTTTCTTCATTTTCTATGCATAGAAGACAGCTCGCGTCCGGGATGCTCATATACTTACTGATACGATCACGAGTGCTGAGTCTTTCCCAGAAGGCGAGCCATAGAATGAACTGGTGTCGAGGGATAATCTTCGTTGACCATACAAGAGGAGCCCATTCTACTTTCTGCGCTTTTTCCCGGATTACCTCCCATATTTTCTTCAATACCAGCTTCCCATTGTTCTCAGCTTTCCATTCATGAATATCCAGTCTGTCGTGTAGTTGTATGTTACTTATATGATCAAGTATCCTCTTTCCTTCTGGAATTCTTCTTAAGAGCAAGTTCCAATTCCCGTCTTTGATGTCTCTGATTTTCGCTTTTGTGCAGTCCCTTCTGATACGAGTATTTTGAAACTCCTCCTTGTCGATGATAGGCTGGTTTTCAAACCAAGGGTCATGCCAGAATAGAGTGCCTTTCCCGTCCCCTAGTCGGATGTCAAAGAAGGTATCGTTGTTATTCGATATGAAAAGTGGTGTTCGTGTAGCTGGACTCATTTTGGAGTTGTTAAACCATTCAAACTACTGGATATGGAAAATCTGTATGCAATCGTACCTGGTTGGGGAAGATTTGTGGGACATCGTCGTAGACGACAATGATGTAGCTCTTGAGGATGTTGCTGAAAATGCGGAAGCATCGATGAAGCGGAAAAGACTCAACGCGATGGAAGAATTTGTGTTGAAGAGGTCAAGCTCCCACAATCTATTCGAGCACATCATCGAGTGTGGATCTGCTCGTGAGATCTGGGAAACGCTTGATCGTCTTTTCAACAAGAAGAACGAGGCTCGTCTTCAGATGCTTAAAAACGAGTTGGTAGCCGCAAAGCAAATCGGATTTGTCTAAGAGTTCTTTCTTAAGGTAAAGAATATATGCTCATAAATTTCTTTATTGAACCCAGATGAGAAAATCTTAGTGGCTCGAACAAAGAGGCATATTGTTCAAGGACTTCGACCCGAATATTCACCATTCATCACCTCGATTCAAGGTTGGGCTCAACAACCTTCACTCGAGGAGTTTGAAAATCTCTTGTCATCTCAAGAGTCGTTGGCCGCACAAATGGCTGGAACGAGTATAAAGGAGGAGTCGAACAATGAGTTGTTCATGAAGAAATCGAGCTCGAAAAAGGTAAAGTCGAAAAAGGAAGAAACATGTCAGGATTCTTTAAGTGTTTTAGGTGCGACAAGACTGGACACTTCAAGAGAGATTGTCGAGTAAATTTGAATAGAAATTTTGCTAGTTCAAATCTCGGAGAAAAGTCTAACAAGCGTGTTGAGGAGGACTGTGACAAGGTTTTTCATGTCGAAGTGATGACTTCAAAGGAAAAGAAAACAGAATTGTCTCATGGTAAACAAGAAATCTATCAAAGGTGGATCGTCGATTCAGGGTGCGGACATCACGTTACTAGAGATGAATTAGTATTCTTGTCGAGTCGAGTTCTTAATGGGGACAGTGGCATTGTCACGACAAATAACTCGGTTCACAAAGTTAAAAAGGAAGAATCGGTTGTCATTGATAACGACAAAGGAGAATCTATTACTCTAAAGAATGTCTACCATATTTCAGGAATTCAGAAGAACCTTTTCTCGGTCGCAAATACTGTAGACGCCGAAAACCTTGTGTTATTCGGTCCACACGATGTGAAGTTCTTAAGGAACGTGAAAAAAATCAAGGCAAATATGGTTCACACTAGAACTCGGATAAATGGTTCTTTTTTCCTTTTAACATCAAATTCGTACATAGAAAAGGTGAACGACAAAAGAACCTCCTTTCTATGGCATTCAAGGCTTGGGCATGTCAATATGACTAAGCTCAGTGTTATGTCTCGAAAGAAACTTGTCGAAGGTCTACTTGAAGATCTAAGAATTGAGGAGGGCAGTGTATGTGAAGGATGTCAATACGGGAAGGCTCATCGACTTCCATTCGACAACTCTGTATCGAGAAGTAAGGTTCCTTTGGATCGAGTTCATAGTGACATGATGAGACCAACTCAAACTACCTCATCTTGGGAAGTAAATATATATTTTGCTGTTTGTGCACGATTTTTCTCGGTTCACTTGGGTGTACTTTGTGAAAGAGAAGTCCGAAGTGTTCTATAAATTTCTTGAGTTCAAGGAGACGGTAGAAGGAGAACAAGAAAGGAAAATTCGAGTATTGCGGATAAACAATGGTGTAGAGTTTTTCTCAAAAGAGTTTGAATTGTTTTATAGGCAAATGATATAAAAAGAGAACTCTCTTGTCCTGAGACCCCACAACAGAATGGGATAGCCGAAAGGAAGATTCAACATCTTACAAAGACTTGTAAGTCGTGGCTGCATATGAAAAATATACCAAAGAAGTTATGGACAGAAGGCATGAGTTGTGCTTCCCATGTCATCAATCGAGTTCCGCTTAGCCCAAATGAATTCAAATCTCCATTCGAGATGCTTTTTGGTTTTAAGCCAAATGTTAAGTATTTTTCGAGTTTTTGGATCTACTTGTTATGTTCATATTTTAGACTCGAGAAGGAGCAAATTGGATGCAAAGGAAGTCAAATGCGTGTTCGTCGGCTATGACTAGAGAAGGAAATGGTGACGGTGTATTGATCCATCAACCCACAAATGCATTGTGTCGAGAGATGTTATTTTCGATAAAATTTCTTCGTACTACATGAAGGATATTGAAGAAACTGTTCAGACTAATCTTCTTATAACCACGTCTACGGAAAACTCATATAGTAGTGATAATAGTGACAGGAGGAGCCCTAACTTAGCTCAAGATACTTCAGTCGATGAAGGAGCAAAAAGTGAATGGTTGGCAGAAAGTCCACATCAGGAAGAGTCTAGTCAACAACAGAATGGGGAATCTCGACCAAAAAGGAAAATTGTAAGGCCCTGTCGATTCAAGGATGATAATTTTGTAACAACCTTCTCTTGTTTCTTGACAAACGCAATAGACAATGAGGAACCCAATTCTTATCATGAAGCAAAGAATGTCAACGAATGTGTAGCAACAATGGAGGAGGAAATGCATGCTCTCAAGAAGAATGAGACATGGGACATCGTTCCGAAGCCTCTTAACACTCAAGCAGTCACATGTAAGTGGGTGTATCGAATCAAGAGAAAGGATGATGGAAGCATAGATCGATACAAAGATAGATTTGTCGCTCGAAAATTCTCGCAGAAGTATTGAGAAGATTACGAGGAAACATTCAGCCTAGTTTCGAAGATGACGTCAATTCGCATTGTGTTGACCTTAACAGCAAGTTCTCGATGGAAGTTGTGCTAATTAGACGTCAAGAATGCATTTCTCTATGGAGAACTTGATCTCCCAATATATATGGAACAACCACATGGATTCGAGAATAAGGATAGTGACCAGTTGGTTTGTAGACTTAAGAAGACATTATATGGACTAAAGCAAGCCCCGCGTGCTTGGTATGGAAAGATTACAAAATATCTTCAATTTTGTGGGTACAAAGCTTTAGACTCCAACTCAAGTCTATTTATAAATAAACATCAATGGTGTGGTGGTACTTCTATATGTGGATGATATAATCTTGACGGACAATAACTATGATGAGGTTGCTAGTCTACAAGATGAGCTATTGCTTCGCTTTGAGATAAAGAAGCTTGGTGAACTTGGAACTTTCCTTGGTCTACAAATCGAAAATTTCGATAAAGGTTTGTTTGTATCACAGATAAACTCGTAAAGAAGTTGGTAGAAAAATTGATATGACTGATGGAAAAAAGAGCTATACTACTCTCGACGTAAATCCCAGACTCAGTCGAGACGAAGGAACATGTCTACCAGATCCTCGTCCGTATCGTGCACTTGTGGGAAGTTTGATTTATCTGACTATAACAAGGCCTGACATCGCTTATGCGGTTAGAGTGGTAAGTCGATACATGTAGGAGCCAAGTAAATCACACCTCGAGGAAGCGAAGAAAATTCTGTAGTATATTAATACCTCACTAGATATTTGTCTACTCTACGAAAAAGATGCAAAATTTATTTTGCAAGGATTTGCGGATGCTGACTTTGCTAGAGATCGAGACGATCGAAGGTCCACATCCGGGTTTGTTTTTCTTTGTGGAAACACTAACATATCTTGGAGTAGCAGGAAACAAAGATCAATATCCTTGTCTACAACAGAAGCGGTATACAAAGCATCGCCTTACGACGCACATGAGTGCATATGGCTTCATTGATTCTAGGAGGATTTTCATGTCAAGTTTGATAAGCCGTTCCTATCCATGGAGATAATTTGAGTGTTATTAAATTAACTTCAAATCCTGTGTTTTGTCCTCGCATGATACACATGATTTTCATGCGAGGACAAAACACATCGGGTTGAAGAATCACTTTATTCTTGAAAAAGTACTAGAGGGAATCATTGAGATGGTTGCAGTAAGGAGTGAAGACAATGTTGCTGATATCTTCACAAAAGCACTTCCTAAAGGTCCTTTCAAAGATCTACGATCTTAGTTGGGACTAGTTCATCGGGCATCACTTTAAGAGGGTGTTAGAAATTAAAGTAATAATAATAATAATTAATGTTTCTTTTTGTTATTCAAGAGTCTCTTAGATTGTCCAAGTCTCTTGATTTTATATATAGTAAATGAGACTATTCATGTCTCTTAGTTTAATGTCTAAATTATGTTTTACTTTATATAAGTTCTGTAATATGTTCTTATTTTAATAAGTTCAATAGACATAATTTATTCAAGGTTGTTTTCATTTCCTAAAGTTTTTTTCACTTCTAATAAATTTTTTTACGGTTCGATCATCGAAGTCCTGTTTGTGATTTCGTTATAATTATAAGTTACATTTACAACATGCTATGGAAACCTATATTTACAATGAATATTTCTAACAATATATATGCGGATAAAAACTATTTATATACTACTATTAATGCATACTTATAGGTCTGCATTTGCTATTAAATTAAAACCTATATTTGCAATACATCTATCTCTAATTTTGGTACATCCTGGCTACAACCAATTAAGTAAGATCCAATTCCATGGCCATCTCCTATAACAACTTCAAATATAAATACCCCTTCTTTCCCTCCTCCATATTCCATCATCTCAACATTCTCCCTCCCTCTCTTTATTTCTCTTTCTCAGTCTCCCACCAAAAACATATTGAAAACATGATGGCCTCCCAATCCCCTCGATTCATGGGATGGCCATGTGTTTTGACACTTGTTGTTGCTTCCATCATGTTGTTTTCTCCTATCAATGTTCATGCAAGGCAAAAGGTTCAGAACATGAACGTGATTGATATTTGCTGGAGAGGCGATCCAAATTGGTGGAGCAATCGACAAGTGATCGCCAAATGTTCGGTGGGATTCACGGGAAAGATGACCGACAATATTGGCCCGGGTGTTGTCCAATATCTTGTTACGGATAAAAGCGACGATCCCTTGAATCCGAAACCTGGAACCCTAAGATATGGAGCCACAATGATCAAGGAAAAAGTTTGGATCACGTTTGCTAAAAGCATGCGTATCACGTTAACCAAACCCCTCCTTGTAAGTAGTTACACCGTAATTGATGGTCGTGGTGCTATCGTTCACATTGAAGATGGGGCATGCATAACTGTGCAGAGGGTACGTACATTTTTTCGTATGATTTTTTTTTTAAATGATCGATATAATCATAAGGGATAATCGCTAAGATTTATATATATAATAATGAAGGCTTTCAAAAAATAAGAGAAAAAAGAAAATAAGTAGATGCAAGCAAAAACAATGAACATAAGAGTCTAGATGTGCCTCTAACAAAAATATAAACATAAAACAAAAGAAATTTAGAATATTTTGATGGTCACTCCAAAAAATAAGAATATATTACACATACAATCGTAAATATCCATAATCTATTTGGACTAGAGATGACAATGTGACGGATTAATGCGAATAATGCATTTACTATTTTTGCTCCGTTCTATTTTGAAAATTCATTTTACTACTATCCCCTATCCGTTTGATTTTAGAAAATCTCCGTCGTGGCTGTTTATACTATATTATATAAAAGGTAAAATTTGTTTATGATAAATTATATAAAACAATGTTTTTATGTAATATATATTGTGATATATTGAAATTTAATATTATTATAATTTTTTTTTTACATTCTCTTATAAAATATGAAATATATATATATATATTAATATTGTTATATATTTAATTGTATTTATTAGTATTGTGGTGAAATTAGGACAAAATTATGGCAATTAACACAAATATCATCTCCGTCTCTATCCATCGGTCAAACCGAGAAAAATCACCTCAAACATGATAATTATGATCGAAAATCACGGCAAGCATTATATTTGTCATCCTTATTTTATTTTATTTTATTTTTTTTAGAAAACGACTTAGCGTTATTTCATTAAAAATTCATAAAAACGGGAAAAAAATTACGAGTTTAAAAGATCATTCTAGACATGACTAGAATGATTTTGTCATCCTTATTTTGAATTCTAGGCGGTTAATTCCACTCGAATTGAGACAAGCTCCCAAAGCTAAAATTAAAATTTCTTATTTTATTTAAAAAATGAATTAGATCAAACCTAGTTTGTAAGGAGTTTGTAGAAAAGTTCAAAAAATATCACATAATCTCCCTCTCATTCTTATTCATTCTCATATTTTCTCAAAGTTTCTTATTCTCATTTTAGTTCCCATAAATTATCATTGTGAAACATTAAAGTTTGTATTAATAAAATAAGACCATTCTAAATTTGTTTCATGATCTGAGCTCTTGAACTAAATTCAGGCTAGAAACGTGATAATCCATGGCCTAAGAATCCACCATTGCAAGGCTCAAAGTCCAGGAAATGTGATGGGTCCTGAAGGAAAGTTAGTTACTTTAGGTCACACAGATGGGGATGCAATTAGACTGGTATCATCATATAAGGTATGGATTGACCATAACACCCTTTATAGTGGTCAGGATGGTTTGATCGACGTGACTCGTGGCTCAACCAACATCACAATATCAAACAATTGGTTTAAGAACCACAATAAGGTGATGCTTCTTGGCCATGATGATGGGTTTGTTAGGGACAAGAACATGAAGGTCACTGTGGCTTTCAACCATTTCGGCCCAGATTGCCATCAGCGCATGCCCAGGTTTGCTAGATCTAATACTATTGAATGCACATTTGAAAACAAGTCTTTACAAATGTGTAGTGGATCTTATCCTAACCTAAACAAACTATTAAACTAGCACATAATAGTTAATAGATATCTTCTTCATTTAATATTTTTTAAGGGTACGCCACGGTTTCGCCCATGTCGTGAACAATCTCTACAAGGGGTGGGGGCTCTACGCAATTGGAGGAAGCATGAACCCTAGCGTGACCAGCGAGGCAAATCTTTTCATCGCAGAAAAAGCAGGGAAGAAGGAGGTATAACCAACTTTCCATGATCCTTAATTCACACACATGACACATGACACATCCTTATATTGTTTGATGTTTTTGATTGACGAAATGATGGATCAGGTTACTTGGAAGAAGGGTTACAATGGAGGGGATGAATGGAACATTCACTCTATTAAGGATGTCCTTGAAAATGGTGCTAGTTTTTCTGAAGTTGGCGATGAAAAGGATTTGATTAGGCCAGTCTATGACCTTGATCAACAATTTAAGGTGGTTGATGCCAGGTCTCTTCCAGCCTTGACTGGGTCATCAGGTGCTTTCAAGTGTACCAAAAAATCCAGATGTTGAGCTTAATGATTGCACTTTAAATTTCAATGAGAGGGAGATCGAATGAATGTTAAATTAATTACAAATCTATCAATATTATAATTATCACAAATAATTTAACAATATCATTATTGTGATAGTATAAACATATTTTATTTCTCCACAAGTGTATTCACAAATGTGGATGAATTATTTTTTTTTTTTTTTGTTGGTTTGTAAAAATGTTTTGATCCATTCATAGTGCCAATTTTATTTGCACTATAAATGAAGGAAATGAGTAATCTATGGTTAATATGGGTAATTTATCACTTCAACATGCATACACACGCAAATGTGATATATAATATATAATATAATGAGTATCTCAAGTCACGTTACTTAATATAAAATTTGAAATCTTAAAATAAAATAAAAAATAAAATGTATTGTTAATGTAAGATTTAAGTTTGTGCAATTCATTTTTTTTATATATGGGATGATTACAAAATTTGCATATTTAAAATTCAATATCATCCTTCCAAAAGAATATTCATCCTTTTTTTTTTTATAAATATACAGTCTAATTCTGTAACCAACTTCTTTATGTTATAGGAATTATCTAGTAGCATATTATTCTCCAATAATATTTCTCTAATAAATTAAATATTTTGGTTTCATAATATTTCTGATTAATTGTTCTTCAACTTCATATTCAAAAAATCATGTGTCTATCTTTGATTTGTTGACAATTTTCATATTGTACAAGTACGATTAGGCCACATCATGATAATTTACATGTTGACCTTGTTGTATAAGAATATTAAAAATAAACAAGTTGGGGATATATATATATATGAGGTATGATAAACCCAACGAAGGGTTAGCGAAAGCAAGGCCACGAATCCTACGTGGCCTTGCCAGCTAGGAGAGAGAAAAAAAATTAAAACGTTTCTGCATATCCTCTTTCACCCAATAGGGTTTCATATTTCTGCATTTCTTTCTCTCTCTGAAACGCATCATTTATTTCTCTTCTCCAGCTCCGGCTGCATTTATTTCTCTTCTCCGGCTGCATTTATTTCTTTTCTACGGCAGCATTTACTTCTCAATGGTATCCTTTTTAAGGATCTTTATTATTTTTTTAATAGATCCAGGGTTTAGATTTTATAGATCTAGGGTTTAGATTTTACAGATCTAGGGTTTACATTTTACAGATGTATTTATGGATTTAAACGGTTTGAATTTTCAGGAAACCGAAGCACCGAACTTGAACAACCTAGTAGATGAGGAACTTAACCTGAACAGATCCACCCCTGTTGAACCCGAAAGGTACCCTGAACAGATCTAGTGGTTTCGGGACAAGAAAGGGTCATTCCTTGTCCCGAAATGGTTGGTTTCGGGACAAGAAAGGGTCTTTCCTTCTCCCGAAATGGTTTGTTTCGGGACAAGAAAGGACCCACCCTTGTCCCGAAATGGTTGGTTTCGGGACAAGAAAGGGTCCTTCCTTGTCCCGAAATGTGTGGTGTCTTGTAAGAAAATATTGTGTTTCGGGTAAAAAAATTATGTGTTTCGGGACCCGAAATGAGTCGTTTCGGGACAAGAAAGGGTCAAAACCAACTATTTCGGGACAAAAATTGTTTTGTTTCGGGACCCGAAATAGGTGGTTTCGGGACAAGAAAGGTGGTTTCGGGACCTGAAAGGTGGTTTCGGGACCCGAAATGAGTGTTTAATGGACTTTTCTTACGGTTTCACATAATTTTTGCAGTCACATTCCTAGTGTTGGAATGACATTTTCCTCCGAAGAACAACTTCTTGAATTCTACACATCATATGCCCACTTAACGGGATTCGGCATTACCAAATTAGAGAGCAAAAATGTAGGTGGTAAGAGGAAATATTTCAGCGTTGGTTGTGCCAAGAGTTTTATGAAAGAATCGAAGGCAAAAAATAAGTTTCATCAGCCTAGACCAATAACGAAGACAGATTGTAAAGCAAAGATTAATGTTGTTGTTCGAAATGAAGGGGAATATGTGATAACAAGTATTTCTCTTGAGCACAACCATACATTAAGCCCAAAGAGAATACGTCATGTTAGATCCTACAAAGTGATTGACGGAAATGTAAAAAGAAGATTGGATACAAACGATGAAGCTGGAATAATTGTGGCCAAAACATTTCAATCACTTGTAGTTGAAGCTGGAGGGTATGAAAACATGTCTTTCGATGAGAGGACATGTAGAAATTACGTTACAGAAGCACGACGGTTGAGGTTAGGGATTGGGGATGCTGAAGCACTCACTAATTATTTCTTAAGAATGCAAACCGGGAACTCAAACTTCTTCTACCTTATTGATTTGGACGAGGAATCCCGAATTAAAAACGTGTTTTGGGCAGATGGTAGGTGCAGGGCTGCCTTTGAAGATTTTCATGATGTTATCTCTTTCGATATAACCTATTTGACAAATCGCTATGACATGCCTTTCGCTCCGTTTGTTGGTGTTAATCATCATGGTCAATCCATTTTGCTTGGATGTGGATTATTGTCAAGTGAGGATTCAAATTCTTTCACTTAGTTGTTTAGAACTTGGTTGGAATGTATGCATGATAGACCTCCAAATGCCATAATCACAGACCAATGTCGATCCATGGCGATTGCAATTGAGAAGGTATTTCCTAAAACTCATCATCGATTTTGTTTGTGGCATATAATGAAGAAACTTCCTATAAAACTTGGAAGTCATACTGAATACCATCTAATAAAGAAGAGGCTGAAAAACATAGTATACAATTCCATAAATATTCAACAATGTGAAGAGGATTGGAATAGACTAATTGAAGATTATCAGTTGGAAGATAATGTTTGGTTGAAATCTTTGTATTTGGAAAGATCTAAATGGATACCTGTTTATGTCAAAGGACAATTTTGGGCCAGCATGTCAACATCTCAACGGAGTGAAAGTATGAACGCATTCTTTGATGACTACGTGCAGTCCAAAACATCTCTCAAACAATTCGTCGAGCAATATGATAGGGCTCTGTTGAGAAATATCGAGAGAGAAAAGAAATTGGATTTCAAATCGTTTAATTCTTTGATACCAATTGTAAGTGGATTTGCCTTGGAAAGACAATACCAAACCTTCTACACTCCAGATATATTTAGATTGGTTCAAGAAGAAGTTAGAGGTTTGATGTTGTGCGACATCTTAGTCATTGAAGAGGAAGGGTTAGTTAGTATATTTAGAGTTGAGGAAATCATTCTGGGGGTTAATGGAGAACATGTAAGAGATGTTTCTTACAAAGTACATTACACAAAAAATGATTGCAATGTGAAATGTCGATTGTTTGAGTTCAGAGGTATTTTGTGTAGGCATATCATGGCTGTGTTGAAAAAAATGAAGGTGAATGAGGTACCAATGTATTATATAATGGACCGATGGCGTAAAGATATTAAGCGTGGGTATCAAAATATCACCAACATTTATGATTCAGATATGTCTGTTGAAGAAAAAAAACGTCACAATAGTCTAACTCGATTGATGCAAGAGGTTCAACAAGTTGGAGTAAAATCTGAAGTCAGCTGTTCTTTTTGGATGAACGGAATAAAAGGCTTGATGGAACAGTTTATGTCACTTAATCATGGAAGCCATACTGAAGCATCTAAAGACCAAAGCACAGAAGTAGAGCGATAATGAAAGTAGAGCGCCAAAGCCTATTGACTTCACATCATCTCTTATAAAATATGAAAAATATATATATTAATATTGTTATATATTTAATTGTATTTATTAGTATTGTGGTGAAATTAGGACAAAATCAGAGCGATTAACACAAATATCATCTCCGTCCTTATCCATCGGTCAAACCGAGAAAAATCACCTCAAACATGATAATTATGATCGAAAATCACGGCAAGATTATATTTGTCATCCTTATTTTGAACTCTAGACAAGCATTATATTTGTCATCCTTAATTTGAACTCTAGACGACTAATTCCATTAGAATTGAGTCAAGCTCCCAAAGCTAAAATTAAAATTTCTTAATTTATTTAAAAAATGAATTAGATCAAACCTAGTTTGTAAGGAGTTTGTAGAAAAGTTCAAAAAATGTCACATAATCTCCCTCTCATTCTTATTCATTCTCATATTTTCTCAAAGTCTCTTATTCTCATTTTAGTTCCCATAAATTATCATTGTGAAACGTTAAAGTTTGTATTAATAAAATAAGACCATTCTAAATTTGTTTCATGATCTGAGCTCTTGAACTAAATTCAGGCTAGAAACGTGATAATCCATGGCCTAAGAATCCACCATTGCAAGGCTCAAAGTCCAGGAAATGTGATGGGTCCTGAAGGAAAGTTAGTTACTTTAGGTCACACAGATGGGGATGCAATTAGATTGGTATCATCATATAAGATATGGATTGACCATAACACCCTTTATAGTGGTCAGGATGGTTTGATCGACGTGACTCGTGGCTCAACCAACATCACAATATCAAACAATTGGTTTAAGAACCACAATAAGGTGATGCTTCTTGGCCATGATGATGGGTTTGTTAGGGACAAGAACATGAAGGTCACTGTGGCTTTCAACCATTTCGGCCCAGATTGCCATCAGCGCATGCCCAGGTTTGCTAGATCTAATACTATTGAATGCACATTTGAAAACAAGTCTTTACAAATGTGTGGATCTTATCCTAACCTAAACAAACTATTAAACTAGCACATAATAGTTAATAGATATACTCTTCATTTAATATCTTTTAAGGGTACGCCACGGTTTCGCCCATGTCGTGAACAATCTCTACAAGGGGTGGGGGCTCTATGCAATTGGAGGAAGCATGAACCCTAGCGTGACCAGCGAGGCAAATCTTTTCATCGCAGAAAAAGCAGGGAAGAAGGAGGTATAACCAACTTTCCATGATCCTTAATTCACACACATGACACATCCTAGCTATTTATTTCTTATTTATGATGGATTAGGTTACTTGGAAGAAGGGTTACAATGGAGGGGATGAATGGAACATTCACTCTATTAAGGATGTCCTTGAAAATGGTGCTAGCTTTTCTGAAGTTGGAGATGAAAAGGATTTGATTAGGCCAGTCTATGACCTTGATCAACAATTTAAGGTGGTTGATGCCAGGTCTCTTCCAGCCTTGACTGGGTCATCAGGTGCTTTCAAGTGTACCAAAAAATCCAGATGTTGATCAGCTTAATGATTGCACTTTAAATTTCAATGAGAGGGAGAATGAATGTTAAATTAATTACAAATCTATCAATATTATAATTATCACAAATAATTTAACAATATCATTATTGTGATAGTATAAACATATTTTATTTCTCCACAAGTGTATTCACAAATGTGGATGATTGAATTTTTTTTTTGTTGGTTTGTAAAAATGTTTTGATCCATTCATAGTGCCAATTTTATTTGCACTATAAATGAAGGAAATGAGTAATCTATGGTTAATATGGGTAATTTATCACTTCAACATGCATACACACGCAAATGTGATATATAATATATAATATAATGAGTATCTCAAGTCACGTTACTTAATATAAAATTTGAAATCTTAAAATAAAATAAAAAATAAAATGTATTGTTAATGTAAGATTTAAGTTTGTGCAATTCATTTTTTTTATATATGGGATGATTACAAAATTTGCATATTTAAAATTCAATATCATCCTTCCAAAAGAATATTCATCCTTTTTTTTTTTATAAATATACAGTCTAATTCTGTAACCAACTTCTTTATGTTATAGGAATTATCTAGTAGCATATTATTCTCCAATAATATTTCTCTAATAAATTAAATATTTTGGTTTCATAATATTTCTGATTAATTGTTCTTCAACTTCATATTCAAAAAATCATGTGTCTATCTTTGATTTGTTGACAATTTTCATATTGTACAAGTACGATTAGGCCACATCATGATAATTTACATGTTGACCTTGTTGTATAAGAATATTAAAAATAAACAAGTTGGGGATATATATATACCAATAGTTTTTGAGTTGATGTAAAAGTATTAAGAAAAGCTTAGAAACATAACCTTATTTAGGCCTGTTTGATCTTTGGGTTATTGTGATAAAACTTAAGTTTTATTCCAAAATTTAATTATCATCACATCACTAATCTAATCAATAATTTTATTAATTAAAATATTAAAATTATTTTCTACTTAAATATTTAATTTTATATTATTAAAAAATAATATTAATATATATATATATATATATATCTTATATTTATTTTATTACATTATAAAATTTACTTACATATAAATTAAATTAATAAATTTTTTATTTAAAAAATTATATTAAATAAAAATAAATTCAAAATATAAATAAAATTATAACCTACTATATTATCTAATATATCATTTAAATTTTAAATAGTTTAAATAAATAATTATACTATAAAAATAAAGTTAAATATATTTAAATAAAAAATATTAATTAATTTATATATATATCTTATCTAAATTAAATATTTATAAAAAAATTTATTCAATTTTGTTTTGGAATAAACTACCTTTAAATGATTATTCTAAATAAATATTCTAATAGATTTTTTTTTAATTTTTGGTTATTATTTTATAAAATTTATTTCATGTAAAAATTTTATATTAATTATATTAAATAAAATAAATGCACAATAAAAATAAATTATAATATACTATACTATCTTATATAATATTTAAATTATAATAGTATTGATTTATAAAATTAATATTTAATTAAATTTGTATAGATGTATTAATAAAAGTTAATATTAATATATTTATAATTTTTTAATATTTATTTTATTATACGAGAGAGCGTTAAAAAACTATTATTTTTTCTAATTTCATACTTCAAGGTTATTTGGGAGAAGATTCAAATAAAACTCAAATAATCTTTTTCTCAAACTAGCTCTTAGATTGCATGCAGGGACGAATTTATGTAGGGTGGGCTGAAGCCTATCCCAAAAAAAAAGATTTTGTTTTTTTGGTAGAAATATGAAATTATCTTTAATTTTTAAAAAATTTTAATATAATTTATTTTTTATGTAATTATTAAAAAAATGGTAAAACTTTACTTTTATATATACTTGTTTTTTCAAAATTTTCTCCTTATTAGTTTAAGTCCACCCTAAATTTGTTTCAAGCCCACTCCAGTTCGAAATCCTAGGTCCGTCCCTGATTGCATAGTTGAAATTAAGGCTTATTCGTTTGAAATATTTAAATAACCCAACCTACTCAAACATCATTTTCAGAGACGGATTGAAAATTATAATTATGCTTAACTTAAAATATTAAAGTTTATTTTTTTAATTAGCTAAAAAGAATGGAGGAAAAATACGATAAATTTCGATTTAGCGTAAATAATTTATGATTATTATTTTTGTTATTTTTAAAACATATTTTAAGTAGGTATAATAAATGTACATTTAACTAAGTTTTAAATATTTTCTTATAGATAATTTTGTTTGAAATTGTTTCTTATATATTTATTTTTGTTTGTAATATTTAGATTCTTTTAAACGGTATAAAATGAAGAACATAACTCTCTTTAAAACTAATTTAAAAATATTATTCGCTTAAAAAACTTGTGTTTTTTAGATTTTGATTAAAATTTATTTTGATTAATAAATTTTTTCGTTTTCAAATTAAATTACTTTAATTCTCACTAGAGGATAATCGCCCTTTTGGTGTAAGTCACACCGACTAATTTAAGCTTATTACAAGTTTAGTATAACATCATATTTTTTATTTCATAATCTTTATTATATTATTTACATTTTAATTATAAGAATATCAAATATTTTATTCTCTTTTAACATCAATATTTTTTTATTTTTTAGAGATAATTTTGAAGGTACAACACAGACACACAATATTTAAATATAAAGGAGATGAATGAGTAACAACATCATCGTCGTCTTAGTATGTAATATTTTTGTTTGGAAATGAAACAAAACAGATGCATCGTAATTTAGAATTAAATTGAATAAGTTATCTTAAGACAAAAGTGAAAGTTTTGTCCGCGATAGGACTTAAAAATGAAATGGATATAACACATAAGAAGAATTTGTGTCTATTTTCAACACAAATTTACGATTTTATAATAATTTAAATTGTTTTAGATATTTATGGTGTAAATTCAATCGAAAATAAATGTACAAGGAGCAATTTCAAACAAAAATAAATGTATAAGCAATTTCAAACAAAAATAAATGTATAGAGAATAATTTCAAAAAAAAAATGTACAATTAGTAATTTTAAACAAAATTATGTATGAAACATATTTCAAATTTAATTAAATGTATATGAAGCATTATACATCTACCCTTTTAATTTTAAGTACGTGGATGTATTATTTAGCAAATATTTTTGGCGAACAAATATATATATATATATATATATATATATTTTTTGTAATTGAGCAATAAACGGAAATCGGCAATTTTATATTTTTTTCAAACCAATGTCAATGGTATATAATCGTGCATCTTAGTGTAAAAATCTATCAAACCGAGCCTATACACTTTGGATGAAAAAACTAAAAGTGAATTTTTAGTTAAAAAAATTATTTCGAAGAGTATGTAAGATAATTCTATAGCTAAGTGTTGGAGATGTGTATTGGCAAACAAATACAATAATGATAAATAAATATACCTTCTTAATATATTGCAAGACTTATAATTTAGTATGTAAACAAAGAGTTCATAATTAATAGTTAAATTAAATACAATTGAACTTTTAACGAATTTAGAATATAAATTATGTGCAAGTGTTGCTTATAACTAAGAGTGTGTTTTTAATTTTTCAGTACACTTGACAATAATAAAAATTATAAATTTTGTTATATGATTTTAGAAAATTTTATTTTTCTAAATATTAAAAATTTATAAATCAATTTATAAAATTAAAATAATTATTTTAATTTATTTTTAAATAAATAAAATTAAAATAATTAAACTCATGACCAAAACTTAATTAAAATAACTAAATAAATTATTATGATAGTTAAAACCTAACTAATTAAGAAAAATGGTCAAAATAAAAATAATAAAATTATTTGGGATAAATATTGTACTCATTTTATCTTAAAATAATTTTAGAAAATATCAGGGATTAAAATAAATAATTTAGGATAAAATGAGGTACCCGTTTCATCTTCAAAAATCATTTATTTAATCCTAAAAATATAAAAATAATAATAAATTGATAAAATAATTGGTATATTTATTTTAATATTTTTTATTTAAAAAAATTAAAATTAAAGCTAAAAAGTTGAAAAAAAAAAATCAATTTCAAACAATCCATTAAGATTTTAAATAAATAATAAAATGTGTGATCCTATGAGGTCGAAATTGGGAAGATCGACTATAGTAAGAATTAGGACCAACAGATGGGCGCTGGAATCTTATCCAACGCCCCAGACGCGTCCGCATAGCCAGTTGTAACCGAAGAAGCACGCGCATCGCACTAGATCAGCTAACCGAGCATTAGCTTCGCTAGCCAAAACGCTAACGAAACGCCCGATCGCCAATGGACCACTAACGGAACGCCAATTTGCGTACAAAACAACGTCGTTTCACACCCCGATTGTCTTCTTCGTCGCGATCGTCGGGAAGATAATTAGAACAACCGCCACTTTTGATTTTCCAAACTTAGAACTCAACCGTTAATCCACCAAAACGACTAATTCAAAGGCTGAAATGATCACCCTGCCAAGGTGATCATTTCTCCTAAAAAAATAGGGATGATTCATCCCTATTCCGTCCAAGTTGAGGAATAACAAATAAAATACCATAATAGATTTTGACTGATTCAATCTACTTGAAGCCCACAACCGACCTCGAGCAGCTATAAATAACCCCCATGAATCATTCTGAAGCCAAGAGATGCACTCTCAAGCTTCAAATCAAAAATTTACAAAAATTTCCGATTAAAGCTTCAAGCTTTTGGAAATTTCGAATTTTCGTGTAAGGCCTTACAACTTGGATCTAAGCATTCCAAAAGCTTCCTTAAAGTCATAGGAGTGTTCTCCAATTCTTTGTAAGTTTTCAATCAACCTCTAATTCATATTTCCAGTTTGAAATTGAAATTTTTATATTTCAAATTGCAAAATCTTGTATGTTGCATGGTTATGGTATTTTATGATTGGATATCGATCCTAGGATCACATGTGAACTTTCTGTATAAGTTAGAAACAATCAAACAACCTTAAATAGAAATACTCAAATTTGAATTTTGTAAAATTCAAAAATCGAATTTGTTATTCTTGGGCTAATCCTCTTGGATCACAGCCCATAATGCATCCCAACATGATTGTAATAATGTTGGACAACTGTTTAGATCATGTTTGATCCATCCCGATTATGTTTGATCAAAATTTCAAAATAATTGAAATTTTTAAATTGGTTCAAACAAGCCGCACTTTATTGAATTATCGCATAAAAATGGTTGGATAAATTATTGATGTTAACCTAATTAATGTTTATTTAAAAGTATAATCGAGCACTTTAGAAAGTCAAGTATTTTTCTAGAATGAAGAATTTCCTTATGATTCTACGTGAATTTTAATTACGATAGAATCATTCTAATACTCCTATAACATTTTGATACTAAAAGTTATTAAGTTTTGTGTGCTTCAAAATATATGTAAACTCTTTTTTGGTGAACCCCTATAATTTTTGTGTTTGTGTCCTTTAACTGTTATAATAATCCACAATTGTTTTATGTTTGTTTTTGATTTGATTGAGAAATACTTGTATTCTAGTATTCCAACAAGTGATATTAGAGCCATTTTGTTTGAGAGGAGAGGAAGTTTAAGAATTTGAAGGATTATCGTTGTCGAGTTATGGGAGGTTTTCAAAAGTTGTATAAATTGTAATTCTTAATGGTGTTAATGACCATCAATTTTAGGTGGAAGAAGTACGAGGTATTTTGGTGTTCATAGAAGAAATCGAGAAAGAATATTGTAGTAAATAAGACAATAGAAAAAGCTTATTTGTTAGAGGTAGACAATATCATGTTAAATAAAGTAAAAATAGTGAGAGTTCTAAATTTTTGTTAAGGTTAAGGAAAATGTGAAATGATTTGAGTGTCATGACGAATGAAACTTTAGAAGTTTTTGCATGTATCTAACAAACATACAAGAAAAGTGAAGTATCGTCAAGGTCGGCTCTAGGGTAAGCCCAATAAGCCAAGCAAGCCCACGGGTTAGGACAATCCACACCTTAGAGCAACTCATTTATTAAAAATAATAAAAATTGTAGTTAAATATATTACATTTAAAAAATTTATAGAATAATGGTTTAGAATGAAAAATAATTTTATCTATTTATTTATGAGTTCAAAGCTTACATAAAAATTAATTTCTTTTAACACTTTTTAAAATTACAATTAGAGTAACCATAAAAATATTTAATGTTTTTCTATGTGGACTGGGGCAGCCCAATTCCCAGGACCGGCACTATATCATATGTTAGTCCAATTCTCGGAACCGACATGATATCATATGTTGAGAATGGATGTGAATTTGATAAGATCCTTGCTATCACAATAGATTAGTCCAATGGGGAGTGAATTATAGATTTTTGTGTTCTTTCCACATGAAACATTGTATGGAGAGTCTCCATGAATACCAAAAGCGAATAGTGGAACAATGTTGATAGGAAACAACCATTTAGGCGATATTGAAGGAATTGGAGTTGTTCATGTCAAGACGGATGATGTTCATGTCAAGACGATAATGACACTTTTATTATTTTTCATGAGGTAAGATATATTTCTAAAATAGCTTTTTTCGATCGAAAATTAGGCCAAGGCTTCACTGAAAAACAAGGTCAACCTGATTCTTTCCCTATGGTAGTGGCTTGGATTTATTGATCGAAAACCAGGTCGTGGTCCCAATCTTGGCCGTGTTCCAAACCGGACACCCAAGAATAAAATCCCAACTTTTTTTCGTTTTTTTTTTACGTATTCGATCCAACTTACTTCACATATATAAATTTAATCCATGAAACCAACCATGCACAAACAACAATTATCTATCTAAACATCGAACGAAACTAAAAAAAGTAAAATCGATATGAAACTCAAACCTATTTTTGGATTTTTAAAACCGACGCTAAAGAGGCCTTTCACACATGTATCATATAAGTGATGTCTGGAACGTGATCGAGCACTTCAGAAGAGCCTGATCTACAACAAACCATGAAGAGGAAACAAAACCGAAATTCCAAAATATTAAAATTTAAGCATTTCAAATTTACACCATTTTGATGAGTTTAAATGGTTTATAAAGATCAAATGAAGTGTTTAGAACTAAATACAATAACAGAAAGTAAAAAGCTAAAACATGAAATTACAGTTTTTCTTCAAATCTGGTTTCATTAAAATTGAAGTGTTACAAGATGAATAGAAGCAATATAAGCACTTACACAAGTTCTAAAACAACTGATGAACAACTCCCAATCAGCCCGTAATCAACCGAACTAAAGTCGAAAAAAATTAATGACGATTTTTTTTTAGAAACTCTCTTTGTTTTCTCTCTAAAGTGTCTCCTCCTCTCCAAATGGCCTTAGAAAGGTAATAAATACATCCCATCATCGAGTCATTCAAACGTTGTTAGTTGGGCTCCACTATTGTGATGAGTAAGAGTGAGCATTCGGATTATCTAAATCTGAACTATCCGGACTATCTGAATTTCATGTTTTACTATCTGAGTCCGAGTCCGAACTATCTGAATCCGAACTATTCGATTTTTTTCGGATACAATACGGATAATCCAAATTATCCGAAATATTTTGCACACTGTCTTGAATGCAATAATCACTATTAAACATATTTAAGAAAGTAATACATCAAAACACCACATATTTCAAATATAATGTTCCACACAATTATAAATTAGTCAAAATCGAAAATTAAATTGAAGAGTTAGATATTTATAATACGGTCACCAATTTCTAAGCTTTCTCCCAATACCGACTTCTGATTTCGGATAGTTCGAATATCCGAAAATATTTTTTTAATTCCAAATCCGGACTAAAAAGTTCGGATTATCCGAATCCGAATCCGAATCCAAATTTGAATCTAAAAAAAATCAGATACGAACTCGGATTTCGGATAGCAAATTTTATGCTGACTCTTAGTGATGAGAGTTTTACAATGCATGCACTCTCACAACGCTTGTTTAAGCTATTAGTATTATATGGGCCACCACCTTTGGGTTTGAATAAGGTTAGACACAATTTGACTTAGAATTTGATTAAACATGTAGTCTATGCTATTATATCCACTAATTAAGGTAATCAAACTACTAAGAAACTTATCTATTAATTCATTTCAATTTCACACCAATCTCGAAATTAAGATCATTTTATTCATAGTAAATTAAATATGATATATTGTATTGGATAACAAAAGAATGTAATTCATTTAGATGTTTTTATTTCTTCTAAAGTAGTTTTTTTGGGAAAAACTACTTAGCGTCATTTCATTAAAAATTCCCAAAAATGGGAAAAAAAACTACGAGTTTAAGAGATCATTCTAGACAGGCCTAGAATGATTTTGAAGTTGTATCATTCTGAATAAAAGCTAAAAAGCTGAAAACGTAAATAAATTATCTAATTATAATGCTTTCAATTCTAGTGAGTTCAAAAAAACGGTAAATTCCAGTTCCTGCAGATATTCCAGTTATGCTCCGTGCTTGGAATTTTTCTCCACGTTCCCGTGAGGGCGTTGCAATCCGATACAATATCTTTCCATAACTCTTCAATACTTTTGCGGGTTCTGCCATATACCCTTGCATTCCATTTTTGCAAATGTTATACACCTTTGCTCCAAAGTTGCACTTGAACATGCTTGTTGCAAATCTATTTCTTTTGGCTTTGAGTAGTGTCGCTTCTTGAATTTCATTCCATTTGCTCAGGAAACTAATTAGCTCCAGGCTTTTATAGAATCTGTCCCAAAGCTCCGAAGTAATACAACATCTCCCAAATAGGTGATCTATGGTTTTTCATTTCCTCTGTATAGAAGACAACTTGCGTTCGGGATGCTCATATACTTGCTGATACGATCACGAGTGTTGAGTCTTTCTCAGAAGGCGAGCCATAAGATGAACTAGTGTCGATGGATAATCTTCGTTGACCATACAAGAGAAGACCGTTCTACTTTCTACGCTTTTTCCCGAGTTACTTCCCATATTTTCTTCGATATCAGTTTCCCATTGTCCTCAGCTTTCCATTTATAAATATTCGGTCTGTCGTGTAGTTGTATGTTACTTATATGATCATGTATCCTCTATCCTTCTGGATTTCTTCTTAGGAGTAAGTCCCAATTCCCATATTTAATGTCTCTGATTTTCACTTCTGCGTAGTCCCTTATGATACGGGTATTTTGAAATTCATCCTTGTGGATGATAGACTGGTTTTTGAACCAGGGGTCGTGCCAGAATAGAGTGCCTTTCCCGTCCCCTAGCCAGATGTCATATAAATCTGCAATATCGCTTGTTAGTTTCATAATCTTTTTTAGAGACCAGCTCATACTTTCATGAATTTTGCAGGTCCAGATGTTGGTTTCGTATTTCATAAACCTCGTATGCATCCATTTGATCTAAAGTGACTCCTGATTGCGCTCCAAAGCCCATAGATGCTTGAAGGTGAGAACTTTGTTCCACTCGATACAATTCTTCAAGTCGATGCCTCCCTCGTCCTTCGGTTTGCAGAGAGCGGTCTAATTGACTTTCTTTCATCCTCTTCCGCTATTGCCCCAGATAAAGTTCTTCATCAGCGTGTCGAGCTCCTTCATTACCTTCTTCGGAATGACCATATTCTATACCCAGTAGCCAACTATGCCCATGACCACAGTTTTGATAAGTACGATCCTCCCTACATAAGAAATTTGTTTCGCTGTCTAGCTAGATATCATGTTTTTTACCTTTTCAATCAGCGGCTTGTACGTGTGAGATCTCGATCTGCTTCGCAGTTAACTAAATTCCTAAGTACCTTACGGGAAAGCTACATTCCTTGATGCTCATGATGTTGAAGATGTTCTACTTTGTTTCGTCCTTCACGCCTCCATAAAAAGCCACACTTTTGCTTTCATTAATAGTTAAACATGTAACCTCAAAAGAACGTTAGTGCATCCCTAATAGTTTTAATGGAATCAATGTCTGTGTGCGCTAGAATGAACAAATCGTCAGCAAAGCATAAATGAGTTACCTCCTCTACCTCACTGAATGGGTGAAAGATGTATGGACGATTCTTTCGGAACACCGCGAAGATGCTCTCAAAGATCTCCATGATAGCTACGAAAAGGTAAGAAGAGAGGGGGTCCCCTTGCCTTACCCTGTTTTCCCCCTTGAAATAGCTTCTGTGTACTCCATTGACACTAACAACAAAGCAGGATGATGAAACGCACTGCATAATCCAATCAATAAAAATCATAAGAAAAGCATAAACAACCAGAAAGTCCCGAATGACTTCCCATCTAACAGAGTCGAAATCTTTCTTGATATCTATTTTGAAAGCCACTCTTGGGGATATTTTTTTTTCCCGTAGCCTTTTAAAAAGCTCTGCATGAGAAGAATATTATGAGAGATTGTCCTACCGGGGATGAATGCAGATTGGTTAAGATTTATAATTTTTCCTATGACATTTTTAAATCGTTTAGAAATTATTTTATAAATCACATTGCAGCAGGAAATTGGTATGAAATCTTGTATTTTCTTGTGTACCGTAGTTTTGGGGATCAAGGTTAGGACCGTTGTATTCCATTACTTTAACATCTTCATGTTCTTAAAAAACTCCAAAACCCCATCAGTAACGTCTTTACCCACAACCAACCAATTGTCTTTGAAGAACTGTGCATTAAAGTAGTTTTTTTTTGGATAACTTTGGGCTCTCCTTAATAAAAACACTATTTAGATTAATTAATCGAAATCACATTCTTTCTATATAAAAAGAATTTAATTTGCAAGTATATGTTTTTTTGAATATGTGAAGAAGAAAAGGCTTAAAAATAATAATTTGGAGGTAACTATTATTAAAAAATCAAATCTTTTATGCTAATATGACTATATTTGAAAGGCATACATGATTGTTTTATTTAGTGTTGCAACTAATATTTTTAATTATTTAAATAAAATGATAGTGAGGTCGATTATAAACACATTCATGAGTTATTTATCTAAATTATTGTCGCATAAATAGGTAACAAATTAGTTATCCATTTTATTTATTATAGGAAAGAGAAATAAAAAGATATTAAAAAATATATAGAATTACATATTTTATATTTAATTTAAAGACAGTAAGTTAAAGTTATAAGAATAATATTTTTGATAATATCTCACAAGTATATCATTATATATTATAGCATAGCTCATCCATATTAAAATAAAATAAAAGTAGATAACTTGAAATTAAAAACGAGATTCTAAAATGTTGATAATAAAATTTTCAAACTTAAAAAACTTTTTAAGTGTTTATAAACTATTATATATATTATAACACCATTTCTCAAACTAAGATAAAAAAATATTGAATAATTAAGGTTAAAGACAATATTATAAAATATCAATATATTCTTCAAACTTAGTGTTAAAATGTATTTAACAGCAAGTCATGTATTGACTAAATAATAAACAAATAAGGTAGAAAGCATAATTATTCATATATCCTAACTCTTTTTATTCATTTTAATAACTTCATTTCGGGTATATATATATAGGTCGCCCATTTAGCAGAATTTAACGACATATCAAGAGACTTCAAGATCTTAGGAGAAGGTCCAAGTATGTACTCGTCTATGTATGTTTGGTGTAAAGTAAACGGATACAAATTCTGTACAGAAAAACACGACGAAGGTTTGACCACTCAAAATAGTGGGGTGGTTGTTGAGGGGTACAACGGGTCTGAAACTATGTCATACTACGGAGTTTTAACGGATATAATCGAAGTACAATACTTTTCTCACAAACGAGTTGTTTTATTCAAGTGTAAGTGGTTTGATACACACTCGGGAGAACTAGGAGTGAAAGTGGATAAATATGGCTTCGTAAGTGTAAATGTAAACCGAATTTTGAAAACCCAAAGTCAAGACCCGTATATATTGGCGAGTCAAGCGAAACAAGTATTCTACGCCCCTAATATGTCAGCTCGACCCGGTTGGAAGATTGTGATAAAAATAAAACCGCGGTTTACAAACATATAGTTCAGATTAATTAATTAGGTAGATTTATGTTTTTTACTTTATATTCGTTCTTATTACTACTCCATTTCAATTATTCGCTCATTTATTAATGGTATGCATTAAGAATGTCTGAAGGTCGTAAAGAAAATTGGAAGAGTATGAGGAAAACACCGAGCAAATTGTCGAAGCCATACCAGAACTTACTTGCCCAATTAGAGAACTTAAGGCTCCGAGAATCGTCTTCTAGAGACGAACCACCTATTGATGTGGTCCCGATAGCTACTGCTCCCCCAACAGACGAGGATGTTGAGGCTACGGAGGCCGAAGAGTTTATAGAGAGCACGTTTGTAGATATGGTGGATGACGATGAGGCTGAAGACGAGGGTCTCGAGGAGCCTAACGAGGAGGATGACGAGGAGGAGCACGGTTCCACTCCCTACCCATCATCGACAAGTAACTCGTTTACAAATTAGTTATTGTTTCAATTGATTCACATATCTAATTATGAATTTGATAATTTTGAAGAATCTTCTGCCCGCAAGAGACGGGAGAAGAACAAGAATATCGCGCTGTCTAAGAGGGTAGCGGGCACAAGGATTCCTCTTACTTTTAGAAAGAGAGATGGGAGGCCGGGCGGTGCTGACGTGGGAAGAAAAAGGTGGTCTAGACATGTGGGATCGATTATCCGAGACCCCGCAGCCGTCTCACACCGGCTTCTAAAGTGGAAGGCATTAAGTGCGGACCAATTGGATTCACTTTGGACTGCTATCAAGGTAATAATTATTACTTAATTATACATTATTCATTAAATAATTATTTTTAACATTTAAATGTTATTTTTTTCAGGATCCATTCGAAGTTACTAATGGTTCTATTGATTCATTTTGAAAGACCGGATTGGGACACGCCAAGCAGATATGGGATAGGTGGCGGTCAGATTTGAACAAGTCATATATCCGCGTCCACAAAGGAGACGAGGCGGCGGTACTGGCTAATCCTCCACCAGACTACGATCGAGATGATTGGGAGTTTGTGTGTCGCAACCATTTCTTCACGGAAAAATTTAAGGTACGGTTTCATAATTCAAATAAAAGTTGATATTAATTAATCTAACTTCATTTTTTTATTTCAAATACAGCAAAACAGTCGTACAAATATGATTAATAGGAAGCAGCTGAAATTCCCACATCATATGGGAAGTAGACCGTTTGCACAAATTGAAGAAGAGTTGGTAAGTACATTATTTGTAATAACTTAATCTAAAGATTGTTATTAATTATATAAATCATTTATTTCAATAGGCGATTGAAATGGGACGGGCACCGTCTGTCATTGAAGTATTCAAGAGGACCCGTACCCAAAACTGACAAAAGAAAACCCAACACCCGCCCCGGACGAACACGTGCAAGAGAAAATTGTAAGTGAATTGAATATGCCTAGTTTTTTATTATAAAAATGATACTTTATTTCAATTGTGCAGGTTGAGATGGAGGAGGTTCTTAGTAACGAACCTGGAATATCTGATTTTGAATTGACGGAGAGGGTGTTCGGACAACAAAAACACGGGGTAGTGTTCGGAATGGGATTAGGCATCCGGCCCACACACTTTCGTGAGGATCGTCGAAGTGGAAACAGTTCACAACGAAACAATGAGCAATTGTTTGAAGAGAATCAAAGAATGGCGCTCAAGCTGGAGGAACTGGAGAAAAGGGACGAAGAAAAAATGCGCACAATTCAAGCAATGCAAGCGGAAAAAGAAGAAATTGTGACAAGAATGGAGAGGGAGAAGTTAGAAATGAATGCAAGAATGGAGAGAATCGAATTATTTATGAGGCAACAACCACCTCCTCTCCTCACAAGCTAATTCTAGTACGTTTTCATTGGTTGTTTCGATTCAAAACATGTTTTCATTAGTAGTTGTGTCAATTTAAATTTATAACAGATTGTTCGGATTATTAGTTGGGTTGTAAATTTTGTAATGATAATGATCATTTAATGTGATCGTTTAATGTATGTGTCATTTCTTTTATTATTGATTTATTGGTTTGGCTGAACAGGTTTTAGTTGCGAGCAAAATAATCAGCATATTTTTAAAATTTTACAGGAAAAAACCGAAAGTAATATTGAAATCTTTCGGTTTTTCTTCAAATGGAAAAACCGAGAGTTATATGAAAACTTTCGGTTTTTCCATTAGAAGAAAACCGAGAGTTAATTAGAAAACTCTCGGTTTTCCCTGTAGGAGTATAACCGAAAGTTTTCATATAACTCTCGGTTTTTCCATTTGAAGAAAACCGAGAGTTAATTAGAAAACTTTCGGTTATACTCCTACGGGGAAAACCGAGAGTCTTCTAATTAACTCTCGGTTTTCTTCTAATGGAAAAACCGAGAGTTATATGAAAACTTTCGGTTTTCCCCGTAGGAGTATAACCGGAAGTTTTCTAATTAACTCTCGGTTTTCTTCAAAAGGAAAAACCGAGAGTTAATTAGAAAACTTTCGGTTTTTTCCTAAGGAGTAAAACCGAGAGTTATTTGTAAAACTTTCAGTTTTCTCTTTGTGGAAAAAGCGAAAGTCTTTCAATTACCTATCGGTTTTACTCTAGGGTATCTAAACCGAAAACTCTACGATATCTATCGGTAAATGCCCAATTGTTTTTAACGAAAGAGTTAATACCGAGGGATGGCGAGAGTTACCAAAACTTTCGATAATGTGTCTATACCGAAAGTTATAGGGTCAAAACCGATTTAATGTTTAGGAGAAAAAACAATTGAAAAATAAAATTAAATAAACACCAGTGTAAGTTGGATTAAGTGTCTATACCCTTTTTCACCGGTGTAAGTTGGATTAAGACCATTAAATAAACATAAACATTTAATGTTTAGGAGAAAAAACAATTGAAAAATAAAATTCAAAATTATGATAGATTAAGTAAAAAAAATCAACACAAACATGAAAAGGAAATTTTTTATTAAAATATATAATATTATTTTTATTTGATCTCTCCACCGATTGCTAAGATAATAATAATTGATAGAAGAATCGAAAGACTATAATGATAGAAAAATGAAAGTGTCTACTACCATGTTAAAATAGAAAAATATTGTATTAAATAATATTTAATATCTTTCCTATTTTATAGTGGAATGAAGACCATGTTAAATAATAGAGAAAAGTATCCTATTGAATAATATATATTATTACATAACTTAAATCTAATTTATAGAAATTTTATTAAATTTATAAATAAAAAAACTCATATAATAATATGAGATTTATATAAAAAAACTCATATAATAATATGAAATTTATAAAAAAAAAACTCATATAATAATGATATTATTACAATATTTAATTAATATTATGAACATATTTTACAAATTTAAATATACTAATTATATTAAAACATAAATAAATATGGATATGAGTAATCTAAGTGTTGTAATTGTATGGAAATATACATTAATGATATGTGATGTGAATTGTGATTTAACTTAAAATACATAAATAATTTATATGGGAAATATTTGATATTAATGTTTAGAATTTTTTTTATGAATGTATAGTATATAGCCTAAAAATTAAAGTAACATTGATGGATTTTGTTTACTAAATTATCTTAACAATACATTTATTCAATTGTATTATCTAATATATATTTTAACAAACAATTAATATATGATTCTAAGTCAAAACCTCTATCAAGATAAAAAAAAATGAGTTGTATAAACAATAATATTACGAGAAACCATGGAGACGAAGTACTCATCGTGGCGTATACGTCGACGACTTAGTCGTGACTGAATCAAGTATCAAGGGTGTCGAGGAGTTCAAAAAATAGATAATGAAGGAGTTCAAGATGAGTGATCTCGGGCTACTCTTGTACCACTTTTGTATCGAGGTGGACCAAAAGAAAGATAACATCGAGGTGAAGCAGACGACTTATGCGAAGAAGGTGTTGAAACAGTTCGCAATGGAGGATTGCAACACGAGCAAGTATTCGATGGAAGGAAAACTGCAGCTCGTAAAGGATGTGGAATGAAGCTTAGTGGATCCGAATGAGTATAGGCGTATCATCGGGTGTCTTAAGTACTTGACGTACACTCGACCCGATATCTCTTATGCAGTTGGCATAGTGAGTTGATATATGGAGCAATTTACCACTCTACATCAACAGGCAGTAAAGCACATTCTTCATTGCGTGAAGGGAACGACGAGCTATGAGATTTAGTTAAGAATATGACGAGAAGTTGAATTGGTTTTACTGACAACGACCTATCTAATGACATAGAAGACAGAAAACACTAGAGGGGTAGTGTTTTATCTCAACGAAAATCTGATCTCCTAACAATCTCAGAAACAACGAACTGTTGATTTATCTTCATGTGAGGCGAAGTTTATGACAGCTATTGTAGCGTCGTATCAAGGACTTTGGATGAGAAACTCGTTGAGTGAGGTGCATGTATGCGAGCCGAAGCCAATAATCCTATATGTCGACAACAAGTCCATTAATGAAGAACATGGTGTTTCATGGACGCAACAAACACATCAACACCAACGAACTGTTGATTTATCTTCATGTGAGGCGAAGTTTATGACAGCTATTGTAGCGTCGTATCAAGGACTTTGGATGAGAAACTCGTTGAGTGAGGTGCACGTATGCGAGCCGAAGCCAATAACCCTATATGTCGACAACAAGTCCATTAATGAAGAACATGGTGTTTCATGGACGCAACAAACACATCAACACCAGTTCCACTTTATCCGTGAATGTGTCGAGAACCGATAGATCGTCATAGATTTCATAAGCACTAAAGAGCAACGTGCAAACATTCTTACAAAGGTGCTAGCAATAGTCAAATCTGCATAGATGCGAGAGCTGCTCGACGTGAAGAATCTCGAACCAAATCAAGTTTACGTGGAGATTATGAGGCAAAGCATTAATTGTCAGCAAATTTGAAAATTGTTGGTCTTTATTGTCTTTTATGCAATTATGACTTATTTAATTATTAATGAGTTTGGACTTGTATGTATAAATAATTTAGAATTTCTAGGCTAATCTACTCCTTTAATATGGTTCTTTGCATAAGTTGATATACAACACTCAAAACTCTTAAAACTTTTTCTCTTCAAGTTATATATAATTGTTCTTTCCAGTTTTTTCCTATTTTTCTTTTTTCATCAATGTTTTTAGAAGATCCAATAATCGAAACTAACAATCGAGCACTTCAAAAGAGATTAACCTACCCCCAAACCAAGAACAACAAACGAAACCGAGATCCAAAATTATTAAAATTTAGGCATTTCAAATTTACACCGTTTGGATATGTCTAAATGGTCTAGAAAGATAAAATGAAGTGTTTAGAACTAAATGAAAGTAGTAATAAACTAGAACATGGAATTACAGTTTTTCTTTGAATCGAGTTTGATTAAAATCGAAGTGTTACAAGATATGAATAGAAGCGAATATAAGCAGTTACACAAGTCTAAAACAGTTGATGAACAACTCCCAAGCCTCGCGTGGTCGATAAGGTGCATCGCCTAGTCGCCTGGGTTCCCACCTGGCTAGCTGTGCCCGACTGTTCACGGTGCTCTGATAGTCCATTTTTTTCAACAAAACAAACTTAAACAATATTAATTCTAGATATAATTCTCATTTAACTTGATCATTTATTTATTTGTACATTGTATGTTGATTTAAAAGAATTTGAAATTTAATTAATTTTGAAATTCAATAAATATAAAATCATTTTCAAATTAATTATTTATTCTAATACAGTACAATGAGTCCTTACACAAAATTTATAAAATAAATTTATTGACTTGAAATTATTTTAAAATTTTAAATTAGAGATAAAAGAATAAGCGTCTATAATAGTAAAAACCCACTAGTTTAATACTTTCAAAGTGAATGCATGTCCTTTTTTAGTACCTTTTTATATTGTATTTCTCTTGTGTTGTTATTTTTCTTTTGATTTCTGCAAAATCTCGTGTGTTTGATTTTTTTTTTCTGCGATGAGGGATAGTGCCCAAATAGATGTAACAAAAACTGTTTCGATCTAACCTTCTTTGGAAGTGATTTTCAAAACTAGGAATTAGATATTAAGACTCAAATTACTATGTCTATGCATTTTGACAGCACTTATTTAAATAGTATTATATTATGGGCCACCACCTTTGAGTTTGAATAAGGATAGACACAATTTAATTTAAAATTTGATTAAACATGTAGTTTATGCTATTATATAAAGTAATCAAAAGTTTAAAAAACCTTCTCTAATGATTTATTTCAATTTCACACCAATCTCGAAATTAAGATCTTTTTATCTATAGTAAATTAAATATGATATATTGTATTGGATAAAACAAAATTATGTAATTCATTTAAATGTTTTTATTTCTTGTAAAGTATTTTTTATGTGGATAACTTTGACTCTCCTTTATAAACAACCGACTATTTCTCAAATCACATTTTTTTCTATATAAAAACTTAATTTAATTTTCCAGAAGAAAAGGCTTAAAATAATAAGTTGTAGGTAACTCTAATATGACTATATTTGAAAGGCATGATTGTTTTATTTAATATTGCAACAAATATTTTTAATTATTTAAATAAAATGATAGTGAAGTCAATTAAAAACACATTCATGAATTATTTATGCAAATTATTGTGCATCAGGTCAACAACTTAATTATCCATTTTATTTATTATAGGATAGAAAAATAGAAAAATATTATATTGAATAATAATATATATAATTATATATTTAATATTTAATTTATAGACACTAAATTATATAGGATAGAAAAATAGAAAAATATTATATTGAATAATAATATATATAATTATATATTTTATATTTAATTTATAGACACTAAATTAAAGTTATAATAATAATAGTGTGATAACATCTTATAAGTATATCATTATATATTATAACTTCATTCCTTCAATTTTTTTAAAAAATTGATAACTTGAAATTGAAAATGAGATTCTAAAATGTTGATGAAAAAAAATTTAAACTTAAAAAACTTGTGAGTGTATAAGCTAATATATATTATAACAAAATTTCTCAAACTAAGATAAAAAGTATTAAGGTTAAAAACAATGTTAATATATTCTTCAAACTTGAGTGTCGAAATCTATTTAACTTTAACGACATGGTGATTATTGCCTTTGACTAAATAATAAACAAATAATGTGTATAAATGCATATAATTGGATTAAGACCCTAGACATTCACGAGTCTACGAAGAAGATTTGAGAGAAACAACAATTGAAAAAAAAAATTAAAACTATGATATATTAATGGAAAAAAATCAATGCAAACATAAAAGGAAAATGTTATTAAAAAATTATAATATTATTTTTATTAGAGCACTCCAACAATTACTAAAATAATAATAATTGATAGAAAAATTAAAAGATTATAATTTTGTGTGTTAAAAAATAAGAACGTCTAATACAATATTAAAATAGGAAAAATATTATATTAAATAATATATAATATCTTTCCTATTCAAATATGGTATGTGAGACCGTGTTAAAGAATAGAGAAAAATATCAAAAAATATTATATTGAATAATATATATAATTACATATCTTAAATCTAATTTATAGAAATGTCATTAAATATATAAAAAAAAACTAATATAATAATAATATTATTATAATATTTAAGTAATATTAGGATAATATTTTACAAATTTAAATAGACTAATTATATTAAAACATAATTAAATATGGATTATGATAATATTTCACAAATTTAAATATACTAATTATATTAAAACATAAATAAATATGGATTATGATAATATTTCACAAATTTAAATATACTAATTATATTAAAACATAATTAAATAGATATGAGTAATCAAGTGCTGTAATATTATTACAATCTACATTAATAATGTACATATTTCAAGAGAAAATCTTAATGTTCACTATTATATATTGTGATTTAACTTAAAATACTTACTAAATTATCTTAACAATACATTTATTCAATTGTATTATCTAATATATATTTTAACAAACAATTAATTTACATGTCTATGTTAAAACCTCTATAAAGCACAAAAATGAGTTGTATAATCAATAATTGATTATGTTAATTAAAATGATTTAAACAACCCCTCTAAATTAAAATATATATATTTTTGTAATCCTCAATTAGTGTATCCTTATCTTAATCTTCAATAATGATATCATTTGTAACTTCACGTGCCACCCATGGCCTAAAATGAGACATTGGAATTCAGAAGTTGGAACTTGGAACTTTGATCAAATAAATATTTTTTTAATTAAATATATAAACAATTCCTCAACCCATGTTTTGAATTATAAAAAAATAAAACTAATTTTATGCTTATTTGCAAATAGCCAAATATAGTCAAATGTTAAATTAGGTCAATAAATAGTATTGTTCAATGAATTGGGTCATAACTCATAAGTTGATAAACAAAAAAGATGTAAAAATGTAGGATAGAATTTAGAAAGTCATATTTTTTTATTTTTTTATTTTGTGGTTGAGTAATAATAAACTAATCAAACCGGGCCTAACAACATTCATTCAATAAGGATGGAAAGAGTATTTAGTGGGGAATAGAAAGGAAAGAGAATTTTTTTCATGAAAAATTGTGAACTGGCGCGTGTAAAGGCAACCATTTTGATAATAAATAATAAATAATAAATAAATAATATTTTAAAATTAATTTAAATTAAATAAAAACAGTCATTCCTAACTGAAAGGGATAGCTACGGCGGATCCTCTGCGAATCAGTACGCGTTACGTAATTATGCAACACAAGATTGTGATAATCCAACGGTGGATATTCATTTTTATAACCTAGTATTGGTAGCAGGTGATATTTATTTATTTACATAAATAACGGCACGATATATTACTCCCAAAAGAAACATATTATTAAATAACGCCACGAAAACCACAAATACTTGCAACTTGGGAGTTCTTTCTACCTTCTCTCTCTATTTCTTGATTACCAAAACTTTCTCTCTCTAGAATTTAGGAATTCTAATGAGTTTCTTTTCAAATTGATCAAAGCCTTGATTGGGTTTTTTTCTTGTTTTCTTGTAAAAGATGTCATCGGGTTTCACCGGCGCCGGCGGAGGCGATGGTTCAGATTTCAACGGGGCGGGAAGATCATTATCCACAAGCAACAACAACAACTCATCACAAGTTCCGTACAGGTCTCAGTTTTATGGGAATCATGTTACCGATCAGATGATCCAACGCCGGCCAGATCTGACCGGAGGAAAGAGATCTTTGGCTGAGTTTCAGGCGCATCAACTGCAGCACCAACTTCAACAGCAGCAAGAACAAAGAATGGGTCTTTATTTAAGGAATGTGAAACAGAGAAATTTTCAGCAACCCTCTCCGATTTCTGCGGATTTTCCGGGTTCTATTTCTCAACCATCTTATGGTCTTGGAATGATGACTGCTCGACATGGGTATCCGATTCATCAACAAATCCAACCGCAATCTGTCGGTTTTGGATATGGAAATGGTGTTATACTTCCTTCTGCTGGTAATCCTTCAATCCCTATTTCTTCGTTTCAGAATTTGGTTTCAAATAGGGATTCTTCTGCACAATTATCGGAGAAGAAGATGATGAATCGTCTTCAAGAACTTGAGAAACAGCTTTTGGATGATGTTGAAGAGGAACAAGGTGATTCTGTTTCTGTTATCACGAATAGTGAATGGTCGGAGACAATCGAAAACCTACTTAGTCCTTCTCCAACTCCGACACAAACTCCAACCCCAACCCAAACCCAAACCCAGATGTTCATTTCTCCATCCCCGACATCATCCTCATCTTCCTGCTCATCCTCTGCCTCTCCATCTATTATTTGTCCCAAACAATCTCTAATGGAGGCTGCATCCGCCATTTCCGAAGGAAAAACAGAGGTTGCAACAGAGATCCTGACTCGTCTAAACCAGGTAGCAAATGTAAGAGGTACATCAGAACAAAGGCTAACGTCTTATATGGTGTCGGCTCTCAAATCTCGCATGAACCCAACTGATTACCCACCTCCGATCACAGAGCTTTACAGCAAAGAACACAATTTCTCAACCCAAATGTTATACGAGGGTTCTCCCTGTTTCAAGCTCGGATTCATGGCGGCTAACCTCGCCATCCTCGAAGCCATATCAGATCATCCATCAGGAAAGCTTCACGTCGTCGATTTCGACGTCGGAAAGGGCTCTCAGTTCTTGCATTTAATCCACTTACTCGCCGCCGCCCGGAAAAAGGGTGCCGATAAGCCCACGTCTTTGAAAATCACAGCCTTTGTTGATATCGGATGTGACAGTGAAGAAAGGTTGAAGGTTGTTGGTGATATGCTAAAGGCGGAAGCAGATAAAGTTGGAGTCTTTCTGAATTTCAACATAAACCATAGAAATACATTTCTCACTTTAGAGAATTTGATCATCGATCCTGAAGAAGCTCTAGCTGTGAATTTCGCTTTCCAGCTTTACAAATTACCCGACGAAAGTGTAACAACGGAGAATCTCCGGGACAATTTACTCCGGCAAGTGAAAAGTCTATCTCCGATGGTGGTAACCATGGTTGAACAAGATATGAACGTGAATACGGCGTCGTTCACGGGTCGGGTTGCCGAGGTGTATTCTTACTACGGGTCGCTTTTCGATTCGCTGGAGGCTACAGTCCCGAATCGTGAAAACCCGGAACGAGTTAGGGTAGAAGAAGGACTGGGTCGGAGGGCGGCTAACTCGGTGGCGTGTGAAGGGAAGAATCGGACTGAGAGATGCGAGGTTTTGGGGAAATGGATGGCGAGAATGAGTATGGCCGGGTTTAAAGGACGAGAAATGGGTCGAGTTATGAGTGACTCACTCCGAGTTAAGCTTGAGTCGGGTACACGTGGCAGTCCGGGTTTTACGGTGATGGAAGAGAAAGGAAGCATCTGCTTTGGTTGGAAAGGAAGGACACTCACCGTCGCATCTGCTTGGCATTAAATATGAACCGGACCGGTCCGGTTCGAACCGGTTCTACTTTTTTACAATGATAACTATAAATATGATTCTACTAATATTATAATATTAGTAAGTAATAGTTTTAATATTTAATATTATTAAGTAGTTGAAGAAATATTCTAATTTTTATTTTGATGAGTGGGGTATTATTATTATTATTAATGGAGAGAGAGGAATTGTGGGGTTTGAACTTTGAAGGAATATTTCACCAAACAGACGAATAAAGGGCGCGTTTGGATATGATAATAAATTAGGCTGTGTGGTATGTCTTTATGTTTGTGTGTTTGGCCCCTTCTCTCTATCTTTCTCTCAAATCAACCATGGGAAAAAGGGCTTTCTTCATTTAATAATATATATCAATTTATATTATTATTATTATTATTATTATTCTCATTTATCCATGGAATTATTTCTTTTCTTAGTTGGGCTTAGTTAAGCTTTTGCTCATCCACACATTGATGTTCCACTTCATTTTTTTAATTCTTATACATGTAGCACAAATAGTGTTTTCTATTTAGAAAACACTTTAGAGCTTATTTTCATGTTTTAACCTGCCTTGTATATATTAAATCTTTCATGATTTTAGATTTATATGTCTAAAGATATTTTTTTTAGAACTAAATAGACAAAACATTAAGTATGTAGCACGCAAATACAATTAACCAAACGCAAAATTTGTGGCCTGACGGGCTCGAACCCAACTTTAGGGTTTTGCCGCTCGATTAGAAAAAGGGATGAAAATATTATTTAATAAAAGAAATGGGTTATTTGAGATTTGTGTAATATAAATTATTAAAAAAAATTGTCTTTAAAAATTAAATTTAATAAAAATAAAATAAAATAGTTGATGTTTTAGTTAGGGTGAATGAATGGTTAGTATGTGATATTAATACCATATAATTAAATTTTTTTATATAAAAAACTTAAGAGGGTAGAAGGAAGAGCCTTCAAAAGTCAAATATTAGTTGGATGACAAATGTCGACATAAAAAATTACTTGGAGTTTAAGAAAACTAGAATGAAATATTGGGTTATGATAACAAATAACATATATTAAGTGCTTATCAAATATTATTGATTTTAGTCATAGTCATGAGAATATGGCGTAGTATAGGGATTATTGTTTCATCCTTATTATGACACCTATTGTTTGGTATTTCTAATGGATGGAACAATTTTTATTATACAAATGATTCATTAAAAAATAATTTGAATGTACATATATTTCTTGGTGTACTCATATTTCTATTTTCTATTGATTTGTGCAATGCTAGAAATGCACATTAATTTATTATAATCAATTCTCTCTCTATATATATTATTTTATTTTTTTACATTTGGAGCACCGAACTATATGTTCAATCCTTCATTGTACTCTTTATAAAAATAAACATATATTCTTTCATTTGACTACCATCTTAATCTTAGATGATGAAATCGTTTGAACTCTATTTTTATTTTACAATTTGCACTTCACAATAATTAAAATTTTTTATATATCTTTTAATTTTGAGATAGCTTAGTAGTTATAAATAAAAAAGGATTTACAATTATACTACGAACAATTTTTAATTTGAATTGTTTCCATTTAAGGAAAATTTATTCGGTTTAACTAGTAGTTGACTCGGAATAGAGCATTATTATGGTATTTATACTCGTATTAACTGATTTTGAAGAATAATAAAAAATTAAATATATAACTTTATAAATAACTTTATAATATAATTATTTATTCTTCATATGTTATAATAATTTTAGATTTATTATTTAATAATATTAAGCATTTTTAATATATTAAACTACATATACCATTATATTTTTTTAGAATATATTAAAATAATAGTAAAATTTCAAAATAAAACAAGACAAGAATAGTAAATCCATTCCACACACTAATCTGCCCAATTTTCATTCATAATTATGTTATACAGTCACTTAATTTAAGTGCAGAGCACAAATTCATTACAAAAAAATATTGAAGATTCAAATATTTATGATTATTGCTATTTTATATTATATATTATTAAAAACTAATATAAGGGAAAAGTTTTTCTTTTTTGGAAAAATATAAGGGAAAAGTTAATGGTTACAAGGTATGGTTGGTAGTAAAAGGAAAAGGACAAACTTTTTGTTTAATTTTTATCTTTTTCGGCCTAAAGTTTTATATTATTTTGACCAATTCTGAATGAAACGCAAGGAATTCAAATAATCTAATCAAATTCAGTGAATTAAACATTTAATAAACTTTGCACTACCTTCAAATCATTATAGAAATAAAATATTAATTTCAAAAAAGAATAATATAAAAATATTGTCATTTGAACCGTTACAAACATATTAGGAAAGTTTTATGAGGAAAATATGGTATATAATAATATAAATTGTTTCTTTGGTCACAAGATTAAATATGTTCTACCCAAATTCCAAAATTTATATTTCTTTTATAAACATTAGTTTGGTACGTATTTCTATTATAGATTATGAGGTTGAAAAATTCATAATAATATAAATGATAGATATTTTTTTTTTTCTAACACAAGTGTACGATATTATCATATTAATAATACATTTGTTGTTTGGCAGCTTTATCACTTTTGATAACTCCCAATATTAAATGAAGTATACAAAATACCACATATTTATGATCCATTTTTTTATATTTCAAATAAAATAATAAACACTCTAATATAATCTACCTAATGATCCATTATTATTTTTATAACAAACAAAAAAAAAATGATATATCTATAAATTTATAATAACCAAAAATGCTGAAGACCATTTTCCAGCTATATTATGACTGTTTCATTAATTGGCTTATTATAGAAAAAAGTTATTGATTGAATAAATAGTTAATGTCCATTTAATCTATAAGGATGTTTAATTACTTGGGTCGGATTATGGTTTCATCTACCCATAAATTTAAAACGGTTAAAAATAAAATTAAAAATGCTATAAGTATGATTCGAACTTACACCCTAACAAAATAAAGTATAACTTTTTAACCAACTAGGCTAATAAGACTTTATAATTAAAATTCAACACCAAATTTAATGAACGCGGATCATTTTAACAACATAAGTTTAATTTTTTAACTAACTAATATATATATATATATATATATATATATATATATATATATATATATATATATATATATATATATATATATATATATATATATATATATATATAATGATGCTTAATTTTTAAGGTGTCCGGATTGCCGGGTCGAGAGCTTTGGTTAATTTGGATATATGTGATAGTAAATGAATACTTGAGTCAGATTATGGGTTGACACGCACATAAACACTTTTACCGTAATATTTTTTTCACGATTTTTTATATTATCTTTAATCATTAATTTTTATATTACGGTAAAAGTGTTTATGAGTGTGTCAACCCACAATCTGACACGATTTTTATCTTTTACCGTAAATTAATTTTTTCACAATTTTTTACCGTAACGATTTATTTTTAACCCTCCAGATATTTTTATACATGCTAGTTTAAATAAGAAGTTAAATACAAAATTTGATTAATAAATAATAAAAAAAAAGAGTTATAAATTTAAAATAATAGTTATAAAATTAAAAAATAATTATAAATTAAAATAATAAAATAAAATTTTAATATTAAATAGTATAACTAATTTATAAATAGAATGATTCTAAGAGAAAAAATTACAAATTCAAACTTAAATTATACCCTCATTTTTTATATTAGTAAAATGAAGGCAAATAATTTGAACGGTCCTCAGAATACTCTCTAATTACTTAAATTATTTAATTTTATTCTTTAAATTATTTTTTAAAATAAATATTAATTTTTAAGATGTCCACTGATAGCTCTGTTCACGGTCAAACATAACTGTTTTTATTAAATATAATTATATATACTATTTTTAATCATTAATTTTTATATTTATATAGTTATAATTATTAAATCGCTTATATATATAATATCTCTATAATGTTATATATATATATACATTTTTTATTATTAATTTTTATATTTATATAATTATTAAATTTCTTTTATATATATAAATAAAAAATATATAATATTTATTTTTATTTATAGGTGTATATAAAGTTTTTAAAAATAATATATATATATATATATATATATTATCTTTAATCATTAATTTTTATATTTATAAATAAATTATATAATGTATATTTAAAAAAATATTTGGAGGAATAAAAATAAATGAGTAGTTGAAAATTCAAATAATCTGTCTTTGTTTATATATATATATATATATATATATATTTTTGTATAGAATAAATATTTTATATTATATTAATATTATATATATATATATATGAAAGATATTTAATAATTATATATATAAATATAAAAATAAAAATTAATGATAAAAAATAAAAAATATAATATATAATATATATATATTTTATATATAATATTTAGTTATAACAGTTAAAAAACAAATTGACAGAAGTATTATTAGTGACATTTTCTAAAATTTTGAAGAATAATTTGTTTTATAAAAATAATTTAAATGTTAAAAGTATGTGATAAAAATAATTGAAAATTCACTTAGATAATTAGCCTTAAAAATAATCCAATAATACCATAAACAAATGAGTCATATCTTGATATCTAATGATAATTAATTTTGAAAATTTAAGCCTTGTTCGTAAATAATAATTAATTTTGAAAATTTAGGCATTGTTGATCGGTTAATGATGAGTAATTTTGAAAATTTAGACATTGGTGTGGTTATTTGAATAATTAGAAAATATATAATTTCTCTTCCAATTATCAAATTACTTAATATTAAAATATTTTATATTTTAAATTATAATTATTTATTTATATATATTAATATTCTTTAAGTTAATTTACTAACAAAAAAATAAAATAAAATAAAAAATTATTATATCTTTAAAACCATCCTAATTATTTTTAAACAAATAGGTTTTCTTAATAACCCAACCTGAATAACCACTTCTTTTTAAACAATTTAATAAGATGTTTATTTTATGTAAATTCATTATATATATTATTAAAAATAGAAGACACTGTATAAAAAAAATCCTAAAACATAGAAAATTTCCAATTAAGCACTTTAGACAACACCTGAATTTATTATTATTATTAATATATATTTATTTAATTCCTTTATATATATATATATATATATATATATATATATATATATATATATATATATATATATATATATATATATATATATGACCAAATGAGTCGGACTTGATATAGAATGGTAATTGATTTTTGAAATTTTAATGTTTAAATAATTTAATCAGATGTCTATTTTATATAGATAATTTGTTAGGTATATTTAAAAAATAAGCTTTACAGTAATAAATAAATAAAAGATACAACAAAAAAAAAAAATTGAAAATTTCCAATTAAGCAATTTTTGGAAAACACCACCAAATTTTTTATTTTGATTTTGATTTTCTTTCAAATAATTTATAAATACATAAATCTAAATTAATTTATTTAATTTTACATTTTCACTAATTATATTGTTAGGATTGGTGTCGACAATAAAGACGGGTCCGATAACAATTTATAACTTTCAATTCGATTTTAACTCTGATAGAAGTTAAAATATGTTTTTATTTTTCGCAAATCTTCACAAACTCTTGAACGAATTCAAGTGCGGAACCGTTTGTTGGATTTGAAGCTTCAGACAGATAAATATAAATGGCAGAAAGTAAAGAACACAAAGAGTTTTATGGATGTTTGGAGATAAATTCACCCCCTTCTTCCACAACCGGAAGGATATTCACTAGAAGAATTTGATCGGTATAGAACACACTACACAGACCTAGTCAGAAACCACAGGACTTAACAACCGTCTGCTTCTGAACTTCTAACTAACTCTCTATTAAATAAAACACCCTCTATTCAACTTATAACACTGAGATTTCACATAGAAAAGACAATATATGAATTATAGTATGATCACAATTCGATAGTAAGTAATTTGCTCTTAAACTTTAGAGAGATTAGATGATCAGATAGCAAGAGCAAGTGTATCTTCGTAAGTGATTTCTTGAAGTTGTTCGTCCGTTTTCAACTTTGCGTACGTCTAAATTTTATTTTAATTAATCCGCACATCATCAAAATACTGTCAGTCCATAATTAAAACAATGTTGATTTAAATACAGTTATTTCCTAAATTCATTTTAATTGACTCAACATATATTAAAAAAACAAATAATAATAATATCATATATTAAAAATGGCTGCAATTATTTTACTTGATCCACACTCCATTAAAATTAAGTAAAAAAAGTAATACATTAAATTTTAAATTAGTTAGGAAATTCATTCTTTTTTTTTTAAAGTTTTTCATTAAATTAAATTTGATAATTAATTATTTAATTTACATAAAAAAATTATAAGAGATTTAATATTTATATTTATTGAACTTTTTCTTATTTTCAAAACACACAAAATCATAATTCATTCAAATCTGAATATCTTAACTAAACTCGATAGTACAAATCAACCTAACTTTTTTTTTAGATAATAGGAAAATTTTGTGACAAATCTTATCTTTTTCCTCTTGATTTGTATCAGATATGAATACCTAAAAATGACATTATTAAATTATGACCCAAATGTTAGTAAACTATCATTTCCAATTAATTATAAATCATGACATCATTCCAAATTCATCATGACAATAAATGAGTTGCGAAAATGATTAGTTCAGCTTTATTATTCACAATATGAAATTTTGTTTTAGAATTTTCTCAATTAAAGTTAAAGATATGTATAGGTAAAAGTAACATTTCAAAAACATACATTTCTAGATTTGAATATAGTATAATACATAAAATTTCAAATAAAATTAATGTACAAAGTGATCTAGAATGTTAATTGTCTTTGTATTTTGGGTTTAGATCCTCTCCCAAATTAGATCCTAACATGTGAAAAAAAAATGCATCTTTTGTATTTTTTTTTAAAATTATCTCTTTTAACTTCCATTTTTCTCTCTTCAATATATTTAACTCAACAAACATATGCTTAATAATCAAAAACAACATTATTTATATAATATTTGCGGCCCAATTTAAAACTTGAACTTTGATATTCTCACAATATGAGACTCAAATTTTAATTGTCATAAAAGGTTCAAAATCCATAATTTTAATTATTTAATAAAAGGACCAAACATATAAATGGAATTATATTTAAATTGAAGAAAAAAAAAACACTTTTACTCTAGCGCTACCAAAAGAGCCCGATAGACCCCTTACTTACAAAATGTTAAAATATATGTTTATCTAAAGGTTCCATGTACATATACTATATAAGTACTAAACTTCTTAAAATGATAGCTAACCAATTAATCTAAATTATTTTTGATAACTTAAAAAAAAAATTAAAACTTAAAGTTAGACAGATCCTGATATGCATATGTTTTTTTTTACATTTAAAAATTAAAAATATATATATTTAAACGTTGGTACCTCTCCATGTAGCTGATGACAATGATGAATGTGGATTGTACGTGAATAATATAGTTGAAGGCATTATAATTTAAACATAAATCCCAACAAGTTCTTATTAATTTTTTTTAAAAATATTCTTAAAAATATTTTGAACATATTTTCTATTTTGTAGATATTTAAAAAATGGTTTAGTGTTCCAAAATTAAAAAAAATAATTTTAAAATATTAAAAATGGAACCAAACAAGAACTAGTCATGGGCTAAAACCCTCGGTGTTGGGTCCGAACCCCTCAATCAAGGTGCAGGAATTCTCGGTCGGGGTGATGAAGACCCTTGGTCGGATGTGGGAGTCATCGGTCTAGGGTGCGGAAGTCCTCGGTCGGGTGTTGGAGTCATCAGTTCTAGGTTAACCTTGGGCTGACATTCTCCGGTCCTTGGTATGAAGAACACTCGTAGGTTAGCCTCAGGCTAACTTTCTTCAGTCTTAGGTTCGTACTTGGGTTAGCCTTGGACTAACTTTCATCGGTCCTAAGTGCGATTTCATCGCTCTAGGGTGCGGAAGTCCTCGGTCATGGGTGTAGGAAGCTCTCGGTTGTGTGCGGGAGTACTCAGTCGGGTGTAGAAGTCCTCGATTCTAGGTTAGCATCGGGCTGATATTCTTTAGTCTTTGATATAAAGAACACTAAGTCTTGGGTGTTAAGGATGCTCGGTTCTAGGTTAGCCTTGGGCTAACTTTTATCGATCTTGGGTGCAAAGGACTCCCAGTCCCTGGCCAGACCCGGGCTAGGTTTCTCGGTCCTCTAGAACATCAAACTATAAATTTGATGATTTCGTTTGAGACCTGGATCCTTTGATTAAAGGCATGAGAAGTTTCATATGTTTCATAAGATCATTTATAACATCATCTTGATGTGTCATTTAATATGGATGATGTTTTATTCAACCCAAACAATTTGATTTTTTTGATTTTAGACTTTTCATTTTGACAAATTCAAAAATTGAAATTTTATTTAAAAAAATAATTTTAGATAATAAATGATCGGATGACTCGGAACTAATTCAAATAGGTTCTCAATAATATCATTAGAAATATGTTGGACAACTATTTTAGGATGTTATTTTTTAGGATTTTATTTTTTGAGAAATAACTTAAAAAAATATAAACTTGATTTTAAAATTCAAATTTAGTATTTTCTTATTTAAGTTAATTGATTGAAAATACCAATATTCTAAGTAATTATAATAAAATTATTACTTAAAATATAAAAAAATATACTTTTTAATATTATAATTTTATTAGTTATTTAAATAATTTTATTCAATTAAAATTAAAAAAAATGAGAAGTATAATTTTTAAATGACATAAAATATATAATAAATATTATTTTAATTAATAATTTAAATGAGAGAAAGTAGGAATAATCTAAAACTCTCAAATAAATCAAAATTAACCAAGTCTTTTAAAAATTATAAAAATTTAAAATAAATAGTACATAACAGTTTTACAAACCTTATAATTTTGCTCAATGTATTTAAATTTATATTAAAAATAATTAATTATTTTATTTAAATTCAAAACATTATATATATATATATAATATAAATATAATGTGATATGTAAAAAAAATTAAAAAAAATAAAACCAAATTAAAATAATATAGAAGAATTTTGTAAATTATTATTATGTAAAACTAGGGTAAACTCATATGTTGTTGCATAATTAAGAAAACAAATACATGTTAAAATAAATTAGTTAATAAATGAATAAATTACTTTATCAACGTGGCTTTGAAGGACATATAAATGAATAAAGAATATTATATAAGGGAGGTTTAAAATTATTTTTTAATATAAATATTAAAATAATGAATAATATATATATGATTAAAGATAGAAAATATAATTAGATAATATATATTTATATTATGAGAGAAAATAAAATAAAATAAAATTTATAAATTATAAATTAGTTAGGAGAGATAATATTTATTATTTTAAAATAAAATAAATTAATTAAGAAAAATAAAATATTATGATAAAATAATAATATATTGAAAATCTATTAAAATTTATATTATGAGAGAGAAAATAAAATAAAATAAAATTTATAAATTATAAATTAATTAAAAGAGATGATATTCTTTTAAATAAAATAAATTAATTAAGAAAAATAAAATATTATGATAAAGTAATAATATATTGAAAATCTCAAAATGATTAAATATTATTTATCATTCTAAATTTGACTAATTAAAAATACTTAAATTTTATTTAATACAGTAAAAACAATCCAAACAGATAAATATGAAATACAGTAATCGGTCAAAATATCTCATAATAAAATTAATACTTAAAATATAAAAAAATATTTTTTAATATTATCATGTTATAAGTTATTTAAATAATTTTATTCAATTAAAATTATAGAAAAGTGAGATGTATAATTATAAAATGACATAAAATATATAATAAATATTAATTTACTAAAAACAATTATAAAATATATTATTTTAATATATGATTTAAATGAGAGAAGGTAGGAATAATCTAAATATCTAAAATAAATCAAAACTAACCAAGTCTTTTATAAATTTAAAAAATCTCAAATAAATCGTACATAATTTTGCTTCATCTTATTTAAATTTATTTTCAAAATAATTAATAGTTATTTTACATCTGAATATATATATATATATATAAAGTGCTTTGATATTTAAACAAAATAAAATAAAACGATAAACAGAATTTTATAAAAGAATATTATTATGTAAAATAAAATATTCAATATTGCGTAGCGTTAAACTCGGTCCTCCCCTTTCTTTTTTCACGGCTTTATTTTATATATTTTATTTCCTTTCATCTCATTAGTCCATAATCCATTTACCATTTTTTCTTGAATCATCAATTCTGTTTTGCTCTTCTTATGTTGTGAAGAGGAACACGATGACATCTTTCAATCTGTTTTTTTGTTATGAACACAACTTTTAAGAGGTATGTCTTCATAATTAATATTTTTATTATAATCAGATGTAGATCCATTTGAAAGAAGTCATGTTATTGTGGAGATTTGCTTACAAAGATTTGTGTTCTGATCATTTGTTGATTGTAGGGAGTGATTCAATGAAATATGGCACACCTTCATCAATGAGAAATAAGGCTTGAAGCTGATTTGAAGGATAAACGTGAGAAGTTTTAGAAGATGTTAAAGATGATGCTGAACTTGTGTTGATCTTTTATTAGATATGCCCGTTCCACGGTGTTCTAGATGATCTTTTGTGTCCCTATGATCTTTGCCATGTCGGGTGCGCTTGCTTGGCAGGTCAATATATAATAAAAGTGTCATTTTTTTGTGGGGGGAGATCGCATGGGGATTTCCCGGGGTCTCTGCCTTCACCGTGTCTGTGTTTGCTTCGCTTCATCGGACCTTTGCCATGTCGGGTGCGCTTGCTTGGCAGGTCAATGATATAATAAATGTGTCTTTTTTTGTGAGGGGAGATTGCACGGGATTGCCCGGAGTCTCTGCCTTCACTGTGTTGTGTTGTGTTGTGTTGTGTTGTGTTGTGTTGTGTTGTGTTGTGTGGTGTGGTGTGGTGTGGTGTCGTGTGTGTGCGCGTTTGCTTCTGCGTCTCTTCCATACTCATCTTATTGCCCAGCAAATCTCATCAACATTCACTAGCACCATCTCATGCATGCACTCTCCAATTGCATAAAATTTTGCATCAACACCAATTGCCATCAGGCTTTCAATACCTCCAATTGCCAACAGGTTTCAATATCATGATGGTATTAGCATTGTTACTATTCTAAATCAAATACATTAACACCATCAATATATCTTATAACATGCTCTTCTAAACCCCACCATTCCTCAGGTACTTGAATATTTTATAAATTGTGTACAATGGCTCTCCTCAACTGCAATTTGTTGCCCCATAACAAAATAAAGATTTCTGTGTGATGGTGTAAGACTGACTACCTCCACCTTATTCCATTGGTGGTACATAATCCTCTCAGAAACTTATTTCAGTTATGATCTGTAAACCTGTCAATCTTCTTATAAGTTATAAATTAACAAGCTTGAAAAGAGTTGTGTTAATAAGAATATCTACTTGTCTAATTGTAAATTGTTATATTTATTTTTCAAACTAGCTTGTTAAATTTATTTATTTTGTTTAGATTAGACTCCTATAGTTATTTGAATGGTTTGGTTTAGATACTATAGTTGGAATAGTTATTTCAAAAATTGGTTTGGTTTGTTAGTGAATTTATACTTTTGAGGTATAGTTTTGATACTGTTGAAGATGAAGATTTCTGATTATTATAGTTGGAATTGTTTGATTGGATAACTATTGAACTCTTAAGAAATGTCATATATTATTCAAATTTTGATGTATGAAGTTTAACAATCATAAATTCTAAGATATTATAATAACTGATGATCTCACTGCTATCCTAAGATTCAAGTTTGGCATCTTCACCCTCATTATATCTTGGTCTCTTGCTAGGGCCTCATCGGTTAGGAGCAAAGGTATTGACACTATGGAAGGTAAATCAATGTCAAATGGGGCAATATGGTGGTGAGGATTAACAACTTATTTACCTTTCTTCCAACCTTTAAGCTCTCTTGATTTTGCATTTCCATAAGAATTTCTTTTGTGGGTCTTTATTACCTGATAAATTATTGATGATGGGGCATTAAGTTAAGGATATAATAACTTTCCAGAAAGTTATATTTTATAAAATGGTGCCTCAGATTTTACACTACAAATGATAGTCTTATGTGCTAAGGTAATTAAGTCTAAGTCTTGATTTGTTATACACTATAAACAATAGTTTTGGAGGTCTAAATTTAGTTTTCTGGAATATGGATATGGTTGATCATTTGTGTGAAAGCTTCTTTCCTTATACAGATTTGTTGGAAAGGAAGTAATCAATATGTTGAGGCCATAAAGATAAAGCCCATTTGCTCAACTGCTCCATCACTCCAAGTAAGTTAGTCTCTTGCTTCATTATTTTAGTGAAAGAATATTAATGTAATGTTTTGTTAATACATATTATCATATAAAATTATTTTGTTGCCAGATTTCATTTAATGTAGTGAAAAAAATGAAATAAATTGGTAATAAATTCTGCAGAAAATTTATGTAAATATTAACAAAATTAGCTAATGAATTAAATAATAGTTTAATCAAATTATTGATACATCTGTCTGCTCAATTGGCAAGAGCACTGGAGATTTGGTGGTTGAGTCCATCCGGATTTTTCTGGTTTTCTTCAAAATCTAAAACTAATTAAAGCTCTTTTGGATTATTTACTAAATTATTATGTTTTAGTATATTTTTTAATTGAATTAAACTTTGATATAATTTTCATAATGGGTAGTACAAAGATATTTTCTGGGATGAATATTATGAAGTGATCGCTCTCACCAAATATTTATTTCTTAAAATATTTTAGTTATTCCAAAAAGTATTTTTTATTATGTTTTATAAAAATGTTTTGTAGTCACATTTATATATCCAAGCCTATTTGAGAGGTCTTGGGTTTGAGTCCATCAGACGATAAATTCTACGTCTAATTAAGTGTGTTCGTGTATTATATACTTAATTCTCTTGTGGCCACAATTTTTTTATAAATATTTTGTAATTATGATTATGTTTTTGTTTTGAATAGACTCAATGAGAGACAAGGACAATAGTATAAAATAAGGTAAAAGCAACGGTATATATTATCGCTATTGTTTAATTTATTATCGCTAAATTTTTAATAGCCACAGTAAGCATACCTTTCTCCACCCATCACTATTGGTTATGTAGCTAAAATGTAACTAGCTGAATAAATACCGTTGCTAAAAGATGTCTACAGGAATAAATTACCTTCGCTAATTGGATAAAAAAATCTTATTTAAATTATTGTCAAGCCTAAACCACCGTTAATCATTTTTATTTTTTTTCATAATTGACAATGCATTTAGTTTATCATCTAAGAACATCCAACCTACGTCTTAGAGCTGATACATAAGGACATTTGTGGACTATTTCTTACGTCTTCTTGGAATGGACAACAATACTTTGTATCATTTATAGATGACTACTCAAGATATACATACATATTTCTAATTCATGAAAAATCACAAGTATTAAATGTGTTCAAATTATTTAAAATTTAAGTTAAAAACCAACTTAATAAAATAATAAAGAGAGTCAAATCTGACCGTGGTGGTAAATATTACGATAGATATGACGGTTCAGGTGAACAACGTCCATGACCTTTTTCCAGATACCGAGAGTGTGGGATTGTCCCACAATATACCATACCTGGTCACCTAGAATTAATGGTGTGTTTGAAAGACGTAATCACACTCTTAAGGACATGGTTAGGACTATGATTAGTCGTTCGACTTTATCAGAGTCCCTATGGGGAGAGGCATAAAAATTGCAACCTACATTTTAAATAGAGTACCAACTAAAACAGATGCTAAAACACCTTATGAGCTTTGGACTAGTCGTAAACCTAGTTTAAAACATTTTTATGTATGAGGATGTACTGTTGAGGCAAGGCCTTATAGGCCGAACAAAAGAAAATTTGATCCCGAAACAGTCAGTAGTTATTTTATTGGGTACTCTGAACGATCAAGGGGATATAAATTTTATGATCCCAAGTTAAAAACAACTTTTGAGATGAGAACTGCAATATTTTTTTTGATGATATTGAGTTTGATGGGAGAAATGACTCAAAGAATATGATATGGTATGTAAATTGAGAATATCCATGGGCTCAAACAAGTTTCTCGTCAATGGTATCACAAATTTCATCAAATTATTATCTCATTTGGTTTCGAGGTAAATGTTGTTGATGAATGTGTGTATCAAAAATTTATTGGGAGTAAACATATTTTTTATTTTATTTTATTTTATATGTTGATGACATACTACTTGCCACAAATGATTTAAGCATATTGTATTAAACAAATAAATTTCTATCAAAGAATTTTGAAATAAAATATCTTGGCAAAGCTTCTTTTGTATTAGAAATCCAAATACATCGAGATCATTCTCGATGTATCCTTGGGTTATGGCAAAGAAACTATATTGATAGAGTGCTTAAAAGGTATGGAATGTTTGATAGTAAACTTTTAGATACCTTTGTCGCTAAAGGAGCCAAATTTAGTCTCAATCAATGCCCAAAAGGAAAATTTGAAATTAAAGAGATGAAATCAATTCCCTATGCTTCGATTATTGGAAGTTTAATGTATGCTCAAGTATGTACGCGTTTTGATATTGCGCATTATGGTTGACACATTTATTTTTGTAATACGTGATCCAATGAGAGATTGTTAGAATTTATGGGTCACTATTATAATAAATAATTGTGCAAATGTCATCTTTTAAATAAGCAAAATAATGTTATTTAATGTGAAATCAAGTTTATAGGTTTATGGCTGTATTTGTCATTAATATAAAATGAGGATACTAAGTGAAATTTCTAATTTTATGAAGGGGTTAAATTAGAAATGTTTAAACTAAAATAACTAACATTATGGTTATTTTGAACGGTATAATTCCCATTTTGAGGTACGATCATATTTGTGTCCCTATCAACAAAGAGAGAAACTAATTTGACGTACTCATCAATTGAAAGATCCATCCCATTTCTAAAGGAAGAGAAGATTAAAGAATCTTTCAATTATAAAGAAATAGAATATGAGTACAGGTACGCTTCCGCTAATCATAATTTAATTTCTCACACAGTTAAATTAGGATTTAATTTAGATAAATCTAACATTTAACTGTCAAAATGCATTATACATGTAAGACTATAATATCTAATTAGGTTTCAAATCATAAGCATTAAAATATTTCAATTTAAAATATCTCAACATAAATTCTTGTAGGTAGGTTGTAGCAGCACCCAAAATCGGCACCTTGAAACCAGGAGCAATACCTATTGCTCTGCAGAAAACTCAACCTAAACTAGAACAAGTATATTTAGAGCCCACATCAATCTTGTTTCAGATTAAGTGAGAATAAATATACAGAGTGAACAAAACAAAGATTTCTTAGAGCTCATTATGTGGATAGATTACCTAAATATTATTCTTAAGATGATAATTGCGAGAAATTAGAAACTAGAGGCATAAAATTGAACATGGTATATTAAAGCTTCAAATTGAGAAATGGATAGTTGGAACATAAAATTGATTTGGAGGATGAAGATGTGTAGTGATTCTGGATATGTATTGATTGATCGACGTACTCGATTCCATGTCGTCGCCGATTCCAACTTTTCTTGAAACACCAAATATCCTTATGATAATTTAGAGATGCATAAATAGGGAGAAATCCGGTGACGAAGTGATGGAAAAATAGCTCAGACTCGAAAAATGGGATTTGTATAATATTATCTATCCACTAAAATTCGGTGACGACTAAAGCGATGAGAAGAGAGTAAGTCTCAAAACCATAAACATTAAAATTTTGCATCAACTATACGAGAATAAAATGTTAGATTTATCTGAATCAAATCCTAATTTATTTGTGAGAAATTATAACTATGATTAATAGAAACGTATATGTAATCATCTTTTCTTTCTTTAGAATGAAATTTTTTTAATCTTCTCTTCCTTTAGAAATTGAATGGATCTTCCAATTGATGAGTACGTCAAATTAATTTCTCTCTCTATTGATGGAGATGCAAAGAGAAAATTGAATGTACCTCAAATGGAGACCATACTGTTACAAAATAACTAACATGTTAGGTTAGTTTGAATAGTTCTAATTTAACACCTTCATAAAATAAAAAATTTCACTTAGGTATCCTCACTTTATATTAATTATAAATACACATATAAACCTATAAACTTGATTTCACATTAAATCACATTATTTTGGCTTGTATAAAAGATGATATTTGCACAATTATTTATTATAATAATGACCCTGTAAGCACTAAAAATATACACACCAAATTTATAAAATTAAAATGATTATTTTGATTTATTTTCGAATAAATAAAATTAAAATAATTAACTACAAAGTCAAAACCTAATTAAAAAAATAATTAGATTAATTATTGTGATAATTGAAGCCTAATTAATTAAGAAAAATGGTCAAAAAAAAATATTTGAAATAAATGTTGTACCCATTTTATCTTAAAATAATTTTAGAAAAATCAAGGGTTAAATTAAATAATTAAGGATGAAATGAGGTACCCATTTCATCCCCAAAATTATTTATTTAACCCTAAAATATACAAAAATAAATAAATTGGCAAAATATTTGTCATATTTATTTTAATACTTTGTGTATTTAAAAAGATTAAAATTAAAGTCAAAAAGGTGAAAGAAAAATCAATTTCAAATAAACCCATAAGCTTTAAAATAAAAAATAAATCAGTTATCTTGTGTGGCCGAAATTATGAATAAATAATTACAGTCAACACCAGGACCATCAGATGAGCGCTGAATTGTCATCCAATGCTCCAAACGCGCTCTCGTACCCTGACGTAACGAAGGAAGGCCGCATAGGATCTACTAACGCGCGCCTCAACGTCGTTAGCCGAAAATGTTGAAATGCAACGACGCCTAGACGGAATGTAGACAGAACACTCCACGTCCGTGTTTTTTCTTGAAACGACGTCGTTTTGTTCGCTGGTCATCTCCTCTAAAACTTGGATCCAAGCATTCCAAAAACTTTCATAAGGTCTAAGGAGTGTTCTCCAATCCTTGGAAAGTTTCTAATCATCCTTTAAATAATACTTTCAGTTTGAAATTAAAATTGAAATTTTTATATTTACAATTTTTATAAGCTTGTATGATGTCTGGTTCTTGAATTTGAAGGTTGAAAATCGATCTTATGATCATTTATGAGCTTTCTGTGAAAACCAAAATCAATCAATCATTGTTAAAAAGAAAAATGCAAATTTGAATTTTAAAGAAAATGGATTTTTTGTTCTTGGGCTAATCCTTGAGAATCACAACCTAAAAAGCTCCCCAACATGATTATAATGATGTTGGATAACTGTTTGGATCATGTTTGATCCATCCCAGTAATGTTTGATCAAAATCAACATTTTTAAAAATAATTGAAATTTTTTAGTTCTTGAATTGGTCCAAACGAATAGCTAGTGTTCTTATTTTGGTACCAATCAAGTATATAAGGTATAAAGAAGCTATTGACTAGCTCATTTCACCTCAAAATAACTTTAAATCCAAAAACCTAATTTTTGGTTAAAAAATATTTTGAATAAATTGATCATCACCCCCTTGAGGTGATGTTCTAAATGTTCCTAAGAGCTTTTTGAAGCTACCTAGGCCCTTGAATCGAAAAATCCAAGTCTCCATAAAAATTGTATAACCTGTAATTTTGATGTTCTTGAGGACTTGTAGATCTGACCGAGGACCGAGAATTTCAACTTAGAACTGAGAGGTCCGACTGAGGCTTGTTAGCCAGGACTGAGAGGTCTGATTGGTGTTCTTCATCTAGGATCGAGAGGTTCGCCCGATGATTTTTACATCCTTCTGAGAGGTCAGACCTTGGACCAAGAACTTTTAAACCTAGAACCAATGGTTTCCACCTAGAACCGAGAGGTCAACATAGGACCGATGAATCTTGACCTCGACCAATAATTCCTAAACCTAGGACCAATAAAAATAGCCTAGGGCTAACCTAGGACCGGTGGTTCGTACTCCCTGACCGATAATCCTAATAAAAGACCGAGAGTCTTTAACACCTCGACCGAGGCTTTTTAGCCTAGACAGATGGGTCTGACCGAGGGTCCTGAACCCCGACCGTTGAAAGAAAACCCAAGGCCTAGGACACCAGTCCTAAGGCCTGTTTGGTTCCCTTTTCAAAATTCCAAAATTATTTTTTTAATTTTGAAACCCAAACCATTTTCTAAAAATCCCAAAAAATTAGAAAATTATTTCAAAATATTTTTAGGATATGTCCACAAAAAATATTTTGATAAAGGCTAGTTTGGGATTTATGTTTAAACCATAATGCCTTTAGATGACTGATGTTCTTCAGGTACTTTCCTCCTTAATATATAAATAGCCACATGTACTAGCATTTAAAAAATTGCTTTTACAATTCTTTAAATAACGCACAAATATTATGAATGCATAGGACCAGAAGTGTAATCGGTAAAAATAAAACATTATACAACCGATTTTCAAAAGCAAAATTTATTAGTAGAGACCGTTTTTAAAACGAATACGGAGGATGAAGCACTAAAGACCTTTATCGAGTATCACCAAACATGTTTCTTTGACCAATACGTTTGTACACGTATGCCATTTTTATTGATTTTCAAAAGTCAATTAACGACACTATTTCAATTAAATAATCTTTTAAATTAGTTATTTCTAATTAATTTAAACAACGGATTTCTTAAAAATTTAAATTGTAATTTGTTTATCGCAAATCCCTGAATTATTTAAAAGTGAACCCCAAATTAATTAATTTTAATTAATTTCAAAAGTTGTCATGGATCATTTAAATTCTTAAAATATAATATTTTATTTAAAAAAAAGATTTTTCACATGCCAACCGAGGTTAAAATTTATCGAACCTCGAGCTTTTTGGGGATAAGGGTTTTTTAGGGGTTACAGACCCATAAATTTCAACAATCTTCCAATGGTCACTTATGTACAAAAATAAATGTGTCAACCATAATGCGCTCGAAATTTTGTATCATCTCAATCGTATATTGTATAAAGCATCTTAACAATTAATTATATCAATATAGGACGAAAAAGCTCATCGTTGTGTTTAATCACAACTAGATTTAACAATGATCACATAACTCAATACAATTAATTGATAAATCATATCAATAATGTGAGATATTAAAATTCCATGCATGATGATTGGTTCATGTCAATTTTCAAGGTCCTACTTAAATGAGATTAAACTTTTTACACTATTCTACATAATATCTTTAAACATTATTTTACGCGTTTATTCCTCTCCCCCATCGTCTAAGATATTTTCTATATGCGGTTTTCCTTATGCATCTCCCAATTTTAGGGTCCACTTAACATCTTTTGTATTTAGAGCATGAAAATATCGGATTTTAAGAGTAGATTTGTTCATTTGAATGCTTTGTCTTTAAGATCGGTTTGTGCGATACGAAATTGGTCGGTCAAACGCCTTACCTATCAATTCGAATGCTTTGCCCACGGAGGGGACGCAACAAAGGACTTGAATGGTAAACACGACCCGTGCACAGTTTAGAAAAAACAATCTATGAAATATATGTTATAGAACCCCGTGGCTTACCTTACTCTCGAATATCAATATAAAATGTTGATAAGAAGTATATCCATAAATGATGTTGTATTATTTGTTTTAGATGAGGAATCAAAGTGGAGTTCTATATCATAGACCTTTCTTGATTGACCCGTATAAGTTTAGAATTAGTACATGTAAGAACGTAATAATCTGATTGACTTTAAGTATCACCACTTTAGTTTACTTCACAAAGAAAATAAAGGAACGAAAATGGAGTATTCATGGATTAAGGGTCCGATGATTGATTACGCTTGAGGAAAGGGTCGTAGCAACTATGTATTATGCGCATATCGTGGGATAGTCTATACTCAAATGTAGTTGGTCATTTGTTTGTAAATGTACATTACACATTTGCATTTTGAGTTCATAATTTTTTTGCTTGTGTATATCCTAACCTCGTATCTAATCTATAAAGAGTAATCCTAGCTCTAATTAGATTTCAATAAATGTTGACATCAAGCTATTAGAATTCTCTTGGTTTCTATTTAGCGTGTCTTAAGTCTATTTAACAAGATACCCTATGTTTAGTCTAGAGATGCTTATGAACTTTCGTTAGGTTTTTTTAGACAATATAAGATATAATGAAACCTTGAATGCTTTCCTTGAGCACACATTTGAACCACAATGTGAACTCGTCGCTTTGTCTATTTGCTTGGAAGTTTGCTTGTTGATTTGAACTGTGAATTCTTGTACAAAAAGGACTTCACAAGTGTATTGGGATGTGGATTAAAGGTCGAAGAGGGAAATTTGATCCCCAAAGTATGCGACATTCGAAATCAAGAATTTTCCTAAAAGGTTGGAAAATCTCAAGAGTTTTGTGTATCTCGAACATATTTTTAAAAACACTTCGCACTCGAATTCGAAATTTTTCGGGATTATGAGACTCATGATATGACATCCGCTAAAATGAGTATTTTTCCGAAGTGTTCTGAAAATTTTAAAAAAGTAAAGAGGGATAAAAAATAATTGTGTGAACATACTGAAAAAATTTCATCATTTTTTGGGCCATGAAGCTTGAGTTATGAGGGTTTCAAAATAACCCATTTTCAAACGAGCTAAAACAATTTGAGAAAAATAATATTATTGTTGAAAATAATATTTTTGACATTTTTGGATTTTTTCTAAAATCATTTAGAGTCTCCATTTGAAGAAACTAGATTATTTGGTGTAAAAGGAAACAAACATGCCTTAAAGAATTTCCCAAAAATATGGAAATTTAAACTTTATGTCAAAAATTGAATAAATTATAAAGTTTGAAGGTCAAATTGGACGTGAAAAATAGTCCAATGATCAAATTGATTCGAATTTATTGAAAATTACCTAAATCTAGAAGTTTGAGGTCAAAATTGCACTAGTCAAATAGTTGGAGAGCCAATTTAATTCGAAATTATAGAATTAATTCGGAATTAAAGTTGTCAAGCTTATTTAAACATTTGAGAAGTCCGAGGGCCAAATTTAGTGCACCTCGAAACTTTAGGAAATTGGAAATTAAAAAGAGAAAAGTTCTAAGGCTTCATCTTCTTCCTCGTTGTCCGCTTCTAGATCACCGATTCCTTACGCCATGGACGATCAGAAAGATTCCTGACGCCATGGACTTCTGGCTTTGAAATTCATTGATTTAGGAGCTTGCTTAGATACTTAATGCATTCTATGGAGGTTTGAGTTCACAAGAAGAAGAAGAGGTGAAGTCGAAAAGAGTTACTCTACGGATCGAGAATCCGATCAACATTCAATGTTTGCGATTTTCTTCTTCAATGACGCTCCTCTTCACTAGGCTTCGACATTACCTTCCTTGTCTCTAGAAGGTTTGAATAAGTCAACATTGAGACCTAGAGATGTTTTGGAACTCGTTTGAAGAAATATTCAACAGTTATTCTTCGATGACCAGAATTTGAAGAATTCGAAGAATTCTATGATGATTAGAGTTTTAGGTTCGAGGTTAGTCATGACCTAGTCTCTTCCTAACTAGACTCTATATAGCCTACGAACTTTACCAACTAGGTTAACCAATCAATCAAGCATAATTCAATCATAAATGAATTAATACATAAATTATAAATTAATCAATTGAATTACATGAACTATGAATATTACCAACTTCGACGTACATAATTGACAGTTAGAATGTGTTACATTGTTCAAGGATTTGAGAATCCACCTGAAGAAGTATAATAACAAGAAGAACGATGGCAGAAATGGACTCACTTGAGAAGGAGACCTCTCGCCGAAATCGCCTTAAAAGTGTTCTTCTTTTGGTTGTTTTTGCTCTCAGATCTTGTTCTTTCTCTAGGTTAATTAGAATTTTAGCAAATGGCTAACCATGCCTCAAATGAATGAGGTAAAGTCTTTAAATACCTTTAGGCAAGGGCATTCTTGGAATGTTAGAAATTCAAGAATCAACAACTCATTAAATGAGTTAGACCGACCTATTTCTCTAATTAGTCGAGTCTTGGCGGAGTTCTAACTAGTAGGTAACCAGACATGCTACACATTGAGCCTTAAATCAAGCTAAATAGTCAAGTGTAGGCCAAGTTACATATTTTTAAAGTCAAGAACTTTCTTGTCTTGGTTTTTAGTTGTCTTGTTCAAACCGAGACTTCAAATGGCAATAACTTTTTACTTTGATCATCATTGAGATTGAGCTAGGGTGCATTGGAAATGTATTAATGTTGGCTAAATGTTTTGTTTTTCCCAAAAATTCTAAGACAGGCCGCAAGTCCATGCAATTCGCGATGGCAAATCATTCATCTTAAAATGAATAGTATGGCGTACGGGGACCTAACATGGGTTGTAGTTGAGTCGTGAATGTTGTTTGTTTTCAGTAGAAAGTTAACTCGATGATAATTCCAATGGTAGCTCACTTGCACCAAATGGTCGAGTGAGTCAAAATATATGAATTTTCAAAGTCACACCTAACTTTAGTTCGCTTCAAGATTGAAGTTGGTGCACACGCATCATGTTGTCGGGCTGCATAGACCACCTTGGTTGTCGAATGAGGAATCATGACTAGTGCCATTCGAATGGATTGTGTCTTAGCTTTCCAATTATAGGTTGCAATCCAATTTTGAGGCCTTTTGGCTCAAGTTATTAATTACTAACTATAAGCATATCCGGTTTGATCCTATTCGGATCGCATTGTCTTGCACCGCCGATTTCTTGGAGTGAGCTTCGACTCGAATTAGGATTCAAACAGGTCTTGTATTGGACTCTTCAAACTTTCCAAAACATCTAAGATCACCTAAAAACATTGAGTATAGAGATATGGGTGAATTTTTAAGTTGAAGATCTCCGTTGGTCTTCCTTCAACAAAATAATGCTAAAGTTGGGCACTCATCGTGTTGACTTTCTTTGACTTGGTCTTGACCCGATTGGTTTGACTCGGTTTTGACTCTTTTTCCTTTTCAAAAATATTCTACACAAAATTACAAACAACAATATTATGCTCAAAATTCATAATTTTTCAAATTTGTTAATCTGAACGCATTAGGTCTCCTAAATTACGACTTTTATGAAAAGTGATGTTTTAGTGCAAGAACAGACCTAAAAATAAGTGTTCTATACATTTTGCCCAATATCAATATTATACTCAAAATTCATAATCTTCCAAACTGATCAATCTGAAGGTGTTGGATCATCTTAAGTTTGAGTATATTTAAAAGTTGACATTTAGACCGCTCTTCAAGGATCATTTTAAGTCATTATTTTTGAAAAGTTTTACTAATGTTTGTTCTCTCGGTCCAATAATCTAGTATGATCATCAAACTAGACTGGGAAGATTTATTTTAATTTTGGGGTGTAAAAATGGGGTGTTTACAACATGATTAGAGGCGCCGACAAAGATTGTCATGAGGCAATATACTATCGGGATTCGAATTAATCTGAATTGTGTTACACTAAATGTTTGGTGAATGTAGTCATCAGAAGCAAAATTGACTACCCAATGTTGAACTATTCAAGTGATGATCATGATTAGAGGCCTCTCATGAAGATAATCATGAGAGGCAACATGATTATTAGGATTTGAGTTAATCAGTATTGTTTTCAATTGAATGGTGGTCATTAGAGTCAAAATGATTATCGGGTGAATAGTCAATGAGGTTTGAGTGTTTCCTGGAATGGTTATGCGCACATCAAGTTGAAAATACCTTTAAAGAAGAGCTTCATCAAGTTATGTCTTCCATCACTTCATGTTTTTTTTTTAAATAAAACTAAAAATAAGTTCGAGAAGTAGTACAAATTTAGTATCACCAATTAGTATCTATTCGTCAAACTTGGATAAACATTTTACTAAACCGAAGTGTTTTCATCAAAACATCATTCACGTGGAGCATTGTGTAGACACTCGTTTTTTACCCCTGAATTTGTAACTTTTAAAAATCTCAAATCAATAGAATTATCTATCAAAATTTCAATAGGGCTTATTGCACGGAATTAATATAAAGAACGGAGTTGTGTCGACCGAATTTTTAATTATTTAAAACCCGAACAGTTTATAAATAAAATTGATACAAATAAATAAATAAGGCAAATAGGCTAAGCTTGCATGACATTTAGTATTAATATTGTGTTTATTTGTTTTGCAGGTTAAAAAAATGAAAAAATGGCATCAGAATGGAAATAGTCAACGACATTAAAAATCAACAAACGTGACACGACCAACATACATCGGCACAACCGACACAAAATAGTAGGATCGACACAAAACGACACAACCGACACAAAGTTGTACGACCAGAACAAAGCGGCATGACCGATATAAAGAGGCACGGCTAACAAAAGTGACACGACCGACACAGAATTGACACATATTACTTCATTTTAGAAGTACTCAAGAATAAAAAATTGAAATAAGAAATAAAAAAAAGGAGTAAAGGAACGATAAATAGAGAGACAAATACATTGTCTATTTTGGAAAGCTAATGAATCTTCTAACATATGTTGTATTTATAAATAAAGAGGAAAATACATTTGTCCCACATTAAAAGACTAATGAATCTCCAACTCTCTTGCATCTATAAACAATGAGACAGTGTTTTCCATTAAAGGCACCCATGATTTCTATGGAAGAGAGAGACATATAGGCTATTTTTAGCTTCTTAAGACCCTATATTTAAGTAAAAATTTCTGAAGTTAAGTGGTCAAGAAAGCACTTCTAGACTTCTCAATGGGAGGCGGGAAACTTGAATCGCCCGACATTAACATAATCTATAATCATGTAAGTCATCTTAACTATGTTTAATTTATGTATAGAAATGTTAGGATGTCATATAATCATATTTAGGATTAGGACTTTAGACTTAGTTTAGGAGTTTTACTATAGTGTATTAGAACATGTGTAAGCCCTAGTTCATCGCAATTATCCTTGTAATTCACATATTTTAATATGCGCATATTGACAGAATTATTTCAATAACACATTTTACTTAATTATCTTTTGTGTTTGTGATTTTGCTTAATTTTAAATACTTTGTAATAACTTTTTATACAGATCATTTTGTGGTTTTGTTCTTATCTTACTGTTTAATTTATGTTATATTTTGTGTTAGTTGTTGGTAGTTCGTTCACTAGCTGCGAAAGTGGATTGAAATCAAAAAATGCATTATTTATTTCAACTAGTAAGTTGTAGGTTGTCCTAGTTGCTAATTAAGGAACAAGAGCTTGACTCAAGAATCAATTGAGAAATTCATTCTGCCCAACTTGTTGTGTACATAAATTCAACTCTAAAGCTCCAAAAATAAAAATACTTGGGTGATTCTCGAATAGAATCTGATCATCATTAGATGTATTAACCTGAATTTTTTTATTATTTCATGTTTTGCTCATTTCTTCTCAATCATTATATAAATTTTAGCTACTACATATGCTATCAATCGGTTTTATGCCTAAAGTTCAATTCCTAATTTTCTTTATTCCTTTCCATGTTAATACCTAGAATGAAAAAAAGGGGAATGTTAATGTATCTGGAATCTATTTCTCCAAGCAAAATTCTTCGCATCGACACTACATGTATTCGGCTGCCCCTTGACTGATTATTATTGTCTACTAAATGTATGACCAAGGCGCATGTATAAGGAAAGAACGGACATGGTCCCTAGATCATAGGTAAAAATTGTAAACACGTGTGGTTAAGTTTGGAAATTCAACTTATAAATTGTGTAAATTGTCATGTTCATTTTAAAAAGGCCATACTCTTTTGGAGTAGAGACCGATCGTTTGGATGAGCGTGTGAGTCATAGCGCCGATGTCCTTTCCCACACGTAACCAAGCCCATCACCCAAAAAAATTTCTAAAAAATTTCTTTCTTAGTTTATTGTATACTATGTGACGACTCTTAAGCAATGCCAAAATATGTCTACTAATGCTAAGTTATATTTCGGCTCTTCATCTTATTTTAGGTGAACAGTTTCAGAATATGTTACTTTCTCAATTTTATAAACACATTTTTTGAAGACGTTCAAGCTCTAAGATCAAGGGCTTTATCTATCGTAAAAATCTTTTCAATCACTTTTTTGATTTGCAGAGGTATGATCAAGAGAGATTAATGTGAAGTCGATAATCTTAAAAATTTGATCATTTTCTTTATTTGCGGAGATGTGATCAAAAGAGATTAAATGGAAGTCGTTAATCTAAAAAAATCAATCATTTTCTTTATTTGTGGAAGTGCAATCAAGAGAGAATAACGGGAAGTCGTTAATCTCAAAAATTCAATCATTTTCTTGATTAATGGAAGTGAGATTAAGAGATATTAACGGGAAGTCATTAATCTAAAAAATTCAATCATTTTCCATAGTTGCGGAATCAAGAGAGATTAACGAGAAATTGTTAATCTTAAAATTTCAATCACTTTCTTGATTCATGGAAGTGAGATTAAGAGATATTAACGGGAAGTCGTTAAATCTCAAAAATTTACTCACTCAAAAGGCGCATGGAAGCAATCTAATTAGGTGCTCGAAAGGATAAGATTACTAAGTAATGAAAGAGTTAATCGAGTCTTGATCATGTTTGATCAATATATGAAGTATCATTATAAGTCTTGATCATGTTTGATCAATCTAGGAAGCATCGTCATGAGTCTTGATCATGTTTGAACAATCTAGGAGGTATTGTTCTAATTTTTTTATCATGTTTAAACAATCTAAGAGGCATGGTCTCAAGTCTTGATCATGTTTAATCAACCTATGAGGCATTGTCTTAAGTCTTGATCATGTTTGATCGATTTAGGAAACATTGTCTTGAAGGGTGCTCAACACATAGAGTTACTATAACGTTGCCATTTTTGTTTACAAACTTTTCAACCTCACCGAGAATGTTCTTGGTGAGGAAATGGTTGGTTTACACATTGGAAGTCGATATGTCATCATTGCAAAAATCCATGTACACATATCGAAAAAGCCATAGTCACATTAAAGATGAAGTCAAATCCACCGAGATCGGACCTGATCGACTTTGATAGGTGAAGAGTTATTAGACGAGTCTATCAAGAGACTTGTCAAGTTTGATCTATGTACGCTTTTGTTTTGGGGAAAACGACTTAACATCATTTCATTAAAAATTCCCCAAAACGGGTAAAAAATCAAATTAATTTTTATATTTTCCTAGACAAACCTTGAAAAATTAAATTCGTTACGGTCTAAAAACAAATGAATTACAAACAATCATTGAAATTACAAACAAATTTAAATTGCGTTTATCTCGCTAAAAAAACAACGTTTTTTGTGACTTCACTGGTAAAAAAAGGATCTTTACCGACGGTTTTTCCCGAAGGTTTTCTAAACCTCTCCTAAATACTCCCGAGAGGAACAAAACCTTTGGGATTAAAAATAGATTCCGAGTGGGGTGTAAAACCTTCGGGTTTATTAATTATTACCGAAAGTTCTACAAAGAACTTTCGGTTTTTACCTTCCCAAAAAACCCAAAAAAATTCTAAGTGTTGGGTGTGAGTTATATGCGAAGGTTTTAGGAAAAACCTTCGGTTTTGAAATCCCTTGGTTTTTTAAATGCGAAGGTTATTAAAAGACCCTTCGGTTTTGCCTTTTTCGAAAATTTTATTTCCGAAGGTTTTTCAAAGAACCTTCGGTTTTGCTAATAAAAAAAAATTCAAATTTTTGAAATTGGTTTTTCCGAAGGTTTTATAATAAACCCTCGGTTTTGACTAATATCAAAACCGAAAGTTTTATGAAAACCTTCGGCCACAACCTCTATAAATACAAACCCTAACCCTTCTCTTTTTCATTCCACTTCTCTCCTTTCTCTCTCTTCCGCCTCCGCCGCCGCCTGCCTCCTCCAAGCCGCGGGTTCTTCTCCTCTCTTCAGGTAATTTGTTTGATTTGGTTTTTTTGTTTTGTTTATTGTAAGATTTAGATTTTTCTTAAGTTTGTATATATATATATATTATAGATCTAGATTTATGTTAGTTTACGTTATTTTGTTTGATGAATATATATATACATATATCTGAAATGCATTTAGGATATGGGTGATGATTCGACATGGAAGAGACTTCGGCGTACACCGGAGAAACTGCATCCGTGTTACCAGAATCTGATAACACAATCTGAAATTGCGGCACGTGAGGAAGAGGTCAGAAAGATGACGCTGGAAATGGAAGAAATCCGACTAAGGGATGCCGAAAGAGGTCGTTTGCTTAGTGAAATCAAAGCGGACCGGGCCGAAATGTCTCAGAGATTAGAGAATCTCGAACAGGAACTTGTCTTGTTGAGGAGTCGACTGAATCAACCACCCCCTCCTTCCACCCCGTCTAATAATTAATTTGTAGATTTATTATGGATTTATTATGGGTTTATGACCGTTATGTTTTAATATTTATGAATTATTGTTATTATGTTTGTTTTGTTTGGTTTAATATGTTTTATTAAATAATTATGTTTTGATTACTTTTCACAAATTTTTAAAAAAAAACCGCATCGCCAAAACCGAGGGTTTATTTGAAAACCTTCGGTTTTGACCAATTTTTTTTTTAAAATTGGGGTAAAAACCGAAGGTTTTCAAATAAACCTTCGGTTTTGACCTTACATTAAAAATTTCAGATTTTTTTCTAAGTATGGGGAAGGGTAAAAACCGAAGGTTTTCAAATAAACCTTCGGTTTTGACCTTACATTAAAAATTTCAGATTTTTTTCTAAGTATGGGGAAGGGTAAAAACCGAAGGTTTTCAAATAAACCTTCGGTTTTGACCTTACATTAAAAATTTCAGATTTTTTTCTAAGTATGGGGAAGGGTAAAAACCGAAGGTTTTCAAATAAACCTTCGGTTTTGACCTTACATTAAAAATTTCCGATTTTTTTCTAAGTATGGGGGAGGGTAAAAACCGAAGGTTTTCAAATAAACCTTCGGTTTTGACCTTACATTAAAAATTTCAGATTTTTTTCTAAGTATGGGGAAGGGTAAAAACCGAAGGTTTTCAAATAAACCTTCGGTTTTGACCTTACATTAAAAATTTCAGATTTTTTTCTAAGTATGGGGAAGGGTAAAAACCGAAGGTTTTCAAATAAACCTTCGGTTTTGACCTTACATTAAAAATTTCAGATTTTTTTCTAAGTATGGGGAAGGGTAAAAACCGAAGGTTTTCAAATAAACCTTCGGTTTTGACCTTACATTAAAAATTTCCGATTTTTTTCTAAGTATGAGGGAGGGTAAAAACCGAAGGTTTTCAAATAAACCTTCGGTTTTGACCTTACATTAAAAATTTCAGATTTTTTTCTAAGTATGGGGAAGGGTAAAAACCGAAGGTTTTCAAATAAACCTTCGGTTTTGACCTTACATTAAAAATTTCAGATTTTTTTCTAAGTATGGGGAAGGGTAAAAACCGAAGGTTTTCAAATAAACCTTCGGTTTTGACCTTACATTAAAAATTTCAGATTTTTTTCTAAGTATGGGGAAGGGTAAAAACCGAAGGTTTTCAAATAAACCTTCGGTTTTGACCTTACATTAAAAATTTCAGATTTTTTTCTAAGTATGGGGAAGGTTTTCAAATAAACCTTCGGTTTTAACAATTCCCCAAAAAATTCTGTTCAAGGTCGAAACCGAGAGGTATATTTAAAACCTTCGCAAATAAACATCATTTTATAACTTTCGGTTTTCACACTACCTAGTTTGTTAAATTATTTTATTTTTAACCCACTAATCTTAACTTCTAACTAATATAATCAGTTTTGTGTTGTATTTTAAAAATTAATATTGTGTTTCATGTTCAAATATTTATGATTGTGTTTGATTCTTATAGAGAAGTCTATATGAATGTTCATGTTTGATTATCTTATGAATGTATGTAATGTTTGATCATATGGATTGTGCAATATTTTAAAGACATGAAATGTGTTTAATTAATATTGTTAAAGGTCATTAGAAGGTGAAAAATCAAAGAATTTAACAATTTATCAAGTTCTAATTCCGAAAGTTATATACTTAACTTTCGGAAATAACCATCAAAACCGAAAGTTCTCAAAGAAACTTTCGGTTTTGACATTTCTCAAGACCGAGTGTTTTATATAAAACCTTCGGTTTTGATGGTTATTTCCGAAAGTTAAGTATATAACTTTCGGAATTAGCACTTGACAAATTGTTAAATTAAAGTATTTTTTCTTTCCAATATAGACTCCTAACTAGTATAATCAAATGTGGGTTATATTTTAAAAATTAATATTGTGTTTTATGTTAAAATGTTTATAAATGTGTTTGATTATGTAGAGAAGTGTTTATGAATGTTTATGTTTGATTATCTTATGAATGTGTATAATGTTTGATCATATGGATTGTGCAATATTTTAAGGATATCAAATGTGTTAATTAATGTTGTTAAAGGTCATAAGAGGGTGAAAAACCAAAGAATTAAACAATTTGTGGATTGTTAATTCCGAAAGTTATATAATTAACTTTCGGAATTAACCATAAAAACCGACAGATTTACCAAAACCTCTCGGTTTCATGTAATTAAATTTAATATTTTATATTTCAAAACCGAGAGGTTTGATAACACTTTCGGTTCTCCAAATTATCAAAACCGAGAGTTTTAATAAAAACTTTCGGTTCTCAAAATGATCAAAACCGAGAGTTTTAATAAAACTTTCGGTTCTCAAAATGATTAAAACCGAAAGTTTTCAGAAAACTTTCGGGTTTAATCATTTTGAGAACCGAAAGTTTTATTAAAACTCTCGGTAATCACTTTATTAAAAAATTAAAACTCTTTCTTTTCCCCCGATTCTTCTTTCCCTAATTTTCTCTTCCCTGCTTCTTCTCCCCGCTCCTTCAGCCGCCCGCGCCGCCTTCATTCTTCAAGACGACGCCGCCCGAAGACGACGACGCCCGAAGACGACGCCAAGAGGACTCCGCCCGAAGACAACGCCGCCGCCCTTTCAGTCGAAATCAACAGGTGACCGCGCCCCTTCTTTTCTCCAAGCCGTCGCCGCCATCGCCCGCGTCAACGACGCTGCTCTCCTCGCCTTCAGATCTCCTTCAAAGGTTAGTTATTTCATAATAACAGTTCTATATATGTGATTTAGGTTAGATATATAGGATTGAAATATAGGATTGAAGTTTAGTTTAGAATTTTAGGGTAAAATTTTGATGTTTGGTTAGATTTATTTTTCAATTTAGGGTTTTAGTTTGATTTTGTTTTGGTTTGATTGGATTGATAGTTTGTTGGTTTGATTGTTGTTAAATTGAAGTTTGATTTAGGTTAGATATTTATGATTGAAGTTTAGGTTAGAATTTTAAGTTAAAAATTTGATTTTGGTTAGATTAAAGTTTGATTTTAGGTTATTTGTTTGATTTTAGGTTATATTTGTTTGATTGAGTTGAAAATTTGGTTGATTTTGGTTAGTTTAGGTGATATTAGTTAGATTTTAGTTTGATTCATGATTTTGTAGTTTTATTTTAGGTCTTTTGTTTGATATTTGGTTATTTGTTTGATTATGTTGAAAATATGGTTGGTTTGGGTTAGTTTAGGTTTTTTAATTTGATGTATGTATTGGATTATGTTATTGGATTTGTTTTTTGTAATTGGTTGTTGGATTTGGTTTTAGGTTATATTGAGTTTGGTTGTATGATTTTGTAGGTTTTGGATTGATTATTTTCTTGGATTGATTTGATATATGTTTGGTTGAATGTTTGTTGGTTTGATTGTTGTTGAATTGATGTTTGATTTAGGTTAGATATGATTGAAGTTTAGGTTAGAATTTGAGGTCAAAATTTGCTTTTGGTTAGATTGAAGTTTGATTGGAGTTTGATTTGGTTAGATCTATTGGTTTGAATATTTGGTTATATTAATGTTGGTTATTGTTATTAGGTTTGGATTAGAAATTTCAGTCGCCCGCTGCCCGCCCGTCGATCTACATCCGCTGTTCTTCTTCGTCGCTCTGTTTGTGCAAGGTTAGTCTTGTTGGTTTATTATATGGTTAGGTTAGTTTCATGTTAGATTTTTGTTAGATTTTCATGTTAGACTTAAGTCGAGATTTATGTTTGATTTGAAGTATGTTAGATTAGGTATTATGTTTGATTTACGTGTGATTATGTTAGATTAGGTTTGAAATGTGTATGAATGAAATAATTTTGAATTATAATTTATTGTTTTGAAATGTGTATGACTGAAATAATGTTAGAATATATGTATGTTATATTTAAGTTAGATTTAGGGTTTAGGTTTTATTATTGTTTGTTTATGTGGAATTTTGGTTATAATATTAGATTAAATTGATTTTTGGTTGGATAATGACAGATTAATTAATTAGGTAGATTTAATTATGTTTTTAACTTTATATTCATTTTTATTACTACTTTATTTCAAATATTCACTCATTTTTATTAATGGTGTGAATTAAGAATGTCTGAAGCTCCTAAAACAACTTGGAAGAGTATGAGGAAGACACCCAAGAAATTGGATAAGAGTTACCAAAACCTATTGGCCCAATCCGAGTCGTTAAAGCAACGAGGATCTTCTTCGAGAGACCAACCACCGATTCCTGTGGTCCCGATAGCTACTGCGCCTCCCCGAACATACGAGACTGAAGACGATATTGATGACTTCGCAGAGTATATAGAGAGCACATTCGCTGATAACCTGCCTAGCGATGAGGCTGAAGACGAGGGACTTGAGGAGCCTATCGAGGAGCAGGATGACGAGGAGGAGCACGGGACCACTCCCGACCCATCATCGACAGGTATTTCGTTTACAAATTAGTTAGTGTTTCAATTGATTGACATATTTAATTAAGATTTTGATAATTTTGAAGAATCTTCTGCCCGCAAGAGACGGGGGAAGAACAAGAATATTGCGCTGTCTAAGAGGCTATCGGGGACGAGGATCCCTCTAACGTTTAGAGAGAAGGATGGGAGGCCAGGCGGTACAGATGTGGGAAGAACACGGTGGTCTAGACATGTTGGGTCGATTATCCGGGACCCCGCAGCCGTCTCACACCGTCTTCTCAAGTGGAAGGCTTTAAGTGCAGAACAATTGGATTCACTGTGGATTGCTATCAAGGTACTACTTATAACTTGATTATACATTACGTCATTAAATAATTATTTGTAACATTTGGATGTTATTTATTTCAGGATCCGTTCGAAGCGACTAATGGTGACATTGAGAATTTTCGAACGACGGGGTTGGGACACGCCAATCAGATATGGGATAGATGGCGGTCGGATTTGAACAAGAATTATATCCGCGTCCACAAGGGAGACGAGGCAGCGGTACTGGCTAATCCTCCACCGGACTACAATCGAGATGATTGAGAGTTTGTGTGTCGCAACCATTTCTTCACAGAAACGTTTAAGGTACGGTTTCATAATTCAAATAAAAGTTGATATTAATTAATCTAACTTCATTTGTTATTTCAAATACAGAGACACAGTTCTACCAATATGAAGAACCGGAAGAATCTGAAATTCCCTCATCGAACGGGAAGTAGACCGTTTGCACAAATTGAAGACGAGTTGGTAAGTTCATTATTTGTAATAACTTAATATAAATTTTTTTATTAATTATATAAATAATTTATTTCAACAGGCGATTGAAATGGGACGGCCACCGTCTGTAATTGAAGTATTCAAGAGGACCCGTACACCAAAACCGACACAAGAAAACCCAACACCCGTCCCGGACGAACACGTGCAAGAGAAAATTGTAAGTGAATTGAATATGCCTAGTTTTTTATTATATAAATGATATTTTATTTGAATTGTGCAGGCTGAGATGGAGGAGGTTGTTAGTAACGAACCCGGAATATCGGATTTTGAATTGACGGAGAGGGTGTTCGGACAACAAAAACACGGGGTAGTGTTCGGAATGGGATCAGGCGTCCGGCCCACACACTTTCGTGAGGATCGTCGTAGTGGAAACAGTTCACAGCGAAACAATGAGCGATTGTTAGAAGAGAATCAAATAATGAAGCTCAAGCTGGAGGAACTGGAGAAGAGAGATGAAGAAAGAAGGCGGAAAATGGATGAATTGCAATTGGAAAAGCAAGAAATTGTGGAAAGAATGGAGAGGGAGAAGTTAGAGATTACCGAAAAAATGGAGAGGGAGAAGTCAGAGATGAACGCGAGAATGGAGAGAATCGAATTATATATGAGGCAATAACCACCTCCTCCCCCCACAAGCTAAGGTTGTTTCGATTATGAACATGTTTTCATTATAGTAGTTGAACTTATAACAGATTGTTCGGAATATTTGTTTGGTTTCGAATTTTGTAATGTTCACGATCAATTAATGTGATCGTTTAATGTATGATGCATTTCTTTTATCATTAATATATTGGTTTGGCTGAACAGGTTTTGGTTAGGTTTTGGTTGCGAGCAAAATAATCCGCACATTTTTAAAAATTTAGGGGAAAAAACCGAAAGTAATATTGAAATCTCTCGGTTTTTCTCTTTTTGGAAAAAACGAGAGATATTAGAAAACTCTCGGTTTTTAGCCAAAGAGAAAACCGAGAGTTATATGACAAACCCTCGGTTTTTATCCTATAGAGGAAAACCGAGAGTTATTTACAAAACTTTCGGTTTTCCTCTTCGGGTAAAATCCGAGAGTTTTAATATAACTTTCGGTTTTCTTGAAAAGGAGAAAACCGAGAGTTAGTGGAAAACTCTCGGTTTTACCCGAAGAGGAAATACGAGAGTTATTTACAAAACTTTCGGTTTTAACCGAAGAGGAAAACCGAAAGTTTTGTATATAACTCTCGGTTTTCCTCTTCGGGTAAAACCGAAAGTTCTTTGCAAAACCCTCGGTTTTTCCACACAGAGAAAAACCGAAAGTTATTTGTAAAAAGAAGAAAACCGAAAGGTCTATATAAAACCCTCGGTTTTTCCACAAAAGAGAAAAACCGAAAGGTCTTTATAAAACCCTCGGTTTTTCCAAAAAGAGAAAAACCGAAAGTTCTTGTAAAACCCTCGGTTTTTCCACAAAGAGAAAAATCCGAAAGTTGTCATACACCTCTCGGTTTTTCTCTTTATGGAAGTCCCGAGAGTGTCAATACCGAGGGATGGCGAGGGTTACTAAAACCTTCGGTAAGGTGTCTTCACCGAAAGTTATAGGGTCAAAACCGAGAGTTTTAACTCTCGGTTTTGACCCTTTTTTCACCAGTGCTTCCTGATATGATACTTTCCAATTTCTGTAGAGGTTCCAATTCTGTTCATTTTTCGGGGCTCTTCTTCACGTTTGGATGTTTGCACTACAGTTAGTTACAACATTATTCCAAGTCTGCTACAGACTTCTTCAATTCCTCGAGAATGCCCTCGTGTTTCTCTCCCGCCAGATGTTGTAAATTGTTGAGCCGAATCCGCATTTAAAAATATTTGACTTTAACTTTGTGCCCTTTGCTTTCTTCACAGCCACTTCCTTGATTTCTTTCTAGTCTTCTGTTAATCTGGTCATCTCCATATTTTTTGCAAATTTATTCCAAAGTTTCGAGGCAAATGAATAGTTCCAGAAGAGATGATCAGCTATTTCTTCATTCCCTTTACACATCAGACAACTTGAATCCGGAATTTCCATGTACTTTCTGACGCGATCTCTCGTGTTTAGCCTTTCCCAAAATGCAATCCATACGATGAATTGGTGTCTCGGGATAACCTTTGACGACCAGACCATATTAACTCAATCTACTATTTGCTCCTTCTCTTGGATGGTGTTCCACACTTTCCTTGAAATTATCTTCTAATTTCCCTCTGCTTTTCATCGGTGTATGTCTGTTCTTTCATTGAATTGGATGTTATTGATATGTTCGAGAATGCGTCTCCCCACGGGTATTCGTCTAAGAAGCAAATTCTATAGTCCGTCTTTATTATTTCTGACATTGGCAGCTAGGCAGTCCCGTCTGATCCTCTTTCTGAATTTCTCTTTATTGATTAGTGATTGGTCCTCATACTAGAGATCATGCCAAACTAGTGTGTTTCTGCCGTCTCCCCAACTAATATCAAAAAGTCCTATAATATTGTTTCTTAGTTTAAGGATTTTCTTTAACGACTATCTCATACCTTCGCTTATTTTGGATGTCCAAACGCTTGATTCGTGTTTCATAAATCGGGTGTGGACCCATGTACGCTTATTTTTAATCAACCCCGAACCTGAACTCTCTTGTTAGGTTTGTTTGTGTTACAAGAAAATTGTCGAATGGATCAATTTACTTTGATAAAACCCATTATCTTACATTCCACTCGAATCTCGTAAAACGGGCAAAAGACCACTCTTTTAAGAGTTGCATTGACCAAACTTAAGATGAGGAACTGATAATAAAATGTTAGAAAAGTGAACATAGCTAGCTCATTAAAGAGTTGTCCCGTAATTTGTTTCTTAAGAAATTTGAAAAGAAAATAATTTCAAAAATTCTATTTTAAAGGTTTTTTTTGCTTAGTGATGTGTGGGAAATGCATCAGCACTATAGCCCGTATGCCTATCTTAAACGAACGATCTCTACTAATTAACCTTACGTGAAAATTATTACACTTGTTATGGACCTAAAACATAAATGTTCATCTAAAGTTGTAACCTATGTTTAAAGGGACATGTTTATTCCATTGTTCGAAGTAAGTATAAGATGTTCAAAGCATTAAACAAGATTAAAAAATGAAAACAATAGAAAAGTGTTGAGATTGGTGATGAATATAATACCATTCCGAATCAAATTAATGATAAAGAAGATTAAAATTAATGATAAAGAAGATTAGTAATTAATTTTTTAATACATAAAAAAAATACTTTTGGGCATTTTTAAAAGTTGTTAAATATTTATCTCAATAGTACTACTTTACCATTAGCAAGATACAAACAATGTCAAATAACACAATTACAAGGAGCAACAAATGTGAATATTGATTTCTTAAAAGAATTCATAATGTTATGTTTTGGACAAAATTGAAATTTGAGACCTTTTTTTGTTTGCATAATTAAAATATAAATAATTGAAATTGAAACTAAATGTATATTATTTTTAAAGTTTTAATTTTAAATAAAAATATTAAATAATGTTAAACTGAATTATACAAACCATTACCAATTCATTCCAATTAAATCTGTAATAATCAATATAATGGTTTGAATTATAAATGAGATCAATGTAATTTGGACTTAATATGATAAAACAAATCAGATTTAACCATTTCTCCTATATGAATTGTAATTCAATTTCTATCTAGTTACATTTCTGATAAAATTATACACATCCAAGCATAATTTATACAATTCAATAATCTTACCTAAGAGCAATGATGACCAATCTCCAGTTTTTGCTTCATATCCACTACAAGATAGTTGTCTCACCCATTGATACTTACAAAATTTGGTCGAGGTGTCTCGGAAGAGCCCAAAGCTTATGAACGAAATCTCCCTCATCTGAATCACTACTTTCATTGCTTGTGCTGTCATCTTCACTATAGTCGTCAAGATTGTGCAGTATGAAGTCCACAATCTGAAACGATACCAAAAAAAAGGACATTTTATTTATTTCTTTCCTCTATACGATGTTAGGACCCAATTGGACTTATGTGATGGAATTCCTAAATTCAAGTGTATGTTTACAAGAAGTCATTCCTAAATTCAAGTGTATGTTTACAAGAAGTCATTCCGGCGTAAACTTTTTCTAGACATACAAAGATGTGAAGTAAACAGTTTATATCAGAGAAAAGAAAAAGAATTTTGGTGCTCATTACCTGCTCCGTAGAAATGGGTTTTAAAATCTGAATACCGGCTTTCTGTTCTTTGTGTTCTCCTCCTTGAGGACATTTCATATTACTCAGCCAAACAACCGAGTCACAACAGATGCAGTATGCCCTAAAAGATCTAAATTTCCTAGCCAGCTTTCCTGAAATTGAAATTAATAATGTGCAAACAAACATTGGCAAAGACACAAAAAGTAACAATTATACCCTGTTTTGTTATAAGAAGTTTAATATTGATCATAATTCCGAAAAACATATATTTGTTAGCTTTGTCAAATATCATAATAATTTATAAAGTAAGCTAGCTAATCATGATCTCAAAAAAGCTTCTATAACAAATAAAGCAAAAAGTTGCAGTCTAATCTTGATCATTTCTAAAGAACAATTTATATACGAAAATAAATAACAAAAATCACACTATAATCGAAAAATAATTTAATTTGCATAAAAGTATAATTTTCAATTTTGCAATTTAGCAATTAGCAATTTTTCTTTGAGATTGTGATTAACAAGATTGTGATTAATAAAAATGTGACAACTAATTTCTAAATAGGTTTAAGGTCTTTTTTAAAAATCGCTATTTCTAAACACATCATGGTATATAATTTTTCTGTAACTTTCTTTAATCAACTTTATATTTTGCATTTGACCATTTTACCCTTACTTTCTATCATTCTTTCTTTTGCTGATTCAGTCTCCCTTTATTTTCTTTTGATTGCATTTTCTTTTTTATTTACTTGACAACTATATATATATATATATATACAGTATATAGTTTTTGCTAGTCAATTGTAGGTTTTTGTTGCAGGAAGAAACTTTGTATTTGTTAGAGCATGGATTCTAAGAGTTAGATGAAAATGTGGGGAAATTATGTTCACGGCCAAATATCAAAGATTCTCCCAACTTGAAAAATAGTTTCTATTCAAGAGAACCAGAAAAATAAAAATCAACATACCTCGAAATGCTTTCACAAATGCACCTTTCCAGTCATAGTTAGGCTCCTTTGTCAATAATTCCTTTGTATCTTCATAATCAATTCTTGAGCAATGTGACTTTAAATGATTACACGATTGGAAGAAATATATATTATACTGCAAACACCATAGGTGATTGTCACATGATGCCTGGTTCCACGACCTATAAATGGGCATAGCAAGCCATGATTACAACCAAGATGCAAGAATAATCACAAACTTACAGATGAAAACTGCAACACAACTTGTACTCCATTATGGAGTCACTGGAAAAGCAAACAACTCCTTTGGAGGTCACATTGAGTAAAGAGGAGGTTAGATCACTTTTAACTGGGAACTTTAGTGAGACTTTCTGTAATTAAACTGTCAGAAGAAACATATAATGATTCTACCCATCCTTTTATTACATTCTCTAAAATGGAGTGCATGTCAATCTTTAGGTTTGGTCTGATAAACTGAGTTGCGGTCTTGACTAGGTTGGATGTCAATTATTGTTAGTATTTTTACCAATACTTCTTTCATATCTTACCATACAGAAAGAATAATTCTAATGGTATTGAACTATTCTATTGGAGCAGGGATTTTTGAAAATCAATTCCGTAAGATTTTGAGAATCCTTTGGCTACAAGATGTGGTCTCTGCTATGTACTTGATTTGAAAATCCATGTGCATTAATGTCTTTTTTATCTTTAGATTGTGAACCTGAAGTGATATGTTGTAGAATTAGATGAGAAGAGACTTTTATTGCTAGGTGAGGAAAGAACCCTAACTACCTGACAGAATAACTTTGAATAAGAAGATTGAGAACTTATGAGGGAATTCATCAACTACATTCTTCATGGCAAACTAATCTGAGTCATTATCCATTTATATTATTTCATCATTAGTCGCTACGCATCATAACCATTAAAGACGTAGCAATGTGTACTATTCTATCATATGTTGCACGGATACGGATACGGGTATCGTATCAAATATGATACGGCAGTTTTTGAAAATATAAGATACGATACGTATAGATACGCAAATTATAAATATATTATATTTATATAAATTTAATATTGATATAAATAAAGATAGAAACTCATAATAATGATTCATAAAGTCAGTTTATAAATAATAAATTAAGAAAATCAGCTTATAAATAATAAATTAAGAATTAAATAATAAAGTATGAAATCACTTTAGCTAATCTTAGGAAATTTGGGAGGCCGTCGTTAGCTGCAATGGAGATAAGGCCCCGGGCCCGACGATTACACAATTGCTTTCGTTAGAGAATTCTGGGACATCTTAAAAAATGACTTCCATGATTCTTTTAGGCACTTTCACGCAATAGCCTCCTTTGAAAAGAGTTGGAATTCCAGTTTCATTGTTCTCGTTAAAAAGATTCAATGGGCAAGAGAGCACTTCAGGCCTATCAGCCTTGCGTCTAGTTTCTACAAAATTATGGCTAAAACTCTTGCGAATAGATTTAAGGCTACCCTGAAAAATCTTATCTCTCCCAACCAAATGGCTTTCGTGCAAGACAGATAGATTACAGATGCGGCCCTCATCGCCAACGAATGCATCGATTTTATCCGCTCCAGAAAAGGGAGGGGATGCATCTGCAAACTGGATATTGAGAAGCTTTTGATCATGTTAATAGGGATTTTCTTCTTTTTATCTTTGGCAAGATGGATTTCGGAGCGAAATGGAGTAGTTGGATCAAGACTTGCATATCTGAGGCAAGGTTCTCCGTTATCATCAATGGTGAAGTCTGCGACATTTTCCAAAGCTCGAGGGGCCTCAGACAGGGTGATCCACTTTCCCCCTCTTGTCCCTCTTGTTCACTGTTGTTATGGAAGCCCTTTCCAAAAATTTTGAGAAGGCAAACATTGCGAGACTTTACATTGGTCTAAATTTTGGGAATTCGAGAAGACCTAACTATATATCTCACCTCCTTTTTGCTGATTACACTCTTTTCCTTGTGGAACCTAGTGCATATAATCTTATAGCGATTAGAAAGATTTTGATTATTTTTGAAGCTTGCTCCGGTCTCAAGATTAAGAGGAACAAGTCTGAGCACTTTTTCATTGGTGATGTTCCGAACACTAAGGCTCTATCTGGTATCCCGTATCCTTTGTCTCAAAATCGGCCCGCTTCCCTCGAAGTCATGGCAACATCATTTTAATCATTCCAAGAATGAAGGTCCAAGGCATCGACTTGATTCACAAAAGAGACAGTGTGTTGAAGTATTATGTTACATTGAGATTTTCATGTTTAAGGTCGAGGATATTGAGCTCGATTTTGAATTCATAAAAAAAGAAATGATTCCCCATTTCATTTGAATGGAGTTGAGCATGTCATGATAAGGATGCTGTCCATGTCCATTGCTTCGAATGAATCATCTTGAGGAGCAGTGGACTTTTCGATGAGGAAAGGCAACTTGCCTTTCCCCACGGATAAATACTTTGATGGCGCTTGACCATTCTAGGTAGCATTGACCATCCAATTCTTGTGGCGTCTAATGTATAAGTTTTCAATGCTGGCAGAAGAGTCCAATGAAGACATGTTGATGCAACAAGTGAAAATTGGCTTTGATACCATACAGTTTTGTGGTGCGAAAGAAGAAAAAGAAGAAGCTTTCTTTTGTATTTCAAGCGATAATTAGAAAAGGAACAATATGTCAATATACAATTAGTATCTACACAAACAATGGACGAACAATCAACAAAAGGATGAAGTTCCAAGATGGAGTAAATAGTGGTTGGTCACTAAAAAGCGAAAACAGTGCCTCAGGAGGTCATCGTGAGTAAAGAGGAGAAAGGTTAGATCATTTATTCTTCATATTGAACCACTTTGAATAGGAATAATACCTATAGCCAATATCGTCTACCTACCTTGGGTGACATCTAGTCAAATGCCCAAATGGGGATGCAGATATATTTTTCTTTTTCTACATTTTGGCAGGGAGATGAAAGTGGGCATTGTTGGCACAGGGGAAGGAGAAGAGAGATTGGTAATGTGAGGAAGCATAAAATAAAGGTCAGTGAAGAAAAACTACCTGGATACTTGAGAAGCAGATATTAAAGACCTCAGATCCAAGAAGCTGAATACATGCACAAGGACATCCTCAGAAAGTTGAGCTGAACCTGAAACATAATAAAACAGAGAATTATCAAGAATCAACTGGAAAATAATTCTGCATTCTGCAAGTAACCGCATTTTGCAGTATTTCTATTTATGTAAACATTAATGTTTTCTAGAAAAAAAATACTCTGCAAGTAACTTATATAAACAAGATGCATAATCTAATAAAATATGGAACTAAACAGTCGACTGTTTTGTTATACACTTTTCCATGTTGATTGCGATCCAAAAAATCTACAGTTGTTGTTTCCAAAAATCATAATGATTTAGCAAATAATTTTGATTATGATAAAAAATAAAATTTGATCATGAACTAGAAAAGAAAGCAAAGAATTTCACTATAATTTGGATCATGATCTATCAAATAGTTTTGTATACGAAATGAAGCAACACAAATACACATTCTAACATGGATCATGGAAGAAAATAATATGGATCATGATCTAAAAAAATATTATACCAAACCAACAAAAAATCATTTCTAATTTTAATTTGGCAATTTTTCAATCAGATCTTTACAGTGATAAGATTGTAACAAAATAGCAATTTACAAAGAGGCTCAATCAATCACTCTTACACACCCCAAATTCAGTCCTGTAGAACTTTTTACAAGCTTCAATAATTTCACATTGTCTCATTCTGCTCATATGAAGTTCCAACATATTGCTAAAACATAAGCAAGAAAAAGGATGAAATGACATAATTTCAACATAATGAATAAAACATTGAAGTACATTGTGAAAAAATGTCTTAACATAGAGCAGGTGAATCTTTCAATCTCTTTCCCAAAATTAAATTGCTTTAGTAGAAGAGGAAACCTACTTGTGGGAGAATCAGAACTAACTTTAGATCGCCTCTTGTGAGAAATCTTAGCATGCTTAAACTCTGACACAGCAAGAACCCTCTTTTGTTTGGGTAACACTGACTCCGCAGTCTGAAGGAGGGCATAAGCAGCTGAGACAGCAGTTTGTGTCTGCATTCTGTCATCAATACAACCATTGTATCATTAACATTAAGAAGAGAGATAGCCAAAACCACAAATGGGTAGAGCATAAAACAAACAGAAAATGTGCATTCATAGCAATAATTGATGTCGGTTACAGATAAAGCACCAGGCAATGAAGAATGTCAGTGTAACTATGTTTTCCCTAGAATAATGCACATGTTGCTCAAGCCTGCAAATAGTGGTAAGTTCTGTAACATATATTGGGGGATCAAGTTTTCAACCCAATTTTCTCTCTTCAAAGCTTGATTAACTAATTTTCTGTCATATCATAATTGGCTACTATCTAGAAGAATCAATTCTTCATCCCAATCTTTCACGGAAAATGTGATGTTTATATCGGAATAAATCAACCATCAATTGACAAAGATGATACTTACTCCGGGAGGAGGTGAAAGGCAGTGAGGACATCCTCGAAGATGAAAGATTGCAAATTTTTGGGGACTTGACGGTAAGCGCCCTTGAGAATGAAGCTCAGTTCTTTGCAGACTACTGGGTACTGATAGGCTCGATGCAGAGACTCTCTCAACCCTAATTTCTTGTACCTCTCTACAAGCCCCATGTGATTTTTCACGATCAATACATATTCCACCAATAATCAATCTAAATCTCTACACGAGAGAACTTATTTAGCCTCTCTCTCCTAATGTATATTGAAATAATTCTGTCAATGAGAGGTGAATGTAACTTGTAAGTTATATTGAACTAATTATTTTTAAACAAATTAATTAAACTAGCAAAAAGTGAATGTAAGTTAACACATATATTAACTAAAAAACATGGAAAATAAAATTAAAAATCAATGTCGAAAAATAAAATTAAAAATCAACGTCGAACAACCACTAAATGCTTGTAGTTGCTACTTAGATCTACCATTCAAATTAATTCCTTTGTATTATTTTTATAAATTCTAATATAAATAGATATTATAATAGTTAGTCTAAGTTGTAAATAAAAAACAATATAAGATGAAATAAGAAGGAGAATGAATATCGATAATTTGACAATATTTTTTATTACATTTTTTTTAAGGTTGTAAGGATCGTAATTGGACACAACACAAGGAATCATAAATTCTAATTTCTCAAAATTTATGACTATAAATATCATTTAAAAGTCCTACCAATTTGAGACTATAAATATCAAACAAAACTCTTATTCATAGTGTCGATCATCCGATAAGAATTTAGTGGTTCTACACATTCAAACAATAAAATTGTTGTTCGAAATTTTTCTTTTTATGATTTGCAGATAATTTCATTTTAAATGGAATAGATGAAAAAGTAATAGAGAATAAAAAGTATAATATCAAAAGGCTAAGAATTTGATAATATTCTCAATAAACATCTTATTATTTCAATTTCATATCACCAAAATATAGAATAGTGACAAAAAAATAAATAAGTTTATTACCAAATGTAAAGACAAATACATATATAAATATCAAAATAATGTAGATATTGAACAACCAACAATATATTATTAAAGTTAAAATATGTCAAAACATAATAATAATAAAGTTAATAATAATAATAATAAAAATAAAGTATCAATTGTTTATGAATTTACTTGTACCACCTAACAATTTGTTTAAGATTTTGTAAAATGAAACTCATTTTTTTTTGTTGGTGTCTAAATACTTATAATCCAATTTCCATAATATTTGTATTAATTAGTTATAAATTATGACGGAAGGGGTTTGTTTTATTTTATGTTAATTATTTGAATAAATTAATAATATATATGAATTGAAGGTTGTAATAATATTTAATATCCGTTAATTTTATTTCTATTAATTAGTTATAAATTAGAATTAAACTGAATGATTTATTCCGTTAGTGAGCATATTAAATGTAAGTATATTTTTTTATAATTTAAATCTCCTAAATAGTTTTCATAATTAATATTAATATTTAATGCAAATCTCAAATAAAACGGAGAGGGTTTGTTTTATTTGATGGTAATTATTTGGATAAATGATTAATATATATGAATTGAAGGATGTAATAATATTTATTATCCGTTAATTTTATTTCTAATAATTTATTTTATGGATGAGAGGTTATAATAATATTTATTATCCGTTAGTGAACATATTCAATGTTAGTATACTTTTTTACCATTTAAATCTCCTAAATAGTTTTCATAATTAATATTAATATTTAATACAAATCTCAATAATTTTAGATGACTTTCTAGATGAGAAGGGTTTATTTTATTTGAATTTATTTATAAATAATCAAATTATTTAGGTTATATTTGTTAAGTTTATTTTTACTAACATTTAAAAAAAAAATAAGAGTATCAAAAACTAAAATATACCAAAAAATAGTAGTTGCACAATAAAATTAAATTCATAAAACAAATTATTATTTCATTAAAATTAGGAGGATTTATTTTATTTGATGTTAATTATTTGGATAAATTATTAATATATATGAATTGAAGGTTATAATAATATTTATTATCAATTAATTTTATTTATAATAATTAGTTATAAATTAGAATGAAACTAATTGATTAGAGGTTATAATAATATTTATTATCCGTTAGTGTATATTTTTTTACAATTTAAATCTCCTAAATAGTTTTCATAATTAATATTAATATTTAATGCAAATCTCAAATGACTTTTTAGATAATAAGGGTTTATTTTATTTGAATTTTTTATAAATAATCAAATTATTTAGATGAAATATTTAATAAAAAATATTAATATATATAGATAGTAAGTTATATTTATTGAGTTTATTTTTACTAACATTTTTTTTAATAAAAATAGGAGTATTAAAAACTAAAATATACCATAAAAATAGTAGATAAAAATAGTAGTTGCACAATGAAATTAAATTCATAAAACACATTATTATTTCATTAAAATTATGAGTATTAAACAAATTATTCCAAGTTAGTGTATACATAAGAAATCTAAAGTTAAACACAATTATCTCAAAATTAAAATATTTTAAGTAAACAAACATTCAGACAATAGCTTGCATCTAGAAGTATAATGGCATACAATAGCAGAAAGTACCTGAAATAAACCAAATAAAATCAAGAATTAATGTAATAGAAAAATTAAAAAATCTTTTTACAAATAAATTTTATGATAAAATGATCTAAATTTCACTGACTTACTAATGCTCACACCTTCAGGCATGATAACACGATTATCACCAAAAACAACTTTGCATAACCATGATAGCACCATTATCGCCAAAACCTAATAAAAAAATCAAAGTTGTTTAATCTTGAATCCAATGAACTCATCATCTCCATCAAAACATCAATTGAAATATTAAAAATCAACATATTAAAGTGATGACTAAAAGGACTTGAAACCAACCAAACAAATCGGGAATTATTATATATATATATATAGTCTCTAGATAACTTTACTCTCATCTGTCTTTGAATAACAAAATAAGACTTAAGGAGAGACGAAACATAATAGAGAAGAAAAGTTATATTTCAAGAACTAATAAAAATATATGATAAGAAGTTTAGACTTGAGCTCAAGAGTTCATACCACATTACACAAATATGGATCTTCTTTGAAATAACTGAAAGCCTCGTTCTCCCTATGAAAATGACAACATTACGTCTACAAAAACTCAAGAAAAAAATAGTCATTGCATCTATAACAAATAAAGACCTTTTCAGAATATGTATAATCAACCACTTTCTATAACAAATAAAGATCTAAGCCTGAGAATGAAAGAAGAGAGAGAAATATATATATATTTAAGAAAAAGAAAATACCTATGATGATGATGTTGATCATTTTGGAGAGAGCGTGATTAATATATATAATATTTTAGACGAGAATCATTAGGTTTATTTTTAAAATAATTAATAAAAAAATATTAATATATATGTATATATATAAAAGAGTAACAGACATAAAATAATTAATGATGAAAGTTAATAAAATTATAAAAAAATATATATTTTATATATTATTAGTGTGAATATATATGGTAAGGGATAGAAAAACAATTAATTGATAAAGATAAATGAAGAGAGAGAAATATATATATATATCTAAGAAAGAGAAAATACTATGATGATGATGTGAATAATTTTGGAGAGAGCGTGATGTACACCTCCAACCTTTTAAATTAAGCGTTATTAGATATATATAGATAATATAATCCAATCATTTAATTTATAAATTAAAATATTAAAATATTTTTATTAAATTTTAAATATAATTAAAATTTTAATAATTTTTACTAAACAAATCACAAAATAACCCATATTTTTATTCAAATAAAAATTATTTATTTTAAATTATAAAAATCTTAAAAACCCAAAATTAAACAAATTATAGTTGATATAAACATTACCTCTTATTTTATGTTATTTTATTTTTTAATATAATAATATCCTAATGTGTAATTAGTAGAAAAACAAATTTTTTACTGTAAACATAAAAAAATTTGACCTAACATATTTAGAAAAAAATATTATTATTTTTAATAATATTAATATAATATTTTGAATTTTAAATTCAAAATAAAAAAAAAAATCAAATTAGGGTTAATTATTATAATAATTAAATTTTAATTAAAAAATAAATAAAAATTCAAAAAGTAATTTAAGGTTAAAATATTATATTTATTTTACACAAATTAAATCTAAGAAGGGCTTTAAATTATTTAATTAAGATTTTAAACATAAATTATGTTTAATTTATTACTTAAAACAATTAAATAAATACTCGAAAATATTAAAAAAAATAAAAATAATAACATAATTTTTATTATGTTTACAAAAATAATTTTTGTGGAATTTTTGGTGGAGAAAAACATAAGAAAGAAATTAAAATTCGTTTTAAAATAACCCTTTTATTTAAAATAAAAGGGATAATCCAATGCAGCAAAAATTATATTTAATTATTGGAGCAACATCTGTGGCCATCAGATGAGCACACAGGCGTCATCTAATGCTCAAGAATTCACCACACACTCGGTTGTACCCAAGTGCGCGCGTCTGCTCCACTAGATCAACTAATGGGACGGACTAACCCCGTTAGCTGAATCGCCTGATTGAAGAAGGAACTCCAATGGGATCCCGCATCCCAATAGACGAAACGACGTTGTTTTGCTCGTCCTCTTTGATCAAACTAGGTTATCGCTGATATTGCGATCGAAGACTAACAATCCTTCCAGAAGACTTATCCTCGCCATTTGTTGATCTTATCCTCCCAAAATTCGTCCATGAGCTCGCCTTATCCTCACCAACAATACCCTTTTATCTAGAAACCTTATCTCATCCTAGATTAAGTAGCAACAAATTAGGGTAGGTTAAGGGATAAGCATGGAAATCAATGAATTCAACTTGGATTCTCCTTCCCCGACCGACCTAGCTCGACTATAAATCTTTAGGCATCCCTCTACCAAGACATCAAACAATTACATCAAATTAGACACTGAATGAAAGTTCTTAATTCCGGCCAAGAACTAGTTTTTATCAAAATCTTCTCTGACGATCCTCGCTTTGATCCAGGCTTCTGGATATCCTCCAACACATCCAAGGAGTCTTCTCCAACTGTTGGTGTGAATCTATAAGATTTGTATTTCAATTTGTAATTGAAATTTTGAATTTTTTTCACAATTTTCTAGTTTGATCGGTTTGATTTATTCTAGAGCTTGTTCATATGATTTCTTTGTTTAGAATCATTCCCTATATCATGTTTGAACTTTATGTTGAAAGAAATCAGATCAAATCAACTTAAATAAAAAAAATTAAGCTTGAAAACTAGATTTTGTAAATTTTTGTGTTCTTGAGTTTAATCAGGATTTTTTGATTTAAATAGCTATTAAACATGTTTGTAAGCATGTTGGGATGAATCCCCAATGATTGTAACATCATTTTGATTATGTTTGATCAAAATGTGTTTTTGAATTTTTTTGAATTTTAATTCAATCTTCAAAAATTGTTTTAATGTTTGAATAATGTTCTTGTTATGGATGTGTTTAACTATATTCATTATTTCAAAGCTAATGGAACAAAAATCAAACCTTAAAATGACTTAATTTAAAAGATCCCAAATTTTGACCTAAAAATAGTTTTTTAAAATTGATCTTTGTAAAGATTCAATAATCCTGATTTATGTTAGAGTTTTTGTTTTTCATAATCATATGAACTAACATATAGCTTACACACCATGATTCCATAATCTGGATCAAAAGTTATAGCACCTACAATATTGACCAAATCAAGAACACCTTGGTCCTATCAGTCCTAGGCAAAAGTCTGAGATTCTTAGCCTAGGATCGAGAGCGAGGACCGAGGATCCCAACCGAGAATTTTCGGTCTGGACCGAGACCAAGGACAGGTGTTCTTGAGTTAAGACCAAAGATCACGACTGGTATTTTTGAGGAAGGACCGAGCCCCACGACCAATGGTTTTAGCCTAAGACTGAGCATTCCCTTTAGCCAATGACCGATGTTTCTAACCTAGAACTGAGCCCTCTCTTAGCCTAAGATCGATAAACCTAACCCTAGACCTATGACCAAGAACTTAGATCGATAAACTAGACTTGGGACCGACCTCCCAAGCCTAGGACCGAGCAACCTAAGTTTGGGACTAAGCCTCCCAAACCCAGGACTGGGCCCTTTGGTCGCTTGACACATGCGCCCCAGCCTTAGTCTAGACCACCCTAGTCTAGACCACCCTAGTCTAGACTAAACCCGATCGAGCCCAAATCTCTAAAACTGGACCCTAGGACTCGGGTCCTAACGCCTATTAGGTTCCACTTTTCAAAATCCAAAATTATTTTCATAATTTTAGAACCCGAATTCATTTTCAAATAATCCCAAAAGGTTAGAAAATGATATTTTTATATTTTGGGGATATTTCCTAAACCAATATTTTGGCTAAGGTCCTGTTTGGAATTTATTTAACCTATCATGAGTTCGGTCCGTATAAAATAAAAATAAAACAAATTCTCAATAGACATGAGTGATAAAAATAATCTCCAACCGTTTACACAAGAGACTGAACATCTGGTAATCTCCTAGAAAATACATTTATTGATGCCCAATAGAACTTGGAATCACGATCTATCCGTGATACAATTTTGGAACTATGTTTGGACCTGATTTCTCCTTTATGAGAATACGTAAATAGCTTGTCACGAGCTTGGTCCTAATAAATCTAAAATAATCAAACCCTTATATCGACACTAGGGGTATTTTTGAAAAAATGAAAACAAATAATCACATTCCCAACCCTAAATCAATAGCCACTTCAACAGATAGTTAAGAAAATTTTCCAAACTTAAGTCAATTGTAATTCCAACAAACACTTAAGAAATTCTCACAACTTAAGTCAATTGCAATTCCAGACAAAACTCAACATCCACAACAAAATGTGGAATCACGATCTATCCGTGATACAATTTCGGAACTATGTTCGAAACTAATTTCTCCTTTTATGAGGCAGCTTGTTATGAGCTCGATCCCAATCAAAATAAAATCTCCAACAAGTCAATTCTTGAGCTGGGACAAAATACATCCCCATAGAGTTCAAGCCAACAGGAACATGGGATCACAAATTTATCCAAAAATAAACAAACTCCATTATCGATATTAAGGACATTTTCGGAAGCTAAATTCATTATACTTTTGAACCTTTCTAGTGCCAAGCAAACTGATGAGCAAGTACAAGAAATAAGTAGTGATGCGGGAAAAGACATTTCTCACCAACGGATGTCTCATGACAAGCCAATGTAACTAGTGGGATCCAAGTAAGGCGCTTCGTAAACGGATCTACATCAAGTCTAGACGAAAGCTTAAACTACTAATGTTTAAGAGGGAGATCATAAAAGATGGATGTCAAAACTCGGAACCGTGTCATCAACGGAGACGAGGTCGCGTCTCAAGTGAGGTCAAGTGCAAAGATCTAAGACCTCAAGTAAAAGAATTAAGTCAATTAAGAACATGTTGGTTGAGATATGAAATATAATATTGTTGTTCTTTAGAATCTATCTAATTACCAAGAAAGAAAAAAATGTTTGAGTCTATTAGATACACCCCGGTAATCAAGAAAAGAGGACGAAGAAAATAGAACAATACTCATAGAGGTTGAGATATTGAATCACTATTTGTTGTTCATCTAGACCCTTGTCTAAATTGCTAATGCAAGAACAAGAATGTACCGATTCTATTAAATAAACCCAGAGTATAAAAAGAGCTCAAAGACCTTAGAATTTTAAGCAAGTTGACCTCTAAATTTTAGAAGCGAGACTCAACTTCATGATGCACAGTTGAAAGATTAAGCATTTGAGCGTACACATCCCTCGAAGAAACTTAGGGTGAAACGTCATGACAAAAGACAAGTCCCAAAAGCGATAGAATAAATCTTGAAGAACATCGGTTACATGTGGTTTCCTCTCGACACACTCTAAGGAAGGATGTACGGAACCGATTCTTGAAAGTATTTCAAGACCCATGAAGAAGACGCTAGTACCTTGAAAATTAAGGCAGTCTGATTTCGAACTTAATCATTAAGTAGAGTTGTGATTAAATCATTTCTCGCTTAATGAGAGGAGCGACACGAACATAATCACTAATTAGAGTTATGATTAGAATAAATAATTTTCTTGTTAAATAGAAGAACAATGTTCTTGAAAATTATATTCAAGTATTTCGCTAAACTGAGGAGCAATACTTAAGTTTAACATTTCGCTAAACAGAAGAGATATGTCCTTAAAAATTATATTCAAGTATATCGTTAAACTGAGGAATGATACTTAAATTGAACATTTTTCTAAACAGAAGATCGATATTCTTAAAAATTATAATCAAGTATTTCGTTAAACTAAGGAGCGATACTTAAATTAAACATTTAACTAAATAGAAGATCGACGTTCTTAAAATTATATTTAAGTATTTAGCTATACTGAGGAGCGGTACTTAAATTGAACATTTCGCTAAATAGAAGAGCAATGTTCTTTAAAACCATATTCAAGTATTACGCTAAACTGATGAGTGATACTTAAATTGAACATTTTGCTAAACAGAAGAGCGATGTTCTTAAATTTATATTCAAGTACTTCGCTCAACCATAAAATCTTAAATTAATTAATTTCAAAAAGGTGTCAAGAATCAATGAAATCTTATAAAAATAATTTTTTATTTTAAAAGAAAATTTCTGACACGTAAAGCGATGTTGAAATTCTCAAACCTCAAGTTTTTCACAAAAACAAGGGTTTTTTTTTCTGGAGGTTACATCAATGATAAGAACAAAGTGTCACATGAGAGCATATCTTGAATTCAGTGGGAACAAAGTTTCACATGAGTCACTTTTAGAGTCTTAACTTGAGGAGACTAAGACTATGAGTGGGATAACAACGAGGACATCGCGTGAGAGTGAGACTAATATAATATAGATAACTTCATGTATACCTTTTGAGCTTGGTCTATGGTGGCTTAATAGTTTGTTTGAGGGTATATATAGTATACTTCCTCACTAGTAACAATACATGGGTTTGGAGCATTAAAAGTAGTATTAGAGTCGACCTAGTAGTTGGAAAAGTGTCATGAGGGAGCGCATCTTGAATCCCGGTGGAATAAAGTGCCATGTGGGCCACTTTTAGATTTCTAATTTAGGGAAACGAGGTCTACAAATGGGATCGCAACGAGGATGTTACGTGACTAAGTTAGGAGGATTGTGATGTCTTACATCGGAAAATAATAATAATAATAATAATAATATGAAATCCTTATAAGAATGGGTACTTTTAAAGATTTTGTAGTGGTGGCCTAGTAGTTTGTTCGGAAGTATTTGTATTATATTTCCTTATTAATAACGGTACCCGAGTTCAGGACGTTACAAGTGGTATTAAAACCGACCTGGTGGAAGAAACAAAGTGTCATAGGGAAGTACTTGTTTAATCTCGTAAAAACAAAGTGCCACGTGAGTCATTTCTAGAGACCTAATTATGGGAGACTAGGACTACAAATGGGATCGCGATGAGGACATTGTGTGACTAAGTTGGGAAGATTTTGATGCCCCACATCAGAAAATTATAGTAAATATGAAATCCTTATAAGAGTGACATTAATAAACTATAAATAATTTTATGGGTACCTTTTAAGCTTGTGTTGTGGTAGCCTAGTAGTTTGTTCGGAAGTATTTGTAGTTTATTTCCTCATGAGTAACAGTATCCAGATTTGGAGTGTTACAAGTGGTATTAGAGTCGACTTAGTAGTAGGAACAAATTGTCACGGGGGAGCACGTCTTGAATCCTGTAGAAATAAAGTGTCACATGAGTCACTTTTAGAATCCTAACTAGGGGAGACTAGGATTAGGAATGGGATCACGACGAGGAATTCGTGTAAGAGTGATTATAAATAGACTATATATACCTTTAAGGGTACCTTTTGAGCTTGGGATGTGGTGGCCTAGTGGTTTGTTTGAGGGTATTTATAGTCTATTTCCTCACGGGTAACGATATACCGAGTTTGGGGAGGTACAAGATTGTGATGTCCTATATCAGGAAATCATAATAATATGAACTTTTAAGAGTGAGATTAATAGAGTATAGATACCTAAATGAACACCTTTTGAGTTTGGACTATGATGGTCTAGTGATTTTCTTAGAGGTATTTATAGTTTTTCCTCATAAGTAATGGTACTCGGGTTTAGGGCGTTATATGTGGCATAAGAGGCAACCCGGTGGTAGGAACAAAGTGTCCCATTGGAGCACCTATTGTATCCCGCATAAATAAAGTGTCATGTGGGTCACTTCTAGAGTCCTAACTAGGATAGTCTAAGACTACAAATGGGATCACGACGAGAACGTCGTGTGACTAAGTTGGGGAAATTGTGATGTCCCATATCGGAATAAATCATAATAAATATGAGCTCCTTACAAGAGTGAGGTTAATAGACTATATGTACATTTATGGGCATCATTTGTGTTCAAACTATAGTGGCCCAGTGATTTACTATAAAGTATTTATAGTCTATTTCCTCACGTGTAATGACACCCGGGTTAGGGGCATTATAGGGGGTATGACAACTTATGTCATTAATGAGTTGAGAAAATGTGAATATTGGAGTGTTAAACTCGTATATTTAAAGGTGAAAATTGTTAAAATTTTAATTTATATCAAATAAGCGCGGTATTCGTCCAAATTGAAGATTCTTAGGTTTTGAACTCATATTCTATTAGACTTTACATATTTTAACGAGCTTAGAAATATTAGTTTAGTTTTTATGATTTTTTATGTACTCTTATAAATAGGACTACGAATGGGATTGCGATGAGGATGTCGTGTGAGTGTGATGCTAATAGACTATAAGTACCGTAGACACTCATTTTGTATACCCCGAAATTAAAATAAATTTGTCCGATCTAGTATAATGATTATACATGATTATTTGATCGGGGAGCAAAAAAAAAATCTATGCTTTTTGGAGTTGACTTAGAACGACCCTCAAGTAGCAGTCCATACATCAATTTCCAAAAATACTCGAGTTTCATACATTTTCATACGTTCAGAATGACTGTATTGAAAGATCATAAAATTTGAGTAAAATATTGATGTTGGACAAAATGTACCAAACAACTAGTTAAGGGCTTGTTTATGTGTCCAAATGCTATTTTTCATAAAAAGTCATAATTTGGGAAACCTAAAACGTTCAGATTGAATGGTTCGAAAAATTATGAATTTTGAGTATAATATTGTTGTTGGCAAGTTTTTGCAGAAAACCTTCAAAAGGGCAAAATTGTCAAAAACTAAGTTGAATAGGGCGAGTTAAGAGCAGGTCAACGGAAGTCAACCAGTCAAGATTTGTGCCAAAGAATTAGAAAATATGTGTGTTCTGACGTCATGCTGACGCTAGATGCAAGATTATTTGAAAAGGCCGAAATATGTGTATTTGGGGTTTTGTTTCGTTGAAGTAATCCTGAAAGGAGATTTTCAACTTAAAAAAATCACCTAGGTCTCTATACTCAACGAAATTAGTTGTTCTTGGATGTTTTGAAAATCTTTAAGAGTCCTCTACGATGTTAGATTGTATCCAAAATGGAGTCGAAACTCTTAACCCCTCTAAATTGATGGTACAAGATAATGCGACCAAGATGGGATCAAACTGAACATGTCCACGATGTACAATTCATAACTAGAGTTATAGTGCTTGGAATTTGGATTGTGACCTATGGTTGGGAAGTTAATACGTAGACCCTTTGAATGGACCTTTCCCATATCTCCATTCAGTAGCTAAACTAGTCATTTTATCCTGACAATCCGATGCAGGTTCACCCACTACAGTCCTAGTGCGAACTGAAGCATTGGGTGACTTTGAAAATTCATATATTTTGTTTGGCTCAACCATTTTGAGAAAATAAGATACTGTTGGATAGGCGATTGAGTTAGCTTATTTTTTTATACCAAGTAGCACTCACGGTTTGACCTACAGCCCACGCTAAGTCGTCCATAAGCCAATATATTCACTTCAAGACTCTGACATTCCATCAAGAACATGGACTTGTGGCCAGTCTTGAAGATTTTTTCTAATACTAATATTGTAGCTAACAAGATCAAATTTCCAATGCATCCTGGTAAAACTTTAATGGTGGTCTGAGTTAAGAGATATGGCCATTTGAAGTTTCAGTTGAACTAGAACACAGTTGAAAACTAAAACTAGAAAATGCCTAACTTCAAAAAAAGGATAACTCGATCTACACTTGACTATTTGGTTCAAACAAAAGCTCAAAGTGTAGCTCAAACGGTTACCTACAAGGATAAATTCAGCCCAGTCACAGATCAAGATGAAAATAGGCCGGAATAACCTACCAACCGAGTTACCGGTTTTCCTAAAAAATTAAAATTCTAAGTTACCCTTACCTAAGGGTATTTAAGGATGTTATCTCATTAAATTGAGTAAAGAGGATTCATTTCCAAGGTTTAACACTTAGACAAAAGGGAGAGTAGACTTTGAGACAAAGCAACCAATTAAAGAACCATTGAAGGCAATTCCGGCGAGATTCCGATCATCTCTAGCGAGTTCGATTCCATCGTCATTGCTTTGGTTCATTAACATCTTCAAGTAGGCTTTTGTTATTACATTATATATATTATTTAGGACGTCGGTTCTGTACACCATTGTTGACATTAATGTTATGTTGATCTCGTTTATTAATTAAATTATACTTTGATTTTAATTGATGAATGTTTGAATGATTTTTTCTTGAATGCTTGGTTAACCTAGCTATTAGAGTCTCTATGTTAGATTGAGTCTAGTTAGGAACATGATAGGTCGTGATTAGTCTCATTTCTCAATTCTAGATTTCATCGGAGGAAGAACTATCGGTTAGTTCTTTGATGATGTTCCTGACGATCTCCTCGACGAAGCGAAGGCGCAATTGAAGGTCTAAAGGATGAGGAAGGCTCTCGTGTTGTTCATAAAGTCAATGCATCGACAAAGAAGAAATCACAGACGGCAACCACAGCCTGATTTCTAAATCTGTAGAAATTGCTATCCAAGATCTCCAATGCACTAGAGAGCCTCCGTAGCGACAATTTCTTGTCTTCTGAAGCAGCGGTGAGGCGGAATGGCGCTTTGTTAAACATCGGGAGTTCACATAGGGAAGAAGTAAAGTGTTCATCTATTCTTTGTCATATGATTCTGGGAAGCCTTCTAGTCGAACAAAAAAAAGATGAAAGACGTAGCTGATTCCTAGGCGACTTTAGGTGTCCGTCCTTGGTCGACGAATCTCCATGCACAACTGCAGGAATCGGCGAGGCAAAAGGAGCTATAGGTAGAGGAAGACAACGAAGTTGCCCTACAGCTTTTCAAAATTTTGTTTTCTAATTCCTCCAAGTTCCAAGGCACATTCACTTTGGCCTTTGAGCTTTGCAATTGTTTAAATTTGTCTAGAAACTTTAATTATGAATTAATTAGATAATTTCTAATTAAATTGGCCCATAAACTTTCTACCTTGTGCAATTTTGACCTCGAACTTCCATATTCGAATCAATTTCAAGGAATTCGAATTAATTTGATCTCTGGAATATTGTTAACGTCTAAATCAACTCTTCAACTTTATATTCATCAAATTTTAGATATAATGTTTCAATATCCAACTTTTGGGAAATTCTTTAAGGCTTCTTTGATTCCATTTATACCAAACAACCTTATTTCTTCAGTTAGGGCCTCCAATTGAGTCAAGAAAAATTCCAAAATTTTGGTTAAAAATATCATTTTCAACAAAAATAATATTTTTCTTAATTTTGGGGGCTCATTTGAAAAATGGCTTATTTTGAAACGCTCATATCTTGAGCTGCGTTGCTTGGAAAATTATGAAATTTTCGCAGTAGGTTCATAAAAATATTTTTGATATCTCTAAAATTTTTAGAACACTTTCCGAAAAATGCTTATTTTAGCGAAATCATATCGGTGGTCTTGTAACCCCGAAAAAATCTGAAATCGAGTGCGAAATATTTATAAAAATATGTTGTACATGCACAAAACTTTCGAGATTTTCCAACTCTTTTGGAAAAATTCTCGATTTCGTTGTTGCATGTTTTAGGGCTCAAATTCCCCTCTTCGTTTCTTAATCCGCATTCCGATAGTGAAGTTCATTGCGTGCAAGGATTCGTAGTCTAGATCAACAAACAAACCTTCAAGTAAATTGACAAATGTAGGAGTTCATATTGTGGTTCTCATGTGTGTCCAAGGAGTGCATTCAAGATTTCATTTCATCTTCTTCTTTAAGTGTAGGAAAACCTAACGAGATTCTAGAATCATCTTTAGATTAAGCATATAGTATTATGTTAAATAGATTTAAGACACGATAAATGGAAATCAAGAGAATTTTAATGACTTGATGCCAACCTTTATTGGAATCTAATTAGAGCTATGATTACTTCTTTTGAATTAGAGACAATGTTATTGCATACACAATCAAAAGAATTCTGAACTCATAATGCAAATGTGTAACGTACCTTCACAAACAAATGACCAACTACATTTAGTAGAGACTCCCACGGGATAGGAGCATAGGACATATCTATTGCGGCCCTTTTTCCTCATGCGTAACCAAGCACCGAACACTTAATCTATGAATACTCTATATTATTTTCTTTAGTTTCTTTTTGAAGTAAACTAAAGTGGCGACTCTTAAAGTCAACTCGATTATTACGTTTTTGAACACGTACTAATCTAGAACCTATATGGGCAAAAAAAGAAAAGTCTATGACATAAAACTCCACTTTGGTTCATCATCTCAAACAGATAGGACAACATCTTATATGGATAGTTCTTCTATCTTCATTTTGTGAGATTTGAGAGGAATGTAAGCCACAGGGTTCTATAGCATAACTTTCGTAAAATAAACATTTTTCTAAAAGTGTATGGGTCGTGTTTACTATTTAAGTCCTTCAATGTGTCCCCTCCATGGGCAGAACATTCAAAAGGATAGGTAAGGCATTGAACCGACCAACTTCGAATCACACAATACGCTCTTAAAGACGGAGCATTCGAATGGATAAATCTATCTTAGTATTAGATCCTTCATACCCTAAAACAAAAGACGTTAAGTGGACTCTAAAATTGATAGACGCTTAAGATGAGAGAAAGTCTCACGCAAAAAAATAACATTTATGGGACGTAAAGGAGAAGAAATAAGCGTGTATAGGTACAACTTTATGGGTACCTTTTAAGCTTGGACTGTGGTGGCCTAGTGATTTTCTTAGGGGTATTTATAGATTATTTCCTCGTGGATAACAATACTCAAGGTTGGGACGTTATAAGATTGTGATGTTCTATATTGGGAAATCATAATATGAATTCCTTATGAGTGAGGCTAATAGACTATAGATAACTTAATGAATATCTTTTGAACTTGGGCTATGCTGGCCTAGTGATTTGATCGGGGACACTTTTAGTCTATTTCCTCATGAATAACGCTACTCGGGTTTGGGACATTACATGTGGTATTAAAGTTAATCCGGTGATAGGAACAAAGTGTCATGAGGGAGCAACTCTTGATTCCCGTAGAAATAGAGTGTCACGTGGATCAGTTCTAGAGTCCTAACCTAAAGAGCCTAGGACTACGAATGAGATCATAACGAGGATGTTGGGTGATTAAGTTGGGAAAGATGTGAAGTCCCACATTGAGAAATCATAGTATATGTGAACTCTTATAAGAGTGAGGCTAATAGGTTATATGTACCTTCATGGGTACCTTTTGAGTTTGGGTTATGGTGACTCATAAAGGTGAAAATTGTTAAATTTATAATTTATTCATCAAATCTTAAATAAACGCGATATTCATTTAAAGTGATGATCGTTGGGTTTTGAACATATATTTTATTAGAATTTATATATTTTAATGGGCTTAGAAATAATATTTTATTTTTTTATGACTTTTGATATATTCTTATAAATAAAGACGTTAAAACATAGACTTATTTGAAGCATTATTTAATGAAAATTTATAGAAAAATCTTCCCTCCAATAATATAAACATTTGTTAAGTAACTTTTGTTATATTTTGTATTCATTATCTTTACTTATCCTCTAAAACAAAGGAACTTAATTTTTTTTGTGTGATGGGAGTGGACTATCTTTCCAAAGTTTGGCCTCAACTATATTTATCTTTATATGCACTTGGATTGGTAAATGATAGTTATCTAACACTAATGAAGTAAATGATCTCACATTAATATTGAAAATTAAACAACAATATCATCATTATCTAGGACATTGATTAATTTGGTCATTTTTCTCCATGATAGTCATTTGAGATAGTCCATGTCTTTTGTAGGTAAAATCAATTTTGGAACATCAGTTCAGTTTTAATTCTTCATTTTCTTTTTCTTTTTGCAAAATTTTGAACTTGATAACATCTTTTTTGGGTCTATTTCATAAACAATAATATAATAATGTTTCATATTTATTACAAAAATAAACTGTTTGGCAAATAATATTTATATATTATAGGAAAAGGATGTGGGTGAATCGTTATGCATAGAAAATCAGGCCCAGTACCAGTAATAAGGAATCATTTACAAGAAAGAAATTAAGCAAGACCAAGTTGAAGGCCTAGAGCAGCATGAACAAGAAAGAGTGTCATTATCCCACTCCCCAAAATCCCATGCACATTTCTCAACCCAGCATTTCCCTACAAGCATACATTTTTTATTTTTTTTATTCAGTTAGCCATTCCAAATAAATATATCTAAAATTATATTACAAAATAATTTTGTATTAACAAAATAAATTTTCCCCAAAAATACCCACAACTTAAATTCTGATGATCAATTGAAGAAGCATTTGATTGGAAAAAAAAGAAGCAAATGACATGAATTTACCTCAAAAAATGTTGGCAATAATGTTTGTATGGTTAGAAGAGAAAGGCCAATGAAACCCGTGACTGCGTGAGGACTGAAATCAAGATGAGAAGTTAGTAAATCACATGACCCGCAAACACACTTAAAGCGCAGAACTTGCCGTCTTATGAGCTCGAATATAGGACCTCTTAGGAGGATGTGAATATCCACTTCATGTTCGGATTGAATTAATCTAATTTACCTCTCAAAAGATTAGGACATTTTACATGAAACTATAATTAATTTACCTCTCAAAGATGGGTTTACCAGAGGTCAAAAGAGATGTTACTCCCCCTGTGGCGCCTAAAGCAAAGAAGAAAAACATTCCACCTAGTAGTTTCGGATGCAAATCCTTAGCCTTGGCTTTCTCTTCCTAGATGTCAAGAATAAAGATCAATGTCATGTTTTTTTTTTGGTTTTGATTTGTTAGATAAAACTAGAGAAATGTCTGGGTGATCTTACAACATCGTCAGATAATCGTATTCGAAAACCTAAGTAAGTTCCATAACCACCCATAGCAAACAGAACAACAGCCTGGAGAATACATAACATGGTGATTAATATGTTATAGAAGAAGAAGTTGAGGAGTTTAGAAATTTTGACCATGTTAGCAGGATGACCCCAATGCACAAGCCATTCAGGAAGATTCAATGATTTTACAAGCTCCACAAAAGGCTCAAACAATGATGTAACAGCTTCAGCTTTACATTCCAAAAACAAAATTTTCAACTTCAGATTCAATTATCAACCCTCTTAATCCAAGAAAATTAGATACACAGATAGATTGAAAGAGAGTACCTCCAGGAAGAGCACCCAATAAGATCAATGGAAGAGGAGAGAAAGAATACAACACAGTCTCATTGCCACTGGATCCAAACGATTCTTCTTCTTCATCTTCATCTTTTTCAGAAGCTTTACAGCCGATTACAACATTCTGGTTCCCAAGACAAAAGGTGGGAACTTTTCTGATTCTCTTTGCAGGGAAGGAGTGAAATGGAATTTGGGGGGAGATGGGTTTGTATTGTGGAAATGGGGATGAATCTGATAGAAGCAGAGAGGATATCCTAATGGAGGCACTACAAAGGTTTGAAATAGCCATTTGGAGAAGAAGGTTGTAATTTGGGGTTTACGATGGTCTCGATGTGTTGAAATTGGATGGAGATATACAGTAAAGAGGGACAAGATTGGAGATAGAGAGACAAGTCACAACTACTCACTAGGAAAGGTGAGCAAACACACACGTCTTACTCACCATAAAGGTACATTGAAAGGATTTTCATTTATTATATATATATAAATAAGAATACTAGATTTGTCTATGACAAACTATTTTTAAATTTTATTTATTATACTTTAAATGGGTATAAACTAGCAATATTAAGAGAAATAGAGTTAAAAATCTTTCCTAATATAAAAAAATTAATAAAAAAATAAAAACTTAATTAAGGACAAGTAGAATGACACACCATTGGTACCAATGTCTCCGTTTTAACTCAAATTACTTTCAGATAGAATTGAACATGTGATATTTTGGTCTCTTAAGTCGACTTTTACCGGTGACCAGCTTTGGTAGGGTTAAGGAGAACTAGAATGACACGCCATTGATATGTCTCCGTTTTAATTCAAATCACTTTCAGATAGAATCGAACACGTGACATTTGATCTCTTAAGTCGACTTTTACCGGTGACCAACTTTGGTAGGGTTACTAGTTTTATAACTCTTTAACCAAAATAAAAAATCAAACAGAACATTAGTCATAATCTAAAATGGAAGTATGTCCCCTTCTCTGTTTCTTTTTCTTTTTCAACCTTTCTCTCAAATATATAACCCCAAATCAAACAAATCACAATACCCAAATTGAAACACAAGCTACAATCACTTCATTTATTACTTCTTGAGGAATCGAGGTTAATGGCTAGTAATGTGTGTCTTTTGAATCGATAAGGTGAACTGCTCATCCAAATATGAGGTGATTAATGATGAAAGGACATATTCACCTTGGTTTGAATATAATGTGGTAGATCATGTATTCAAGTTATGCTTTAATTTTAGAACATCTAGTCACATTGTCTCATGGTAGCATACACAAACTCTCTATTAGCTTAATGACTCTCTACTCACAAGTGGACTCTTATCACGATCATTACATGAAATAGTCAATAATATTTGTGGTGTCACTCATATGAAACAAAATACCCTTTGCAAAGTCGATTTCAACGCATCAAAACCACCACATTAATCTTGAGTCATTCTAGAAAAAACACTTTCCGCCTCATTTGAGTTATTCACTCAATCATATACTTAAATCTGAATAGATTAGTTAGTCATTTTTGTTGTCGTGATAGTACTTTGCTTGTAAGAAATTTCAAACTTTGATGCTCACTTAATGGAAATACAAATAATGATGCTATTGTTTCACCTCCATCAAGAACACTTACATTTATTTCTCGTGCAACGATAATCCTAAATGAGGTTTGCCAATAAACGACTCAAAACATTATGTTAGGAGTTTTAATTATGGCCGAGCCTTTCAAGTTCTTTAATTCAAGAAACGGGTTCTTGATGATGAAATCCAACACTCTAGCGCAGCGGACATAGAATTAGAGGAGAATTCGAGGTTAGGGAGAGAAGAGCCGAAGGGGAGGAGAGAAATACCACTAGATCACACCTAGCGGTCCAAGAAGGGGGAGGAAGGCCGAGAGATAACTTAAACACCAAGTTCCAAAATATTCAATTCATAGCCCCAAAAAGTGGGGTGGGCATCACCATTTAAAGAGGCTGATTTACCCAAGAGTATTCGGTTACAACAAACTTTCAAAATAACAGAATTCGGTTTCAAAAGAAATAAGAGAGAAAGTAAACAAAACAGAATTATTCCTTAAAAAACATAAATTGGCCCATATGGACACTTGGGCCGAGAGACGGATGCACAAAATATTTTAGGACCGAGGTTTTTGATTTTAGACCCTAACACATTATCAATACCAACGTAACTAGCGTTTGTCTGGACCACCTTAGGCATGATGAAATTGAGTGAGGCTAACACTGAAGTTTTAATCAAAGTTGTCTTTTAAGTTCGAGACTATATGGCTTCATGAGACCAATGAAAGCCTCCTTTCTTCACATATCAGATAATGGCTTACTAATATAACTAAAATAAATAAATAAAAAAACATCAATAATAACTAACTAAACCGAAAAAACATCTTAATAGTTTGAATGTTGTAGGTTGCAAGTTGCAACCAACTGATCTTGATACACTCATGAATATTTTATGGATCAATTTTCACCCCTTCTTCACTAATAAAATGATCCAAATAATACAATTAATGCAATTAACTTTGTCCAAACATATATTTTAGACTTATTTGATAATATACCAAAAAAAAATCAAATTAAAGTTTAAAAAAGATAACAAATATTCCAAAGAAGAAAGTGAACTGATAAAAGATAAATATATTAAGTACAAGTTGAGTATATGATTTTTAAATGAATTATTTTCTTTAATAAATTTTTATACATCTGAAAAATTATCTATAATTTTTTTTTTTTTTTTTGATAAATAACTAATTCTTATTAAATTCAATTAAATATTATATATATAAAATTAATAGTTAACACCAAATATATCTATAAATCAAAATAAAAAATTAATCATTTTATATATTAAATTTATAAACAATTTTTAAAAATCATAGAAAAGATTGGTCACTCTATCGACTTATTTGAGTTTATGAAAAATGATAAAATAGTGAAAATTTATACAAATAATGAGGGAATACATGTATATTGTATATGAAAGATGAGTTACAATAACTCTTTATTGAAAATTAAAAAATAACTTAAGATTTAATTATTCGTCTAATTTGTTATTAAGATAGGGACATAGAGACGAATACAGACTCGAAAAATGATTACTAACCCAATGAAAAATGTACAAGCAAATCAACTCACCAACGGTTAAAAAATATTATTTGAATTACAAAAGTTCAAGACGAAAAATCCATTTTAACTAAATATTATGCTGAATTGAATAAAACAAAACATCAATTCAAATTTTAGTGTGAAAAAATAAACAAGACACTTTTATATTTAAATTTTTTCATTAAAATAACTAAAAAGAATTGATTTTTCCTTAATATATATATATATATATATATATATATATATATATATATATATAAAAGAGAGAATAAAACTTGTAATAATTATAATAATATTTATTATAAATTTTTCATACTGCATTCTTAACTTTAATTTCAATTTATTTTAACATAAAAGTAATAGTGAAAGCTTTTTTATAGTTAAAAATTGTATAAATGTGAATTATTGCAAAATGGAATTCCAATTTACTATCAAAAAGAGAAAACCTTCCCCTCACTTGTCAAAATCTTCACAAATTACATTGCAAAGCCGAAGAAAATTTCACAAAAATAATTCTTTTTCAAATAATATAAAAAAAAAGCTAAATGAAAAAATAAAAAGAAAATGTAAAAAAAAATTGTATGAATTGATAGGTCATCTCTTGATGAAAGAGAGAATTAAAAAAAAAAAATCTTTACATCTCCAAGAATCTAGCATCAAGATGTAAACCCACTAAAATAAAAGAAATTCACACATAAAAAATATAAAACACCTATAGATAGAATGTCATAATTACACATCTCAACAATAGCAATTAGCAAGTGAGCTAATTTAAAAATAGACTACTCTTTCTCAATTTTGAATTGCGTGCAAATAGAAGCAACAAATATATACAAAATACAAGAGCATATTTAAAAATTGTTAATTTTCATAAACTTTGTCACAATTACAAATTCATTGAAAAATTGTTAAAAAAGTGATTTTTTGATTGATATAGATTGAATTTTCACTTCAATGTTATTTAGCCTCTCAACTACTCCTATCACTTGCTATTCAATAAGTTCTAAATCATATTTCAAATTATTAATTTTTAATCATAATCTAAATTATAATAGTAATTGTCAACAAATAAATACAAAATAGGTAATATATATATATAATCTAAGCTTACACATGGTAGTTTTTCCAATGCTAGTTGGAGAATGTTGTTATTTAATTTTTTTTTCAGATCTAACTCAATGTGTCCAAATGATGAACTTAAAGTGATGGATGATATGAAGAGAATAAACACTAAAAAATGTAAGGTAAAATGGGCCAATTTGAGATATACTAATTGAAACAAAGAGCAAGAACGTTATTTCATAAGATCTAAAAAGACAAAAGCATTCCAAAGACTATGCAAAAGCATAGACGCGAACAGGTTCCTAGACCCAGCAAAAACTGCACCCATCACTATCCCGAGAAACACAAGAGGCAGCATCCTTTGCATGTTAAAATGAGCAAGTGCGAAAGCAACCGAGCTAACAATAATCGCGCACCAAACGGGCATATACCTGGTTAACGAAGGCAAAAGGAAGCCTCTAAACACAATCTCCTCCCAAACAGGTGCACAAACTGAAACCACGATAGCATAAATTGCCATAGCCACAGGGTCTCGTGCAAAAATCGATTGCTCCACGCTCGAAACAGCAACTGGAGTAGATGGAAAGATAGGAAGTAGATTTAGGTTCACTTGTGAGAGACGGTTGACTAATGGAAACATGAGGCAGCCTAATCCAACATGTAACTGCCATTTGTTTCCGTCGATTCTAAATCTGAACCAGTCGGAAGGAAGGGGTCTGAATTTGGAAAGGGAGAAGTAGATGATTCCGATTCCAGCTAGACCTTCGACTACATCCGTCAAAAGACTGTATAGCGCTTGCCCTCTGTATGTTAACGTTTCTTTACTGAAACCTGCTGCATGAGCCAAATATGGAACTAGCCAAGATCCTACTAACCAGAATGAGGCAATCCAGAGTAGCATCACCTGTATCAAGTGAAAATTGTCACAAAAGGAATTTCGTGTTTGGATCCAGAATCAGATATGTTTGGAAATTAAACATAGATAGAGACAGATTCAAAAACTTATTTGGTTGTTTCACATCTGTATCCAGATACACAAAACACAATTATAAGTCTTTTTTTTCAAATGGGCTCATTGATACAGGCAAGCGCTAGACAAATAAATAAATCACATAATGAGACTTTGGATTCCATTAAGAAGTAGATTTAACATTACTTTCTATAAGAATAAACAAGCTTGATGAGATACTGGTCTATTTGGAAATAATCCCCATTCTTGAATAAGGTAAGTGATTTAGTATTTTTATTATTGATTTGAATGATGAGACGTTGGTTTATTTGAAACTTATCCGCATTAAACAAGCTCTTGAATAAAGTAAGTGATTATTAATATTTTGATAATTGATTTGAATGATGAGACTGCAGAAAGGATGCTTGATGAGATGGTGGCTTATTTGGAAATAATCCACATCAAACAAGCACTTGAATAAAGGACGTGATTTAGTATGTTGATTATTGATTTGAATGATGAGCATGTGTTTATTTGGAAATAATTCACATCAAACAAGCTCTTGAATAAAGTAAGTCATTTAGTATTCTCATTATTGATTTGAATGATGAGATTGAAGAAGGCATGTTTGATGAAGCAGTGGTGTTTTTGAAAAAAATCCACATCAAACAAGCTCTTGGATTGAGAATCAACCTCACATCAGTCATCAATTTATGGAAGTATTGCAAAGAACAAAAAAATTAATCAATATAAGTACAAAATGAATGGAAATAAGGAAGCAAATAGATATAAGAAAGCATGCTTACTTGAGCAATGGTCTTTGCTGTCCAAGGAACAGTCCAAGGTTCTGTCCCAAAAACTGCATTTGCAGCCTAAAACATAAGCAACCAAAATTAACACAACTTATAAGATACCATATAAGATTGTGTTCTTTTGATCTTATGAAGGCCGATTAAAATTATAAACACAGTACAGGTTACAATTTAACATAAATAACGTATATCGAGCCTAAATGAAAACAGCTATTGCAACTGCACTTCTCCTCATAAATTTGATTTGTTACTTATGTTGGGAGTTATCTTTTTAAAATTACAACAAACAAACAAAAGTAAATCTTGATAGCAAAACAATCAAACATGCTTCAATAAAATGTATTTTTTTCAGAAAGTCAAATATAGCAGCAACGAAGAATCTGTGGAAGAGATTGAAGATGAAAAGAGTCTTCCAAATGACATAGCAATGTTACCACTACTGAATTGATTCAGAAGTAGTAACCCAGACCGATCTATCCAAGAATGTTACTGCAAACTGGAAGATATATTGAACTGGAAGGTTTTTTTGTTTCTTGATTTTTGAGCTAGAAGCTTTCACATACATGAGTATCTTCGGTTAACTGGTTTCAAAAGTTAATTAGAACACTACTATAGAAGCATATCCATCACAACCACAACTTATTATACATGTATAACACCAAAATTTGGATAATATGGACTAAAATGCCATGATATCATATTTCTTGTCTAGGTGCACTTCCCTTTAAGATCATAATAATTAACCATTTTAAATTTATTTCTTTATCTTCTACAGCATTAGGAAGAAAGCAGTAAGATAATGAATACAATATCTCCTATTTAATCCAGGTATTTCAATATCTTCCAATTCCGATGAATTTCAATGAATCCCTTCCAATAAGAAAGGATTTCCTCCTACAATGTTGAATTGTAAAATGGATGCAAGAATCTTGTAAGTTTTTCCATCACCAAATTGTTCTTGAATGGATTCATCTATTAATGTCAAATTTGAAAAAGAACAACTAAACAGAAACATTTAATTCCAATTAGGTATATGTTGGTGAAAACAATGCATAAATAGAATTTCTCGCACAGGTTGTTTGAGGAAAAGCCAGATACCGGACAAGAAACTTAATTGAAATATGCATGGATTATTGTTAAATTTCAGCATACTAGCTCATAATTTTCTAACCATCCAACTAATACTACCACACATATAGAGAACACAATCTTTCCTTAACAGGTTTTCCAACTTTGACGTCATTATTGCGCCTAACTGATTCTAAACTCGGCCCTCCACAAATATTGATTCTATACAAATATCAAAGGGAAATACAAGCTTTATTAGTTCTTGTCGTCATGTGGACGCCTCAACCAATAAAATCGGTAAATTCACTACAACCAACCAATTGATTATTCATTGAACTTCTAAGCATCCAAGAAACCTTCTATACAGAAGTAATAACCATAAGAAACAAAAATCACATAATTTCAGAAGTAAATTGATGTACTAACATTTTGGAGACGAGAAGGCCAATCATCCTTTTTAGCCTTTGATTGTTGATGATCAGATTTCAATAGCCCTTCCGAAAATTTATCCCCCAAAATCTCCCCTTCAACATAGTCTGGACAGATATCTTCTTGTCTAAAACATGATAGTTTCAATTTCTACAAGAATAAAAAAAGTAAAGACATTATTTTTCTTCTTCTAGTTCCTCAATCAACATTATTGCTTCTACACAAATTATAACTGTTTGGTAAATTAGAGTAGATTAAGAGAATTGAGAAAGAGAAAGAAGAACATACGTCGCGTGAGGATGTAGAAAGTAAACGGACGAGGCTTGAAGAACTTGAAGAACGATGATATGGCAGTGAGATCTTACGGAATCTCGGAATCGAAGAGGTAGTCAGAACAGAAGGTAGGGCACGGGTAGGGCGTTGAGAGATAGAGTGACAAAAAGGGGATGCCATTGAGGCACCACCGTAAAATTGCGGGGATTTGTGCCTTGCTGCATCACAACGATGAACTTCCTAGGCAATTCATCAGATCAACGAATATGAAGGATAGTCAAGGAAGAAATCGCTAATTGGGTGATTCAAGTACCGCTTAATTCTCAGCTTGTTCCGAATTTTTCGGCAAAACCGGGGTGGGTGAGAGAGAAAGAGAGGTTTTTCACCAACCCAAATGGATTGCACGAGTCTTAGCCAGAGAGAACAGCTCATATGTTGATAAGCGGTCTTTTGTGTACCGCATCCTACTTATAACTCTCCACTTGACCACCTCTCTCTCACACACACATAAATTCATTTATTTATGTATTAAGTTGTTTAGTTTGAAGGCAATTTCAATTATTTCTCTTTTTTAATGAGTATAATTTATTTATATAATATAATATAGATTCTAGGCAAGATTAATTAAATATATAAAAATAAAGAGTTACACAATTAAAAAATATTAACAAAATATTAATATAGGAAGTAGGTGCATTTAAATTAAAAAATAAAAAATTGTAAAAAGTTAATCAAATTAATACCTCATGGCAGGACCATCAAATATTATTATTTATTTATTAATATTTATCCGATTGTGCTGGGTATTCATTTGATGGCCCAAAGCACTGCACGGTGAAAATAATAATAATAAATAAATAATATATAAAAAATTATACTTAAAAAAATTAATTTTATTTATTTATTTAAATAAATAATAACTTTATTTTTAATTTTTAAATATAAATTTGTTTTATAAACGTAAAATTGTAAAATTGAAATTTTTTATAAACTTGTAAAATCGTAAAATCTTTTTATCGTAAATTTAAAATTATAAAAGTTGGACATATTTAAAAATTTACTTATAATCTATTTGATTTATTTATTTTTTATTTGATTTTATTTTATTTTTATTTTTATTTTTATTATTATTTTTATTTATTATTATTTTATTTTTGTAAAGAATAGCATCAAAATTCCTCAAAGTATGATAATATGGATGATGTTTGTTGATGAGATTATATTCTAGTGATGCTAGAGAACATTCTTATGTCTTTATATTTAATTTTAGGATGTAATTTTTTTTTTGTTCTTATTTCTTACATGTAGGTCATCCTATCGTGGTTTCAATCGTGCCTAGTTTTCAAACCGAGAAACCCAACAAAGGACTGATTTTTTATCGTGGATTGGAGTCAATAGCGTGACCTCCAACCGAGTGAGCGACTAAGAATCTTCCTCGCGTTGGACCGTGGCTTGGACCAAGATTTTCCCCACCGACCGAGCGTCTGACAATGCCTGCTCCTCGACTGAGAAATTCATGCGTCCGACATGGTTTTTGACCGAGACGCCGACCGTGACCCAACGACCATCGACCCTAGCCTATTTTAATGCCTTGTTTGTTTGCTTGTTTTTGATGTATTTATTTATTTTCTGTTTTTTGTGTTTTAATGATTTTTAAAAATTATAAAAAATAAAAAATAAATAAAAATATTATTATTAACAAATATTAAACATATTTTTCGCTAAAGGCCTATTTGACTATATTTTGACACTTTGACATGTTTAAGAAAACACAGGTTTGATTGAATTATAACTTTTGTTTTAAATTTTCAAAAAAATATAAGGTTTGTTTCATTGTCTTCACAAATAAATTTGTTACTATATAAAATTATTTTCTTAAATTTTCAAACTATTTGACTTTTCTCTTCATTATTTAGACTTTTGTTTGCATGCTTACTTTTATTTATGTATGCTTACTTTTGTTTATAAAATTCCAAATAAAGGAAGTCTTTTTAATTTATGTACACAAAATTAGACAGTGACCATAATAAAAATTATATGTCACCCTTATACTTAGGGTAGGGCATAGGTCAATTCTCAGTGCATATAAGGTTTACAAGATAAAATGTGTAAAATATTTCTATAAGACGGTGAAGACATATGTAGTATTGACTGACGACCACGTGAGAGTGAGACGTAGCGTTAATGCCCTTTCTCACGTGTCATCAAGTCAGGGCCGATCCTGAGGACTGACTTCCTGAGTATTGAGTTTAAATTTGTGGCCCCTAAAATTGTAAATAACTTTTTTATATATTTTTTAATTTTATCTTTTTGGAATTAATAATTATAAATTTTATAATTAACAAAAATATATATCCAAATTAAATATATAACAACTATATCTCAGATATAAAACATTTCATAATATGTATTAAAAATATTAATGTAATAAGTTCTGAGTGAAAAAAATATAATAATAATTAACGACTATGAAAACAAATTCCTCCTTGCATTTTTGAGGTAAATCTTTTAATTAAGTCATCATATTCTAAACACTCATTTTTAATTGATATCTTCGTTAATTCATTTAATCTTTCTTGTGACATTGTACTTCGTAAGTATCTCTTTATCAACTTTAACTTAGAAAAACTTCTCTCTATCGAAGCAACAACAACAATAACCGATATAGTCAACAAAATTCGATAAACGATCCCTACATTATGAAAACAACCTTCTTCCCATAATGACCTTGTAAAATTAAGGATGTCAATTGATCTTTTTACTTATGTCGGTAACATTGTCTTTAAATTATTGAGCTCTTTAAATCATTCATCCCCATTAATATCCATTTTGTGTTTCAAGATTTTTTTAATTTATTGTAATCCTTCATCAATTTCTCTTCACTGACACTTTTGAATTTTCCATTGAACAAAAATCCAAGGAGTTCTTCAAAACGTTCAAGTTGTTCAAATCGATCTCAAAGCGATGTAAGAGCTTGACATAATCATTTCTTGTTTTTCACCATTGAGAAGAATATAAACGTAAAAATTAGAGGAAAAATGTATCCCCTTATACTATCCTTAGGAAACTTATCTTTTAAAATCTTAATAGGACCTCGTTGAACTAACATTGTCCTTTTTGAATCATTGATACTTCATCACAATCTTGGATCATAGTTATCATCAACAACCTTTTCAAATTCAAATATAGGTGTAAATTCTTTATTAACACATTTATCCACAGTATTAACATTCATAGTCATGGGTTGTTCAAGTATCTCATCTCCAATCCTATCATTCTCTTCAATATTCACTTCATCCTCAAGATTATTAATAGATTGTTCCAATATTTCATATCTTACTCTTACACTAACATTTTCTTAATTTCCATCTTGACTCAAAGTAAAGAGCTTTGGGCCTGGTTCGGATTGGAGTTTTTGAAAAAACCTAGAGAGGAAAAAAAGTAATGATTGGTAATGATTTTGAGGAGGTGATGATTATTTTTGGTAAAAAGACTTAAAGGGTATTGATATATATGAATAAAATAAAAAATAATAATTTAAAATAGAGAGTATTTTAGTATTTTGGTTAATGAAATGAGTGATGTGATTGTTAAGAAGTGATTTATTAAAAAAATGATTTTGAATGAGTTTTTAAAAAAACCCAAAAAGAACATGGCCTTGATTTTTTCATTGAATAGTTTAGAAATTGAACCCATTAATTATTTTGTCATTGCCTCTTGCCGTTTCTTGATATTTCTTTTATAATCACCAAACTCATATTTTTGAAACCTTATTCGATCTTTGTCATTTATACTCTTTTTCGTCATTTAAACCTAAAATATTTAAACTTATATATAAATTCTAAAATTAATAATAAATTAATGCATTAAGTAAGATTATTTAACTAGATCTAGACTTCAAAAAGGAAAATAAAATACCCGGTGATGGGGTCGGGTGATATGTTTTTCGTAGTTTTGAAGCATGATTTGATAATATTGGTAATATATGTGATAGATATTTTAAAGTGATAAAATATTTGAAATATAAACATGAGAATAAGAAAAATAATTAAATAAATAAGTGCGTCACTAACATCATTACCTCAAAGATGATTTTTACAGTCTTTGTAAACTTGAAGATTGATAAAAGAGAGAAGTTAAAAGATACAAATGATTTTTACTCTCTTTGTAAATTTTAAGATTGATAGAAGTTAAAAGATACAAAAGATGTGGACAAAAAATATTAACATAGAAAATTACAACCGTAATAGTAGGAATTTAGGGTTAGAAAATTATTAGGTTAGAAACTTAAAATAAAAATAGAAAATGACAACCTCTAGCAGGGTTTAGGGTTAAAAAATTACTACTACAATATTAGGTTAGAGAAGTGCGGAAATATTAAAATAGAAAAGAATGTGAAATATAATCAATTAATTATATAATTAATATTTATATATGATGATATATAAATAGTTAATATATTATAATAAGATAAAAAAAGTTATATATATTGTATAATATATATTTAATATAAAAAAGAAATAAACACAATTAATAATCTAATATATAATTAATAATATTATTATATATTGAAATATTGGGGCCCGTGAAGTGGCGGGGTATGCAACTGTATAGGTTGTCTTACCCTAGGATAGGCCCTACACCAAGCACCGAATTCGTTTGAGAGAATCTCTAATTTTATATTGTTCTTACACTAAATTTATTTTTTTAATTTTGTGGGGAAAATTAGGTTGCAACTCATGTAGTTGATAAAATTATTTTTAATTGACAAAGCTAAAAAGGAGAATTTTAATCAAATCTAATATTTCGGTTCCTCGTCTCACTCGAGATTTAAGAGAAATATAAATTATGGGATATTGATTATTAAATTTAGTTTATTTTACGAGGTTCATTTTTTACGACGAATCAAAATTAATTTTGATTGTTGTGTTACAAACGCGCTTAAAACATACAAAGACATGAACAATTGAAGTTGTTCATGTCTTTAATTTACCCAAAGTATAGGATTAATGCACACCAAGGACTGCACAATGGGAAAACTATATCAAAGGACAATACTGTCATATTAACTTTCCTTATTTCATCGTCTTCGACGAGCCGACTGAGTCACCTGAGTCTGTCACTTTCTTAGTGAGTCTGTCCGAGTTGACCGAGTAGAGACTAATTCTCTATCCCCGTCCACTTTCTTTCACTATCTTTTGTCTTCAACGATCGTCGGAGCTTCTACATAAAAACACGATTATGCGATTTTCTTGTCCATTTTAATTTATTCTTTTAACAATTTTATTCTTATTATTTATGAAATTGTTCTAAACAAAAAAAACTGAATCCACATTCAACAATGATGTTGTGCCTTGCAGATGATGTAATTATCGAGGTCTTAGAGGAGGAGAAGACAATCATGTTATGGTAAAGTTGGAGAGTATCTATATGAAGAAGTCACTCACCAATAAGTTGTTTCTGAAGCAACGGTTGTTCACCTACGAATACTAGAAGGTATGCAAATCAGAGAGAACCTAGATGAATTAAATTCTATCATAGAACTAAGAAATATCGATGTTAAGGTTGATGATGAAAATGATGCCTTAATTTTGTTAGTATCTTTTCCCCCATCATATGAAAACTTTGTCTAGTCTTTCATTGTTGGGAAAGATACAGTAAGTCTAGAAGATCTCAAGTCTGTCCTTCATTCAAGGAATCTATGCCATATGGTGGCTGGTACAATTACAGATAGTCAAGCTTTAGGGTTGTTTACCAGCGGAGGTAACGGGCGAGGAAATGAAAAGAAACGCGATAAATCGTTTACTTGAAAGGGTCTTAAGCCGACTGATATATGTAATTACTATAAAGAGAAAGGACAATAGAAGAATGAATGTCCTTTGAAGAAAAATCCACAGAAATCTAGTTCTGTTTCTATAGTTGTTGTAGAAGATAATACATTATCCAATGATAATATTGCTCTAGTGGTAGATGGACGCACCCATCAAGCTGATGCATGAGTTTTTGATTTTGGATCTTTGTATCATATTTGTCCTTCACGAGAGTGATTCAAATCTTACAAACAAGTAGATAATGGTAGTGTTTTTATGGCCAATAACTCTGTTTGTAAGGTAGTTGGGATTGATTCAATCAAGATTAGGACATACAATTGTAAATTATTTACACTTAATGAGGTCAGACATGTTTCACTTATTACTAAGAATTTGATATCTCTAAGTATACTAGATAGTAAGGGATTCTGGTTCTATGGTGAAAATGGAGTTCTAAATGTTTGTAAGGGTTCCAATATTAATCTGAAAGGTGTCAAGAATGGCACTTTGTATTTTTTACAAGGTTCCACTGTCATAGGTACTGTTTCTATTGTATCATCATAGATTCACAAGGAGATATGACTGAGCTTTGACATATGAGGTTTGGTCATATGAGTGAAAGGGGAATGCAAATTCTAGCAAAGGAGAATATTTTTGGTGGTCACAAGATCATAAGTCTCGACTTTTGTTAGCATTGTGTTTTTGAGAAACTACATTACAACAAGTTTCTAAAGGCTATTTGCAGGACCAAAGACACACTTGATTATATCCATTTAGATTGTTGGGGTCCAGATAGCGTTGAATCTCTTGGAGGTCAGAGATATTTTATGACAATCATTGATTATTTTTTAAGGATGACTTGGTTGTTTTTCATGAAAAATAAAGTAGAAGCCTTCAAATATTTCAAAGAGTGGAAAATCAAACTGGGAAGAAGATCAAGAGATTACGAACTAACAATGGTCTAGAAGCCTACATATGCCATATCATAACTGTATAGCTGAAAGAATGAATCAGATATTACTAGAGAGAGCGATGTGCATGCTCTATAATGAAAAACATGATAAGAGTTTTTGGACAACAATAGTGACTACAACATGCTATTAGATAAATCGTGGGCCTCACACTGGGATTAACTACAAAACACCTTATGAGGTATGGTCTAGACAATCTATTTATTACTAGGGTCTGAAAGTTTTTGGTTGCATAATTTATTATAATATTAGTGAGGGTAAACTAGATCTAAGATAGAAGAAATGAGTATTTGTGGACTATGGAGATGGTGTTAAAGGATATAGAGTATGATCTTTATCTAAGAAATGAGTTATTTTGAGTAGAAATGTCATCTTTGATGAGAATTCTATACTTAACTCTATTGAGAAACCTATAGAAGAAAGTAAAAGTGTTGAAAAATAGGGGGAGTTAGAAACTACTCTACAAAAAGAGATAGAACCCCACGTTGAGGGTCAACTGTCAAAGCTTGGATAATTATATACTTAATTGTCTAAAGTTATTCATGAGAGTGTAATTGAATGTCGGTTAAGGAGGATTTGAGTTAGACCACCTCAAAGATACGGTTATGAAGATATGGTTGGTTATGCACTACAAGTTATTGAGAAAATGATAAAGGTGAAAAAAGTAGGATAAAGTAAGCCATCCGACACCGGCGAGTACATCTGGCCATCCAGCATTGACAAATGCATCTGGCCATTTGACATCAACGAATGCATATATGACATTTGGGCATTGACTAATGCACTTGGGACATTTGAGAGAATTCAAGTCAAGGTATAGATTTATTGAATGAACTTGAATAGTTGGTCTTTATTAATGGGTCGGCCCAAATTCTTTATTTGTTAGAATTTTTGTATTAGGGTTTTAGGGGGATCGAGTGTTATATAAACTCGTGTTATAACCTTAGTTTTTTATGTTATCATCTCTATAACAATCTTCTCAATAATAGTTTCTCTCTTCTGGGTGGACGTAGCCAAGATTTATCTTGGTGGACCACGATAAAATCTTTGTTTTTTATTCCTTACGTCATCTATTGCATTCTGTTACAACATGGTTAAACAAGGAAAATATACCAAAGCAAATATTATAATACGTTTTTGAAAATTTGATCATTTAGTAAAAATACGAATGAACTCATCATATAACTGATATAATACACCCCTCACTGGTCACAACCCTATAATTCTTATAAAGCTTTATATATCATATTCTTCGCCTCAACTCTTCATTCTCAAAAACTCAAAATTCTATGAGAATTGCTATTCTCTTCATTTTGTAATTGTTTGCTCTTTGTATTTTACATGTTCAAATTGGAAACATTGAAAAAATATTGTCTCTTGAATTTCGATCAAGCCGACACCTCTAGTAACATCAATTTATCGCTCGAATCTCTTTATATTGCCTCTTCTTATAGAAGAATAATTCGACAATATTGAATCAATCAATGTGATTCCAGAAGATTTTGTTTGGTTAAACAAGTGCTACTACATTCGTTCAAAACGCTGAAGATGAGTAAGCTTGAGTTTACCAAAGAAAAAATTGAGTGAAAGATTCTTTTTCTTTTGATTTCACGTTAAGAATAAGCACATTTTGTCCCATGACCTTCTTTATTTGTTTTTTCAATTAAGCCAGTGCAGCCGACAAATCGAAGTAGAACTTATTTTCATGTACCCAAAATTTTAATTGAATGTATTGTTATTATTTTATATTTAATAACATTAAATGCAAATTGATTTATAAAAAAGATATATTTTGTTATAAATATGATTATAAAAATTACTTGAACTATTTCTTTATGTTAAATTCATATTTTAGCATGATCTCATGTAACGGTTATTTGATTGTTTTAGGTATCAATTTGACGCAGTTTGTTTGATTCAGTTTCATGATATATATATAGGTGTCCAGATCCGTTAGGTTTAGCCCAAACTAGGATGGGCCAAATGACAACTAGGGAAGGAACCAAAAATGACAACTAGTATGTGGAATTTACGTAGAGTTTGGTTATTTCTACAACTTACTATATTGTTTTTACTACTTAAAAAAGGTTCAAGTCCATGTAATTGAGTTGACTAAAGGGAGAGGATAGAAAAGAAAAAGTAACACATTCAAAAAATCATTGATATCTATATTGAACCGGCACTCCTCAAATACGACTCTTTCTTTCAATGAATCTTAGGATAGTCATTCCATATATTAAATAGAATATTCAAGTTATCCTATAATCTTTATGGCTTTTATCTTCTAGGCTATCCATAAATAATAGGGTTGAGTCATTTTCAGAATAAGATAAAATAGATTCCCATTATACCTATATCTTTTCTGTAGGGTCAGAACATGTATAAGGTATTTTTTCATCTTAATCAAGGAAGTCTTACAAACCTAATTAAATGTAGTTTGTCCGACCAATTGACCATCACTTTCAGTCGCCTATCCATTAGAAAAGAAAAGTCCTCTCATCTGTCTTTTGGGACATATGATTAGTTCGATGTCAATATATTTATCGTCTTAATATTTACATTCTCAACGTTTTCATTATTATTTCCTAGATTTTTTTGAGCGAAACATAGAAATGTCCTTTACAATTAGGATAACCAATTTAGTTGACAATTGTGTTTAGTTGAAAGGTATTATAGGTTGAGAGAACGACAACCATTTTCTAAGCTTGGGACCGCAACATTAAATATCTTTTCAAAGGTAATCTAATTTTCTTCGGCCCTAAAATAAAGGGCACGGACGAAGACAATATGCAATAATAAATGTATATTAGTTTAAAATGTATGGAACTTGTCTTGAACTTTTCATTCAAGAATGTCCTCCCCAACAAGCTTAGGTCCAATACATTTTAAAATACTATAAGTTTATTATTGCATATTATCTTCAACCTATGTTTGTTTCCTTTAAGATTAGTGTAAGAATTAAAATTTTATATAACCAATTTATAAATTTTAAAATAATTATTTTCAATAAATAAAATCAAAATAATTAAAACTAATGTCAAAACATAATTATCTATTAATTAGATTAATTATTGTGATAATTAAACCTTAATTAATTAAAATAATAATCAAAGAAAATTAATAAAATAATTTGGGATAAATGGTGTACTCTTTTTTATCTCAAATTAATTTTAGAAAAATTAAGGAGAATTAAGATAAATAATTTAGGATAAATATTTTCCATTCTATCCCAAATAATTTATTTGTTAAGGCCCAAAAATATAAAAAAAATAAAATAAATTGACAAAATAAATATCATTTTTATTAAAATATTATATATATTTTTTAGGTTAAAAATAAAATCAAAGGGATTAAAGAAAAATCAATTTGAAAGAAGCCCTTAGATTGAAAATGGAGCGTGATCAATTGCAGCCAAAATAAGGAGGATTTGTTACAACAGACCCTACAATCATTGGATGAGCACTAGAAGCTCATCCAACGCACAAGAGTCATCCGTGTTGCACGTTGCAATGAAAGCGAGGCACATTCGCGCAACACATGACCAGCAGACGGACGCCTTAAATGGCGTAAGCCTAGATGCGCGTAGACCAATCATTGCCAACAGAGCGCTAATGGAACGTCCAACGTCCGCACTTAGGCTCAAAACGACGTCGTTTCAGCCCTTCCTTAGTGCTCAAACACAGAAGGACGAAACATTGTCGTTTCTTGTTTGTTTGTCTTCTTCCTCGCGACGACGAACTAGATAAGAACGGTTCCATCTTTGATTTTTCAAAGATGAAACTTTGTTATTTCACCACCTTTTGACTTTTTTCAAAAGGTGAAATGATCACCTTACTCCGGTGATTATTTCTCCATGCCTAAAAGCATCATCACAACCTACACCAGCAATTGGTCGGAGAACAGCCAAAACACCATCAATGGTTGTTTGACCAAATTCGATCCATTTGGTTTATGAGACAACCTTGGGAGGTTATAAATAGCCTCCTCTAGGCAAACTAAAGGCGAGAGATCCACTCTCAAGCCCTCAATCACTCTTGAAAATAAATTTGCCATTAAAGCTCTTCAAACTTTCTGAAAATTTGGAATTTTTGTGTAAGGCTATAAGGTGTTGATTCAGACATTCAAAAAGTTTCACTAAGAGTTAATGAGTGTTCTCCAAGTAAGCTTATAATCACACTATAATTTGATTTACTAGTTTGAATTGGAATTTTTATATTTCAGTTTTGATAGTATCATATATTGTTTGGTTATTCGATTTCTTGATTTGAAAATTGATCATAGGATCATTTATAAGATTTTTGTTGAAACAAAATCCAATCAATCGACTTAAATCAGAAAACCTCAAATTTGATTTTAAAATTTTTCAAAATCGAGTTTTTTGTTCTTGGGTTACTGCTCAAGAAAAGCAACCCAGAAAGTTGCCAAGCATGTTTCTAATAATGTAAGGATCCTATTTAGATTAATTCCAATCTATCCTGATCATGTTTCATCAAAAACTAAAATATTTATAAAAAAATAAATTTTTTTTTTTGAATTGATCAAAATGAATAGTTAGTGTTTATGTTTTGGATTCATTCAATCATATGAAGAATAAAGAAATTATTGACAAACTTCTTACACTCAAATAAAGTCTAAAACTTAAAAACATGTTTTTGTATCAAAACTATTTGAATTGAGTGGGATATCATCTCAATCGATTAACACATCGAGATCATATTATAAATGATCATGGGAATTATATGAAACTTCTCAAGCCCTTGAATCAAAGGATTCAGGCCTCAAACAAAATAATCAAACATGTAGTTTGATGTTCTTGAGGACCGAGAAACCTAACCCAGGTCTAGCTAGGACCGAGAGTCCTTCGCACCCAGGACCAATGAATTTTATCCCAAAGCTAACTTAGGACCGAGCATCCTTCGCACCTAGGACCAAAGAAAGTTATCCCAAGACTAACTCAGGACCGAGTGATGTTCATACCAAAGACCGAGGGAAGTTAGCCTGAGGCTAACTTAGGATCGAGAATTCTCGTACCCAACCGAGAATTCCCGCATCCGACCGAGAACTGCCTACACTTAGAACCGATGACTTCTACACCAAACCGAGAATTGCCTACACCTAGGACCGGTGACTTCCACATTCGACCGAGGGACTTTGGCACCTAGACCGAGAATCCCCACACTCTGAACGAAGGGATTCGACCCAGGACCGAGAATACCGATCCTAGGCTCTGTTTGGTTCCATTTTTTTTTCAAAATTATTTTTGTAATTTTGGATTCTTAAACCATTTTCTTAAAATCTAAAATAAATAGGAAATGATACCAAAATATTTTATAATATTTTCAAAAAAAAAAATGTTAAGGGTTGTTTGAGATTTATTTTTAAAACCCTAATTCTTTTAAATCAATATTCTTCAAGTACACTCCTCTTCAATCATTGTCATCAGCTATAGGTACCAATCATTTAAATATTCTTTACAATTTTTAAATATCTGAAAAACCTGTACATGTTTAGGACTTGAAGAATACCTGAAAAACGTTTAAATGTCTAGGACCTGTACAACCAAAATTAGGAGGATTCGTTACAGCAGACTCCATCGACAACGGATGAGTGCTGGAAGATCATCCAACACACGAGATTCATCCACGTCGCCCGTTTCAATGAAAGCGAGGCGCATCCGCACAACACATGATCAGTAGACGAACGCCTTCAACGGCGTAAGCCCAGATGCGCGCAGATCGCTCATTGCCAATAGAGCGCTAATGGAACATCCAGCGTACGCACTTAGGCTCAAAACAATGCCATTTCAGCCCTTCCTTAGTGCTCAAACATAGAAGGACGAAGCAATGTCGTTTCTTGTTTGTTTGCCTTCTTCCTCGTGGCAACGAACTAGATAAGAACAGTTACATCTTTGTTTTTCAAATATATAACTTTATTGTTTCTCCACCTTTTGACTTCGTTCAAAATGTGAAATGATTACCCTACTCCGGTGATTATTTATCATATGCCTAGGAGTATCATCACAGCCTACACCAACAATTGGTCAGAGAACAGCCACAACACCATCAATGGTTGTTTGACCAAATTCGATCCATTGGGTCGATGAACCAACCTTGGGAGGCTATAAATAGCCTCCTCTAGACAAACTGAAGGCAAGTTGTCCACTCTCACGCCCTCAATCACTCCAGAAAACAAATTTGCCATTAAAGCTCTTCAAGCTTTTTTGAAAATTTAGAATTTTCGTATAAGGCTATAAGGTGTTGATTCAGACATTCAGAAAGCTTCACTATGAGTTAAGGAGTGTTCTCCAACTCAAGTAAGCTTACAATCACACTATCACACTAAAATTCGATTTACTAGTTTGAATTGAAATTTTTATATTTCAGTTTTGATAGTATCATATATTGTCTAGTTATTCAATTTTGTATTCGAAAAACGATCATAGGATCATTTATAAGATTTCTGTTGAAACAAAATCCAATCAATCGACTTAAATTAGAAAATACCAAATTTTATTTTGAAAATTTTCAAAATAAGTTTTTTTGTTCTTGAGTTATTGTTCAAAAAAAAATAACTCAGAAAGTTGTCATGCATGTTTCTAATGATGTAAGGATCATACTTAGACCAATTTCAATCCACCTTGATCATGTTTGATAAAAAACTAAAAAATATTAAAAAATAATAAAAAATAATATTCTTGAATTGGTCAAAATGAATAGCTAGTGTTCATGTTTTGGTTTCACTCAATCATATGAAGCATAAGAAAACTATTGACAAGCTCTTTACACTCAATTAAAGTCCAGAACTCAAAAACCCGTTTTTGTATCAAAATTGTTTGAATTGAGTGGGACATCATCCTGATCGATTAACTCATCGGGATGATGTTATAAATGATCTTAGAAATTATATGAAGCTTCTCATGCCCTTGAATTAAAGGATTCGGACATCAAATGAAATCATCAAACTTGTAGTTTGATGTTTTGGGGGACCGAGAAATCTAACTCAGGTCTTGCTAGAACTGAGAGTCCTTCACACCTAGAACAAATGAATTTTTGTTGAAGGCTAACTCAGGACTGAGCATCCTTCACACTTAGGACCAAAGAAATTTAGCCCAAGGCTAACCCATGACCGAGCGTTATTCATACCAATGACCGAATGAAGTTAGCCTGAGGTTGACCTAGTACCGAGAATTCTCGTACCCAACCGAGAATTCCCGCATCCGACCGAGAACTGTCTACAACTAGGACCGACGACTTATGCACCCGACCAAGAGCTGCCTGCACCTAGGACTGATGACTTCCACATCCGACCGAGGGACTTCGACACCCCGACCTAGAATCCTCGCACCCCGATCGAGGGGTTCTGACCCAGGACCGAGGGTTTTAGCCCCGGATCGATAAAAATTGCACCCATGACCGAGAATACCGATCCTAGAGCCTGTTTGGTTTTATTTTTATTATTTCAAATTTATTTTTGAATCTTAAACCATTTTCTAAAAATCTAAAATAAATAGGAAATAATACATATATATTTTTTAGAATATTTTCAAAAAAAATTGTTATGGCTTGTTTGAGATTTATTTTTAAAACTCTAATTCTTTTAAACTGATATTCTTTAGGTACATTCCTCCTCAATCATCATCATCAGCTATAGGTACCAATCATTTAAATATTCTTTGCAATTTTTAAATATCTAACAAATATGTGTATGTCTAGAACCTAAAGAATAATTGGTTAAAATAAAACGTTATATAACAAATTTTTTTAAAACCAATACTTTATAAGGTAGAGACCGTTTCTAACGGTATAAAGGACATAACGTGAAAATTCTTTCCCAAGTATCACCAAACTACGAACTAAAAAGAAACTCTAGTTAAAAATATGTTCGTATACGTATACTTTTATTGATTTTAAACTAAAAATCAATTGACAACTCTTTATCAAATAAATAGTCATTTAAATAAATTATTTTTAATTAATTTAAATCCAGATTTCTTTAATCAAGTTTTAATTTGATTATTTCTAATGTAAGAGATTATTTGAAATTTGATAAAAATTAATTACAGTTAAACCTCTTTAAAGTAATACTCTTGGGACCAAAAAAATATATTATTTTATCGACTTCATTATTTTATCGATATAATAATATTTTATTAATTTATCGATAAAGTAATAAAATATTACTTTATCGAAGTTTTCTATAGTATGTATTTGATATAAAATTATTTTTGTTATATTAATATATCTAAAAACTAGATTTATGCATATAAAAAATTGCAGGAAACATTTTAAGCCATCAACACTTTAATTACTTATTACAGCACGAATAAAATATACTAGGAGTTATTTATGTTTTATATTAAGTCAATTAAGTCAAGGATGTTGTTAATTTTGAATTTTGTGGAAAGAAGAAACAAGTAACTATAGATTCATATTTTAAAAAGAATTAAATTTTGTAACTCATATACAATATACATAATTATACATATTACTTGGGGCCTTAATGACTTTCTAATTTTTTATTTTATTTTATACTTTTTAACAAGAATATTATTTTACAACATTGGCCCAAGTTGAGACAGGCGGAATTTACTACTTAAGCCATGTTATTACTTTATCCTATATTACTTTAAAGAGGTTTAATTGTATTAATGAACTTCAAAATGTCCGGATAGATTTTCATAATCTTTTAAAATAATGATTTATTTTAAAAAAAAATTGACACGTAAATCGATGTTTAAATTTTTCGAACCTCATGTTTTATCGGGAGAAAATTTTTTTGAGGTTATAATTAGGGTTTAAGAAAACTTAAAATATAGAGCTAGGATTCAATCATAACACCATTCAAATTTTATACATCAATTGCATACCTTGTACCCAATTTCCATCACATTCCTAAGGCTTTGCTTTTAATATATTCAATTCATCTCTAACCACGCAATGTTTATTTTCCAATCTTCTTCTTTTTTTTAATTAAGAATAACTATCACATCACCACACTTCAACTCAAATCTATCCTTGCATCCTAACCTTTCCACTTTCACAATTTCTCATTCATAAATCATATAGTTCATTTTTCATACATAAAAGTATAAAATATTATTTATTTAGAATTAAACTTTTTCTAAACATTCATTCTTCCAACAAACTCTTTTCAACCTTAAATCCATTTTATAAAGGTTAATAATTTAAAATTTTAAAAGTAATAGAATTAGGTCATTTCACTAAACAAGTGAATAATTCTAACAACTTAATCAAACTTAATTCATTTGAAACTAGTAATTAAACTTCGAAATTGGGTAGACTTAATCTCTAACAAATTATTGATTAACGCCATGATTAAATATACACATCATTTCTACTGAAGAATTCAACAAATATTATCAATCAAATGATACAAAAATGAATTAACACATTCATTACATTGCTTATGCCACCCTTGTCATAAGCATTTGCTTTAGGTCCATAGTCACTCCATACATTTAGACTATTAGGCAGCTACCAAAGTCCAAAGATAAAACTAATAACATTCATGCATAAAAATCACTTTAACAAGTGTCATAGCAACTTCACATAACTAAGGTTCATTGATCCCAATAGTTGAGGTACATAAACTAAGTGGTCGAGATGTAAAGAATACATATAAAAAAACTTTAGCTTGTTATCTTTTATTTCTCTCAGACCATTTTCTCTCTTCTTCTTTTCATTCCTATGAAATATTTATAATATAATATGAAATAACAAGTGCTCACAAAGCTTAATCACAAGATAAAGTGATTACATGTTATATGTAAATATTTTTCATTAGTAGAAATCATCCTAAGGTTGGTGATTACTATACAAATAGCAAAACTAAGTTGTCAAAATTCTTCCCTAAGACTTACTAAAATCTCTTTTATTTTTAGTTTATGGTTTGAAATTAAATAATGGGATGATTCTTAAAAGTCAAAGGAGACGTTAGTTCCCTTCAACTATTAATCTTTAAAAACGAATTAGGTTAAGACTTTTATACACTTCAAACGTTCACGTTTAATTTCTTTTGAACTTAAAATGCGAGAGAAATACATCGGTGGGTGAAAATACATTACACATGCTGATCTCAAATGCTCTAAAATGGATTGTGAAAGTCTAATAAAAATCAATTTTTGTGAAACTGTTTTTCTTCAAAATCAGGACGATATTATTTTCTAGTCATTTTTTTTATACAAAATTTGTTTTAAATCTTGACTTTTGGATGCAGAAATTGAGTCTAGAGTGAGATCCCAGGACACACTACATGATTGAAGTCTTAAATGAACATGTTGTTAAGCTAAATATTCTAAAACTGATAGAGAAGGTTGGACAAAACTACTTCAGTGAACTGTTTTTTTGAAGAGTTCAAAGTTGTGATAAAAAAAACATGATTTTTGGATTCGATGTGTTTGAGCTGAGATTATAGAAGATTTAAATTTGGAACTAAGATTGATTCAAGAACATAGTTTTGAATTTTGAGTTGGAATTGACATATCTTTGTAGATTTACAAGTAAGTTGGTGAATATAGCTTAAAATGAGCTTAAAGAAATTTGAGTTTGAATTGGAGATAATTCAAGAACTTGATTTTGAACATTGTGATTGAAATTGCTCGATTGAGGTTTGAATATTCAAAATTGATATTGAACTATTGATTTGAATTTGATTGTGTGAAATTTGACATTTGATGTATTTCAATTGTTTGTGAATGATTTGAGTTTAAGTTAACAATGATATCTAGCAAAAAGAAAGAAAAGAGTTAACCTTCATAAGAATTAGATGTGAAAATCTATTTTGATCTAGGAAAAATAACTCTAATATGAACTTAGGTCAAAACTCACTATTAAGATGAAATCAAATCTATAGTCAAGCTTACTCTACCAAAATTGTGGGGGAAACACACAAAATTGTGATACACCTTAAACTCGAATTAGGTATATATATATTGAAATGACATAAATAATAGAAATAGAATGAAGGACGAAGAGAATATAAGATAACACTTGAATTGATAGAAGAGAGACAGAACCCTAATAGGGTGAATACAATGGGGGAGAATAAGAAGATAGAGAGAAGTTGATCTTGAGAGAATTCTTGAATAATGTCTAATGTGTTTTCTATAGACCCCCGATCTCTTTTTTATATAGCCTTCACCTACCATAATCAATCCTCAGCCGAATATTCTGTAGATTATATCCCTTCCTTATATACTCTCCAGCTGCCATAATCAATTTCTCGTCAATCTCACATTTTTAGCTACTACCTTATTAATAATTATTTATTTCTATATAAATAATTATTTATTCTCAATTAATCAATTATTTCATATTTTGGCTAATTGCCTTATTAATAACTGTTACGTCTACCCGTCAGCTTACTTTAGGGTTAAGAAACCTAACCCTAGTAATACCTCGTAATAAATTGGTAAAGGAAAAGAGAGAGTTAAATAAACAGCATTTTTTTCTACAATAAACAACATTTACAATAACAATAATTCATCTTGTGTCCTAATTACAAGAATGAGTATTTACATGTAAACAATTAAAAACATATAGACAAACCACTTAAGAAACATATGTTCCCACTCCCCTCCCCTCCCCTCCCCTCCCCTCCCCTCCCCTCCCCTCCCCTCCCCTTAAGAAACCACTTAAGAAACAAGAATGAGTAGTTACAAGAAGAAGAAGAAGAAATAACATTTGTGCAGATTCAAACTTCTAATTTCCTCCCAAGTTTCGAGAACCTTCCAACATTGCCATGAGGCTTCCTCCATGTACCCTGCCTTCTGGAAGTGAAAATTGCAGTGGTAAGGTTGTTGTTGGATCTTCTTTAGCAGAAGAAGAATCCATGGCCTGAGTCTGATTGATAAAGAATGGAGAACAACTAGTCCATTCCATGTCATTATTAATAGTAGCAGTAGTATTGTGAGCAGCACAAAGACTAGATTTCCCTCTCACAAACTTATCACAAGAAGGTTGTCCTCCCCAAGAGCATCGTTTTCCCCCTCCATGTCCCTTGCAAAAATCGCTCCTTCCTTGTGCACTCTTTCCACATCCTCCTACAAAACTACACCTTTTGCCACCACCATGACGAACGCAGAAATTTGTACGACCTCTCGCACTTTTAGAGCATTCCGGGAACAAGCATCTCTTACCCCCACCGTGCCTCACACAAAACATCGTCCCTCCATGTACACTCTTAGGACACCCTTCTAAATAACTACATCTTTTCCCACCCCCATGACCTTTACAATACATCGTACTACCTTCCGCTCCTTTACTACACCCCACGAATTGACACCTTTTCCCACCCCCATGTGCTTTACATAACTTCGTACCTCCTTGAGCGCTTTTCGTACATTCAGGTCTTTCACATCGTCTTCCACCTCCATGCGATATGCATAATCCTAACATTCCTTCTGCACTCTTATCACAATTTTCAATCTTACATCTTTTCCCACCTCCGTGCTTTATACAAAGACTAGTTTGTTTCCCTCTTGCGGCTTGACTGCAGCCTTCGTGAATACACCTTCGGCCACCACCATGCCTGATACAGAGGTCAGTTCGGCCTTCTGCACTTTTCGTACACCCGAGGTGTATGCAACGGTTACCCCCACCATGTGCCTTGCAAAAGACTGTTTTGCCCTCGGCTCCGTTTGGACAACCTTCTCGCTTACACCTCTTGCCACCTCCATGCGAGATGCAAAATTTCGTGGCCCCTCTTGCTCCTTTACCACAACCTTGGAACTGACACAGCTTGACATTTGTGATGCGTCGCCTTTGGTTTGGGATTTCATCGGTTGGATTGATATGCATGGTTTGCGAAGCCAAGAATGATGAAATAACTGACCCGCATTTCCAACGAGATGATACTGACCCTTCTGTTCCTGGTATGTCGGGCGGTGGCTTGAATGCTTGGGTAAGGGTAGTAACATCGGAGTCTTTAAATCCAGTTGATAGGCTTAGTTCTAGGTCTAGCTTTGGTTTTTGGAGTTCAACCCCTTCAAACATCACAATAGAAGAAACACAATTCAATTGTGTCTTGTACGAAGATTCTTCTTCATTTTCCTTCCTCGAACCTAAGGAAGTACAAGAACTTGACGAGAAGCCCAAACTAAGAGCCAACGGGGAGATGCTTAGAGGGTTCCTTTTTCTATTGCTTACTATACCGTTTGACAATCCCGGATGATAATCCAGACTCAGTGCAGCAACATTAGACTGACCATCTCCCCAATCAAATGTTTTCTCCATATTAACATCCATCCAAAATACCAAACCAACTCACAGTGCTTTATAAGAGGCAGGCCTGACTTTAACAAGATAAAATTGAATGAAAAAGAATCAGCAGTTAAAAGGAAAAACAACCACCACTGACAAATCCAGATGTGTCACTGCGATCCATTCTTGAGGCTACCAAAATCACAATTAGCAGGCTAGTAATTAAAACAATTCCAACTTTCTGATGTGGTGTACACAGGCTGCCTATTATTCACCTATTCTGAAAAAGAATGTATATACATTGTTAAATAACAAACAGATAGATAAACTAATAATACCTACAGATGATATTCATCTTCTTCAAATCATTGGAAGAGAATAGAATGAGATGGAATTCCCATGTGTTAGTCAAATCAGCATTGCCACATAACTACAATTTAGCAATTAATTTGCTTATTTTAATCCTAACCCGAAAGGGTTTTCTACAGATGTATAATTAGATAGACAAACCCTAAAGAGTATTCTTCATTCAATACAATATATCTGAGAAATAATAATATTAAGAAGCAAGAACAGGGGCTAAAAGACTATGCCCTGTTCTTCTTCCAATTCATCTAATCCAGTTTCTTCTTCTCCATTCAATTCATCTTCTCCTATCCACTAGCTGAATAATTTACATTGCCATTCTATCATAATACTAAAAACAAAAAGGATGAAAACAAAGGCAAACACATCCAAGTCAAGTTTGTAGAACTTAATAACTAAGCAACTAGTAGAGTAGTTAATCAGTAGGTATAATTCATTTCTCTGTTTCCTGCACAGTTCAATATTACAAATTCACAATCCAGATACCCATTAAAGATACCAAATTCCATTCAATCTAGTATTCCATCGACGCAACAATAAGAAGTCATGTTAAAGTTCAAATCTTGCCGAAAAATACTAAAAAATATGGGCGATTTCTGCAGAAATCTGAAATACAGAACATGATCTCTACCTTGGAGGGCAATATTTTTCAGCTCAAACAACCATCAAATAAACGAGAAAAAACACAATGAAAAGATTGAAACAGAAAGAGAATTCATATATACCGGAATCAGATAAGAACAAGTTGGTGATGGATTTATTGTTCTTGCTGAAAAATCTTGTGAAAAACTGGAGCTTGATCGCCGACGAAGTAGAGAGAGGAGAGAGAAACTAGGGCGGACAAAACATGTGGAAAAACATTATAATAAATATAGGAAAAGGAAAGCAAAGGCGCATATTAGCATATAAATGGAAGCTGTCGGAGAATGGATAGAATGCATGCTTGTTCATATGTATTACCCTGTTCCTGCATCTTTAGGTACCCTCGATCATACTTGTATAGAATCATAACCATTGAATCATGATTGATCATGATGATGAAAAGGATTTGATTGCAGGAGATTGTAGCCCAACAACAGAAGACGTCATCTGTGACATGATTGTCCACGTAATCAGCGGCTCGCAACCGCTAATGGTGGGAACCAGTCTTAGTTGGACCCCACGTGGAAGAATCTGATTTGATAGTACGGATGTCTGCTCTCAGTGCTGACACACAGTGTTCTGGCGGCCAGCTGATAGAGAAAAATAATAATTATTTTTTTTTTAAAGAAAGTGAATATGGATTGTACTTATTCCTTTTGAATACACAAGGTTTAAAAACTAATCTTATAATAATTTTGTAGAGATTTTTTTTTTATTTTTTATAAAAAAAATTATAAATATATATAAGAATAAAATAATAATAATAATAATGTAAAAAATGACCTGAAATCATACCTGCATGATATAGTGAAAACTCTATACGTCGATGAAACATTATTTGTACATGGTTTAGTTAGAAACTCTAGCAGTTGATAGATACGCTAATCGTTCGTACATTATTCCGTTGTAAGCTTGTTTGTTAACAAACATGTAGATCATTTGTAAGATGATTAGTTAACAATCTTGTCTGTCAACAAGGACTTTAAATCATATGTGCATGATCTAGTGAAAACCCTATCTATTGATAGAACGAGACATTATTTGTATATAGTTCCGTTAGAAACTTTATCTATTGATAGGTGCGTTAATCGTTCGTACACGATTCCGTCTAAAACCTTGTATCAATAGGTCAAGACATCGTTTATATACAATTCTGCTAAAACTTTATCTCTCGATATGTATCTCCTCTTTCAACATCATTAAGACCAAAATATCTCCAAAACAAAATTCTATCTCTCAAGAGGTACTCAAACAAAAATCATATATCTTGATAAGTACCTAAGCCTTGTTTCTCAACAAGCTCAACGATCATTCGTACATGATCCTACCAAAGTCATATCCCTCAAATAAGTATCTCAAACACTATCGCTCGAATAGGCATTCAAAACTTTTATCGCTCGAATAGGTATCTCAAACCCTATCGCTCAAATATGTATATCTTCAAATCCTATCTTTTGATATGTATCTCCTCTCGCGAAATCGCTCGCAACCTTGTATTCCAAGTTAAAGTCTAGTTTTTTTACGAGAAATCGAGATCATTCATACACGATCAAATCAAAAACTATATCCCTCGATAGGTATCTAAGCCTTGTTCATCAACAAGCATCACGATCATTTGTACATGATCATAACAAAATCATATCCTTCGAAAGGTCCTCTAACAATACTTTATCGCTCGATAGGTAACACAAACTCTATCTCTTGATAGGTACTCAAGCAAACCATATCTCTTGATATGTATCCAATTAAAATCTTATTTGTAGGTAGGTATTCTCCTTCTAATTCACAAAAACTTATTTGTTGATAGTACTACGATCCTTTATACATGATCGTCTTCCGCATCACCTTTGAGCAACCTTTGTGGCAAGTTCGTTAGCTCCCGCGATAAACCTATTTGTGGATAGTACCTTGACCATTTGTATATGATCGATCCACGACTTACTTAATAATCAGCCCCATAAGTAAGCTTGTTAGCTTTCACAAAGACTCATATGTTGATACTCTAGCAATCATACACATATGATCACCTTAAGTGTTACTTGTTAGTAACCCACATGAATGTTGTTAAATTTGTCATGTTCCTTGATATATCCCATGACAATCACTAGCCATTTATACATGACTAAAACGTAAACAATTTGTTGATATTCATGCTAGATAGGAATTGATGTTTCAATACCCATGATTATTTTTATTCCATGGATTTTATGGGTACTTTGTTAAGTTCTGTAAAACATGATTTCTAAAAGTTATCCTTGTTAAGATGTTCATCAAATAAGGATCCCTACAACAAATTCTTGGAAGCACCTCAACGAATTACTATACACAATATCACAAGGTCACTCCAATACAAGCACGCTACAGGTTCTATCTTTCTAAACCCTTCATTATAAATTGGATTAGATAACCTAGTGTTAGATTTCATACTCGAATCAACATTTTCAAAATCAGTTTGTTGTATTCAAACTCGATTCGAGAGGGACACTTTGTAAGAACTAAAAATCTACACACCAAATTATAAAATTAAAATAATTATTTTAATTATTTTTGAATAAATAAAATTAAAATAATTAACTCCAAGACCAAAACTCAATCAAAATAATTAATTAGATTAATTATTATGATAAATAAAGCCTAATTAATTAAAGAAAAATGGCTAAAATAAAAAAATAAAATTATTTTGGATAAATGTTGTACTCATGTATCTTAAAATAATTTTAGAAAAGATTAAGGGATTAAAATAAATAATTTAGGATTACTCATTTCATCCCCCAAAATTATTTATTTAACCCTAAAAATATGCAAAAAAAAATGGTAAAATATTTGCCATATTTATTTTAATATTTTGTGTATTTGAAAACATCAAAATTAAAGTCAAAAGGGTAGAAAAAAATCAATTTCAATCAAAACATTAAGTATTTAATAAAGAATATTTATCTATAATCCTGTGTAGCCAAAATTGTGAAATTCGGCTACAGTAAGGACTAGAGCCATCGAGTGAGTGTTAGATTGTCATCCAATGCTCCCAAGATGATCGTGTAGCCCGTTGCAACAAGGGAACACACGCTCGCTTCGCATCCGATCAACTAACACTAACGTTAGCGTCGCCAATCAAAACGCAATGAAACGTCAGCGTTTTGACGGACCGTTGACGGAACACCCCACAAACACCAAAACGCGCTCAAAACAGCGTCGTTTCGACCGCCACCATCGTCTCCAACGTGAAGCCGGATGGATAACCATCCACAATCATCTTTAATTTTTCAAAGATGAATTTTCGTCGTTTTTGGATGGATTGACTCTGTTTAAAAGGTGAAATGATAACCCTGCCACAATGATCATTTCCCTACATCTATAGGAACAATTAATGCTTATTTCACCAAGTTTAGCAAAGAATAGCCAAAACGTCATTAATGGCTTTTGGCTAATTCAATCCACTTGGATGGATCAACTAACCTCAGACAACTATAAATATCCCCTAAATCATTCTAAAGGCAAAAGATAATATCTCAAGCCTTAAATTAAAAGTTTTCGAAACCCGTCATTGAAGCTGAAAGCTTCTGATTTTTCGAAAATTTTGTATAAGACTTTAAAACTTAGATCTGAGTATCCCAAAAATTTACTTAAAGATCTAGGAGAATTCTTCAATCCTTAGTAAAGTTCCAATCACCCTCTCTAATTCATATTTACAGTTTGATTTGAAATTTTTATATTTCCAATTGCATGAGCTTGTATGCTTGTTGTTTATGGTGTTTTATGGTTAGAAATCAATTCTATGAGCATTTATAAACTTTCTGGATATGTTAGAGATAATCAATCAACCTTAAACAAAAAAAACCCAAATTTGAATTAAAAAACGTAATTGTTGTTCATGGGCTAATTCTCTTGAATCACAGCCCAGAAAGCTTCCCAACATGATTGTAAACATGTTGGGCAATTTTTTGGATCATGTTTGTTCAAAATCAAAAATTTCAAAATAATTGAAATTTTTGAGTTCTTGATATGGTAAAAACGAACGACTAGTGTTCTTGTTTTGATACCAATCAAGTATATGAGATATAAGGAAGCTATTGGATAACTCTTTTCTCCTCAAAATAATTTTAAAACAAAAATCTAATTTTTGATCACAAACTGTTTTGAACGATTTGATCATCATCCAAATTGATTGATACCTTGAGATGATGATCAACATGTCCCTAGAGCTTTGTGAAGCTACCTAAGCCCATAGATCAAAGTGTCCAAGCTTAAAATCAAAATTACAAAATATGCATTTTCGTATTTTTGAGGATTGAGAGGTCCGACCGACAATCATCGGTTTGGATCGAGACTTAAGACCAAGAAATTCGAACCTAGGACCGAGAGGTCTGACCAAAAAATTTGATAGGATCGACATGTTTAACCGATATTCTTGAGTTAGGATCGAGAGGTCTAAACCTAAGACCGAGACATCAGACCTAGGACCAAGGACTCTTGAACTTAGGACTGATGTCTTCCACCCATGACCGAGAGATAAAACCTAAGACCGAGGAATCTCGACCCTGACCAAGAATTCTTGAACCTAAGACCGATGAACTTAGACTAGAGCTAGCCAAGGGCCGAGGGGTTTATACACCCTAACTGATGATCTTAGCTAAGGACCGAGAGTCCTTAGCACCTCGACCGAGGAACTTCGACACTCCGACCAATATTTTGAGCCTCGACCAAGAGGCTCCTCGACCCAAACCGACGGTTTTTGGACCCCGACAAACAAAAACTAACCCAAGGCCAAGGACTCCGATCCTAAGGCCTGTTTGGTTCCACTTTCCAAAATCCAAAATTATTTTTTTAATTTTGGAGCCCCAAACAATTTTCTAAAAATTCGAAGTGATTAGAAAATGACTTCAAAATATTTTTGGGAAACTTCCACAAAAAAATATCTTGATTAAAGATTGTTTGGTCTCTATTTATAAACTCTAACACCCTTAAAAATGACTCATGTTCTTCAAGTATAATCCCCTCTAATTATCAGCAGCAACATGCACTAGTAAAAAAAACTTTATAGCGATTGGTAAACCAATCGCTATTAACCTACAAACCAATCGTTATAGGCCTATAACGATTGGTCATAAACTAATCGCCATCAATCAACAAAGGTGTTCTCGTTGTTGCCTTAATTGGAAATGACGATTGGTGATTGACCAATCGCTATAGTCTTTTAGCGAATTGTTAATATGCCAATCGCAATTTCCATTTAGTCTATGGCGATTGGTTGTTAAACCAATCACTGTTTACATTTAGTCTACGACGATTGATTATTAAACCAATCGCATATTACTTATAAGTGTATAGCGATTGGTTATTGGGTCAATTGCAATTTTTTAATAATTCTATGACGATTGGTTGGCGATTGGTTTAACAACCAATCGTCATAGACTCATTAGGAAATTGTGATTGGTCCAATAACCAATCGCTACATGCAATATAAATAAAAATATTATATTTAATAATATTACAATAATACCAATCGCTATTATATTTGAGTTATATTACATGGTCATGGGTTCGAGTCCCATGGTGGGAGTTAGTTTAAATATTTTTTTTTACTATTTTCAATAAAAATTTATAAAAATCAATTTTTGTAATGATGTTGAAAAAAAATAAATTTAATTAGTTTTTATAAAGAATAGACTTTTGGATAAATCTTTGAAAAAATAAATATTGCTGAATAAAATCTCATTATAATAATAACTAATAATTTGGGTAACTCAAATAACAAATTTAAAAGAATTTATTTTTTAAATAATAATTTTAAATATAAATTAGTAAAAAATGATAAAAATACAATAAAAACAAGACAACCCTAAAACCAAACTACAATAATTAACCCAAAATGATAGGTTTAAATGATATTATCAATGATAAAACAAAACCACGATGATTAACACAGATTAATGTTCTATATGCTATTATTATGAATGATATCTAATATCTTCCCAATCAATGAGCGGTTGGTCAATCTCAAATTCATTTATTATACCAATGTCAATTTAAAATTCATTTTAATTAAGGCAATTCTTTGTTTATCAATTCCTTGTTTGGGAAATAATCTATTTTTTACCAAGTCAATCTCAAATTCATTCAGTATTATTGGTATTTATAAGTATACCAATGTAAATTTAAAATCTTTTAATTAAGGCAATTCCTTGTTTATCAATGTTATAACAATTGGTCTAGTTCCAATCACAGGAATGACAATTGGTTACTTATCCAATCGCTACTAATAATATCTTAACGATTGGTTTCTTTTCCAATCGTTACTAACTCTTCAAAAATGCGGCAAAAGAAGGCGCCATTTTTTTGCGGTTTATTACTAGGTTTATAGCGATTGGTTTTGTAACCAATCACAGTTATGTCTAGGTTGTAGCGATTTGTATAAAGACTAATCACCATTATCAAAGTAGTTGCGATTGAATTTCCATCCAATCGATACTACTTTCATAATGGCGATTGGTTTTCAAACCAATCACTATTTTTGCTCGCTAATAGGCCTTTTTTGACTAGTGATGTACCAACATTTAAATATTATTATTTTAATATTTTAAATAACGATAAAACCTAGAAACATGACTAGAACTGGAAGAATAATTGGTTAAAACTCAAAAATATTATACAGCCGATCAATTTTAAAAAAGCAAACTTTATAAGTAGAGACCGTTTTAAACGGGTATAGAGGATGAAGCGTGAAAACTCTTTCTCGAGTATCACCAAACTATGAACTAAAAGAAACTATGACCAATACATTTGTATATATATGTCATTTTTATTGATTTTGAAAATCAATTGACGACTCTGTTTCAAAAATAATAATTTTTTAAATTAATTATATTTAATAATTTTAAACTAATAGTTTTCTAAAAATCAAATTGTAATTTATTACTGTAAATCCCCGAATTATTTAAAATTGAACCCTAAATTAATTATTTTAATTAATTTTAAAAGTTTTCAAGAATCATTAAAAAAACATTTGAAAAATAATGTTTTATTTTAAAATAAATTTTTGGCACGTAAACCGAGATTGAATTTCTCGAACCTCGATTTTTTCATAGAAACCAAAACAAAGGGTTTTTCTCAGGGTTACTGTACCGCGATCATTCGTACATGATTCGTCAAAACCCTATATGTCGATATGTACAAAAACCTTATTTTATCAATAAGTATCACGATCATTCGTGCATGATCCGCCAAAACTCAATCTGTTGATTGGTCCAAAAATATTATTTGTCAATAAGTACAGTGACCATTCTTACATGATCCGCCAAAATCATATTTGTCGATAGGTCTAAAAACCTTATTTGTCGATAAGTATCGCGATTATTGGTACATGATCCGCCAAAACCCTATTTGTCTGTAGGTCCAAAAACCTTATCTATTGATAAGTACCGCGATCATTGGTACATGATCCGCCAAAACCTTATATGTTGATGTTTTAAAAACCTTATTTCTTTATAAGTACCACGATTATTCATACAAGACCCTCCAAAAGCCTATCTGTCGCTAGGTCCAAAATCATTATTTGTCGATAAGTATTGTAATCTTTTCGTACATGATCTAACAAAACTCTATCTATCGATAGGTCTAAAAACATTATCTGTTGATAAGTGCCTCGATCATTCGTACATGATCCGCCAAAGCCCTATATGTCGATAGGTCCAAAAATCATATATGTCGATAAGTACTGCAATCATTCGTACATGATCCGCCATCTATCGATAGGTCCAAAAATCATATATGTCGATAAGTACCAGGATAATTCGTACATGATTCGTCAAAACTCTATCTCTCGATAGGTACCAAAACCTTATCTCTCAATAGGTATCAAAACGTTATCTCTCAATAGGTACAAAACCCCTATCTTTCGGTAGGTACCAAAACCCTGTCTCTCGATAGGTACTAAAACTTTGTCTCTCGATAGGTACCAAAACCCTATCTCTCGATAGGTACTAAAACTTATCTCTCAATGGGTATCAAAACCCTATCTCTCAGTGGGTACCAAAACCCTATCTCTCGAAAGGTATCCAAACCCTATATCTCGATAGGTACTTCTCCTAATTCACAACAAAGACAAACCTATTTGTTGATAGTATCACGGTCATTTAAATATGATCCCGCCAATATGTTACTTGTTTTAACTATTGTGGCAAGTTTATCAACTTCCACGACAAACCTGTATGTTGATAGTACCATGATCATTTATATATGATCGCTCTACATATTACTTGTTAGTAACTTCCGTGACAAGTTTTCCAACTACCACAAATAGATTTTTATCAATATTTAAAATAATAATAATAATAATAACAAACCCTATTGACCAATAGGTACTTGAGATCATTCACATATGATCATTAAAAATGTTACTTATTAGTAACCTCGTGAGTAAGCTCTACAACTCTCATGAAAATCTATTTATTGATAGTAAGCTAATCATTTTTACCATGATCATTCCTTCCTATTACATGTTAGTAACCCTCGTGAGCAAAGTCATTGGCTATCACGTAAACCTATTTGTTAATAGTTTCCACGATCAATTATATATGATCGCTTTTAAAAAATGTTACTAGTTGGTAACCCATGTGAAAGTTTGCTAAACTTTCATGTCCTTAATGTCTCACCTATAACCCATACCTCTGATAATTTATGATCATTTCAAACAAACATTAATTACACACTATCGATTGATAGTAAATAATGTATTTGACATGAACCATCTATTGATATTCACATTTAATAAAAATTGATTTTTCAACAAATACCTATGCTCCTCTTTATACCATCATCGCATAGATTTTGTGGATACTTTGATGAAATCTGCAAAACAAGATTCAAGAAATCATCCTTTTTAGGATAATTACCAAGGAAAGATCCTTGATCTCTGATCAAGGCCTGGAAATCTTCGACGAATGCTACACACAATAACACAATGTCACTCCAACATTTGCTCACTCCAAGTTATATCCTTCCATCACCCTTAATAATATAAATTGGATGAGAAAAACTTAGTGTTAGATGTCATTACTCGAATCCACATTTTTAAAAATCAGTTTGTTGTATTTAAACTCAATTCGAGAGGACACTCTATAAACTCTAAAATTTTACATACCCAATTTATAAGTTTAAAATAATTATTTTGATAAATAAAATCAGAATAATTAAAATTAAGGTCAAAGCATCATTAATTAATTAATTGGATTAATTATTTTCATAATTAAATCCCAAATAATTAAGATAATGACCAAGAAAAAATAAATAAAATAATTTGAGATAAATATTATACTCATTTTATCCCAAATTAATTTTAAGAAAGTCCAGAAGAATTAAAATAAATAATTTAGGATAGATGTTGTATCTATTTTATCCCAAAGAAATTATTTATCAAACTCCAAATATATAAAAAAAATTAAAATTAATTGACAAAATAAATGTCATATTTAAATAGTTTGTATATTTTATAGATAAAAATAAAGTCAAAGGGATAAAAGAAAAACCAATTTCAAACTAACCTTTAAGCTAAAATGGAGCGTGATCTTATGTGACCGAAATTTAAAAGAATCGCTACAATAGTATCCACGGCCTTCAGATGAGCACTGATCTTCATCCAACACCCAGGAATGCACCGCGTCGCCTGTTGCAACGAAGAAAGACACATTCGTGAAGCAGCGGATCACCAAACGGTCGCTCCAACGTCGTCTCCTCCAATGCTGAAGGAATGCTCGAGCGCTAACGGAATGCCCAGTGTCAACCAAAAACGTCGTTGTTTTGGCCCTCTCCTATTAGGCGCATCAAGGTTGCCTATATCGGCAACTGGCTAGAGAATAACCAAATGCCAGCAATGACTGTTTGACGTATTCTGATCCACTTGCTTCACAAACCGAGTTTGGAGGCTATAAATAGTCTCCTCTAAGCAAACCGAAGGCAAGAGATCCACTCTCAAGCTCTTAATCAAGCTCTAAATAAAACCTGTCATTAAAGCTTCAAGTTTTTTTTTGAATTTCGAAATTTTTGTGCAAAGACTTAAGGCTCTATATTAGGCATTCAGGAGGCTTTCCTAAGAGCTAATGAGTGTTCTCCAACTCGAAGTAAGCTTCCAATCATACTCTACTTTGAATTACCATTTTAAATTGAAATTTCTATATTTCAGTTTTGACAGTTTTGTATATTGCCTAGTTATTTGATTTTTTGATTGGAAAACGATCGTAAAATCATTTATGAGCTTTTTGTTGAAACAAAACCCGATCAATCAACCTAAATCCAAAACCCGTAAATTTGAATTTGAAAATTCTAAAATCGGGTTTTCTGTTCTTGAGTTTTTGCTCAAGAACAACGACCCAAAAAGCTTGCCAACACGTTTTTAATGATGTTGGGAACCTATTTGGACCAGTTCCAATCCATCCCGATCATGTTTGATAAAAAAATTTTATAAAAATAAAAATTTCAGTTCTTGAATTGGTCATGATGAACAACAAGCGTTCATGCTTTGGTTTTATTCAATCATAAGAAGCATAATGAAGCTATTGATAAGCTCTTTACGCTTCCTTAAAGCCTACAAACTAGAAACCCATTTTTTTGTCACAAAACTGTTTGGTATAAATGGAGCCTCTTCCCAATAAAATGACACATCAAGATGATGTTCAAAATGATCTTGGGAACTTTGTGAAGCTTCCCGAGTTATAAGCACTAAAAATCTACATCCTAATTTATATTATTAAAATAATTGTTTTGATTTATTTTAAAATAAAAAAATTAAAATAATTAACCGCATGGCCAAAAATTCATTTAAAACAATTAATTATGATTAATTATTGTATTATTTAATCAAATTAATTACCACTTAAGGCCAAAACAAAATAAATAAAATTATTTGGAATAAATGTTGTACCCATTTTATCTTAAAATAATCTTAAAAAAATTAAAAGGACAAAAATAAATAATTTAGAATGAATTGTTCTAGCCATTTCATCTAGAACATTTATTTATTTAACCCTAATAATATACAAAATAATAAAATTTGTAAAATAATTGCCATATTTATTTTAATATTTTGTGTATTTAAAAAGATCAAAAACTGTTTGGTATAAATGGAGCCTCTTCCCAATAAAATGACACATCAAGATGATGTTCAAAATGATCTTGGGAACTTTGTGAAGCTTCCCAAGTTATAAGCACTAAAAATCTACATCCTAATTTATAATATTAAAATAATTGTTTTGATTTATTTTAAAATAAAAAAATTAATCGCATGGCCAAAAATTCATTTAAAACAATTAATTATGATTAATTATTGTATTAGTTAATCAAATTAATTACGGCTTAAGGCCAAAACAAAATAAATAAAATTATTTGGAATAAATGTTGTACCCATTTTATCTTAAAATAATCTTAGAAAAATTAAAAGGACAAAAATAAATAATTTAGAATGAATTGTTCTAGCCATTTCATCTAGAACAATCATTTATTTAACCCTAAAAATATACAAAATAATAAAATTTGTAAAATAATTGCCATATTTATTTTAATATTTTGTGTATTTAAAAAGATCAAAAATAAAAGGTGATCTTGTTGATATTGTGTATTTTAATTATTTGTGTATTTTGTTGATCTTGTCTTTTAGAACTAATCCGTTAGTCCACCAAAACGGCTGATTTAAAAGGTGAAATGATAACCCTACCACGCTGATCATTTTCCCTATAAAAGTAGACCTCATCACTACCTACTCCGGCGACTTGAGCCAAGAACAACCAAAATGTCATTAATGACTTTTGTCTGATTTAGGCCACTTGAAGCCTCCACCGACACAGGGCAACTATAAATAGACCCCTTGAGTCGTTCCAATTTAAATCGAAGAAAATCAAAATTTCGCCATTAAAGTTTGAAACTTTTAGATTTTATAATTTTCTGTTTTAAGCCTTAAAAACTTGAATCTGAGCATTCAAAAAGCATCTCTAAGAATCAAACAGTGTTCTCCAATCCTTTGTAAGGATTCAATCATCCTCTAATTCATATTTACAGTTTGAATTTGAATTTTTTATATTTCGAATTGCATAAGCTTGAATTCTTGTTGTTTATGGTATTTTATGTTTGAATAATGATCCTATGATCATTTAGAAACTATTTGGATAAGATAGAACCGATTAATCGATCTAAACAACAAAAACCCAAATTTGAATTTTAAAAATAAAAAAAATGAGTTTGTTGTTCTTGGGTTAATTTGTTGAATCACAACCCAAAAACCTTCCCAACATGATTGTATAGATGTTGGACAACTATTTGGATCATGTTTGATCCATCTCGATCATGTTTGATAAAAATAAAAATAATAAAAATAATTAAAAATTTTGAGTTCTTGAATTGGTTAAAACAAGCGGTTAGTGTAATTGTCTTGGTACCAATCAAGTATATGTAGTATAAGGAAGCTATTGGATATCTCATTACACTTCAAATATCTTTAACATTAAAAATTCGATTTTTTTTATCACAAACTGTTTTTGAACAAATTGATCAACGACAATTCGATATGATTTTAGCAAACGTTAACGAATGATATTCTATTGGATTCGTCGTCAAAACTTTCCAAACTATGAAGAAATTGCTAAAGACTGACATTAACCTCGATGACGCTATCGAGGAGGAAGGAAAAAGGAAAAAGTAATCAAAGCTACCCCACCTCTAACTTGTTTCTTGAGAAAGGAAAAGACAGAAGTACACCATGTAACCACTACATGGAAGGAGAAATTGCCTAAAAAGGCGAGTCCAAGTAAGTCTCCAAAACCTAAGGTAGGTACAACCACTCCTACCAAGGGCACACTTACCAAGTAGGTACAACCACTCTTTGATGACTTAGGAATGCCTTTGAGCCAGGTGTTGAAGATTCTTTAGGAAAAGAATCTTATCAAATCACTCTCCCCAAGAATAGACATACCATTCTTGGGAAATTATGAGAACGCTTGGTGTGACTACCACAAAGCAAAGCGACACACTACTGACAATTGTAGTGCCTTTAAACACTCGTTCCAGGACTTGATCGATCAGATCGCCAAGCCATAGATAGAAAAGACGCTACCAGATCACAAATCAATATGCTCACCATTGACGAAGCATTCTGTGACACCAATGTATTATTGGATCTAATCAATAACACTAAACTAGAGATCAACATGATCGATCCTTGATCCAAAGAGAAGTTCAAAGCTCGCTCTAGTGAGACTTCTGAATGGTGGAAGTAAAAAAAGACTACCCACATCTACGCCCCCGATAGACATCGCAGATACACATGGTGGAACGAATTTCCAACCTAGTTTCATGAAAACCACACCGGTTAATGTGTCATCCATCTCCCAACTTCCTGTAGGAACTATAAGGGAAAATGAGCCTAAAGCTCTTAACCTGGGAGACAGCCTCCTAAGTCAATTAAAAAGGACAAATGCTAACATTTTTATTTGGGAAATCCTGATGTACTCTATCGAGCACATGAAAGCAGTCCTCAACAAGTTAACCAAGGACAATGTCTCTGCTAATACTACTCTTAAAGAACTAGTATGGATCATATATGTTAGTTCGCAACACAACATGATTGGCTTCAAAGACAATTATCTTCCATCAACTGAACCAAATCATGATAAAGCCCATTACATTTTTGTGTAAATGGAGGGAAAGACTGTTTCGATGGTATTAAACAATGGATTCGCTCTCAACATATGTCTTTGGAGGACTCTTGAGAAGATATGTATATCCTGAGACAAGATCACACCATCCAACCTGTGTGTCAGAGGTTTCGAAAACTCTCGCTGCGAGATAATGGGTTGCTTCAAATACATTGTCCAGGTGGTCGGTATCCCCTTCCAAGTTGACTTTTATGACATCAACATGTATTCCTCCTATAACTTGATCTTAGGAAGACCATGGCTTCATCAAGATAGGGCATTAGTGTCTAATCTACACCAAAAGCTCAGGTTCATCGCCAACGACCAAGTTTTCAGAGTCAACGACACAACTGAAATTGCAACCATCATAGGGTTTACCCACATTGACAACCCTAAGGTTGAACTAAGCGGGTTCGAGATATGTCCAATCCTCTTAGAAAATATACACTCATCCAAACACCCCAATTTCAATATGTTTAGCTTCCCCTCCACTAGAATAATGCGTCAAATGGGGTATTTCCCTGGCGTGGGTTTAGGCCCAAACGTCGATGGCATGACATCATTCCCACAACCATGTTGTAATATGGATCGACACGTTCTATGATACATCCCTACAAGATTTGAAGAAATCTTCAAGGAAATGATATCCAAACGATGCATAGTTGTTCCGCAAACCTTGAATGGTTAATTCATCCGCGAGGGACAAAGCACCCTATGCTTTGACTTCCCCAAACCATTTAAAAATCCAGATTTACATAGACTTTTTTCAGGTCTCGAAATCTTTTCAGATTGTCCTCATAACCCTAACTCTTCTTTTTGTATGATTATGAAAAAAATATACTATTGGTGCGACGCCCTGCAAAACTTGGCACAAATTTCCAAGATAGTTACTCCAGCTCAAAAATCTAGCTCACTCGGTTATCAAGAAACCGACTCACTTTTATCCATCAATATTGTGATCGATAAAAGTAGAACTATTTCCTCTCTTATGTGTAGAGAGATGTTAAATATTATACATTGTAAGAAATCTAAGAATAATAATCTTGTTGGATCATCTTCTTTTACATGTAGTAATAAACCCAAGCCCTTGGATCAAAGAATTAGAGTTAAAAAAATAAATTTAAAAATATGCACACTTGTGTTCTTGAAGATCGATATTTGTTAGCCTAGGATTGAGAAATCTGACCGAGGATCCTCGATCCAGACCAAACCTATGACCGAGAAATTCGAACCTAGGACCGAGAATTAAAATAGGACCGAGAGGTCCGACCGATGTTCTTGAGCTAGGACCGAGACCTATGATCGAGGATTTCTATTTATGACTAAGAGGTCTAACTTAGGACCGAGAGGTCCAACCTAGGACTGAGACTCCCGAACCTTAGGATTGAGAATCTCAAGCTTGGGACAGAGAGCTCCAGAACCCAAGACTGAGGGACTTAGCTCTAAGCTAGACCAAGACCGAGAGATTTATACACCTTAATCGAGGGACATAGCCCCATGCTAACCTAGGACCGATGGGTTTATACATCCAGACTAGTAAGATCAACCAAGGGCCGAGAGTCCTTAGCACCCAAACCGAGGGATTTCGGTACTTAGACCGAGGGATTTCAGTACTCAGACTGAGACCTCCTCGACCCGGACCGAGGGTTTATTGACCTCGACCGATAAAAACAAACCCAAGGCTTAAGACTCCGGTCCTAAGGCCTGTTTGGTTCCAATTTTCAAAATCCAAAATTATTTTTGTAATTTTGGAACCACAAACCATTTTTTAAAAATCCCAAAAAATTAGAAAAATGATTTCAAAATATTTTTGGGATGTTTTCACACCAAAATATTTCGATAAGAGGCTCGTTTGGTGTTTATTTTTAAACCCTAAAATCCTTAAAAATGACTGATGTTTTTAAGTATAATCCTCCATAGTTATCATCAGCAACGGGTACCAACATTTTAAATATTATTGTTTATATTTTAAATGACGCTAAAACCTATAAACATGACTAGGACCGAAAGAATAATCGGTTAAAACTAAAACGTTATACGACCGATTTTCAAAATCCAACTTTATAAGTTTGACCGTTTTTAAAACGGGTACGGAAGATGAAGCGTGAAAACCTTTCCCGAGTATCACCAAACTACGAACTAAAAGAAAAATCTGGTCAATACATTTGTATACGTATGCCAACTTCTATTGATTTTCAAAAAACTCAATTGGCGACTCTGTTTTTAAATAAATAATCTTTTAAATTAATTATGTTTAATTAATTTAAACTAAATGATTTTTGAGAAATCAAATTGTAATTTGATTATCATAAACCCCAAATTATTTAAAATTGAACATCAAAATTAATTATTTTTAATTATTTTTAAAAGATTTCAAGAATCAATGAAATATTTTAAAAATAATGTTTTATTTTAAAAGAAAATTTCAAACATGCAAACTGAGGTTAAAATTCTTGAACCTCAAGCTTTTCACGGAACCTACATAAGGGTTTTTATAGGGGTTACACATGCCCTTATATTAAATGGTTTAAGCCTCAAACGAAATCCCAAACCTATAGTTTGGTGTTCTTAAGGACCAAGAAATCTAGAACAAGTTTAACCTCAATCGAGGGGGTCCGACCAAGGAACTTTAGCATCCCAACCGAGGACTCTATCACCTTGACCGAGAATCTTCAAACCTGACGGAGAATTTACGAACCTCGATTGAGGGGGTCCAACCGAGAACTTTAGCACCCCGACCGAGAATCTTCGAACCTCAACTAAGGGGGTCCAACCCAAGACTTTAGCACCCCGACCAAGAATTTACGAACCTCGACCGAGGGGTCTAACCGAGGATTCCCGCACCCGACCGTGGATTCCCACATCTGACCGAGGAACTTCAGCACCTCGACCGTGGATTCCCGCATCCGACCGAGGAACTTCAACACCTCGACCGTGGATTCCCGCATCCGACCGAGGAACTTCAACACCTCGACCGTGGATTCCCGCATCCGACCAAGGAACTTCAGCACCTTGACCGAGGACTCTAGCACCCCGACCGAGAGTCCTCGCCCCTCGACAAAGGGGTTCCAACCTAAAACCGAGGGTTTTAGCCCCAAATTAATGGAATTCGCACATAAGACCGATAACATCGGTCCTAAGGTCTGTTTAGTTTCATTTTTTTAATTTTCAATGTTTTTTATAATTTTGGAAACCCAAACAATTTTCTAAAAATTTGGAAAAATTAAAAAATGATTTCAATATATTTTTGAAATATTTTCACAAAACATATTTTGATATGGCTCGTTTGTGATTTATTTTTAAACTCTAATGTCTTTAAAAACTAATATTCTTCAAGTACATTCATCCTCAATCATCATCAATTATATGTACCAACACGACTGAGAATTTACGAACCTCGACCGAGGGGTCTAATCGAGAATTCCCGCACCCGACCGTGTATTCCCACATCCGACCGAGGAACTTTAGCACCTCGATCGAGGACTCTAGCACCCTGACCAAGAATCCTCGCACCTCGACAAAGGGGTTCCAACCCAGAACTAGCACCCCGACCGAGAATTTACGAACCTGGACCGAGGGGTCTAACCGAGGATTCCCGCACCCGACCGTGGATTCTCGCATTCGACTGAGGAACTTTAGCACCTCGACCGAGGACTCTAGCACCCCGACCGAGAATCCTCGCATCTCGACAAAGGGGTTCCAACCCAAAACCAAGAGTTTTAGCCCAAACTAATAGAATTCGCACCTAGGACCGATAACATCGGTTCTAAGGCCTGTTTGGTTTCATTTTTTTAATTTTCAATTTTTTTTTATAATTTTGAAAACCCAAACAATTTTCTAAAAATCTTGAAAAATTAAAAAATGATTTCAAAGTAGTTTTGAAATATTTTCACAAAACATATTTTGATATAGCTAGTTTGTGATTTATTTTTAAACTCTAATGTCTTTAAAAACTAATATTCTTCAAGTACATTCCTCCTCAATCATCATTAATTATATGTATCAACATTTAAATATTGTTGTTACAACTTTTTAAATACATGAAAACATGTGCATGTTTAGAACCGGAAGAATAATTGGTTAAACAAAACGTTATACAACTAATTTTCAAAAACCGAGATTTTATAAAGTAGACACCGTTTTTAACGGGTATAGAGGATATAACGCGAAAGCCCTTTTTCGAGTATATCACTAAATTACGAACAAAAAAAAACTCTAGTTAAAAATATGTTTGTATACATAATTTTTTTTTTATTAATTTTAAATTGAAAATCAATTAACATTCTTTATCAAATGAATAATCATTTAAATTAATTATTTTTAATTCATTTAAATATAAATTTCTAAAAATCAAATTTTAATTTGATTATTTTAAATATAAAAATTTATTTAAAATTTGATGATAAATTAATATTTGTTATAATTAATTTTAAAATGTCAAGATACATTTATGAATCTTTTTAAAATAATGTTAAAATTTTAAAAACCTCAACTTTTCCAAGACAAGAGTTTTTTATTACACCGTTAAATATATATATATATATATATATATATATATATATATATATTATATATATATATCACATATTGAAGTTATAAAATATATTTAGTTTATAAATTATTTAATCTTGTTTGGAAACATTCAAATGTTTGAACCATTTAAAATTATATATTTTTAATTTTATTGATTTAAATAAAATAATATTTTAAAATATATCTTAATTATATATATTATTAATTTTAATTAATAGATTATTAAAAATTAAGAATAAAGAATAAGTTTAGAAGTTATTTGACTTAGGATTATTTGAAAAAATAATTATAGATAAATGTTTTTAAATATTATAAAAATTAAAGTAATATTTTTTAATTGATAAAATAAATTATGAAATTTGAATTTAAACCTTATAAGTTTAGTTTTCATTTAGTTTTTAATATTTTTAATTTATTGCTTGTTATTTGGGATTATTTTTTAATTTGATGGAGTTAATCTATCTTCACAAATCACAACTCATACTTACTTTAAAATGTTTTTAATAAGCATTTATGAGAAAATTTTATTATTAAAATATATATTTTATGTTTCTAAAACATTTTTATTAAATTATTATTATTCTAATTATTAAAAACACTATAAAAATTCTAAAAAAAACACAAGATGAAATAAGCTCTTAAAATTAGGATGATGAAATAAGGGTTAAGAAAAAATCTACTTAAAAAATCGGCGGATATATGGTTAAGCATTGAGCGATATATATGGTTAACAGAGAATGGAACTACTCTAGAAATTGAGTTATAGAAGAAGAGCGCCAAATTCCAATGGAGATAAGGCAATCCCCCTTTGACCCAATCGTGTGGTTCTTATACTGAAAGCTTCTGAGATAGAGAGAGAGAGAGAAGGAGGGGATCTACAGCAAAGAATCTTCCGTAAACCCTAAGCCATGGCTGCCCTTCAAGTTTCTTTGCTCTGCAAGTCTTCCTCTTCTCAACTTTTCCCTCCACGTCTCTTCTGGGTTTCTTCATCCGTTGCCTGCCGTCCTCATTCACTTTCATTTAATTTTCCGCCTTATCTATCTTCCCAAAAGCTCCGATTCTCCCGCTCAAGATTTGTTTTTTCTTGTACATTGAATTCCAGTAATGTACATTTCGGCACTGAACCCACTTCATCTTCTAATGGTTCTTCGATGGAAGCGGAAGAATCACAAGTCTTGGATATTCGGAGTGAATTGGCAGAAGATAATTTGGGGGGTGAATCTGAACTATCATTATCGGAGGCTGAAGGATTGGGGAGTGTTTCTGAGATTGAGAGAGATACTAGACCGGCAAATTTATCAGAAAATGTGAACTCATTTAGCAAACTGCCTGTATTGGTTTTCTTTATTGGTTTGTTGGCGACTGCAAGGAAAAGATTAGAGCAAATATGGCTGTCGGATTGGTTTAGCTGGTGGCCATTTTGGCGGCAGGAAAAGCGGCTGGAGAAGTTGATTATCGATGCTGATGCATATCCAAATGATGCTATAAAGCAGAGCGCTTTATTGTCTGAGCTCAATAAACAGAGGTTTGTTTGGTCAATCTGCTAATATCTTGATTATCAAAGTATTCAAATTTAACCCGAAATTCATTTTACCATAGCCACAAGAGAATTGTGCTGTTGTATCATCTTCTCTTTATTATCTATGTGCTACTTCATATAATGTTGATTCAATATGAGATAATTCAGATGGGTATGCAGGAAAATCTGCCTTTTTGGTGGACCGATAGTTTAATTTAATGAGTACTTGGCTCATTAGAGGCTAGTATAAATCTAGATTTTAGTATATCTGAACAGTGGCAACCTAATGTAAATTACAAATTCTACATGGATTGATGGTTGACAATGAACAGCAACATTCACTACAAGTGCTACGATTTCAAATTGGCATAGATAGTGATTGTATTATTATGGCTTTGTTTGATGCAGCTTATTCATCCCAACTTATTGCTGATTTGGTCCAGCTTATTTGCTCCAATGCTTTTGCAGAGCAATATAGTTTATTCTCTAATGGGTGTGTTTGATATGCTCATTTGCTCCATGTTATATAAAGGGAGAGATAATTGTGTGGTCCCACTACCATGATTGAGAGAGGTTAATTTTTTCGCAGGATGTTTGGTTAGGCTTATTAGCAACAGAGATTTCGGCCCAGCTATTCACAGCTTTTAAGAGAAATCAAACTTGGCCTATAAGTCACCTTCACGATTTTTAATATAAGATGCTAGTATGACCCCACAGCCATGACATCCACTTCAACTTATGAGAATCTAACCCATGAGGGACGTGACCTTATGTTTCTTAAGAACTACTTTTGTCACTTGAGCTACTTTCACGACAACTCTATTAATACAATCTTTAACATTTAAATAAAAAAAATATAAAGTAAATCACACGGAGTAATTTTTAATATGTTTCAATGATAAATTGTAGAAAACCCATGCTGAAAGTTGAAGAATAACTCAGCTATGTACTAAATAATCTACTCATGAATTGATTGCTTGGTTTTATGGGACAATGTGGTGTGATGTAATGAGAACCAACCGTAATGTCACTCTGTCTAGTTGCATTGGGATGTAGAAAGCCATCATCTTTGCTATAATTCTTTTGTGCAAAACAAATTTGAGACACGCATGATTTAGAAAGAGAAAAACTGTGTAATAAGTAACTCTAATCATTTTTTCCCTTCATTCCTTTTAGTCCAGAGGCAGTCATCAAGCGCTTTGAGCAAAGAGATCATGCTGTTGACAGCAAAGGGGTGGCAGAATATATTCGAGCACTTGTGGCAACAAATGCCATAGCTGAATACCTTCCAGATGAGCAACTTGGAAAACCTTCTAGTCTTCCAGCATTGGTAATTCAAAGCCTCTATTTTGGTCGTTCTCATTCCCTGTATAGATTTATTGACTAAATAAACTTTGAATGTTTAAAGAATACATTAGGTCTATGGGGCATTGCCTATGTCAATATGGTGTTGTCCTTGGCCTGTTAATATATATATATATATATATATTTTTTTTCTCTTTCTTTCTAGAAAGCAACTTATTGTTCTATTACTCCAAATATGCAAAAACAGTAAACTAAATAAAAGTTTGACTCTGTCCTTTTACGAAAACAAATGAATGATAATTCCTCCTTCAGTAAAGCCTTGTGACAAAGTATTCTTAGATGTTAGTTGCTTTTCTATTTTTTTCATCTTCCTTTCCCTTCCTCAACTGGATTATCTTTTCCTTATGGTTGGGAAAACTGGTGGGGAGCACATTGCAATTTTTTGGCTTTGGTTTTGTCAATGGTATTTTTGATTTTAATGTCCATAATTATTGTTATAGTTGCAAGAGCTGAAGCAGCGTGCATCAGGGAACATGGATGAGCCATTTATGAACCCCGGTGTATCTGACAAGCAGCCGTTGCATGTGGTGATGGTAAATGATACAATACTTCCTGATTTTGTTGGGTATAAGGAACTATATCCTAAACTATTGTTCAATGACATGTCCATGCTTTATAATCTTGCCAATGCTGTTACCAGGTTGACCCTAAAATCTCAAACAGATCCTCACGCTTTGCTCAAGAACTCATCTCAACCATCTTGTTCACTGTTGCTGTTGGTTTAGTTTGGTATGCGATACATATCTCCTCGGTTGTCTTAGTTGATGATTTCTGTCACTTTTTAAGGAAATGTTTTGGATGTCTATTATAATGGATCATCGTATTAGAGGTTGTTTGTCTTGGGGAGTAGTGAATTTTAATTTATAATTAGAATTTATTTGAAGATTAAAATTATTTTACATAGGAACTAAGATTAAAAGGAAAATATAAATCAAATTAGAGAACAACATAATATCAAATTCTTAAAAGTGATTTTTAGTAGAAGTGGATTATGGGGAGAATCCACTTCTCCCCAAACAAGGCCTAAGTTTCTTGCCATTTATCTTTCTTTCCATAGGTAAATTTTCAACCTTTGATCTCTCATTTGAGAGTACGATTTCCTAATACTATATTAAGGTTTGGATTTGATTTTCTATCATTTATCTTAACACTAGAGGGTGTTATGGATAACCAGAAGCTGTATTAAAGATGAAACAGATAGATGATGCTTAAGTTACACCATATTGCAAAGACTATCTCTGCTAGTTTTTAAATGCATATGGCTTCAGCCTGTTTCTTCCTAAATATTTCTATTGCCTCCAGGGTAATGGGTGCTGCTGCAATCCAGAAGTATATTGGTAGCTTGGGGGGAATAGGGGCATCAGGTGTTGGATCAAGTTCATCTTACACTCCTAAAGAGTTGAATAAGGAGATCATGCCCGAAAAAGTAAGTACAAAAATGTTTTTAGATACTACTGCTCATTAGGATCCTGATACAATACTAATTAGAACAAGAGCAAAACTTAGATCGATCAACCAATTAATACCTTAACTAGGCCGTGAAATATGTCGTAGAAGAACTAGAGTATGAGATGAGGAAGGATAAGAACGACAACAGTAGATGATCCTACAATTGCAGATGAGATAGGGTTAGAATTGTGTAGGTGAGGATAGATTGAATTGTAAGAGGTGAGATAGAGAGAGAACCTTCAATAGATTCAAGTTAATTCTCAAATGATGGCATAATCCCATCCTTCTTTTGTTATTCTTTATATATCCTCCAAACCACCTTATTAATTTTCCCACCAATAGTTACACTTGCCCCACTAATTAACCGCCATCTTATTCTAGGTTTAGTAACCCTAACCCTAGTTATTCTCTTGTAACAGATCCTTATTGAGTCATTGAAGCATCTGAATATAGTCTGAGTATGTTTTAGTGGATGTGGAAGTATAGGTGTCATTTTCTATCTTCCCTAGGGTTTCTGCAGCAAATGAATGAAGATCAGAAGAAGTTTGGAGCTAATTGAAGCTTTGGAACTGAATATAAAAACTCTAACTTTGGAACTTGAATTATTGAAACAATTGGAATCAACAAGAGGCGTGATTGTGAACCCGAAAGATGTTGTACTTATCTAAGAAGCACTCATTCATATTAATTTTAAAACAATCAAGACATGTGGGATTGGATTGTCTTTTCAGGTGACTAAGTAATTATCCATATAAAGTAATCAGGATCCCATATATCTTTCAAGCTCCATGTAGAACTAGTACATCTAAAACTCAAATTCTAGATCCTTGTGCTCCACAATATTGTATCAGTTGACTTGCTTTACTGAGATATGGGCTACACAATATTTCTGGTTCTTCTACTTATCAAGTTTCATGTGCTTCATCAGTTGATTTACTATAGGTCATTATTAGAGACTTTGTATTCGAGTTACCAATTGTTGCGACCATTTATTTTAGTATTTGATAATATAACTTGTTCTACTGCAGAATGTTAAAACATTTAAGGATGTAAAGGGATGTGATGATGCCAAACAGGAGCTTGAGGAAGTCGTGGAGTACCTCAGAAACCCTTCAAAATTCACCAGACTTGGTGGGAAATTGCCTAAGGTCTATTGAGAAATTATTGTTACATAATAATAAATTAATAATCATGATAGTAATCATTTAATATATGCTTGGATTTGATGGTCCTCCATGCATTGTACTGTTTTAAATTGTTGTCATCTAGTTTGCCTGTATCATTCATTGTATATCAACATGCTTCTTGAATCACATAAGTGAAGAACAAGACATGAATGCTCAGTAGTGAGATGCAAGAATCAATTTTCATGCTTTCCACCATGTATACAATGTTCCTCTATTCACATTACCACACAGTGAACTTGTTTATTTGGATTCGCTCAAACCAAGTACAAATTTGCAGGGTATTCTTTTAACTGGACCACCTGGAACTGGGAAAACTCTTCTGGCTAAGGTAAAATTTCATATATCCCTTAAAATCATATATATTATGGGAATGTAAATCTGCATTGCATGTAACTAAATTTTTACTCATTGATTGTTACATCCAAGGATTAAGTTTCTCTTGTGTGTCCAGTTTAATGTTATTATAATAATTTTATTAGTAGACCTATTGATTTTGTAATGCGTAAAACAGAAACTGTTCATTTGAGTTTTGTAAGTTTCCGAGTGGGATATTTTGGGAGCAGACTTACAGTCTGATTTTTTCCATATGACTCAATAATCATAGTACAACAATATTTACAAAGTAAATAAAGAATAAGGTAGAACATGGGTGGTTTCCCTATACACATAACTGAATTCTACTAACTACACCACTACACATTTTATTTACATTTTCTACAAGTTTTGATCCAATTCTGAGCCTTACTGTTGTTTCTGGAACTGTGAAGGCCATTGCAGGAGAAGCTGCAGTGCCTTTTTTCTATAGAGCAGGATCTGAATTTGAGGAGATGTAAGTACCTTTTTGTAGTTGACAAATGAAAGATTTTTCCTCTCTAAAACCTTTGGTTAGAAAACTCAGATGGATTTTTTTTTGCAAGTATTGGTTCAAGTTGTTAACTCATGGGTCTTATTAACTCTAGAAACTTATCTTTTGGAGTTTTGTTTTCCAGGTTTGTGGGTGTTGGTGCCCGACGTGTGAGATCTTTGTTCCAAGCTGCCAAGAAAAAGGTTTGTTGTCTTGGAGTTGCTTTAAAATATCCATTCACTCAAATAATTTGATAGTAATGTGTACGAGTTAACAAGCCTCTTAACAAGCCTCTAGGAACCAGATCAGCTCCTTGGATGTTGATAGACTTTGGTCTCTTAATAAGCCAAATACTGCAATTTGATTTCTGCATCCTTCATCCTTTGCTTCTCGTGACCAAAATTTGTGTTAAATAAAAAATGAAATAAAGGAAAAAAGAACCCATGAACTTTGGCTAAGGGTGTATTTGATCAAACTGAAAATTGAATACTGAATTTTAAATGCATAATGACTTAAGTGTAAAAATAAATGTTCAATAAACCAAATGAAAATATATAAATTTTAAATACTTTGTATTTAATTTGATTTGATTGTGGAACCAATATCAGAAAAGTACTAAAATAATATCTTACCCTTATCAACAATGGAAAAGATTATGACACTAGTGTATTATGAGTAAAATTAGTACTGTATCTTGTAGGAGTTAAAGACAAAAGAGAAAGACAGTTAGTTTTTCTTAAGGGACAGTAAATTCATTCTAAATCCTTGTCAGAAGATAATGTTAAATTGACTAACTATTTGACATTGTAGGTTGTGCCTTAGTCCTGGATGCATTGTGTGGATATGAATAGTACATGTGAATAGTGTACTTTTGTACCATTTGTTATTGTTGCTAATTTTCTTCTAACTCCTTATCTAAATTTGTTTGTTCTACTCTAATAGGCACCTTGTATCATTTTCATTGATGAAATCGATGCAATTGGTTCCACAAGAAAGCAATGGGAAGGCCACACAAAGAAAACATTGCATCAGCTACTTGTTGAAATGGATGGATTTGAACAAAATGAGGTATTTTTTTATCTTCATTGTCTTTTTCAGTCCCCCGTGTATTTCTTTTTCTGTTTTTCATTGGAATGCTTTCTGATTTATTTATACTATGAATATAGTTCTTTCATACTTATCTTTGTGGTTTCAGGGCATTATTTTGATGGCTGCCACAAACCTGCCTGATATACTTGATCCAGCTTTGACTAGACCTGGTAGATTTGACAGACATGTAAGTTCCTGGATGTGGAATTTACTCGGCCAAATTTGTATGGATGAATAATTCCTAGGACTTGAGTAAAGAAAATCTAAAATGATCTTCTTTTTAGATTGTTGTTCCTAATCCAGATGCGCGGGGTCGCCAAGAAATTCTTGAGCTTTACTTGCAAGACAAACCATTAGCAGATGACATCGATGTGAAGTCAATTGCTCGTGGTACTCCAGGGTTCAATGGGGCTGGTAAGTTTTGAGATATTTAGTATTTTGATTCTTTACTTTCAACCCAACCTGCAATAATTTGCCTTTTCAATTAATGAAATCACTGTATTTTATCAATCACATTCATTAGCCTATTTTAGTTTTGCTTTCTAACAAATTAACATATTTTGAGCCTGTCCCACTAGCTAATTAACCTACTTTGATTTTGAGTAGTATTTCATTAGTTGGGAGGGGGGAATATGTTGGAGTTTGAGTGAGAACTAAAATTGAAAAAACGTTTCGAGGGACAAAATATCAAGGGGACAAGAAGTTTCATAATTTTGTTTTGGTACTAAGTTTTCTACTTCTTAACTTATTAGTTGCGAATTAATTGGGATATCTGTTTACACACTTTATCGTAACTGTACTTTTGAGCAGACTTAGCAAACTTGGTAAACATTGCTGCCATTAAGGCTGCTGTTGATGGAGCTGATAAGGTAAATGCTTCACAATTGGAGTTTGCCAAGGACAGGATAATAATGGGCACAGAGCGGAAAACTATGTTCATCTCGGATGAGTCAAAGAAGGTAATTGTATTTTATATGAAAAAATCTTGATTGGTTTCATAGTCACAATAAGCACCTTGCCTTTACTGGAGGTTGTTCTCACGTTTCCTTGTAACCTTGGTCTAGCAATGAAGCAATTCACAAGATGAGAACTTAGCGTCATACAATCATTACCTATATAATCAATGTCCAGTGAAAGGACAAAATGAGTGAACAAGTAGTAAAAACTGGAAGCCTTCCATACATAATTAATTGAACATAATTCTCATCTAGGTTTATCATCATAATTCTAAGCACACCAAAAAGATTTGTAGAAGCTACCTTCTCTAATCTTTAGTAGAGATGGGAATCTCACGCCTCAGGTTACCGCTTTCCCAAAGTTTCTTGGGGAACTATTCTTTGTTTTGATATTTTTTCCTTAAACATTAAAACTTTATTCAACATTAAAAAGTGACATACTAAATGTTTTGTCATTAACGGTTCTGCCTGCTGGTCATATGATGACATGATGTTTTTATTTTTTCAGCTCACTGCATATCATGAGAGTGGGCATGCAGTTGTTGCCTTCAATACTGATGGTGCACATCCAATTCATAAGGCGACAATCATGCCACGTGGAAATGCATTAGGAATGGTTACACAGCTCCCTTCTAGTGATGAAACATCAATTAGCAAGAAGCAGTTGTTGGCCCGACTTGATGTATGCATGGGAGGAAGAGTTGCTGAGGAGCTCATCTTTGGTCAAGACCATATCACAACTGGTGCAAGTAGTGACCTCAGCACAGCAACAGAGCTTGCTCAATACATGGTACGCCTTAACCCTTTCCTCAAAAGTAGCTGTCTATATCTGAGGTTAACTTCTTTTCGCACAAAATGATGACATTTTTGGGTACTAGGTAGCGTCTTGTGGGATGAGTGATGCAATTGGACCAGTTCACATTAAAGAGCGGCCTAGTTCAGAAATGCAATCACGCATTGATGCTGAAGTAATACTTAGGCTTCTTTAAATTAGAAAACTAACTAACTTGTGGATACTTAATCTTTCTTGATGTGATATGTTGTAGGTTGTAAAACTTCTAAGGGATGCATATGATCGCGTGAAAGCCTTACTAAAGAAGGTTCATCCTTATCTCTAATCTTTTTTCAATATACCATATTTAGCATTGTAGTCGAAATTTTGGCATCTGGGGAAGCTTCTTTACCCTCTTGCTTCAGTAGATATTATAAACATTTATTCAGTGTTTTATTATTTTATTAGTTTTAAACAATGAACCAGTCATTCGAGTTGTGATAGACAGGCGGATTTTTTTTTTTTTGGAAAAGACAGGCGGATTTTTAATTCATTAATAATATAAATGTTGAAAATCCTGAGCATCTGAGAGTAGAGTGATAATATTATTCAAATATTGACTTGTAAATTGTAATTTACATGATAAATGTGTGATATATAAAGGACATTGAGTACAATAAAAGTAAAGATATGACAACAAATAATGTGTCGAGTATAAACAAAATAACATGTTGAGTGCAAGTAAATTGCATCAATACCAAGGATGAGAGAGTTAATTCTATACCCCTCAAGTTGGGTAGTAGATATTAATAGTGCCCAACTTGTCACATAATTCTTCGAAATTTGACTTGGGAAGAGCTATTGTGAGTCATATTTTTGCGTGAGATAACGTAGATGGGTGAAGTAAATCCTTTATTGACATTTTCAGAAATGAAATGACAATCAATTGAAGTATTTGGTTCCATCATGATGAACCGATTTTTTTGCAATACTGATTGCGGCTTGGTTGTCACATATCATTTGAATATGTCCATCAAGAGACAATCCTAACTTTTCAAGGATGCGGCGTATCCAAATTCCTTCACAAATTCTGAGTGACAACATATTATTTCTTGCTTCTCCATGTGACAAGGTTGCTCCATACAAATAAATAATATTTGGAGGTGGATTTTATGTCAGTAATGTCCCCGGCACAATCGACATCAGGAACACACGGATGAACTTGTCGACTACTTGTGACAAGGAAAATTGAAAGTGAATTTTATTCGTATGGTACAAGATTTTTGTTGATATCTAGATGATGATCCACATTATAATTTTGGTTGCTTCACGTGGTATTCAAATTATTTCTACATTGTTATTAGTGTAATATTTTTTCATTGGTATAGAGTTTTTTTTCTGTCATTATAAGATTATGTTTTGGATCACAATACATATTATTTTTCTAGAGTTGTGTTTATTGGTAAACATAACAAATGTAGATTTTTTTTTCAGATTATGATCAATATGAGAAACGAATATTAGTTTATGAAACAAATATATTTTTATTCGGTATTCAAGTATGGCTGGTTCTAACCGAAACTGTGTTTGTTAATTTTGTTCCCAGCACGAGAAAGCACTACACGCATTAGCGAATGCGCTGCTGGAGTATGAAACGCTAAGTTCAGAAGATATAAAGAACATCCTTCTTCCCTACCAAGGCGGACAGATATCAGAGCAGCAACAACAACAGCTTGAGGAGGAAGGTGAGCTCACTTTAGCATAATATTAGAGGCTTTGTACAGCAGAAGTACACTCGCTAAACAATTATTCAAAAAAAAGGCAAGTAGAATATGGAAAGCCTTGCAATTTCCTCCATTGTTGTAACATTCTGTTGACTTGGCCATATTTTACTTTTTCTCATTTAATTAGGTTTTGTTTAGTTTAAATTTTCTGAGTGTCAGGTTTTTGTTTCAGTTAGCTTTGAAAGTAGTAGTAGTAATAAGGATTAATGAAGAAAATCTCTATTTATTTATTATATATATAAAAAAAAACAGCACAAAGTCAAGATGTGAACTCTTTTACTATTTCTGGATACTATAACTTTATGCTTTAACTTGTGAAGCCAGCTTACCCAACAAGATATATTTACTTAATTTTTTGGATTTTAACAGATCTTATTTTGGTTGGTGAAAAAAATGTCAGGGTGGGACTACAAATTATTTGACAAATGATTTATTGTTTGGATGTGATCTCAAATTTCTGTGAGAAACATTAGTTTATGTTTTTATTTTTATGGAGAATTTAGTTACTATTATATAGTTAAGGTTTTTATGCTGAAAGTGTGAAATCTAGCATATAATTGTATTGTGATGACTGCTAGTAGTATTCAAAAAGGTTATAACATGATTCACAATTCTCATGTTTCAAATGGGAAGGATCTAATTGGTATGGGATCCACAAATTGTTGAAACTATCATGATGAACAATGACTCAAGCAGATTATCATAGTTCACATTAGAAATATTGCAACTATAACTATAGTATTGCCATGGTTTATGGCAAAATAATGGAAGTTACAAGTGTTCTTTGGTATACTTTAAGAGAGTGGATTGATGGATGTATTCTTACAAGTTATTATAATTTTGAGTTTATTATTAAAATCTTACGATTTTAGAGTTAGTCAACGAGTCTGATTTGAAACAGAAATCGTCAAAATTATATGATTTAAGTCTAGCAAGCAACTCCACATCCACATGGTCCTTAAATATTAAGTCTAATATTTTCAGATGACTGTCCAATTTTGTTGAGTTGGGATAATAAGAAATAAGGGTTAATACATAATTTAAGTTTTTAACTTGTGGATGGATAATGACAAATTTATTGAAGTTCTTCGAGAAGCTGAAACACTAATATTCTCAGTACAAAAATATTCAATGAATTTAAGGAAGATAGTTTCATGAGTAAGAAGATTTTGGCTTGGATACAAAATACTAGTTTTATTTTATTATTATTATTGAAAATGCTGTTGAAGATTCATGAGAAATAGAATTGTGTAGTGATGTAGGAGAAACCTATTAGTTTTGCAATATAGTTACTATCAAAATCAACTATTTTATTTAATAAGTGAGACACTTAACGTTCACAAATAATAATTATTAAGTTAAATTAAGTAAATACACTATTTGCTAATAACAAACTCAAGCTAAAATTAAGGAAATATTAACTTGGTCTTTCGACTTAACAATCCTATCATCCACGTAGACTTGCACCTCTTTGTGGATTAATGTGGCCGCTCTTTGGTACGTCGTTCCTTCGGCCCGAAAGACATGACTTGAAGCAAATCTAAAATTAATTGAATTGGTATAATAATAATTTAATCTAAAATATTTTTACATTTAGTTAATTTTCTGAGAAATTCTACTTAGTTCAATTAAATTTATTATTTAATCTAAAATATTTTACATTTAGTTAATTTTCTGAGAAATCCTACTTAGTTCAATTAAATTTATTTAATAAGTACATAATTTAATCATAAATTCAGCGATAAAAAATTGTTTGTGGGCTTTATTCAATTTGATTTATTTAACAACTTCATAATAAATTATCATATAATATTCATCTCTTAATTTAGCTGGTAGATTAAGAAATGTGATTTTATATTATTCTAATTAATTATACCTCATATGTTATTATCACAATAAATATTTTAGTGTGATTTAGAAAATTAAATATACAAGTTAATCGATTAAAGATGTTGTAGTTACTCTCTAACGATCACACAACATTTACTAAAAATTTAAAATATTTGGATCATAAACAAATATTATTATTTTAATGTGTTGTGACCAAAAGATCAATATGAATATTAAATCGAAAAGTGGAAGCATGATTGAATCGAGCATATATCTCCAATCATTGCGTGTACCTTGATTGATCACCAATGAACCTTAACATTTCTCCTATGAATATCGTCTTTGACACAACTTTAGAGATTTTTCTAACATTTTTATCTTTTTTAACTCTCAATAGTGCAAATTCTTAATGAAAAATAACTCATGGACCTCTAATGATAACAAGTCTTATGAACTGCCTGGATAATATTTTATTTAATTCTATTAAAATGTCATTATAAATATTATTATAACCATACAATTTAATGTGTAAATTTAATTAAAATGAATTAAAATGCATTCAATATGTAATTCTAAAGGTTCCAATTGTAAACATTATTAAATAAAACAATTACATTTTAATGTGTAATTACATTTTATTTGTTATGAAATTAATATTACAAATACACGATTGAGTCTTGTCGTTTTTTATTCTTCATATCACTCAAGATTCGAGAGATATAAGTTAACTATGTATGCAAACTTTATTTGGATATTGTGTTTTTCTTAAAAATAAAAAATTATGTCACAAGTTGCAAACAATTTAATCACTTAGGTCCACAAGTCAACAACATTCATTCTTGTAAATACTAGGTTGGGCGCCTTTGAGCACAAGGGATTTGGATTCAATAGATATTTGTCTTCATGGTTCTTTTATTATTTGTACTGATTTTTTATTTATGATTATTCTTGAGATTATGGCGGATTATTTTCACAAAAATAAGAGATATACTTATGTTTTTAACAAATTAATATGAATTTTTTTCTTGAAATGTTTATTAATATTTTTTTTACTGTATTCACATTTATATCTCCTTCAAACATGTCTCAATTCTTATTTGTTAATCAAACTTCCAAGTAATGGGTATAAATGTTTTTTATTGTCGATTTTTTATTTTTATTTTTATTTTTATTTACGAGAGTTAAATTTAAAATAAATGAATATCTACACGTCGAAGAGGGTAAGGGAATGGGTATCTTATTATTCGATGGATAGAGTAATTGTTGTATCCATAATGAAATGTGATAAGAGTATATTTCATTGAGTCCTTATTAGTTTTGGGCTGGTGCTGTCTAAAATAAATGAGGTAATTGTTTCATTGCCCAAATATTGGGCACCAAAATTTAAAAAATAAATAAATTATAATGATATGTTCATGGGCTTATTTTAAAATGCCCATAAATATAATTGATAACCTATCAATGATAAACCCTAACTTAATTTGTATCAAAAAAATAAAATAAAAAACACTATCTTATTTGGAGAAAAGAATCCAAGATTCTCATTTATCAACAAAATCAAGGAAAAAGAAAAAAAATAAGAACAAACATTCTGGAAAAAGAAAAGAAACACTTTCCCCAAACCTCAAGCCCGTCGTCGATCCTCCAGCTTGCCGGAATCGGAGCAGAAAACTCGGTCGTCTCCTTCCCCGAGCTCTTGAGCCTTTTTTGCTCGTTCCAGTCTTGTTTCTCAGCAATGCGCCACTGCCCACTAGAGTTCTTCTTTCCGATTTCAATGAGATTTTGGTTCGATTTACTTGGATTATTTTTGGTTGTTGAGGACTTGTCTAGTGGAATGGTGGATTCACAATCTGTATATTGCATTATTGCATAGCGGAAATGCAACATTATGGTTAATCATAAAAAATCTGGATTTGATCAAGCCTTGGTTGAAGCCAAACATATTGCAAGTGAAATGGGAATTGAACATATTTTCCGAGAAAAATGCATCATTTGGAGAAAGAAAGAGACAATTTGATGATATCAACAGTGAAGAGGTAACTCAATCTCCTAAAGAATCTTTTCGAGTTAATTACTTCTTATTATAATTGATCAAGCTCTTTCTTCACTTCAAACTCGGTTTGAGCAATTTCAAAGTACGAAGAAACCTTTGGGTTGTTATTTAGTTTTGGAGAAGTTGAAGTCTATTGATCATGATGGTCTCTTGATCTCATGCATGTGTCAATCTTCAAAATTCTTTAACACATGATGGGCACTCCGATGTTGATGGATCAGATTTATTTTTAGAACTAAAGTTGTTAAGACATTCATTACCGGAGAAGAAAAAAGAGCGATTGATGTGCTGAATTATTTGAAAACAATGGATGGTTGTTCTCCAAATTCCTATATCGCATATCGAGTTTTACTGACTAATACCAGTTATTGTGCATCTGCGGAAATGAGTTTTTCCAAATTGAAGTTGATTAAAACTTATCTTCGATCAACTATGTCGCAAGAAGACTAAATGAGTTAGCTATATTATCTTATCGAGAAAAAAATTATTGAGAAAGTTGATTATTGCAAACTTGATCAATACTTTCGCTTCAAAAAAATGCGAGACGATAATATTCAAGTGATATGTACTAGTTCGGAACATGAATTTTATATTTTGTTTGAATCTTCTTTGTTTTTTAGTATTTACTTATGACATATTGTTTTGATGATATTTTATTTCTAAAATTCATGTTAAAAAATACTATTATATTTAAATCGATAAAAAAAATATAGTATGAATAGTAAGCTTTGAGGGCACCAAATTTTGTGTTCGCCTCAAACCTCGAAATCTCAGGTCCGACACTTGTTTTGAGTTATTTGAAATAACCCAATTCAAAAATATTTCCATTCTTCACTTTTTATATCACATTATATAATTTATTAACTAAAATATTAAAATATTTTATATTTTAAATTATTATTTATTATTTATTAATTTATCTTATATTAATATATTTTAAGTCTTTTTACTAGAATAATTATACGCCTCATGAAAATCATTATCGATTTGAAAGTATTTAAATAACCATTCTCAGAACAAGGCTCTAAGTTAAATAACTTTTCAGCAAAAATATTTGTAAAATATATTTTAAAACTTGTTGGGTGTTTTTTTTTTTATTTTTTGTGTGTGAAAATTAAATGTACAAGTTTATTTTGTGTTTCAATAAAATCCATACAAATTTGTTAAAAATAATTCTAAACCCTAAATTTGGTGAGAGTATGATAAAGCTTAGCCTATTTTATGCTCCTAAATGAATAATGGTGTGATGACATCTTTCACAAAATTGTGATTGTTTTTTGCTGGATTGGAATATGTTTAAAGATGGTTTTAATTATTTAATTCGGTTGATTTGTGGGTCAATGATTGTTATTGCAAGTAGGACTTTTTTTAATAAAAAAAAAAACATATGATAAAGGTTGTTCACACTAAAACTGAAAAATGTAGAAGTTATGTATAAATAAATATTCAATAGTTTCAACGTCCATTTTCCATTATAACCTAAAATTTCGCAATCATCCTCCCCAATAATAATAACTAGTAGAATCAATTCAGATAATATATTATAATTATTTATTATCTATGTTAAGATTATCACAATATTATTAAAAAAATAGTATGATAATATCATTACAATATTATTATAATTATTTGTTTATAGCGTGTTTGAAGTTTGCTTAAGAGTTTCTCATCCATTGAAATCTAACCTCACCCTATCATTCTATTAGATATATAGTCAAATATAGATATTGATTTTTGTATAAACTAAATTTAATTTGTTTAAATAATTTTTTTTTTATGTAGAGCCAAATTAACTCACAAGTTTTTAAAATGAATTTATTTAAAACTATTATTATTATTTGTTTAAATAAATTATATATAAAAAATAAATAGCGACATAGAAAATAAAATATAAAATATAAAAATAAAAATCCAATCAATGTCACGGATGACAGTCTGGATGGATTTGTTTATCATCTCCGTTTCGTTTTATTTCGTTTTATTTCGTACTTATTTTATTATCATCCTGTATAGTTTCGGTGAATTCCCGCGTTACACATTTTATAACATATTCTCTGAAACTAAATTTTTAGATGATAAAATTATATAATTATATATAATATATTAAAAATTTATATTATTATAAAAAAATTAAACTTAAAATTTTAATAAAATGAAAAATAAATTAATATATTTGTGATATTATATATTTAATTAAGTTTATTAGTGGTCGGTGGAAGAAGAATGAGACGGAGTTGGAGTCTAAGAGAGAACACAAATATCATTCCTGTTAATCACTTGTCATACCGAAAATAAAAACCGACCACAAATAGGACAATTCTGATCGAAATCGCGGGAACATTTTATAATTCACATGCTTATATAATTAAACCATTATTTATATTTTTATATATGGCAAAATCTATTTTATTATGTTAAAATACTAGTGAATTTCTTAGAAGAAAAAAAATCTTTCAGGCAGCTCTTATTCTCAATTATCATTTTTTAATATATTTTAACTAAATCATTTATCAAATAATGAATATGATAGATACCCTGGTTTCAAGGTTGGTCCTCTTTATTTAAATTATTATTATTTATTGCTAGCATATGTGGAGCCTTGACATTGAATAGAAAGATTTTTATTTTGACTTGATCGTCATTGAGCTTCATGAACTTTGAACCTTTTCAATAATATTGAGTACTTAAATTGTATACAGAAGAGAAATCAAGGCATAAGTATTAAAGTATAGTCATTCTAATAAATAATGTATTTTTATTCAAAGAGACATTTAACTAAAAAAAAAATAATCAACCAATTCACATGTTTTTCTTTCCCCATAAATGGAGGCGACTATTTGTTCGGGTACAGGTGAAGTTAGAAGTCAAAACAACCAAATAAGAGCTCATGTTGGGGTTATTTGAAAATTTTATTTTATACAAAAAAAAAAAAAAAAATTAGATTTTTAATTGGTTGATTTAATATAACATTATTTTGTACTTATTTATAAAAATAAAGTAATTAGTAATTACATTTTATTGATAATGTAACAAGATGATTGGAAAGAAATAAAATGTGAAACTTTTATTATAAAAAAATCCAACATTAAATGCTCTAAATGTAAAATTTATTCTTTCATATTTTTTTTTTACTTTTAAATTTCTTAGGGAGACACTTATAAATATGGGGATTTAGGTTGGATATGAAGTGTGCTCAAACTAGAGGTTTCAAATGAATGAAGTTGAGCGTGATCGGCTCACAAGTCGCTTTGTCAAAATTCGACTTGAGATGACTTTGACTAAGTTCGAGTCGAGCTCGGAGCTCATATAATACTTGTTCGATGACTTATCGAGCTTTTTTGAGTCTGATAATAAATAATATATATTTTATTTTAATATTAAAACATAAAATTGAAAATAAATATTTGTTTTTTCACAAATATTTGAAAATTTAATTTTAGTTCAAGTTTTCGAGTCAAGTTTGTAATTAAATAGTCGAGTTGAGTTCAAAACTCAAATTTATAAACTCGTCTGAACTCGAAGTCGAATTAAGTTAATAATACTTAATCGAGTCGAGCTCGAGCTCAAACTGACTTTAATTGACAGATATCCTTAATAATCTCGTTCATCGTGCTACGCGATTATCAAGAAATAACCCTCTATGGAAACTTTTGAAATGAAAAGAACTGGAATAAACCCCAAAAGTCAAGCCAAAGCCGCAATTTGAGAAAGGAAGTCTCATTCATTTTTACAAGAGACAAAGAGAGCTACACTCAAGGCTTAAAAAAAAGCTATACATATGTATAATAATGCTCCCGGTAGTAGGTTGAGGTGAAACCGTTGTTTATGCTCACTTGGGCGGATGTCCCGATGACTATCTCAAGAGAAAAACAGTTGATTCCCCCAACCACACTTGAAAAGCCAAACAAAATAAACGCTCCCATGTAGGTTGAGGTGTTGAAATCACCGTCTATGCTCACTCGGGCGGTGTCCCCGATAACTATTGCAAGAGCAAATGTATCGATTCCCCTAGATATACCCCAAAAGCTAAAAAAAAGATAAACCAAAAAAAGAAATTTTCCGAAGCCAGGAAAGTTGAAACTCTCTCTACAACTATAATACCAAGAATAATCGAACTTTGAAAGATTGCGGCCCATGATAAAACAACCAAAAATATAGTTGAACGAGACTTCATGTCTCAGTCACCTTCCTTGCAAGTTAAGAGTTTGGAATAATCGTCTGTATGAGATTGAATTTATCATCTAATATCTCAACATGGGAGAAAAAGGAACTTGGGCTCATTAACCGAAATAATCTTTACCAATGGCAAGAATGCTTGTAGCTTAGTCCCGAACACATTTCGAATCCAAGTCTCCATGATTCATTGATAGAATCAAGGTTTCTTCTGTTTTCAAACATGATTTGAAACAGAATTGGGAATAGTCCATCCCCAAGTAGCTTTTTTTCAAAGCTCCCCACGCATAGGACAAATAAGGCACCATAAAGCATGAAAAAGTAACATGCATCCCTTCCTTGCGATAAAAGATGACAAATACGCATCTGATCGACATTTCAATCAGTTGTGAAGGTCACTTTGTAAAACAAAAAGAGAAGATTCTGTTAAAATATTCCCTAAAACGATAGAAGTTCCTTGAAAGTTGACAATTTTAATCTAGTTGTGAAGGACATTTTGTCACGTTTAAAGTCAAAGCTCCCCTCAACACAATCGGTCGATATTTCACCCAATTGCGAAGAATAATTTGTCAAAATCAGAAAAGATAAGTTGTCAATCAGAGAAGTTCCTCTCATGAACAATTCTCAGCTAAATTATGATTCTTTAGTTGGCTGTTGGACTGTGAATGCCACTTTGTGTAAGACCTCACCAAAATCCTGTCTTGATATACACAATTGGTCATTATTATGATTTATAAAAGCCTTATTTTAATAGGAATCAATATAGGTCATTGTCATAACTTATCCCCTCAGAGTGAGTGTTTCACCATTCTTCAAATGTAAGCTCTTATCTCATAACAGACATCCCTGGAAGTCATTATATTAAGACCAATCTCTAACGAAAATTTCCATCTCTGATAGGACATAGCGTGATTTAATACACTATCCCCTAGAGAATACTATTTTGATAGGGGGGTATCCAAAAAGAAGTCCTACTTGCCGTTGATAAGGACTACTCCCTAGATAAGTCCTGTATCTCATAGGAATTATCGTTCATTTTTATGAATGGTAAAGCCTTAATCCAGCCAAACTTCAGAATGATATAATAATCCATTCACAACCAGCTTTGTCATCTTACAGGACATGTAGTAAGACTACTATGATAGTCTATCCAATAAGTTTTCAACCGAAGGAATGATCTTATAGCGGTTAACCTATGAACCATTATTATGATTCGTCCCCAGCATCTGTAGTCATCCAAGTTATATCCTTCACTTCTTATAAGTGTCATACAAATTTCAAAGTTTTTAACATCGAACCCATGTTTTCCAAAAACAAAAGTTTGTTTTATTCAAACTTGATTAGAGGAGGGGGGGGGAGGGCCTTTTATAAGCATGAAAATCTGACATACCCCAATTTATAATATATTATTATTTTAAAATGATATTTTGAACTTTTTAATTCAAAATAATCAAAATGAGAGTTAAAAGTAAATAGAATTAATTATTGTGATAATTAAACCATGGTTACAAAAATTATTTAAAAAATGAGATTAAAAATATTGTTTTTTTTTACCCAAATTAAACTAAAAAAATAGTTGAAATTATTTAATTATAATTTTAAACATAAATTATGTGTAATTTATAGCCTAACATAATTAAATAAATACCTCAAAATACCCAAAAATAACAAAATAAATAAACATAATTTTTATTATGTTGTCAAAAATTTTTTTGTGTATTAATTGGTGAAGAAAAATATAGGATTAAATTCGATTTCAAATATCCCTTATATTAAAAATAAAAATTGTTGATCAAGTGTGTCCGAAACCAAGAAGATTGGTTACATTAGGAATTATATCCATCGGATCAGCGTTGGATTTTTCATTCAGCGCCTAGGAAGGAGCCACACATCCAGTTGTAACCAAGTAAGCGTGCGCCCGGGTTTCACACCAAATCAACTACGGGATGCTAACTTCTGTTAACTTAGACGCCCAAACGCTAGACAAAACACCTGATAATGGACGGAGCGCAACAACGCATTCTTTTAAACAAACGACATCGTTTTATTCTCCTTCTCATTGAGAAAATCGCGAATCCAGAGGCTCCCTCTCAATTACCGTCGATCCTTCCAAAAGCCTTTTACTTCTCCATTTCTAAACCTTTTCCCTCAATTTTTCACCAACGTGCACGTCTCTTCTCCCTCGCCTTCAATTCCCCTAGGATGAGAAGTCAAAAGCTAACCCTAAAACTAGACTCGCAAGGACAAAATGGAAATCAAAGGATAAGGTTTTCAGAAGCAAAATCAAAGAAGAATTCGATTTCAATAACCGACCTGGCTTATTATAAATACTCCCTAGGTGTCTTATTCCAATCCATCAAACAAACTTCGACAATTACAGCTGATTGAAGATCTTCAAAGAAGCCTCGGCGACTGGTTTTTTGAAAGAAACTGCTCCGAGGATTTAATCTTTGATCTAGAGTTTTGAAAACTTTATAAAGACACTTGGAGTGTTCTCCAATCAATAGTAACTTTTAGACCTACTATAATTCAAATTGTGATTCAAATTGGATTTTTTCAAGTTTGATCGGGTTCATCTCATTTTAGGGCTCAATTTCATGCTTTCTATAGTCGAAATCCAATCCCTAGATGATATCCAAACTTGCTGTTGAAAGAAATTTCATCAATTCAACCCCAATCAAAAACCCAATTTTGATTTAAAAATTTGGAAATTTGGAAATTCGTGTTATTTAGCTTTTAAGATTGAATTTTGATTCAAATGTTTGTCTAACATGTTTGTAAAACATTGTTAGGATGATTTCAAATGATATTACTCAATCCCGGATCATGTTTGATCTATCTGAAATTTTAGATAAGGAAAGTTTAAAGTTCAGTTTGGAAAAATTGTTACAAAGTTGTTTAATGTTCCTGTTTTGGTCGTGTCAATTGTAAACATCATTTCAAAGTTGTTGGACAAGAATTAGGCAATGAGATGCCTAATTCAAAAGTTCCCAATTTTGCACTAGAAATCGTTTGAAAAACAACGATTGTCTTAGGGTTCGATTGATCAATTCTAGGATTAAGGGTTATGATCTCTACAAACCATATGAGTTTGTTTGCAACTTACAAATTATGTTTTCATGATCTGTATTAAAAGATTCAAACTTGCATTTTCATACAAATGAAAAACATTCGGTGTTCTTGGACCGAGAAAACAGGACAAAGAAGTCTCAGTCATAACCCAGACCGCGGACCGAGAGAGACCAAGACCAATACCGATGTTCTTGAAGTTATGACCGGGCCATATGACTGATGTTCTTGAGTTAAGGACCCAGAAAATTGGATTGAGGATTTTCACATATGACCGAGAGGTCTGACTTGGGACCGAGCCCTTTTCCCCAAGACTCACGCACTAAGAAATCTTGATCTGGGGTCTTAAGACTCCTAGCACTAAGGACCGAGTATCCCGAGACCCGATCCAAGCACCCTCGATCTCGACCGAGGTCCATTTTTTCGGGCTTATGACCGATAAAAAATGGTTCCCAAGCCATATGGGACTTCTATCATAAGGCTTGTTTGGTTCCGACTTTCCTCAAATTCAACTTATTTTTATAATTTTGAACTCAATCCATTTTCAAATCACTCCTGAGATAAGGACAGAAAATGATTTCCAAAATATTTTTCGAGATATTCCACAACAAAATATTTTGATTAAGGCCCCGTTTGGTATTTATTTTTAAATTCTAATACTTTTTCTGATTGTTTTCAGGGTATTGTACTTGACTATTAAAATAAATAATATTTCCTTAAATTAATATGTTTAACTAATTTAAACTGGATTTCAAATCAAATTTTCATTTGATTATAATAAATACTCAGATTATTAAAATTTGAATAAAATTAATTATTTTTACATAATTGATTTGAAAATTTGACAGATATTATCAAAATCTTTTAAAAAAAGTGTTTTCTTTTAAAAAAATGTCTGATATACAAAACAAGGTTGAAACGCATCGAAACTTGAATCATCCCAGATCCTCCGTATTGCAAGGTTGAAACGCATCGAAACTTGAATCATCCCAGATCCTCCGTATTGCCACGTGTTCTAATCTGCGAAACCAAGGGATTTTTTTGGGGTGACAATATCTATATATATAATAATAGATAATAATAATAATAATAATAATAATATTTGATATTTAATATAGATATAATACCCTGATTCGTTTGACAATAAATACATGATTGTATAATTCTTAGCAAAATAACATAAATACATTATTTTAATTAGAAGTTATAAACCTTGACAGAATCAAACATTAATTAAATATCAACTGAATCCTTATTCTGATTTATTTAAGCACGCTGTCATTAATAGAAGGTAAAAACAAACAAATAAGATTATAGCAAACAAGAAACTAACATAACATAGACAAGTCCAATAACAATTTAATTTTTGTTAACAAGAAAAAAATAAGAATTTTTTTTTTATTAATCAAAGATTAGTGCAGTTGTGATACATCATCAAAATTCTGGATGGTCAAACATTTTTTTCCAAAATTTTATGATTCACACTAGTCAAATTGATAAAAATAAAAGAACAATTTTATTTTCTACGAGTAGACCCATTTGCAGCAATCAATCTAGGATTCCCTTAAGTTTGTAACGGACCTAGGCATTATAACCAATCGAGAAAATGCTCTATTATAACATTCCTCTTAAGTCCTATCTTATCAACAAAAGAGAAGCTTGAGGCAAAACAAAATGGTGCTAATTTCATTCTCATGTGGCAAAGATGATAACTTGATCATAGTAATCCTCTTATTCTTAAACATGTAATTGATAAACATGTTCCAATCGACACTAACTAAAAAAATGACATTTTAAATAAAATCTAATAATTGAAAGTCATTCCATTATTTCAAACTAGTATGTATCCCGTATGTATCCCGTGTATTTGCACGGCTAATAATAAAAAACCGTGAAAAACATATTACAGTAAAAATGTGATAGCATTTTTAATTTTATTTTTAATCGTTTTAAGTTTATGAGCGGATCAACCCACAATCCGACTCAAATATCTATTTACTCTCACATTGTAGAACGATATCTAAAACAATTGATACAGTTTGATTCATCAACTCAATTAGTTTGACCTCTAGAGTCCACTTCTTCCCCATACTATGAGTGAAAGGGAAAATGTAAAGACTACCATTAAAGTAACTTAGGCGAGACTTACTATATCCATATGAATTATGTCCCCTATCTCTATAAATATATGACGGAACTCTTACATTATTGCTCACTAATAATAGTGAAATCTATAGCGCAAAGTCAAAAAAGAATTATGATCGATTAAAAACTATTGATGAACCGTCACGTTCATCAAATTTGGTGTTAAATTTAAAATATTAAGTGTTATTAGCCTAGTTGGTTAAACTGTTGTATTTATTTTGTTATGTTGCAAATTCGAACCATACTTATAACATTTTTAATTTTATTTTTAACTGTTTTAAGTTTATGGGCGGGTCAACCCATGATCCGACCCAAGTATTCATTACTCTCACATATATATTCAAATTAACTATAACTCTCGACCCGGCAATCCCGACACTTTAAAAATTAAGCATCCTTATATATATATATATATATAATATATTAGTTGGTTAAAAAGTTGAACTTATATTGTTAAAATGTCCCGTGTTCATTAAATTTAGTGTTAATTTAAAATATAAAGTATTATTAGCCTAGTTGGTTAAAGAGTTGTATTTATATTTTTAAGTTGTAAGTTCGAACCATATCTATATCATTTTTAACCGTTTTAAGTTTATGGGCAGGTTAACCCAAAATCCGACCCAAAACTATCAATTAATCTCACATATATATTCAAATTAACCAAAACTCTCGACTCAACAATCCGGACACTTTAAAAATTAAGCATCATTATATTTATATATATATATATTATTTAGTTAAAAAGTTGAACTTATATGTTAAAATGTCTCGCGTTCATCAAATTTGGTGATGAATTTAAAATATATAGTGTTATTATCCTAGTTGGTTAAAAAGTTTTACTTGTTTTTGTTAGATTGCATGTTCAAGTTATACCTGTTGCATTTTTAATTTTATTTTTAATCGTTTTAAGTTTTTGGGCGGGTCAACCCACAATCTGACCCAAATATCAAATTATTCTCATATATATCCAAATTATCCATGCCTCTCGATTCGACAATTCGAACACTTTAAAAATTAAGCATTATTATATATATATATATATTATATATATATATATAAAATAAAGCATATATTCTGACTTCTCAACGAAGATGTCTCTATGTCACGTTTATACAGCTTTTGAATTGCTATGTTATTTCATTTTTGTTTTTAATTTAAGATGATGAAACTCCTGTCCTCTTTATTAACAGATTGGGTTGTGGCAATAAAAAAAATAAGTTTATTCGTTAAAACTTTAATAAATTTTATTATTCAACTTGTATAAATTATTTATGTTGAGTGGATTTGATACCCATAATTTTTACAATTTCTTAATCTAACTTATTTGTTCTAATTACGTATTCACTAAATGCTCATTTTCGTTTAATTTTATTTATACACAACAATTTATTTACTTACATTACTACACCAAGTTATCAAACAATCGCGATTTATTCGTATATATAAATTGAATTAAACTAAGTATGCATTTATTTTATTTTTGGGAAAATGAATATGCATTTATTGTGATCCATGTAATATGAAAAAACTCAAATTAAGCCAAGCTCTCTCCTAAGTTATTTTATCCATGTTTTTTTTTTTTGTAATATAGATGAACTAATATAGACTATATATCAATTCAACATATTTAAAAAATCCAACATTTTTCATTGAGATTCTCAACATCTATCATTGATTACATTTTAGAAGATAAAACAATAAAATAATTTAAACTTAGTGCACTAATAATAGAAGTAAAATCCTCTCAAATATTCCAATGAAAATGAATGACATTATAACAAAAAATCCACAAAATTCAATAATATATATTATCCTTAATTTCAAGTCTTTTGAGTTTTAATGATTTATTATAGATTAATATGCTAAAATACATAACTTTTTGACTAAATTAAACATCCACCTACTACCAAACTCTACACCTCTACTTAACCAACTAAATATTACAAATTCATATATATATCATCACTAATTGACATCAACCTATTTGATATGAAAAAAAAATTTATTTTAAAAAATAAGTGTTATAAAAAATGTTTTTATAACACAACTAATGTTTTGACCACTTTTCAGCTATTTTACACTAAAAACAATATTCATAATTTATATACAAAATATTATCAAATTTTTTACATGATCAATTTAAAATTATTATAATAATCATTGTGATATATAATATTTTCTAAAAAGGTTCAATATAAATAGAAAACAAAATTCACCTAAGGTAAGGATGGACTTGAAAGATAAAAAAAATCAAAAGTTCGATTTAATCTGAGAACGCTTTAAGTTTAAAGCAGGAGGACATGACGATTAAGTGGGAGGGCACGACCATGAAATGTCGGGCTAGTCTTCTATAATTTAAAAAAAAATTAAAATTAAAATAGTTGAGCTTCTCTCTAACATTAACAACAATTTGATACTTAAAAATATAAGAAATTGAAACTTTTCTATAAAGAAATGATAATAATAAATAAATTTAAAATTATTGGTAAATGCCAACACTAAAAATAATAATAATAGCAATAGATTGCTAAATCTGAACCTGGCATTATAATATAATAATAATTAATAATAAAGTGTCGCATATTTTTTTCGGCTTACTTGAGTAGCAGTGTGACACCGTATCACACACGACAATTGGTGGAAGAGTGTCAAAAGTCACGAAGTGGACCCGCCGTCGACTTTGGCGGCTCCGTCTCAATTTCTCTCTCCTCTCTCTGAAAACCAATCGCCATCATCATTCATCCTTCTCTTGTGCATTTCACTTTACTCTCTCTCTCTCGTGTTCTATCTCTCTGTAAATCGAAGATTTGAAGGAAATATATGCAAGTCTAAATAAGTCCATAATAGGAAACCCTGTCGTGGTTTCAGAAGAAGTATCCGCGAAACTTCCTTGTCCCCCCTCTCTCTCATACCCGACTCACCTTTTTCAAAAAAATCTCTTCATTTTTCCTTTACAGTACAACCCATTGAAGAGGAGAGTCATATACGCTGTTACTGGTTCGGTACGTTAATCATCTGCATCATTTTACTCTTGTTCTTTTGCTAGATTATATACCCATATCTTGTTTTCTCAATCTTTTTCCAACTCTATTCTATTCCAGTCCTCTTGTCTCGAAAGACTTAATCTTTTAATCATGGTGAAATTGGCAAGTGTTTCTCAAGATTTCTTCATTTTGTTGTTTGTACAAATTTGTTTCCTCATAATTGAAGGAGGGTTGTTTGTGCAATTTTGTTAGTTCTGGTTCCATATCTGTCTTTTTTTCTTCTGTCATCTTTTGATTATGATGTTTTCCTGAGGGCTTATTGTACTAGAAAGAATGATAAATCTTATTTCTAACACTGAAATTCATGGTAAATGGTCATTCTATACTGCCACTCTTAACAATTTTTCAATAGACTGTTTGTTTCCCAAGAACAAACATAGGTATATTGTATCTTTTTCTGTACCTGGGACCAAAAAGGGACTAGTAAGGAATGTGTTAGGTGTTTAAATATGTCTTTTATCTTGTTTTCTTCTGTATGTCCTTTCACTTGTTTCCTTCTGAACTAGGGTTTTATTTTTCAAATGATTGTCTATGTAGTTCTCTGTTAACAATCACAAGATAACAAGAATGATTAATTTTGGAAAACCATGTTTCTTCAATGTCCTATTCAGGAATCTTGCGCTGCTGCCTAAGTGAATTGGTGCATGAAGAAGCTTTCTGCATATGGAGTCTAAAGATTGATGATAATTTGCTTTGTGCGTGTTGACTGTAGTTATGAATAATCCGCAAGAGAAATTTGTGAGGTAAGTTTGTTTTGGAATTTGCATGATATATAGTTAAATATACTTATACCTTCCATGTATAATTAGTAACCAATGTATATGCAGCAAGAGAAGTTTGTGGATAGTTTCCTGTGTTTAGATTACTTCTTTAACTTGCAATATCTTTTTCCTTATTTAACATGCAGCATACTTTAAAAACAAGTTATTTTACCTCTGGAATGAGCCAAAACAATTGTGCCTTTTGAAAGGAGGACATGTATAATCAAGAAGTTAAATCTTTTGGAGGAAAAGTAACAGTATAAAATAGTAGTATTTTTTGATACTAAAGAGTTAAATATTTCGATGCAATATTATTGACTGATTCTAATCTAGTCTTTGCAACAAGAGCAGTTTCATTTGGTATATCTACAACTTAGCCACTTGTCTAACATTCCTCTATCAGGAGCATGGACAAGCCCTTGGAATCAAGATGTGCTTATGTTAATTTCCATAGAAAAGACTAGAACTGTGTTTGTTAATCTTTTAACTGCTCTTCCTTGTTTAATTCTTTTCCAACATTAATTTTTTCCTATCTATTTCCTTCACCACACATATGCAATACTTACACTACACATGCTGAATAGAAACTTGGATAATGATTGGGTTCACCACATAACTGGTATTATATTTCCATTTCAACTTCAGGTTTCAGGATTGGAACTCTGGGGAAAATGCAGGGAATCGATTCTCTGCAAACATCAAGCTGGTAATATCAGAAGAACAATAAGCTCAATTTCTGATAAGTTCCAGAGAGGCTATGAATCTGCTTCTGAGAGAATTAGGGGCTTAAGGGTATCTTTGATACCCCGTTCTTTAAGTGGCTTTGCTGACAAGGATACAAGTTCTAGGAAGAAAATCCTTGACCCACAAGGCTTATTCCTTCAAAAGTGGAACAAGATTTTTGTATTATCATGTGTTCTTGCTGTTTCTCTCGATCCATTGTTCCTTTATATTCCTGTGGTAAATGGCGAGAAGAAATGCCTTGGGTTGGACAGAAAGCTGGAGATTACTGCTTGCATTCTGCGTTCCTTTACTGATATCTTTTATATTATCCACATAATTTTCCAGTTCCGAACTGGTTTCATTGCTCCCTCTTCTCGAGTGTTTGGAAGAGGTGTCCTGGTTGAAGATGCTTGGGAAATAGCGAAGCGATATTTGTCTAGTTACTTCTTTGTTGACATTTTGGCAGTTCTGCCTCTGCCACAGGTACGAGAAAATCTGCTTCCTGTTACATACTAGAAGATAACTCTATTAGTAAATTGTTTGCATCCAATTGTTGTCACATGTTAACATGCTTTGACCCAACTGTTATTCTACTTCGTCAAAACAAACCCATAAGTCCAGTCCTATTTTATACATGGGTTGTTTGTCAATTTTAATTCTCTTAAACACTGCTTATTTATAAAATCTCTTGTATCAAATGATGTCATTTAACTCCTGATTTGATTTTGTATGAAACTATTGGTCCAAAAAGCCCATGACCAATATAATTTAGTTTTTCTATTTAATATCTAAAAATCATTTGATACAAAAAGTTGACTAAAGTTGCACCAATGAATACTGAAATGGGACATCAAAAGATGGCATTATGCATCATACAAAATGGGATCTAGGGAGCATGTTTACTCTAGCACAGAGCTTCTATGTTGTGGTGGTCTATTTTTTTTTGATATGTTGAAAATGGATTGAGTTCAGTTGTTCAGCCTCCTTCACTAAGTTGTTCACAAATATAATGACCAATTAGTCTGTTATTTTCTGCTAGTATTTGTTTGTTTTGACTTGCAAAACTAATATCTTGTTGCATGCTAAATTTGTAAACTGTTCTTATTTTGAGTCATTAATGATTTAATAACTTTCCAGGTTGTGATTGTAATTGTCATACCACATATGGGAGGGTCAACATCATTGAATACGAAGAACTTGCTAAAGTTTGTTGTCCTCTTCCAGTATCTGCCTAGGTGTCTTCGAGTTCACCCTTGTACAAGGAAGTCACAAGAACATCTGGTATACTGACTGAAACAGCATGGGCTGGAGCTGCATTTAATCTTCTTCTTTACATGCTTGCAAGTCATGTAAGTCGCAACTGCGGCCATTTGTTTCTTTCTCTTTATGTTTTTTTCAAGTATATCACTGAAATTGTGTGGATAGTGTATAATTGTAAGTATGTTATGATGGATCTGACCAAGTATTTTGATATTTTTGATGTCTGTAGGTGTTTGGTGCCTTTTGGTACCTGTTCTCTATAGAAAGAGAAACTGTATGCTGGAAGAAAGCCTGTGGCAACCATACAGATTGTCTAAATTATTCTGTATATTGCAGTGATGATCAACAAGGATTCAACAATTTTCTTAACAACTCCTGCCCAATACAAACACCAAACACTACACTTTTTGATTTTGGCATTTTCCTTGAGGCTCTTCAGTCTGGTGTGTTGAATCTACTGACTTTCCAGAGAAGTTATTTTATTGCTTCTGGTGGGGCCTGCAGAATCTGAGGTATGCAACCCTGTTCATTTTTGGTATCCTGCTTATTACCATGGTATGTCAAAATCATATGATTGGATATTAGTTTGTGAAATGTCTTGTTGTGGATCTTGAGAGTTGAAGTCATGCCAAATTTTATGGAGAAAATCTTTATAACGTAGAATTACCTTACATGTGTCATTGAGAGTATGTTCTTTGATCAAACAGTTGGTTTGCTTCTGAACTCATGTCCTGTATTATATTTATTTTAAGCTATGTGTTTTTGAAATAAGACTTAGATCAGGGAATAAATAAACATAAGAAAACCTTGTGATATTGAAAGAAGCAAAATAAGTAGACAACAATTTGTATAAGTATTATAATAATGACAGCCTTGGACTAAGGGCTTACTTCAAGGTCTCATGTTTGATTCTCATTGAAAGAATCAGATCAGGGATTAGTGGAGGGTAGCGAAAAGTTAGCCCTTCAATTTTTTTTCTTTATTCTATTTGTTGGAACCCTGGTTACTAAAGAGTACATTAATAATGTTGACAAATTTGCAGATCTGTTATGACATACAGGTCTGCAGAGTCTTTCCTTGTTTGGATTGATTTGTTTCCAAGTTATAGCATGAAATTACTAGTGATGACTTTGATATGTTGTTTCCAGATATACTATGTTGGTCCCTACAGATTTAGTTTAAAATGTGTTCGTAAACATTTCTGTCTGAACAAATTTCAACTACTGATAAATGTTTAACATTACTACTGCAGCTCTCTTGGCCAAAACCTCAAAACTAGTACTTTCGTTTGGGAAATTTGCTTTGCAGTTTTCATTTCCATCTCTGGATTGGTGTTGTTCTCGTTCCTCATTGGTAATATGCAGGTTCGCTTCTAATATTTCTCTTAGCACAGTTTTAGTCAAGCACATGTACCCGTTCCATGAAAAACATTGTTTATCTTTGATTCATTATTTTATTATAACACCTGCATATTTCCTTCCAAGTTCAGGAACCTTAGATAACTTGTGAACATTTGGTGCATTGGTTGGTATGTGTGTTAAAAAGTTATAAATTTGATAAATCTTAAAAGGATAACAAAGGATGATTCACTTTAATGTAGAACTACTTATTACATCTTATACTTTAGTCTACTTGTACTCAGATTATTCAAACTTATAATTAGGGGTTAGGTAAACCAGAAACCATTATGTTCCGAACAACTTTTTGTTGGGTTGGGGTAATTTATTTCGAATTTAAAAAATACAATAAGATATAACCCCAAAAAATCAATTTATTACAAAAATCTTGTTGGACTAGTAATTAAGAAGCTGCTAGAAGCTTGAAGCTCTAGTTCCACCGGACCAGGGTTCCACTCCTGCTCTGGTTCTTACTTATAGTCATTCCTTAGGCCTTGTTTGGTTGTTGGACTGACTGTAGACAGGAATTTGCTCTTTTCAAATCAAGAGCTGTAATGGAACAAGAAATCATGAGTTTTCAATTAAAGTTTTATTCTCACTTTGATATTTATTATATTGGCTTGATGATTTATTTGGTGTTGCAGACATACCTGCAGTCTACAACGTTAAGATTGGAAGAGATGAGAGTGAAAAGGAGAGATGCGGAACAGTGGATGTCCCATCGATTGCTTCCGGAGAGTCTTAGGGAGCGAATCAGGCGGTATGAACAGTACAAGTGGCAGGAAACTAGAGGTGTTGATGAAGAGAATCTTATAACAAACCTCCCAAAGGATCTCAGGAGGGACATAAAGAGGCATCTCTGTTTGGCTCTTCTTAGGAGAGTGAGTTATTCTCCCCATTTTCTTTAAAATCTTTTTCTTTCCCTGTTCTATATATTTGATAGAGAAGAATTTAGATTGAGCTGTGTTTTACTAAAAAGAAGTCAAGAGTTTAGTATATAAGATTTTTTCTGTCATGTCATGATCCAAATTATAGTGTAATGTTTTTGCTTCATTTGTATGATCACATTATTTTTGAGTGATTTTTGAAACATGACAAATGAGATATTTTTAAACTCTTGTGATTTTGTTGACCTTAGGCTCCTCCTTCTGTTTGGAAGAGTGAGTTCTTCTTGCCCATCTTATTTAATTTTTTTAATTTTCTGTTCTTTGATATATTTGCTTCAGAAGAATTCAGAATTGAGCCTATTTGAAAATTGAGTTTTTTGTCAATATTGTCACAATCATGATGTCAATAGAAAATCGCCAAGAGCTAAAATTAAAAGTGATTATTTCATTTGGTATACAATTTGTTTTTTATAGATATGAAGATTTTTGTCTAGTTCATGATCAGATTATCTATTTAGATAATTGTGAATTTTTGTTTGCAAAATAACGTGTGCAGAATTTTCCTGTATGTTTTAAAGGTGCCACTGTTTGAGAAAATGGACGAACAACTAATGGATGCATTATGCGACCGTCTGAAGCCTGTGCTCTATACAGAAGACAGTTATATAGTCCGAGAAGGGGATCCAGTTGACGAAATGCTCTTCATAATGAGAGGCAAGCTCTTCACAGTAACCACCAACGGAGGAAGAACAGGCTTCTTCAACTCCGACTATCTCAAGGGGGGTGACTTCTGCGGTGAAGAGCTTCTCACCTGGGCTCTAGACCCTCATTCCTCATCCAACCTTCCAATATCAACTCGAACAGTTCAAGCACTCTCGGAAGTTGAAGCTTTCGCTCTAATGGCAGATGATTTGAAATTTGTGGCTTCACAGTTCAGAAGACTACACAGCAAACAACTGCGGCATACTTTTAGGTTTTACTCTCAACAGTGGCGGACATGGGCAGCCTGTTTTATTCAAGCGGCGTGGAGAAGGTATAGTCGGAAGAAGCTTGAAGAGTCGCTTAGGAAGAAGAGAATAGATTGCAAGATGCTTTGTTGAATAAAGTTGGGGGGAGTTCGCCTAGTTTAGGTGCTACTATTTATGCTTCTAGATTTGCTGCTAATGCACTTCGGGCATTGAAAAGGAATGGGGGAAGAAGATCGAGGTTGCCACCGGAGAGAATTTTGCTTCAGAAACCGGCTGAGCCTGATTTTACTGATTAGAGTGTGTTTAAATTAATAGAGAGAAGAAAGAGTTTGTTGTTGTTGTGTTTATATAAATGTGAATAGTAGTAATTTTTATGTTGTATAGTTATCTTAGTAACTCCAATGTTCTGTTTGGACTTTGAGGGGTTCTGGTTATTTGGTTAAATACATTGTGAATTGAGTTTGGAAGTATTAATATTTTTTTTATACTAAATAAAAGGGGAAATAACCTAGACTAAATATACCATTTTGCTTCACTTTTTCACTTGAATGATGGCTATTATTTACCCACCTTTGTTGACTGTTTGATTTTTAGGCTATTCAATTTATATAGATATTTAAATCCTATTTTTTAAAAATGAATATTAATAACTATTTGATTTCTATGCATTTCAATTTCTTTAATCAATGATATTATTATAATAATAATTCAACATTAAATTTTTTTTAATTAATTGAAAATTCTAGAGGTGTTCTTCA